>NC_046192.1:161019-782269 GCF_011004875.1 Balearica regulorum gibbericeps | reverse complement strand
ACACTGGCTGTTCAAATGGCTACGCTTGCTTCTGTGACAGGCACTGCTGCAGAGCTGGCGTGTAAAAGGCTGGCTGAAAACTGATGCTACGAAAAGCCATCAGTTAAATAGCTAAACAGTGGGCATAGAATCTTAGAGGAAACAAGTTTCTTTTTCTACCTACCAGTGCAAAAATATTTGAGCCTCTGCCTGGCTCTTTCCCCTCTACATCAACAGCAGGTCCTGTCTTGGGAGGGCTTACGCCGTTTTACAAGCAGAGAGCTACTGTGCTGCTTGCAATTCAAGTAGCAGGATTGCTATGGAAGTGGTTTTTCTGCCAGCACACCTGCAGGTGCTCACCCTGGGGCAGGAACATGAACTTGGCAATGCCGAGCAGCCAGCCTCTATTCCATCAGATACACCGAAAGGAAGATAAAAAAAATCACTGTTACACATAGTTCAGCTTTTGCTCCCATCTGCCTTCACTGCCCAAACGGGATAAAAACTGCCATCATTTTCACAGCATCCCCGCCCGCCGCCACCTTCGATTCATGTGCAAGAACATAAGGACAGGCAAAGATTTTAGATCTGTTTATTCAGATACAAATTGAAAGCAGATGAATGGAGCACAGCCCCACTTCCTCTGCTGCCTCTTCCCCTAACTACAAGAGAGAAGAGGAGAAGCAGGCAGAAAGCAGCAAATAATAATTTAGTGACAGAAGCATTGTGGTTCCCAGTTCAAACCTCTGCTTTTGAATAGCACAGGGACAGTTAGAGCATCAGTAGGTCAGTCGTGGGGGAAATAGGTCATTTCTAGGCAGCTCTCAGCACCCTCGGGCATAAAAGCATCAACTGACAGGTTCCAATCCTCAACGGACAAAACAAAGCCACATAAACAGGTTTGCAGTCTGCAGCATGCACTACGGAAACTACATCAGCAACTTCTGCTGCAGTTTGCGGTAAGACGACTCTCCTCCATGGGTTACCCTTCTCCGGATTCCGTGCAGAGAAGGGCCCTGGGCAGAGCTATCATCCAAAAGTAGCTACAATTTCCAGTATAATTGGACCTTCTCAAGGCATCCTTGTCTTCATGGCCCTCTTTGGGATGACTACTTGAAAGGGGTTTCCCCAGGTTAGCTCCTACAGTACCTCTGTGCGTGCTCTGCAGGGAGGGGGAGCCAGCAGAAGAAAAAAGAAAAGTACTGACGCAGCCAGGAAGCCTGCTCGACCTTCAGGCACCTTTTCCGATTTGGAGAGGGAACATCTACCAGGAGTAGGTGGAGGAACTGCTGAACAACCCATTGAGAATACCTTGAGAAATTTGATAGCTCACATTTTTGGTACCAAGAGGATTAATTCCCTGGACACCATGCCAGCACACGACTGCCAGATCTCAGTTGTCCTGTTTCACCTCTCCCAGCTGTGGACTTCCCCCCCCCCCCCCCCCCCCCCCCATACCAGGGCTATGGAATCCAGTTCTCTGTTCGAAGCAGCTTTCCTGAAGATACTTGCTGTAGAGATCAATCCATCGTAGAAGCACAATGCTTTATTGACTCACCGAGCAAGAGCAGACACATTTTCTACTCTCCTTCCCGTCTTTCTGCTGTTGTTTAACCTGAGATTGAGATGGTTCTCCCCAGCAGCATGGGTCCACTCCACACTTTCCCAGCCAGCCTTTCGCTTATTGAATTAACCAGTCACTTATAAGTTCCCTCAACTTCCTTCTCATAGGATGTGAGCAGGAGAGGGGTACTACACCTGCGAGGAAGCGCCGTGTACCGCAAAGCACGAACAGGAGTTGGACTGTAGGAGGCCCGGCCTCTTGGACTCCAGGGGCTTCACAGCCATCTCGTTGGGATGTGTCTGCTGTTCATTTGCTTTGTGAGCTGCAGTCCGAGTTGGCCAGCGAGCAGAGAAGCTGCTGAAGGAATTAACTGAACATTTCACCTGCTAAATGACGGGCGGCTCTAGTTAAGCTGCAGAGGGGAGTCCTCACGTAAGGATTTAGCGCTCTAACCATTCCTGTGCCTCCCCCAGGCCAACCGACCTGCCGATGTAACAGACAGGCTTTGAACTCCCGAGCACCACTGCATCCACTTCCAGCAACTGTTTTCTGCTGAGAAATTCCAACTCGGGCAGTGAGGCTGTAAGACCCACTTGGTTCTTCATCCCAACGCAGATAACGCGCGCTCTGCTCCGAGGCTGCACAGAATGCCAGGATGGACAAGAGGCAGGGATGGCAGCAAGCGCCTATGAAAACCGGTAGCCCCAGACTCTCGAAGGAGCTTCCCTCCCCCCCCTTCTCCCCACACATAACACAGATTTGCAGAGTCAGTTTCCTATTTGATTTCAAAGGGACAGGATTTCAAAGTCTTCATCTTCCGAGTCAAAGAACCTTTCCAATCTGTCAGCGTCAGAGGAGTCTGCAAGAGAAAAAGAAAGCACTATCTCCGCAGGACGCACTGACCGCTCGGCATCAGTGCGACCAGCAGCTGGAGGGCAGCTGAATTTGAGTGTCAGGTGCCCACAAGTTCCAAAAGACTCAGTGACGTACCTGAGTGAGGGATGAGAACGCGTCAGTAGCATGGAAAATGCCCAGGAGAGAACTACGTGGTGCGCAGAAGGTGCGCCACATTTCACAGATCCCAAACACAGCCCTGGTGCAGCGCAACTCTGTTTTGTACAACCTTCCTGTGCAGCAGCTCTGCATTAGCAGAGTGTTCTGCCTCAAGAGGTTCAAGACAGGAGAACTTGCCCAGGTCTGAACTAACATCCACAAAGATTTCTGGCCCAAGTGAGCGAGTGATACAGAGTATTTCCCCCCACACACACCATGTATTAGCGACTTGTTTGCTGCTGTAGCTGCCTCTGATCCAACTACTGGGGAATGTAATTACAAGGAGAGGTAGTGTACTTGATCCCTGCTGTCCATCCTTCCAACTCGAGGCTAAGGAGGGAGCACATACCTAAAGGGGAAGCAACTTTACCATAGGGGAAATTCAGGCGAGAACATACGGGCAAACCCTAAAAGAGAAACCTGCATTAACTCCGGCTTCAAGAAAGCGCACACCGGATTTGGCAGAACAGGCAGCCGAAAGCTAAACCGCAGTAACTGATGGTTGGAGACAGCAGAAAAGCACATGGACGCAAGGCTGCAGACCCCCCCCCCCAACATTTTGTGACAAGCTTTAATCCCATAGTAGCATGTGCAAATGCCTGGTGTCACTGTTCTTGATCAAACTGCAGCGCCCATGGGTCCTGGCAGCACAACTTCCAGAGAAGCTCCTCAGAGGAGCAGCTCCCTCCACTTTTGTGACACAGCAGAGTACCCAACTGTCTGGGGAAAATAAAAACAAGGGGCTGGACATTGATGAGAGTATGATTAATCCTTCTAGTGAGGGGTAGGTAAGAGAAACAGAGCGGCCATAGCAGATGGGAGAGGCTCCACAAGCTAGGGAAGAGGGAGAAGGACAAGGAGCCCATTACAAAAACGTTTTTAAGAGTGAGAAAGGCAGCAGTTAGGGACAAGTTAATTCAGGCAAGGATTAACTGACAATTTAAGGGAATTATTCTTACAGGAAAGGACAGTGAGATAAGGACAACTTTGAACGTTCACGCTAAGAGAGAGAGATAGCAAAGAAGCAGAGGGTGCAGGAGGCCAGTGACAGGACGCAGCCCAAGGCCTGGTGGCAGGGTAGGTTTGTCCACGCAGACTCGCTCCTCTTGGCAGCAGTCAGCAGCGCTATCTCCTGCCATGTTTGTGCACGTTACTAACACGATAAGTAGAGCCTGACAGCCAAGATACAGCCCAGCACTTGTTCCTTCTTGCGTCGGTAGTGGTACATGCCCAGGGAAGGAGTGCTTTACACTGGGACTAAGTTTGACCAGCCCCGTCTTTGAGCGTTTTCATTACCTAGAAACTCAGTTTTCAGCCTTTTCAATGGACCCTTTTGATTCCTCCAAAAATCACAGATTCACATTGCTGTGACAGCCTACAAACTTGTTTTTCCTTCCCCTCAGTCATCATCACCATTCAGAGACTCATTCTAAAAATCATCCTGAGACACTAGTCGAAAGCCAAAGAACTAGATCAATTGACCTAAGAGCTCCAGATCAAACTCCAGGTGGAATGGGAACATGCTAGAAGTCACCGTGCAATTCCACACAATTTCCAGAAAACCGAAGGGACTGGCTCCCCCTTAGCTCTGCCTCCCTGCATGGCCTCACCTGGTGTGAGATTCAGGACGTCGGGGTTGGAGAAATGCGACGGCTGGCGTTCGACCAGTTCGAACATTGGCAGCGCTCCTCTTACCAGGGACAGCTGTGAAACAAGAGCAGAGCCATGAGAACCAACAGCTCTGCACTCAGGGTGCTCCGGGTCTTTAAGGGGTAATAATGATCTGTTGGGACATCAGTGCAGCTGAAAAAAATGTTTCTCAAATCTCTGACTCGCATCAGCAGCGGAATTTCAGAGCTATGCTCTTTATAGTAGTTTAATAAGCTATTTTCATATGCTTTAAAATGGGATCATGCTCTCTGTGGAGCGGTTTGGAAACATGACAATACCCTGTATTCCTTTCCCGGTAATATAAACACAAACCTTTTTGATTTGCTGGCACCAATCGTTAAAGTCCTCCTCAGTGTTGCAGAAGAAGCCCTGAAAAAAACCCAACAATTTATCTTTATATATTTTAGACTGATCATTTCAGTCATAAGGCCTTGTATTAATGCCAAGCACCACGACTGCGAGCTGTTACAACACCCAACTGCCGTGCTTTTAAACTGTGGCTGCCCTGCCCTGTTACACTGAACACTCCCCAAAGGCTTGATGTGACCAGACCATCCAAATGCTGGAATCAGCAGTGTAACGGTCTGCTCTACGGCAGAAGGAACAACCCACATGGAAACAAAAGGCAGCAGGCATCTTGGGTTCAACAGAAAACAAGCCACACTGAATCATAATGTGGATTCAGGAATGGATTCAGATCTGCCCATCAAAAGGCAGGAAACAAAGCCCAAACTAAACCCGAGAGGAAGAGACTGCCCCATGAAGAATGGCGTTTAATTGCCATGCGAGGGGGACTTCCCTGTACCAAACCACTTCCTGCACGAGGAGCTGCTTTACCAACATTACCGAAACCCACGGCAGCGCGTCCCCGGAGCACAGCATGCCCGTAGGGTACCCAACCCATCACCACTGCCTTTGCCAGTTCCCTGGGGAAAGGCAGAGCTGAGAAACAGAGGGACCACAAGACTGCTCCGTCGGGTGATCAGAAACGAGCAGCAGGAACGCACCACCGCGATGGAGGGGTCGAGCTCGGCAATGCTCATCCTGCAGGGAGGGTGCTGGCAGTGGAAGCTTTCGTCAGGGAGACAGCCGCTGTCGTTGGGCTCCACTGCAGGCTGCGTAGTGTGGGGATCCAGGTAAATGAGTTCCTCACCTGGACAGAGAGGCAAGGAGACATGATGAGGAAGAACCATGCCAGAAGATGGTCTTCTGAGAAGCAAACGGTGAGATACAAAGAGGAGGAGGAGCAGTGACAGAGCCAGCTCTCGAAACCCCACGTAGGAACCCACGTTCAATAGGGGCGACTTGCTTTCAGCCACTTTCCCAAATGCTTCTCATCCAGGCAAAGAGCCAGCTGCCAGCAGAACCACGGTGCCTGCTCCGCAGCGACCCACTGGGCTCAAGGCACAGGCTCTATTTGGGTACTGTTCCTGCACAAGCATTCCGGGGTCCTGCGTAAGCTCAAGTTGGCCCCAGGAATCCAAAGTGCAACCAGATTTCAGGCAGAAAGAGAAAATCAGAGGGAAGGAGGAGAGTAAAAGGACAACAGTTTGTAGGGCTTCAGGAAAGGGACAACTAAAGGACAGTTAAATCCAGCCAAGACCCTGAAGGGAGGTCAGCGCTGAACCTAGGGACGAACCTTTACGCACGCCTCTTTACAGGCAGGATTTAGTGTTACGCAGTGTAAGTTTATGGCCCATACTACAGCCACTGTTCAAAGCTACACCACTCAGGTCAGAAAGATGTTCAGTCCACAGCAGCCTTCCACGCAGGAAAGAGGGACCCTGCAGCACGCACCAGAGACCAAGCAGGAGAGCTGTACCACTCCACAGGCATTTTTTAACTGGGGGGAGACACTTGGAAAGTCTTTGCAGTACTCTGGGCACTCACCTACATAGCCAATGAAGTAGTGAGCACTGTTTGGTTTCCCTCCGATCACTCCCAGCGACTGGGGCATCATGAAGCAGTGCTGGAAAAGCAATACAGAAAACACACAGCTGACAGACAGTGAGACAGCAGGTGGCAACAAAGGCAAACATCCAGAAGTGCAGTGGGAAAGAAAGATGGGCACACTGAAAATCAGCAGAAACAGCCATTTCTGGAGAGAAGCTCCACCAGGAAGGCTGAAGGCTGCAACACAGGGCCTTTGAGGAACACAGAAGCAGCTCAAAAACACCTTTAGCTGCTGACAGGAACAGATGGGTGGACCAAATGGAAGAAGCAGCACTACTCCAGGACTCAGTCCGGGCAAGTCCTGGCTCTGCTGCAGTCAATGGCACAATCCCCTGGAGCTGTCATCAGGTTGTAACAGTGCTCTTGGGAGGAAACAATCATTCAGGAAACAGTTTAAGCTCCTTATCCAGCTACAGCATCCAGTCACCACCTTAACTCAGTTAAGGGCAAGTAACCTCGCTTGAATTTGGGGCTCTCTTGCCCGCGTAGCTCAGAGCTTGCTAGCATTAGGACAGCAAGACAACACACACCCTGTCTTGTGCCTGTACTCTGCACACCCTAAATCCTGCAGCCTCCTGATACTCCAACCTGCAACCCTCTGCCAGCTTCTAGCCTCAGTCTGCAGGACAAGCTCCAGCATCAGAGCTGCAGGGAGTTTGCAACACCACATTCGCTAATGCTCGGGTTCCCACCAAGCACAGCATAGTTGTGTGGAACAAATGCTTCAGCAGGTTGGTACCATCTAAACACAAAGAGGGACCGAGATTAAGTCGTGAAGTAAGATCCTCAAAAAAACCCCGAACACCAGAGCCCACAATCCCCCAAAAGCCCCACCCATTTTCCTGACTAAAGCCTGCGCGAACCCGTATCCTGACCTCTGACAAGGATTGTTTCTAAACGCATTTTTCTGTTGAAAATAGGACAATTATTTCTGAGTATTTTCGCCCCAAAACCAAATCCCAGAAATTACTTCATTCACAACAGGGTCCTTCATCATCAGAACACCAAGAATTCAGCTCCAGGTCCCCTACCTTTAGTGTTTCAATATAGGCTTCATTGATCTCTGTGAGCCCAAGGCGGAGAGGTATCAGCAGCACCAATGGTTTCCACAGGGAGAGCCTATCTCTAACCCCCGCTTCCTCTGGGTACCCGTTATAGAGTACGTCTGACTCCAGAGCAGGGCATGCTGCAGCTCCAGCACACGGGAAGTTGGACTGGCACAACCGCCCTACAGAAAGGGAACATGAGCAGAAAGCATCAGAAATAACCTCCGTTTCTAGACCTTGAGTAATTCTAGTTGAGCTCTGATCAACAATTGCTATTTCCTAAAAGCCTACGGCACTTATCAAAAAGAAAAGCTTTAAGAGGTCCAGTGCTGGGACCGCGTGAGATACGTACTCCCTGGAGGGCTGCTGGTAGGGCTCAGCGTTTTATTTAAGCTTACATCAAGATTACGCCAAAGCACGCTGTACTCACAGCCACCATCTGGTGGGCTGTTAAAATGCAAATTCTTCCAGCGGGTGAGCAGCTAAGCAACAACCTGTGCCAACAAGGTTGAACGAGTTGATTAGGAGGTCAGGCAAGAGTCCTGAATTCAGAGACCGTGTAGGAAGAAAGAGAAAAAATCTGGGGTGTTCAACTCCGGGGGAGTTCATGGAGGATATGGAGACAAACTGAATGAGGAAAGCGCTACGGCTTAACACAGGAAACATTCCCCTGTAATTAGCGCTGTAACAACATACAAACACGGTGTCTGCCTGGAGCAGTTGTAGTTTTCCTAAAGTTCACTAAAGCCTTCAGAAATTTTAATTGGGGACCATTCCGAAGCTACTTTAGAGACCTAAAGCAGGATGATCATTACACTCTGCAATTTCAGTATGGGTTTTGGCTCTAAAGACACGGGGCAGTAAAACTCCTCGGGGCATACGCTTGACATAAGCGCTACGCATCCTCATTCTACAGGCTTGACAAACACACGGCCAGGCTGCAATGCAACCACATTATGTAAATGCCGGTACAGAAACACCTCCAAGCCTACCTGTCTCACTGGCCAATTTCGTTACTTCCTGGGTGTGTGAAGACAAAACCCAAACCCCAAAGAAACCCACAGCACTTTAATCATGAAGCCAAGGCAATTAGACAAAATGCCAGAGGCTCATTTAATTTATTCCTGGCCTAAGCTGAATGCCAGGACACTCTGGCAGGTAGGACACAGTGTAAACAAACACCTTCATCCCCCAGCCATTTCAGCACATCCTGCGCTGCGATATGAACATATTTAAGCCAAGTTCAAGCAGCAGGTAGCTCGGCACAGACTAAATTCACCTTGCTGCTTTGGCAGGCTTTGCAGCGCCGTGGTGCCCCAGCACAGCAGAGCCTGCCCAAAGCTTCCCAGCTGGATCCAAACCATTTACCGCAAACGTATTCCTACTGACCTGCCACAACGCCTCCCTCGCTACGACTGTCAGGTACCGGCTTTGCTGTCTGGGTTTCTCACCACCCTTCTGATGTGCGGGACCCTCCAAAGCCCAACCAAGAGCCCCTCTCTGATACAACAGACTGACTCGGAAGGGATAAGGATGGATGTTTCCTCACTGCTGTAGCAAAAGGCATCTCCTATGAACCTTCAGCTGAACAGTATTTGACAGATGCATGAAACAGCATTAACTTCTGAATGCTTTGCTATCGACAGATGTTTGGGGCACAGGATGTATCACACACACCTACAGACATGTAACACATCAGACCCACTCCTCAGCGACTTCCAGGCCCTGAACAGGTACATTACGATTCACATTTGAGGAAAATAAACAAACACCCCCTGCACATCACAAGCTGTATGGACACATTACTTGAAGCAGTGTGCAGTGCTAAACAGCCAGCGCCACAAAGACAAGAGCCTGCAGCATGCCCAAGCCTCGCAGCCAGGGTGCTTCAGTTCTAGAAGTAATGTTTTCAGACTAAAGATGAAAGATAAATCCAATTTCTGTCTTCACGCTGGCCCTTGTTTAAGCCAAGGGCATCAGCGCATACCTTCACAGGACTACGTGTACCTGAGGTTAGACAGGCACCTCCCAATCAGATCCTGCATTTCTCAGCCTCTCAATTGAGGCTATCCAGTAAGAGATGTGACTTTGTGAAGTGACTGTCCTGCACTCTAGGGACAAATTGCCTGTTAACTGATTTTGGCTCAGTGGCAGCCGAAGCCAGCCTAAATGATGCTTGCCATGATCTCACCCCATAACCTCGCACCAGCTCCAGCACTCAGTGGACTGTTCTACATGCTGTTTCGGAACACTAACCTGGCAGAAAACATCGCACGGTTTCGTGCTGTGTAAGCGTACTGCCTCATGAGTTAGTCTAAAGCAAGCGAGGGGAAGGCTTGTGTGGCCAGGACCATGCAGGACTGCAGCAACCAGCAATGCAGGCGTTTAGCTTTGGTTACTGCAGCGCTGCAGCCTGAGCAAGCATGCTAGGGATGCACACATCACACAGCTGCGCGGCCTCCAGAGCCATCCTATTGTTAGGACGCACCAAAAGGAGATAAAAAAAAAAAAGAAAAAGAAACAATCAGTGAGCATTCCTTAGAAGATGATGAGAGATCCGCTTCAGAGATGGATTCCCTTCTTCTCCCACCCCTGCCAATTTTGTTCATTTTCCTCTTCAGCGATCTGTTCCAGTTTTATTACTCTGCCTAATAGCAGAGATATTCCTACCCCATTACACGAGAGAGGAAGCAACCACGTACTGCTTGCTACCTGTGGCCATAAACAAGTTTGACACTACTTTCCGCGCAGCTCCCGCCTATTGTCTGAAGGTCACCTCTCCAGACCCAGAGGCCACAACACCAAGTCAGAGGCTTTATTAGATCCAGGAAAAGTGAAATAAGGGGCTTCCTTGCCCTGGAAAGCAATTCTCATCTGGTTTTAGCACACCTGGCCACAACTTTAAGACAGAGCATTGACTTTATGCTTGTTGTGTTGTACTACTATATGCTCTCCAGTTTTTTTTCTGGCTTCTTGCTGCCAGAGGACATACTACATTCTACCTCCATGGGATACTTACGGATTTCTTCCATCACTACTGTGTTGTCCATGGCTATATGGACTGCCAGCGAGCTCCACGTATCAAAAGTTGCAAGTTTTCTATAGGAAAATTTAAAAAAAAAAAAAAAAGTAAGGATTAGTTACAACTACAAGACAAAGAGACGGTGTTGTACCAAAGAGGAGAAACTGGATTAGGAGAGATTTGCTTTCATCAATTATGCTGTAAAGTACGCTTTTATACACGTATCAGAGTTGTAGACTTCATTGCCGCTAGTTGTTATGGCCGGAAGAACAAACAAGATTGCAAACGGGACCACGCCTGGAAATTTGTCCCTCAGCAGCTACTACGTACAAAAGCCCTGATACAACCTCCAACTCAAACCCATTAACTGCTGGTTATCAGAAGGCAAGACAGCACAGAAAATAAATAATAATAAATGAAAAAAAAAAATTTTTACTTTCTGTAGATATCTCCTGATCACCTATACCAGATCCTGGGCTAATTCAGCATACGGTCTGACCTGGGAAAGCTGCTCATAGGCAATCCTGGCCTGTTCCAGGGAACTACCTGCTCATCTAATCAAAGTGAGGGAAGAATGGTGACAGGAGGGAGAATGTTTCTCAAAATACAGTGTGTCCCAGTTATTAAAGGCAATTCATGCTCCAGCACTGCTCTCATCCTCTGCCTGTCACCATGGAACCTGGGCAGCAAATATTAATGCTTTCCTCTGTGAATTAGTGACTCGATGGCTCGTTGACGGCTTTTTGATAACGATGACACTGTTGTCAGGTCAGCAGAAGTGACTCAGAGGCTAGCAGAGATCCAAACAACGGCAACGATCATCTGCTCTGACACTTGCTCCTGGTTCGCTGCAGAGTATTGCACATTACTTGTGGAGAGAGATTTTTAGGGATTGTCCTCAACTTGAAATCTGTTTCCTCGCACATCCTGCCAGCATCTGAATAACAGACAGGCTCCTTCCTTCCAAGTTCCTGCCCACGCGGATCGATAAAGTCAAGGTTGTCTGCTAACAGCATTAAACCAAACAGTTGTGCTTCAGTCAACAGGCAGAAACCTGTAGGCTAGGAGGTACTGCAGACCAAATGACCCCACTGCTTGGTTTGACAGATATAAAGGAAAAAGACAGCACTTACTTGAGCACTTGTGCGACTGTGTTTGGTCCATACCACTGACCTATGGATTTTCCCTCTCCAACTCCCATCTGGGCTACATCACAAGAAAAAAATGAAGTAATTTAGCAGATGATTTCACCTACACTGCATTCCTTCCTAATCAGAGTTTGTGTTTAATAGGGATGAAATCTCACTTGGAAACATTTTTGAGTCAGCAGAATCTACCCCTTCCTGGAGTTTCCTGTAGGGAACAGGCTGTTTCTCGTTTATTTGCCAGAGAAGTCGGTATCAAAGTGAGATCCTTCCTTAGCCCATTTGCTACTTCTCAGAATTTCTTCACCCAGCAATCTCATATTACAAGGCCCTAGTGAGAACAGCAACCACGTGCGTTCCTCTCACCTTGGCTCGCTAGGATACGGAAAGCAATGCCAAACATAACCTAAAGCATTCAGCAAACCTGAAAGTCTTAATGGACTCAACAAGAAAAATCCATCATAATCCATAATAAAGTGTGGTAGTTTTACATCACGTCAAAAAACAAGCAGCGTGGTATTATGCACTAGCCAACCCGCTAGGTTGTTGGTGGGTTGTTTTTTGGGTTTTTTTTTTAGCTAAGCTACTGAAATAAACTTGGAATGATGTTCTGCAAGCATGGGAAACCCGGACTGAATATCCCCACGCTCTTCAGCGCCCAGCACTCTTACCTATCTGGTGAATGGAGTAGTAGCTGTCTTTTTTGTCAATGAAGGCATTAAGAACACTGAAGTAATTATCCATCTGCCTCTTCCCTTTTATCCACCTCCAGTCTAAGACAGACAAGGGGATATATGAAACAAAACATGATATTTATTAGCAACTAGAGACCACAAGCTACAATTCTCTTCCCTGCACATCAATCAGCTGACCCGATTTTCATGTTGCTGTCTTATTACCAAGCATCTGAGGCACTCCCAGCACTAAAGGATTAATTTTAAAAGAAAAGTAAACTTTGTCACAGCTGGGATAAAGGAATATCATCCACAGAAAACAACAAATAAACAATCAGAAAACACAAATTGTATCTCTATCCCACAGATGGGAAATAGGATTATAATTTCTCATTGACAGATGTGAGCTACATATTCTGGGGAAAAAAAAAACAAAACAAGTGACCTCACTACAAAATGGTCAAAAACCCCTCTGGTACAGCTGCTCACAGACCAAGCATGGGTCAAGCGCAAGAACAGAAGTATTCAGGGAGAGGAGACTACACTCTGTGAGGGCTTTGTGACAGAACTGAACTATAAACAAGAATCAATCTACAAAGCTGGTTTAAACTTCAACTATATAATAAATCCTTCAAGAAAAATCTAGCACGTGCTTGGCTTCAGTGGATTTAGCTAGCATGTTACAGGGCTCTGCTTTGTTTTAAGGCTATATGTATCTATCTAGGTAGAGTTGTAGACAGCAGGGAAAAACCTGCTGGAGGGTTTCTGTTCTCTCAACAGCCCTGAACTTGAGAAGACTGAAGAAAAAAGTTATAGAGCCCTCAGTAATTCCAAGCTGTGCCCTTGTTATCTGCTGCCCTTACAAGTACTGCACTTGTGGGAGCACAGGGCCCTGGAAGTCGGTACGGGCTGTGCACTGGTTTACCTCTTCCCAAATGCCGGCAGACCAAGGCCTGAGCAAAGATCATCTGGCCACACCGCAACATACAGCCCCAGCCAGTATCAGACGTGGGACCGGTTCCTCCTGTAAACGAGGACAGAAAATAAATATGGAATGAATAGTAAAACAGTGCCAAGAGGGAGAAGAAATGAAAGCACTAGAGTCTGCACGGGGTGGCAGGTTCACCCAAGAAACCAGGCAGGGAATAAGGAAATATAGTTATCTTTGAGTAACTTAGTGGTATCCCTGAAAAACAAACAAACAAAACCCTCTAACGCTAACTGAAAGAGAAAAAAACCTCAAAGGGAAATCCAAACAACTCGACTAGAAAGACAGCTGAATTTCTCAGGAGCACAACAGCCCTGCAGCCTAGTTGCAGACTTCCAGCCCAATTCAGAGACACTTTTCTACACGGAGGTGCTTGTTACAGGCAACTTCTTGTAATCCTCATCTTGAGGAGGCAACTCATCATGCAAAACAGATCAGTCCCAAGGAAATCCCACATCATAAGCAGCTATGACTGGATGAGATTCCAAAATGAACAACATAGGCCAAAAAAACCCCAAAAACCTATCAGCCAAAAAACCCCGAACAACCAAAACACCCCAGCAACGAAAAAACCCACATCCTACATAATATTGCGGAATAAGCTGGATATTAGCTCACACTGGAAAGTCTGAGACAAAGACCTCAAGGCTGGAAGCATTTCCCTGACAGAACTTCAAAAGAAAACTGCTGCTCCTCCACTGAAGCTCTGGCTGTTATTACAAGCTTCACAGATAAAACGTTTAGTGTGACCACAGCAAGTGAGCTGTCTTACAAGCACGCAGTCAGCTGCGCCTTAGCACAGCCAGTAGAAGTAGTTTCTTTGTAATGCTGCTTTCTTCTTTCGCTCCTATGCAACTACTCTGCATGAAAAGCACAGGGAGAGAAATCACCCCCAAAGAACTAATTAATCAACTTCTGGAAGGCCAGCAGCTATCTTCTCTAATTTTGCTAGCAATTTATAATATATGCAACATCCAAAATTGACAATGCTTTACAAAATGAGCATAACACATTCCCTTTACTCTCTGAAGAGCTTAAAATATTTAAGTGGGCAAGCACAGAGGGCAGTGGCCAACAATAAAAGGGATGACTGGGAGAAGAGACTGGGAGAAAAGGATTACTGTATGACATGCAAACTGTAGCTGTACTGTAACTGGGAAATGACTCAGAAACTGGGGTTTCTTCCCGCCCCTCACCTTTTAACAACTCACACAGAAACCCCAGTCACGTTTGTGAGCCATAGTTAATCACATGCTAACCCTTCAATGTCAAACGTGTGTTTAGCTATGGCTCACAAACGTGAATTTAAAGGGATTAAACTGCATCAAAGATGTCTCACAGCTTGTTAGGCAAAGGGTTTCCCAGTAGGGCAAGAACAGAAAAAGCCAGAAGGCTTAGCTGCCAAGAAGTCTCCTCCAAATCTGAGCACTGTCCCCATCAACCACTGGGGATGACATTGACAGTGGGAACAGGGATGGGGCTTGGAATCCCACTTACCTGCTCTCAGGTCTCTTCTGATACACCTTCCACCCGGCACACAAAACCAAACCACAGAAGAGACCATGCAGAATATCTTAAGGAATCAAGACATCCTTCTTCAAGTTCACGGGGAAACATTCCCCATATTACTACAGTTCCTGTGTGTAACAGCCACTTCAAGCATTTAACTCCCCCCCCCCAAACTAAAACCTCACATATTAGTCTAGAGCAGATGCACAAAGGCAGTAATTTTAATCCACTTTAATCTGCTTTGAGCCCAAGACTATCTTTAAAAAAGATTTCACATTAGGCTTGTGTAGGACCTAATGAACATGAAGAACAAAAATCTTTCCATGATTTTTCTAGGTAGGCTTCCCAAACTCTTTCTTGCATCCTTTTAAAAAAAAAAATCACTGTTATCCCTCGTACCCAAGGGCACAAGGAATTCTCATTATCAAATAAACAAAAAAGTCTATCCTACCAATGAAATGAAGTGCATTTCAGATTCTTATAAACAGAAGTGCATTAATGTTATGCTTGTGGGGATGGTTTTATTAGGTAGAGATAACTGGGTTATCATCATTTCCAGGCTATACTTGGACTCGTCCACAGTACGTACCGATAGCAGGGAAGTTCTTTCTGTAGGTGAACCAAAGCCGAGAGGTCACATCCAACAGGATCTCTTCTTTCTCTGAAAAAATTCAGCATCGAAAGGCATGCACATGAGGGTAGCAGCAAAACATGGCTAAATCCACCTCCCACCCACCTTCCCTCATGACAACAGCATCCTGCTCCTCACTTAGACTGTGTGCCCAGAGAGGCAAAATGTGCCTGAGGAACAGGGCCACTGTGCACAAGAAACTTTCTTTTTCCCCTGAAATAGCTGCAATCAACCCAAAAATGCCACGGCCTTAGTCAAATTATGAAGCAGTAATCCATTTTCTTGCCTTTCCCGAGCTATCCCCTTGCCTCAACCATCCTGGCCTCATGCCACAAGTCCCAGTAACCACTAAACAGTAACTTTCTGCACAAAAATATTCCAGAGTCCACAGAGATGGCCAGACAGAAGCATGGCACTTACGGTCTGCATGCTCTGCCAGCTAACAGACTCTGCAGCGTGCTTACACGGTTTGCAGTCACCTTGCTGCTCAGAAAGCCAAGTGCAACCCTACTCGAGTCCTCTGGAGCATTACAGCATGTTGCATCGTGCATGTAAAATACCTGTAAAAACACTGTATTTCCGGCCAAGGATCCAAACGGGTTCTTTGGTCTCAGGGAAGTCTTCATATTCGAACCTGAGAGTATCATAGGTAAGAGTAGCTATAAAGAGACAGAAAAAAATTATATAGCTTTCATAACTTTTCCTTGTGTTTTAAAAATCATACAAAACTACAGAATCAGAGTTGCTGCGGCCCAGCAGCTTACACCCTCAGAGCACCTGGCTCTAGCTGGCAAGAAACGGTACGGCTGCCCCTGCAACCACCACCTCTGGAAGGCACGGAGAGCTGATGCAGCCCTGGCTCACTCCTGGCTGCTCTGCAAGCAGAAAAGCGGAGGGATTTCCAGGTTAGGTCAGCTCCAGGTTCTGCCCGGTGCAGAAAACGGTCAAAAAAAACCATCTAGGACTCTGTTTCCCAGAACAGGCACCATCGTGTGTGCCATCAGCAACGATACCAAGGTCCTCTCTTCAAGTGAGCAAAGCGGTTGAAGTTCTTCTTCCAGAGAATGTATTTTTTGGTGGCGGAACACCAAAAGCACAGATCACATTAAGATGGGAACTAAATCTTGCTCTGCAAGTCAGTCCCTCCTCAAGAGGCAACAAACCCAGCAGAAGTCATCACCTGCACTGAAAAACCAGCCTACAGCTCCAAGAGGGGTGATGTCACACTAAAACCTGAGGAACGCCGAGATGTACATGGTCACAGGCGATGGACAAACCTCGTGCCTGTTTTACTGGCTCCCGTCACAGCACGGCATCCGCCAGTGATATCTACCTCCTCTTACCCGACCACTGCAAAACCACTCAGCAGCATAGGCTGCCCTTGGATCAGGGCAGCTTAAGGTTTTGTGCAACAGGCACAGGCAATGGGGAGGGAACAAAACACAACAAAAAAAAAAAAAAAAAAAAAAAAAAAAGAGTTGGATGAACTGGGCTCCACCAGGTCTGTGTTTCGAAATCAGGCACTTTAAAGTGGTCTGGGAACACCGGCAATGCACCATTGAATTTTGTAGGTGTCAATTCTTTAACAAACCATCTACAAAATTTAAAGCAGAACTAAGCCAGACTGTTCTGTAACTGTTTAAGCGGCTACTGAAAATATCTCTCACAGCAAACCAATAAAATCTGCAGTAACATGACACGAGTTTAAATAGGGCAACAGACTGAACAACCACAAGCTCCTCTCAGCCCCGCTTTCTATGCTCCGTGGTGCACACCTCACTTCTTGCTTACCAGGAGGGTCACCGGCTGCTTTTGTCTACACAGAAGACCTTCTCACAAGTAGAAGATGTTCGCAGATGAGCTTTCCTCCCAATCATTCCCTGCTTAGCTTTCCAAAGCATCATCTGGAGCACCAGTAAATAATGACTTGGCTGATTTGCATCAAGTAAACTCCAGCGAGTCACTGCAAGGTTCTGCTCCCCCTCCTTCCGACATCTAGAATACTCCACGTTCTGCTAGGGCAAACAAGCTACGCAAGACATTTTGGTACCTCATCAGCCTTCTACCCCTGGGCTCTCTGACCAGAAATTCCAATTCCAAATGTCAAAGAAAATACATCAGTAGCAGCAGCAAGACACCATCACTAAGACGAGCTACTGTTTCAGCAGGAACCCTGGCAATAGTGATGAAAATAGGCTCCTAAATCAAATTTTGAATAGACTCTGGACCTAACCCTAGCCCAAAAGATTTAAGTCACATTCATTGTGTGAATTAGGCTATACATTGTTTCAGGCACCTTTAGGATAGCACGGGCCACATGTTCCCATTCCCATCCCATGATGTGGCTTCCCACCAGCCAGCTAAGCAAAGCAATTCTGCTTGCACAGAAAAGTTGCAGCACATGAATGCAGTCTTTTCCTCTAACACACTTTATCACTGAAATTAGGAATTTCTTTAAATGTACTAGCCAAACTTTCCGGATCCCCAGCAGTCCATGCTTTCTGTGTCTATCTTCACTTAATAACTTGGCTTGCTTTGCCCTCTCTCTTGCTCAGCATGGAGATTTCTTTCCAGGGAAGGAAGCAACGTGACTTCTGCAGATGTTTTCAAGTGTGCATCATTTTCCACTTTCTCCCTCAATTTGCAGAAGTTTCCCTTTGGGATGAGGCATTACAAGTTTATTCTGACAGCTCACTGGGAGCCTAGTCATTCAGATTTTGTAAAATTCAGTGCGTTACCAAATACAATCTTAACATAAAAACTGAAGTGCTCATGTTTTAAAGCTCTGAGGAGGATTTTGTGGTTTATTTTGTCAGCTCTCAAGCTCGCCACGAGTCCAGCTCTCTGTCGAGAGTCTCAGATAGCTTAAATACGATGACTGAAACAAGGATGACAGAATGACAAAGTGAGAGAAACAATCACGCCACCTACCCAGCCCTCCTTCCCCTTCCTAGTGACGCTTCCTGGCCTTCTCAGACGTCGCACCCTCTGCGGCTCCACGTTTCACAGGGCGCCAGGTCCTTAGCAAGCACGGAATTTACAACCGGCAGCTTCACAGCAAGGATCTGCTGAAGTCTTCGCCCCTCGATCAGAGCTGGGAGAGGAAGGGGTCAGCAGGCGGGAGGGATTCCCAGGCTGCCTGCTGGACCGGCTGCGTATTCAGGGAATGCAGCACACGCAACATGCCATGACACTGCACATTCAGGAGGAGAGTCCCAGGCTGGCAGTCCTGCAGCTGAACGCCCGACATCTGGGCTCTGTGCAAAGCTCCCGTGGGTCCGGCCGCCTCCGAAACATGCGGTCAGACATTAGTGTAAATGTTGGGGGTTTTTGGAAGGAAATACTTGCCACCATGTGAAAAGGCACAGCTTCTAAATGCAAGGAGTTAAGGTTTCACCTTCGCAGTGAGGAAAATTCAAGTGATTGCTCCGAGTTAATATCAGCAATTTTATAATGGGAGCAATAAACTCCCCACGAGGCTTGAAGCCACTACGTGCTTCCCTCACAAACATCTACCTTCACACGCTCTGGCACTTTTTCAATACTATATACATTGTGCTATTGCCCAGATGAGATAAATATGTGCAAGCGGGACCCAAACAATTCAGGCAAGGGTACAAAGAGTGTCAGAGCTTGCACGCGAGTCTTTCTCTCTCCCTTAGAGGCAAAAGGTCTGAAAATAAATAAAACTGGAAATTCACCAAGCAGAAATCCTATTTGAAGACGCTCCTTTCAGAGCTGCAAAAGCTGAGTGAGATCAGCAAATTTCTCAGGCAGCGCTCCAAAACTTCACCTTCAAGAAGCCCTCAATCTATTTTAAATACCGACCTCTGAGCATCCAGGACAGCAGCGCAGCAGCCTTTGCAGAATATCCAAGCACACAAATACGACAGTTCAACTTCTTTCCGTGCACAGTGGATTTACAGTTAAAAAGCCGAGAGTTTCAGCCCTGCAAAGCAGACCCTCAGAAAGACAGCCTCGCTTTTCAGGAGCCTCAGGCACGCTGTGAAGAACGCCAGGTTGGCTGGATCCCTGCGCCATGTGCACACTTAGCACAGGGTCTGGCTGTCCCACAACAGCTTCTCACCCCACACCCTCCCTAGAAAGCCCCGACGGAAGAGGCAAAACTTTGTACACACCACTACAGAAAACACCTGTGTTAGCCTAGGTAAAGGGATTCAAACTAAAACCGCATTAAATGCCAGCATGAAGCCTGAACGTTTGAGTTCTCGTCTACTTTTGTGCGTGTGGTTAGATCTACTCAGTTATAAGATAACAGGCCACATCACAAAAGCCTGCCTTGTACGAAGCGCAGGGAGCAGACCCTTGATGCGCCCACAGCATCGGCGGCTTTTAATATCAGTTTTACCAAACAGAAAGATGCAAAGCGGCACACGAGGATGTGCAAGATTATCGCAAAGCTACGTAGCATCATCTTGACATAGATCAAGAAAAACTGTCTCAATACATGCAATGAGGGTAGAGGGTGAAATCTTGCTTCCCTTCTTATGCTCTTAAGTTGTACAATGAAAAAGCCGAGCTAAAAACGTTATCCCAACTTGTAATTAGCTCCCACAAGCACAGAAGCACAGCCAGGCGCCAGGGAGCAGACCCTGACTGGTGAAGCCAGTTTGCAAATATGCTGAAGGCAAGATACGTGCTTACGGCAAGTATCAAGCCCTTGACAGCCACTAACTTTACCTGCTTTACCAAAACCAAAGCTACTTGGTTTTCTATCAACTTTGGGAAACAAGTAACAACAAGTCAAAACTTTGATGACTCAGGTAGAAATATGGCAAGTGACATTCACTCCAGCATCAATCACCCTGGTTACAGTTCGCCTGCACAGCTCCGTTTAGTCGAAAAACTTTTCATACAAAATACTGAAGCAGAGATTTGGAGCATCACACTGACAGAAAACCAAGCTCTGCAATACCTCCCTTCCCAAATTGCTTCTTGGGCTTCTAGTCTCTCCCTCTGACACAGTAACGCTCCTCAGGCAGTGCCTGCGTTGGCTTAGAGACATTTCCCCCCCCTCCCCGAGTCCTTCAGCCTCCAATTAACATCACCACAAAAGAATCAGAAATGGGGTGGACGACCATCTCCCTCGGCTGATAAGGGTACACCCAAGAGAGCGGAGAGGAAGAATGCTACTGGATGTAGGATGTTTCAAAAGAGTCAAGAAGAGAAGGTAAATTTATTGTGTTAGTAAAGCTCGTTGCCAAAAAACCAGCTAGAAAACATAAGAACAGCCTGAACCCTTATTTCTAGCCTTTGCAGAAGAAAGATGGAGTCTTTTCTTTCCTCTAAGCTCTTTCAAACAAGAAAAATCCTGATTATCTAAGTAACGACGAGGAGTTGAGAGACAAAGAAAGAAAGTCACTCAACGGGAGACCGATGCCTTCTTGGAGGCCCAGGGCAAACCGTTCAAAGCCTGCCTGTCAGGTCCCCGACCATCTCGGGAGCAGGGCTGGACATGAAGCAGCTTGAGCTCTCGTTGCTCCACAGCCCAGAGACTGACCTCCTCTTTGCCCTACTGTCTCTCACAGCGAGATTTTTCTTCCCTTGATAAGCCTTCTAACGCTTACACAAAGGGAAAGCAAACACGTCTCCCGGCTCAGGTTGTGTAATTTCACTTGCTGGAATGCGTTTTGTTCCCAGACGCGAGAGACGGGATGCAACGACGCGCAAGGACGCACCAGGCGGAAAGTCGGGACGTTATCGACCGGACCGCGCTTACAGCGGCACCACCTGCACCAAGCACAAAATCAAGACAAGACAGCAGTCCGGAGCTGTGGGTTCCCTCCACATACACGCGCTCGCCCGACGCGGAGGAGGAGCCCAGGCAGCGCAGAAAAATAGTCGTTATTATGGAACAACGCTTATCTCTGCGGAGGGCGGGTGGAAGCTGTTACTACGTGAAGGCTAGAAGGAAGCTTGCCTCAACCCAAGCACCCGCAAACTTCTGGTTCTGTCCAACCCCCCTGGCAGGCGGCTCTGCCGGAGCTCTCAGGGAAGGCAACACCCGCCCTGCCGCCGCTCGTCGCCCTCCGGTTCGCTTCCCCGGGCGGCCCCGGCCGGGCCCCGCCGCCAGACGAGGCGGAAGAGCCCAAGGCTCTTGAGGAACGAACCACGGCGGGACGGATCCGCTTCCCCGCTGAGAGGGCCCCGGCCTGCAGCGGCGGACACCGGCGGTAACGGAGCCGTCACGGGGCCGGCGGACCTCCGCCTCCCCCCGCACCCCGCAGGGAGGCGGCCGGGCCCCTCGGGCCCCTCAGGCCGGCGGAGCGGTGCCCAGCGGGGCAGGGGCCGCACCTCAGGGCGCCGGGGGAAAGGCCGCGCCGCTCCGGGCCTGGGCCGCCCAGGGAAGCCGCAGAGCCTCAAGCGGCCGCCGGGCCGGGCCGGGCCGGGCCGCGGGTTCCTGAGGGGAAAAGCGGCCGCGCTCCCTCCGCCGCGGCGCGGGAAGGAGCCGCCGCCTCCGCCACCCACCTGCGTCCATGGCGGCGGCGGCCCCGCCGAGGGCTGCGGCCGCTGCCGTCCCCACCGATACATACGCCCCGGCGCAGCCCTGCGCGGCTGCTGGCGCGAGCGCGGCGCCCGCCCAATGGGAGCGCCGCTCATCGCCGGCCTCTACGGCGGTTGGCTGTCGGCGGCGCTCGTCACGGTTCAGCGCGCCGCGCGGTTTCCTTCGCGCACTGGGGGCCGCCATTTTGCCGTACGGAGAGGCGGTGCGGAGAGGGGGAGAGGCCCCGGGTCGGCGGCGGAGCCGGGGCTGGGCGGGCGGGGCGGGGCGGGGCGGCGCATAAAGGCTCGGCTCGTTCCGCACGACGCCGGCGTGAGCGGTCCATGACGCGTATGCCTGGGGAAGTTCTGACGTACGGGCGCGACCATCGTGTTGTACGGAGCCGGCCGAGCCCCGCCCCTCTCTTTTCCCGTGAGAGGGACACCCCCCACCACCCCCCCCCCCAACGCCCACCTCTCTCGGAGACGCCTTTGACGGCTCAGCCGCCGCGGACCGAGCGGCTCGTCGGGAGGCGGATACCCTGCAGCGCCGAGGAGGCAAGCGAGCGGTGCCGGGAGCGACCCCCCCACCACCACCCCTTCCCCACCCGCCCCGCAGCATCGGCGCTGTACGGCGGCGCCTCGGCCAAAATGGCGGCGGCCGTGTGGCGGCCGCCATCTTGGTTGACGGCAGTGCCGTACAGAAACCCCTTCCCCAGCGGCGGAGGGGCGGCCGGGGTGACCTGTTTCCGCCATCTTGCCGTACGGCTGGCGGCGGCCCGGGCCGGCGGGCGGGGGCCGGGGCGGGCCCGGCCGGCGGCGGCGGCGGCGGCCGGAGATGGTGATCTGCTGCGCCGCCGCCAACTGCTCCAACCGGCAGGGGAAGGCGCACCGGGGCGCCGTCTCCTTCCACAGGTAAGGGCGGCCGACTGGCCCGCTTCAGCCCCGCCGGCCCTCCCTCAATCCCCCGGCTCCGCTCCGGCCTGGCCGCCGGGCTGGGGGCGGCTGCCGATCCCCGCGGCGCTTCCCCCGCCGTGTGCCCGCCCGTTCCTCCCCGGCACCTCCGGGCCCCGAGCGGCACCGGCCGCCCTTTGTTTCCCTCAGCACCGGGGACCGGCTTTGGGCTCCAGAAAGCGGCTTGGCAGCGGGGAGACCCCGGGCCCCGGGCTCACCCCGAGGCCTGTCCCCCCCGCCTCGGCCTGTCCCCCCGCCTCTGCCCGCACCCCGGCCTCGCCGGGGATGCTGCCCCAGGGACGGTCCTCGTCTCAGGCGCCTCGTTCAACTACTCGGCGTCTTTTTTTTTTTTTTTTTTTTAAATTATTTTCAGCCCGGGCGTTTTGACGCCTTATTAAATGTACCCGGCGTAAGCATCGACAGGGTTACGGAGGTGGACGGCACGCTGGCCGAGCCGGGGTGTCTCGGTGTTCGCGGCACCCTCGTTCTTTGCGGACGGGCTGCTGCGTTTGTCATGGGGTAGGTGAGCGGCCGAGCCATGGGTGGGCGGCTGATGGAAAGGGAAACGATGCTTTTTAGTCCTGCGCTGTTCGTGAAGTGCAGCTGTTAAGGGAGGGAACGAATATCGGGTGTTTCGGCCCAAAGTGAAACAACCTTCAAACGAGCATAACCTGTTAAAATACAGCTTTCACGAGACTTTCCTAAACCCTTCTGATTTTAAAAATGCGACTTATTTTTTCATGGTTTTTGTCTGCTTGGTTTTTAGATTCCCTCTGAAGGATTCAAAGCGTCTGATTCAGTGGCTAAAAGCTGTTCAGAGAGACAACTGGACTCCCACCAAGTATTCGTTTCTCTGCAGCGAGCATTTCACCAAAGACAGTTTTTCGAAGCGGCTGGAAGACCAGCACCGGTTGCTGAAGCCCACTGCTGTCCCTACCATCTTCCAGCTTGCAGAGAAAAAACACGACAACCTGGATTATGTCAGAAGCAGAAGAAAAATAGCCAGCCAGGTGCCGCTGCGGGATGGAGAAGACCCAAGGGAAGGAGGCTGTGAGGTAGTTCAGAGGACCTCGTCTTCTGGCCAGGACTTCATGGTGATGCAAGGGACGAAAGAGATGGAGGAGGCAACTTTGCAAGCGGAAATCGGATCAATGTCCGAGGAGGAAGAGAACCGCCCCAGCCAGCTGGACGGCCCTCGGAGAAGGATGTTGAGTGATAATTTGGTTGCAAAGCCTGGACCTCAGAAAAAGCCTGAGAGATCTTCTGTGGAGGACTGTCCGAAAGCCACCTGGACAGGGAGCTGGGTAGCAGACAGAAGCGGTGTGTCGGTCGACGACTTCACGCCTCCTGCCTCTGGTGCTTGCAAGTTCATCGGCTCCCTCCATTCTTACAGCTTTTCCTCTAAGCATGCCAGAGAGAGGCCATCTTTCCCGAAAGAGCAGCTAGAAAGGAAAAGGCCAAAGAGAGACGTGGAACCAAGCTGCAGCAGCCATCTGATGGGACACGAGAAGGCAGTAGCGGAAGGTTCCCCTACTTCATCCCTCACCGCCACCCCTCAGAAACCTTCCCAGGGTTTGTCGGCGTCCCCGGCAGACCTTACCCCTCAGCCTGCCGCTGAGGCTGTGGTGGGGCGGAAGGGTGACACGGATGCCAACCCCATGTCAATCAACGAGGTCATCATGTCAGCCTCGGGAGCTTGCAAGCTCATCGACTCCCTCCACTCGTACTGTTTCTCCTCCAGGCAGAGCAAAAGTCAGGTGTGCTGCTTGCGTGAGCAGGTAGAAAAGAAGAACGGAGAGTTGAAACTTTTGAGGCAGAGGATCAGTCGCTCTGACAGTCAAGTCAGGAAGCTGAAGGAGAAGCTAGATGAGCTGAAGAGGATCAGTTTCCCTTACTTGAACAGCCTGCTATCCCAGGACTGTGGTCAGTATCCCCAGCGGCTTTGCGTAGAGGCAGAATCCACCGTTTTCTTAGCAATAAGAGGCTGTTTAATTTAGAGATCGTAAAGATGCGATGGGTAAAAGGCACGAGAAAGGTACGGTTTTGGAAGGAGGTGTAGCAGCTTGCGTTAGACTAACAGATGGAGGTGAAAGAGTTAGGTTTTTGGGCACGTGAGCTATTTCGTATATCCCAAAAGTTTCCAAGGTGATTCCTGGTGTGGAATGGCAAGTTAGGTCGTGGTGTTGCAGCTGACTCTCTTGAGGAATTTTTTTTTCTTCTTCTTGTGGGTTTTTTTACCTTGTTTGTGACTCAATAGCACCTGGTATGATTTGCCTTCCTTTGCAGTGTGCCTGTGAATTTTTTGGTGTATTAATGAGCTGTCATGGGCAGCAGGTATCTGGAAAGCTGTTGTATTCTTCTCCAGTGATGTAAGTACTTCTGATCATAGATTTTGTATATTGTACTCAGGATATATGAAATCTAAGTGAGGTGGTAGGTACCAAATATGACGATGTTACAATACACAGCAAGGTCACTTTTTGTGACGAATGCGTGTTGGATTTGATCATTTCCTCCCTCAGAAGGCAGAAGTCAGGAAACAGATAATAAAGTGGGAAGAGATAGAGAATGACTTGTATATCAATTAAAAAAACACATCGAGATACCTGAAAACGTAGGGGGAACTCAGCGAGGGACGAGGTCATGTAAAAATGTTGTTGTGGAGAAGTCGAATGGGGCCATAACCTCTTGCAAGAAAGCGAGTGCTTTAATATACAGCTGATAAAACTTTTGCACAGTGACTCTAGTTGCAAGATATAATTTGGGGGAAGAGTTTAGGAGCAGCTAATGATGGTTGTGTGGCTGCTGAGATGTAGGGTTGCCTTGTGAAGGATGCGTGACTTGGGGCTATCTTGAAGAAGCAGCCGCCTATGGATGGTTAGGTATCCCCTCACGGTAATTCTCACGTCTCCTCTTCTTTAGGAGAAGAAACCTCACGGCTTCTTCTAAAGCCACGTAGTCTTAGACACGGTCAGAAACGTGATGCTGGCATAGGCAGGCACGTTCTGCAGACTATTGCAGCATGGCCTACTTCCTCGCTCAAGTGCAAGAAAATAAACCCTGACAAAATTCTTGAAAGTCTATACCCAAAGCTACTTTTCCCACGTGTTTTTAATTTTCCAAAGTATGGGAAAACTCACGCTTTGATTTGGGCAGAAGCGGGGAAAGATTTTATTTTTTTTTTTTTTCCTGCCCCATGGGAAATCAACATTGTCTTATTTGTACCTTCTGGTCTGTATTTTTGTATTGTTTTGGTATCAAGCTAAAGAAAATAACTAAATACAATTTTAGGGTTCCATAATTGTCATTCACGTATATATATGTGAAAAAAAGGTGTCTAGCTTTGTTGGAATACCTTCAATGAGATACTATTTGCAAAAAGAGTGTCCTGAAGGACGTTTTTCTTTATTCTAGTAAGCACTATGATTTTTCTTTTCTTTCCTAACATGGATGTTCTTATACGTATATCTTTGAGAACATGAGAATTATATATTAAGAATATCTTTTATAAGAACATAAGAATTACACATTCTGTTTTCTAAGGTAAAATGTCATTATTTTAAATGAATTGACCAACTTGTTACCTGTTTTGCCATCTCTTATCAACAAAACCGGAGATCACTATGTGAAAACGAACCATTTCAGCGATTGTAGCTTGGTGCGATGCGCAGTTCTTACGGAAGCCTTTGGCGGGTGACTTTTTTTAAAGGGTTTGCTGGTGGCTGATTAGCTTCTGGGTTTTTTTTCTTTTCTTTTTTTGGCTTAATCTTGGTGTTCTGCCTTGCATTGCTTTTTGTGTGCTCATAGCAGTAGGTTGCGGCAGTCAAAATAACTGATAAGCGCAGACTCTGGTTTATGCCTAGACACTAAGTTTTACTGTAATACAATGCTGAATTGAAGAAAGGCTTTTTGGTGTTCGTAAAAATACAGTTGGGTAACGTATTAGGTTAATAATAATTACAGTCTTTGTTAGTAGCTACATTTCAGTTGTCCCTAATCATCTGATGCGTAGTTGAGGGGATGTTATTAGCTGTGAACCTGAGCCTGCGTATTTTTTTTTCTTCTAAAGGCAGCGCCTTGGGGATGGGGAGTGTAAGTGAAGGAACCGACTGGACTGACCGTGCAGGTTGTTACGTGTCTGCATCCCCACTCCACGCGCTGGGGGACCTCGCTTTGCTGCTGCCTGACGTTCAGCCGCTTCCACAAAGTGGAGCAGAAAAATGAGCTTTAGGCCCGCACCCATTCAGCAGATCATCGTTTTTGTACTGGTTCTCAACTGGTATTTTCCTCAAATTTCCACTGGCTGTACCCAAACTGCAGCCAGCTGGAAAGAGCAGATTTCTGCAAACTGCTGCGCACGCAGTCCCTGCCAGCCACGCTTGAGGATCGGTGACTCAGGCTGGGTGAGTTTGGCTCACAATGTGCTCGAACTGTTGCGATGCGCTTAAGTGGTGTTTCCCAACCTGTCTTAACAGAGGGATCGACTAACTGGTTTTAGGAGAAGCCCTGGGCTGTTTCTGCACAGCTGCCACAGTGACCCTCTCCATCTAAACTTTGAATTTGCTTGCTTGTTTGGTAGGAAACTGTTTCCTTCTGTTTCACGGGCCACTTCTGAGGTCCATGGACCAAAGGTTGAGGAATATTTCCAGCATTGGGGTGCGGTTAGGTGCAGTGCACCAGGCAGAATGAGGTTAGATCCGTCTTCTGGAGAACAACAGGATGCACTGGGAGAAATTAGGGAGAGCCAGCGAGCAAATAGGGATCCGGTGCCCTGGGGAAGGGGAGACTGTTCTAACAGCGCTGTCCTCTGATAGACAAGTACTATCTGACCATCTTGTTCTGCTTGAAGGTTTCGCAGCTCTGCTGCATCACACTCCCCCCATGCTAGCGCAGACAGGAGATCCGAGATGCTCCTTTCACAGATCCCGTCCTCTTAATGTGCTCAAGTTTGGTCCTTTCGTAAAACTACATCTCCCAGCAGGCACCGGGATAACTGTCTTACCTCATCATGAGATCACTTCCCTTATAGCCATCTTCTCAACCCTGCGCAAAACATTTTCTGGTGAGCAAAGGTGGTTAGAGAGCCAGACCAAGCAATAGAAAAATAACTCTGCAAACTATGGCTGGCAGTGGAGCAAACTCAGGTATGATTCAACGGGATTGAGGCGCCTGTACTTCTCGGAGAGGTGAAGCTGTTAGGGTTCAGCTGTTTGAGCATATGTGGAGCCTCTTCCACACTGCATGTCTGCTTTTGTGAAGGTCATATTAAAGGCAGGAGAGTTTGCAAAATGAGTCCACGTGAAAAATGGTGAGAATTTTGGTAGGAATCTGTAGGAAATCATATTTCCTTCCAGCTTAGATTAGTCTTTAAATATTTGTATGAAGCCAGTGTGGAACTGAAGTCATTTATAATACTTATTAAATGCAAATGAAGCATAGTTGGTGAACTCTGGGGACAAGCAGAAGGACTCGAACATTAAATCATCTGGGTTTGTGTCGAGGTGGATGCCTGGTCTGTGGGGCCTGAGGTGGTGTTTCCCACCTCGGTGGCAACAGGTTTTCATTTGTGTTGCAGAAAACAAACAGCAAAGTCATGTTCTTCAGTGGCAGTGAGAAGAGAAGCAGGGCTGTGTGAGGATGCGAGAGGCTTGCTTTCATCTGAGCAGCACTTGAACAGCAACAGGTCCCTGTCCAGTTTAGCTTGAAAATGAAACACTTATAATGGATCGCAGAGATGTGCTGTCAGAAAAATTGCCTCTACCAGGGCAGGCGCTGCTGACCTGGCAGGTGCACGTTAACTTGGAGCTAGATTTTTGGAAGAAAAATGCTTTTATTCTGAGATGGCAGGTGCTTTTTGTGATTTTTTTTTTTCTTTTTTCTGCCTTGTCTGGCATGGGAGCGGCCAGGGTAGAAGGTGGTCAATAAAGTGAGGGAGAGTTACAAAGGACAAGGCAGCTATAAAGCTGAGAGTGAGATAAGGGGTAGGAATATGTGGGCATAGGTTACGAGTGGGGCTGAATCTGTGGCAGAAGGCATCACGAGAAGTTAGGTGAGACTTCACAGCACCTGTGGCCCGAGCACGTGCCGCCCTGCAGCGCTGGAAGGGAGGTAAGCTGCCTCATGTCCGCATGGGAGCAACCAGAGTGCAGGCACCAACCTGACATGGAGCAAGTCTGGGACTTGGTTGATCAGGGAGATGGCTCTTTCACCACCCCCTCGGAGAGAAAGGTGGTTGGAATGGGGGAAACAAGTCTTTTTGCTCTGCTCTTGCCTTTTTTTTTTTTTCCTCCAGTGTAATGGTCTTGGTTTTTCTAGTTTATTGTCCTAATAGCCTATACATCTTGTGCATTAAGCATTTAATTTCTGCAGTGAGTCGGCAATGACTCGCAACAAAAAAACAGCTTGCAGCTAGAAAACCCAGGAGAAAGTAAAACATTGAGGTAAGCTCAGGTAGGATGTTTGATTTTCTTATAATAGCTTATCATTTTAACAATGTTTTCCTGATACTTTGTAGTGCAGGAGAGCTCTGACAGTGACTACAGGGACTGGAGCATTTTACCACAGAGGTTAGAAACGGGCAATAACACACTGGTGCTTGGTCATAAAATTAATTACTAAGATGGGGCCGTAAGATGAAAATTTGTGAATATAACCACATTCCCAGCTTTTAGAGCAGACGCGGAGCTAAAGCATGTCAGCGCTAGGAATGCTTTACTGGGGAGAGCATCAGCAAAGTGTGTAAAGGGGGACGACACTTGGGGAAGGGCAGCAGAGTACAAACCATCTTCTGTACTTAAATATGGAAAAAACATGCTGAACGAGGCAGCTCCTTAATTACCAGAACCTTGATGCTGATGATTTAAATCCAGTAAGTGACTTGGCTGAAGAAAGGTCTGCAGGAGCTTGCCCAGCTGTTGCTGTAGACCCTACACTTTGAAGACTGAGAAGGTGCTGTGTGAGTTGGTTTGGTTTTTGTTTGGGTTTTTGGTTTTGTTGGTGGTGGGTTTTTGGGGTTTTTTTGCTTAAGTTTCCTGCAGCGAGTCTTCCCCAACTTAGGGGAAATAGGTTAGCTGCCTTGTTAGCAGCCAGCTGGCTGCTCATGCCGCAGTTTTGCTGATAAAGCTGCGTAGGAATTTGTGCCAGCGTAGCTTTCTGTGCCAGGGATCCCACTTGAGAGCCAGGCTGGCTGAAGCCTGCATAGACACGGCCCCAGGGGGTTGTCCAGCCGCTTTGTCTGGTTCGTCTCATGGCGGGGAGAGCCTGTGGTCCTCCGTTGCAAAGTGTGGTCAGCCGGTTACAGTCTGACTTTGTTACAGGGCAGGGAGGGATTTGACTTCTAAACCCTTCGTGAATAGGAAAGATGTGGAAACAGCCCATCCATGAGTTCGGAGGGGTGAAGTGGGGTCAGACGGTGAAACAGAGCTGACTCGTGTGCCCAGGGACCAGGGTGCGGCAGTTTTGGCCCGAGCGGCTTCCTGAAGAAAAGAGTTCTAGGTGACCAGGTTGCTTTATGTGCCTGTAGTTTTTGTCTCCCAAGCTGTTGCAACTCGTGAGCGTCGTGGCTGATTTCTGTCGGATTTTGTAGAGGAGCAGAGGTCTTGGAAGATGCTGGGTCCCTAAAGGCTTCAAGAAACTGTATCACCTGGTAGGGGAAAGCAACTCTGCAAATGTCTTTGTTAAGAAAAAGGCTGTGGTGTGAGCTTCCCTGGTATTAGATAAAAGGGAAGCTCTGCATGTGGATGCAAGATAATGTGGTGGGTTGACCTTGGCTGGATACCAGGTGTCCACCGAGCCGCTCTATCGCTCCCCTCCTCAGCAGGGCAGGAAGGGGAGAGAAACAAGATGGGAAAAAAACCCAACCCCAAACTCGTGGGTCAAGATAAAGGCAGTTTAATACAGCAAAAGGCTGTGCGTGGAAGCAATGCAAAAGCAAAAGATTATTCTCTACTCCCCATCAGCAGGCGATGTCTGGCCACTTCCCGAGAAGCAGGGCTTCAGTATGTGTAGTGGTTGGTCTGGAAGAGAAACATTACGAAAAATGAATGCCCCCCAGTTTCTCCCCCTGTCTCTCAGTGTCTTATTGCTGAGCAGACACCATGTGGTATGGTATATCCCTTGGGTCAGTTTGGGTCAGCTGTCCTGGTTGTGTCCCCTCCCAAGACCTTGCCCACCCCCAGCCTGCTGCTGAGGGGAGGAGAAATGTTGGAGAGACAGCCTTGGTGTGCGCCGGCACTGCTCGGTAGTAGCCAAAACACGGGTGTGTTATCAACACCTTGCTGCTACCAGCACACAGCACTGCGAGGGCTGCTGTGGGGAAAATTAACTCCATCGCAGCCAGACCCAGTACAGAGAACCAGCATTCAGAGGACATAGTCTGAAGCTTTAAACGTGCAGAAGGGTGGCCAGTGTCTCTTGCATTGCAAATTCTCAGATGTGGTTCATATTCTTGACGTTGTCACACACTTACTTGTTAAGCCATAGTAGCAGGTTGTTTGTAAAGGCGATGTGCCATGAGTTTAGTTCTTTAAAAAGGGAAGTACGTGCTCAGTCTTCAGTGAAATTCCTCTTGACAGCAATTGCATCTATAAACCTGTTGTTTAAAACAAAGCAAAGATGTCTTCCTCTTTAAACTCTACTTTTTGCTGCTACAATAGTCTTGCACTTACCCCAGTCATGACATAAGAAGCAAATTTCTCTTAAAATCACCTTTTCTTTCTGATGGACTCGATCAGCCTCTCCTGTCTGTCTCCCCACTCTTGCTTTTACGCTCTCTCAGCTCAGCCCTCTGCCAGGGAGAAAAAAGGACTTAGTCCACTACTCGGAGACCAACACTGAAGGTAAGAAGCAGCATCGCACAGGGTGCGATCAGAGTGTGTGTGTGCTCTTCTGCACTTCACCGAGTCTCCGGTCCTTATTCCCACCAGCACTTCCCTTGCTTTTGGCTTTTCCAAGCAACTTAAGAACTAAAAAATTCACATTGGCTTGGCTGCCATCAGGTAGCTTGGAAAAGTAATCATGGTCACTTGGCCTTGTTGTTTGCCAGATGCCGTAGAGGTCAGGATGTGCGGTTACATCTTCCCTTTTCAGCTGGCTGGAAGTCCAGCTCTTTGGAAGTGAGACTAGCTTGCCTGGTCGAGCACCTCCCGCCACAGCAAGGCAGTGGGGTCGGGTTGTGGGTGCTGGAAACAATCCGTTGGCTTCTCTTGGTTTATGACCAAGTCTAAAGAGTGGAAACGACTTTCATTTCTTTCATCTGACATTTTGGTGCTTTTTCCTGAGATGCCGCAGGGTTGGTAAGCAGAAGAAAATGAAGTGCCTTATTACAGAGCGCTCTGGTGACAGAAAGCATCCTGCTCCCAGGCTTTGCTGCCTCCTGCCCCAGGAGAGGGCAGCAGCAGCCCAGGCTGCAGTCTGTTCTAGCCTTTCCAACGTGCTTTGCTCTTCCCTTCCACGGTGGGAGTTTGAGCCCGCAAAAAAACTTGGAAAGAAATGCAGTCTATGCAGCAGCAAGCAAAAGGCAAATACCAGTTGGACGGGGTAGTGATACTCTTCTTACTCACAAAACTGCCTGCTCTCAAGATGAAAGGAGAAACTGGTTCCTAAGGAGCAGTCTAGAAGTGTGGGGTTTCTTGTGGCAATAATTCTGGACTTTTGTTATCGGTTGTCACTGTGTTAAGATCCTTGCTGTGCCAGAAAATACTGTGCTGCTGCTGCTGTGGATGCTCACGGTACTGGTGGAAGGTGAGTACAATGGAATACAGTCTGGGACACCAAGGCTGCTGTACAGATTGTAGGAACCCCTTCATAACACCTTGGTAAGCTGCTGGGGAACGCACAGGCTGGCGGGACGGTCTTTGCAAAGGTTTGCTCCGATGCCGTAGAATTTTACCACCTGTTTCATAGTGAGCTCCCTCTGTTTTCTCATGTTGTGTCACTTGCAAAATACTTCAGGACAAAAAAGAGTAATTAGCAGCATCTTGCTGACATGCCAGCTGGCTTCCTATAACCTGCTGTCCATGGGAGAACAAGTAACAAAAGCGGTAGTTCTCTTGTGCTCGGGAAAGTTTCTGTTCCTCCTCCTTTGGTGTTCCAGGGGCGGACTCTCCCTTCCTCCTCGCTCAGTCTTTTTAGCCTGATGTTTGGGACTGAGCGCAGTGAAACTCAGACTGATCAAGCAAATTTTACCCACAGCATCACCTTTTTAGGTCATAATTTCTCTCTGCAGCTGAGCTTTCAGACCAGCCGGACCGGTAGCTTGTTCTTGTATTAGGCGATATCACTATGTGTGGAAAACAACCCCCTTCAGTTCCCACCCTGCCAGTAAAAATCATTTATGGCGTGAGTGGGAGAAGGACTTGCTTTAGGAATACCTCAGCCATACCTGTCTGCATAACCTAGCTCACCTAGAGTAGTGGGCACCTCGTTTCTGTTGGCGTTGGCCTTTCCTGAGATCATGTGGGTGCCATATCGCTTTCCCTGCTTCCACCTCAGGAATGGATCTGCTTTGCTGTTCACATGGCTTTAAATTGCCTGGCTCCATTTCTCTGATCTGTTTTATTTTTTTCAGGTCACACCCTCTGAAATCCGAACAAAATGCAAAAGTGCAAAAGTGGTGTTTATCAAAGCTCTTCTAAAATGACCTGTTAAAGAAGTTTTAACTTTGTAGACCTTGGTTGCTTTTTCATAAATGCAATGACGGAGACAGCTTTCTCTTCTATTGACGCTTTAACTTTGCAGGCACCCTGGTCCTTGTAAACTGTTTCACTTAGCCTTAGTCCAGAGCCTAAGCAGAACTGAATGACCCCTGCCTCTTTTTACCAGTGCAGGTCATTGTTAACCTCTTCAAAAAAAATTGCAGCCAAACTTTGATCTTGAATATGCATGCAGCCTGATTTTCTTTTTCCTCTGAAGTGAGGACTCATTTCCTTGGTCTTTGCAACAAATGGGAAGGGTATATACTCACTTCTTGAGAAAAATCAAGTCAGAGCGTTGGAGATTTGATTAGGATTTAGTGATAATTTTTAATGCTGAGACTTCAGTCTTCTCCTTCCTTGTGTGTAGATGGGAGGGGGCTTTCTCAAGCTACAGAGAGGAGTCAGAAACAGGCTGCCTGGAAGAGCGTAAGGCCAAGAGCAGGTTTGAGAACAGAACTATTTCCTGTGACTGTTTGTTGTTCCCTGTCTCCCCTTGCACCTTGGAGCTGTCACTCCTCTAGAGAAAAGCGTTACTGCTGCGTTGGACCATTTCTGAGGTGTTGTGTGTTCACCTCCACCCAGCTGTAAGCAGCTCACAGCAAGCTGCAGAGCACAGATCCCTGAATTTTCTTTCTTTGTTCTTTCTTCTTCCTCCACAGAGACTCCCCAGCTGAATCCAGTGATGGAGCCCCTGTCCTGGATGCTGGGCACCTGGCTCTCGGATCCACCCGGAGACGGCACCTTCCCCACAATGAAGCCCTTCCAGTACCTGGAGGAAGTGCACATCTCTCATGTGGGACAGCCCATGCTCAACTTCTCGTAAGTCAGGGGTTGATCTGTGTTGGCAGCAGCTTTTGGATGGAGCAGGCACAGCTCCGGTGAGATTTGTTGGTTGTGTTTCTTTTCCAGTGGCAAAGTAAACAAGTTTTCACCTACCAAATGAGATGATGTAATGATATGTGACTGCATGGTCTGACTTACATTTTCCTTTAAAACTTGTGATTAATTGGCACGTTCTTGCAACATACCCAGAGCTGCACACCTGCAATCACTGAAGAGTCACTAGCCCAAGAGTACAGTGCACTCCCGCAGAGCTTTTCAAAAGTGAGTTCACACCTGTGAACTCGTGCAGAAGCATACTTGTACAGGATCAGGACTGCGGCCGTGGTGCAGTGCACAGTCCTTGTGACACGCCAGGGTTTCATAGTGAGAAGAAACTCAGGGTGCTGCGAATGTGACTGTGACTTAGAATAGTGAGAGTAACTTAGGGTACCAAGAACGGCCCCAGCATGGACATCACTATTGTTTGTCCAAATTCCATACCTGCCTTTGAATGACCAGTGATCCTTCCACTTCAACGTGATGTGCACTGGGTGTGTGTTAGCCAAAAAATGTACTGTCCTCACGGCCAGGAAAAACCCCACCATTCTTCTTGCTGGCGGTAGCTAATTAGAAATGAATCTTCAGGTAACAGCATTACAACTGCTATCATTGTGCTTTGTGAAACTCCCACTTATAGATACAATAAATGAAGGAGCTATGGCATGGCTGCCAAGTTTGTCCATTTTAAACTGTGGCCCTCAGTCTTCACCACCAAGAAAATACGAGAAAAATTAAAGTGTTTAGCAAACTATATGAGATAGGAGGCAGATAGCTTAACTGCTTTGGCTAGAAGTAATTAAGAGAAAACAAAGAAATCTGGAGGAAGAGAAGTGACATACTAGCTAACTGTTCAGTGCTGCTCCAATACTCATTTGGGAGGGGTGCATTACAAGCTGCCAACGCTCCGTGAAAGATGCTGTGTGTTCCTGGTGTGCGCTCTTCGTTGCGACAGAGCTGCCAGCTCAGCATGTGACATTTTTAGTCTGGTTTCCAAAAGAAACAAAGCTCTGACAGTCATGCTGTGTCTACGCCTCCCTCTCCAACTTTTGAACAGTTGCTGATTTGAGTAGCCTTTTTTTTTTTATGTGCCAAGGAGGTATACAGCTCTGAGCTCTGGGAAGAGTGAGGAAAATAGGTGCAGGTGTGGGGGACAGAGACCCCGTGCCTCCCTGGCTCCTCGACCAGTGCCGCTTGACTGTTACAAGACAGTCTATATGTCTCTTGAATACTCCAAGTGCTGAAAGAAGCCTGATTTAAGTTAATTCCTCCTTTGACTCTAGATAATCCCAGCATGAGGCATGACTCTGTAGGGTACCTGGCTTCCCTCACCGCAGAGCACAGGGGCTGAGATGTAGGATGGTCCTTAGCAGGGATGTAGCCCTACACCGCCCATAGAAGTCATTCCTGGTTCTTCCTATAACCACCTGGTTAAAAGGAGACATTATATAGAGAAAGCCAAACAGGAGGAGTGATCTGTGTATTTGTACCCAGAGGACGTTGGGGAGCCAGAAGCAGCTGCGAGGCACCCAGACTCCTCCCTAACTGGGTGCCTTAGCTGTGCTCCCCCTTCCTTGCCTCCAGTTCTTTGAAGCCCACGGGTTTCTTGTGCCATGTGCTGCTGGTCTTCTAGGAAATGCTGACTCTGCGTGATTCGTTATATTTTACTTCAGATAGGAAATGCATGCTTTGGACTTTTCAGCTCTCAGTGCTTTTTTTAACAAAAAACTGCTCCAGCTTGCCACGTGCCAGCGCCTGCACAAGCCCCGTGGTCAGGCTGCTCTTGCACACTTGCCCTGTCACCGTTGGGGTGGCAGGTGACGATACAGCACATCCCCGGGCCCGGGACAGGTCACAGTGGCCAAGGGAACTGGTGTCGGCCGTTTCCAGCAGGCACATCCCAGTTGCGCAGTGCAGAAACTCCTGTTGCATGAGGGAGTTCTGGATGCAGATGCAGCAGCAGCAGCAGCTCCGAGGTTGCATCTGTCTCCTTTTGTGTAGAAAGATGCAGAGTGGGAAATTCTATGAAAAACAGCATGAAAAGAGTGAGCTTAGTCTAGAACAAACACCATAGGATAGTCCTCTATATTATGTGTTTATTATACTCCGTATGTGTTTAAGATGCTGTTTAATTCAGTTACCTGTGTAGACTCAGGAATGCTGTAGCACTAATGTCATATGTGAACATGCGTGATACATATAATCACCCACATTATGGGTGACCAAACATAAAACTCTAAGGCCTCGTGAAGAATAAGTAAGAACCTGAGCTGAACTTTTTTTGAAAAGGGGTGGTGGGAGAAATGTCTGCTCTGTTACTGCCTGCAGCAAGTAATACACAAAAAAAACCCCAACTGGCTAGGTTTAAAAGCTAAATAAAGATGATATTGTAGTTCCAGATAGTTATTTGAGAAAAGGAAATATTTGAGACAGTATGGCTTCAGCATCTGTGAAATGTCTGACTTTCTGAGGGAGTTTCTGAGCTAGCTCTTAGAAAGACCCAGGAGCTGTGGAAAATCTGAAGCTTGAACTTAAATAAGTAACTCTAGCTCTAAGAAATAGCTGTGCCTGTAAAGTTAATGTATTTTTACACATTTACATCTCCAAGCCGTGAAGCGTTGTCAGTCTTTTTACTCTTCAAGTAATACTGCAGGCAATCGTGTGGTTAAATAAAATACTGTTTCCTCTCAGACAAAACCAGGCCAAACACTGTATTTTCAGTGCAACACACAGCAGCTTTTGTATTTGGATTTTTTGCCTCAGGTTCAACGCCTTCCATCCGGACACCAGGAAGCCCATGCATCGAGAATGTGGATTCATCCGCCTCAAACCCGACACTAATAAGGTGGCCTTCATCAGTGCCCAGAACACAGGTACAGACCTGAGAAAAAGATAAGAAAAGAATTGTTCCTTACCCTGCTGTGCCATTTCATCGCTTTTCCAGAAAATTATCGCCCACAGTGGTGCTGAACCCACAGTGAAAACAAATTAATTTAATGAGTTTGTGTCAAAAGCACTGAGTTTCTAGGACTGGCTACGTGGCTGTGCCCAGACAGTGTGACTTTCTAGCTTTCTGTAACAGGAAAGGACCGCAAGTCGAAATACCGCTCACGCAGGAGACTCAAGGAGTATCTTTTGCTCAAATGATGTGTTGGTCTTCGCAGATGTAGCTTTGTAAACCAAAAGAACCCCTGCCTCTGTAACAAGAATTGCAGTCTGAGCCTTAATGATGGCAGGTGATAAGAGGCCAGTGACATTCCTGATGCCTTTGTAGCATCCTAATTTTTTTTTTTTTGTGGGGAGGCAGGGGGAATGTGTACAAATAAGATGCTTTGTTCCCACTGCTCGCCTGAGCTGGCCACAGTGGACCCTGTGGTAGAAATACGGAGGTGCGTGCCGTGGTTCGTGAGCTCCTGGGTCTGGAGTCGTCCTCCTAGTGCTAGTGCTGTACTTGGCCAGCTGCTCCTTCTAAGCAGGCTCGGGTTTAACATCCCACTAAACCGTTCTCATACTTGATTCTGCGGTGCGGGGCAGAGTTTGTGGCCCTGCCGAGGTGGGGCTGTGGTGGTTTTAAACCCTCTCCATCCAGGAGCGTTTGGTGTGACCCGTATAGCAGGTTCCCTGCCCAGGCTGTGTGTGGCACTACCAAGAGCCTCCACAGCAGGGGAGCTTCTCTCCTACCGTTCCCTTAATAATCTTGGAGAGTAATCTTAGCACAGTCTTCTTTCTCAGCTTCTAAACTAGGATCATCTCCCGCTGTCAGGATGTAGTGCCTTGGTACTTGTTACACACCTTACAGGGACTGAATAAGAAAGAGAACCACATCTAAATTATTATAAGTGAAAGTGTTAAAACCCAGTTGTTGATGCTTAAATTTGCATTTAAAACCCCAGAGCAGGTGCTTAAGAGAAAACTGCCAGTTGCAATGTGATACTCATCTCACATGGTATGAGTAAGTCTGGCTGGCTTGATTGTTCTAAGCAGCGTTACATGGATTTGCAGTGGATTTGCAGTTGTTGATACGTGCTAGGTCAAATAAAACCGTTCTTCAGGGAAAGTGATGGTCTATTATGTAGCCTGATAATTGTGACATTAAGTAACTTTTGTAGCCTAATAATATATATGACTTTGGTTCTCACTAGGACTGGTGGAGGTGGAGGAAGGGGAGGTGAATGGACAAGAGCTGTCTATAGCTTCTCACTCCATAGCCAGGATCTCCTTTGCCAAGAAGCCCCACGTCGAGCAGGTGAGCAGTTCACGTAGTAGCGTTAGCCCCAGAAGGCGTCTAGTCACGAGGATGGGTTGGTTAGCGTGCTTTAATTGCAGATTGCCATCAGGAGTTCTTGGAAATACGGCTTGGCACCCTGGCTTATCCTTTCCGTAACAGCTTTCAGAAGATATTTCGTACATTACAGGACCCAGAGGGATCATTAAGATAAGAACTGATGCGCTGAATCAGAGCAGCCAACTCAGTCCTGTCTCCAGCAGTGGCCAGTAGTGGGTCCTTAGGGAAAAGAATAGGAAAGTCTTGTCTAAATACCCTTGTACGGCAGCAGTCTTACTTTTTAACGCTGGTCTTCTGGATTAATTACAGCATGAGGGTGCACACATAAGGTATGTCCAGTATTGGGCCTCATCAGGATATTTTAGGAACGCCCACCTTTCACTGGAGCTCTGCCTTGTCATTGCAAATCTTGCTTGCTTTTCAGGGCATTCACGAGTTGCTACGGGCTCTCTTCTCATCTGTGGCCGCTCGGCAGGGCTGGCCTTTGCTGCCAGCTCCGCTCTTGGCTGCCTGCTTCTTGGGTTTTGACTTTTTTTTTTGGTGTAGCGGTGGTTTGTTGTTGACACAGCTGGATGGGGTACAGCCACCATGGCACTGCTGGAGTTAGTGTGGCATGCTGAGGTCACCGCTGGAAACACGTGTGAAGTTGTCTTGGCTGACTGGCAGCTGAGACAGACAGCAAGGTCGAACAAGCTGTCACAAAGAGTGGGTGCTGGCGTGTTCTTGCATCTGTTTAGTTTTCTCTGATAACATGTGAACCAAGTGACTGACTGCAGTTTTTGAAGGGTAACAAGTGAGGTGTGGCTCTTGGGAGAGAAAACACTACTTTGGGGCAAATACAGTATTGTCTTATTCTGGACTTTAAGGCTTAATTTTGCAACTTAGTTTTTATGTGCTATAAAACCAACCCTGAGAGCAAAAACCAACCAACCAAACCATAACTGAGAGCACAGGTTTGTGCAGCCAGTGTCATAAGTGTGCTCACTGAATTCACTGACGTGCCAAAAATTGTACGTGCCTACGCAAGCAATGTCCTAACTCCGGAAAGGCAGTCCTAACTCCCCTGCCTTCAGATGTGTGCTTTAAGTTGGTGGGTTTCTCCTTTCCCAGGAGCAGCTGTATGGTCTCCTTTCTATAGCAGGAGAAATAAAGCCATTAAATACTATGGATATCAGCAAGGCAGCAGAGCTCTTAATTACAAACATTTAAATAAAGCGGACTGTCCTCTCGGAGTGCCTGAAATGTGAGCAGATAGACCGGCAGGAGGAGAGAGGGAAAGCAACAGAAAGCTGGTGAATGTCTTACTGGCTGAGGGCTCCAAGGCTGGCTTTGGCTGAAGGCGGAAGAGGGAACCTCCTGAGCTGAAGGTCCACACTCACCTGAGGGCAGTTCAGGCCCAGGTACTGGTCACAACGAGTATCTGGGAGGCCCTTCCTGGAGAAGGAGGATGTGGAAGGAGAGGGTATGGCAGGTAACCGGCTCCCAACACATTTTCTTCTTCCCTGAGAACAGCGTAAATTGCCCATGGAAATGAAGAGACCAGAAGTGTTGTGAGAAGGGCACATGTGCTGCTGCTTTAGTTGCTCATTTTGAGAAAACTTCACTTGAAGTTGTGTTCCCACCAAAAAGTGATTCGGGATGGCTGTGGTTCGGCTGGGCTGTAATTCAGGCAGGAAGAGCCGTTCCCTGGGCCAGGGCTGTGTTTTAGGTGCCTGCTGTGTGGCTGTGCTGAGGTGCGGGGAGCTCCCCGCATGGACAGAGTGGAGCAGCCCCTGGGGGTCTGTCCCTGCTGGAGGTGACGCTGACGGGACGTAAGGCACAACTGCAGCATACTGAGACTCTTCCTACGTCTCTGAGGAGCGAGGGGCTCTCAGCTCCCACCCTGTGCACACAGATAACTCCTAGACTGGGTTTGTTTCCAAACACCCTACTCATGTTCCCTGTGAGTGTCCAGAGAACAGGCATGTTTTCAAGTAGTTTTAGACTTCAGGACTGTCCTCGCAGTATGTGGGTACCGAGAACTGCCTGATGCACCTGCAAGGCTGCTGTGTTATCTTTGAAAGGGGATGGAGATCAGCGGAGTTTCCCGATGACTGGACACCCATGGCTCCTGGGTCACCCATCTTCAGAAAGCGCCTGAAGGTTGATGTGGAGAGCTACAGAGTGGTCAGCTATGGTCATCCTCACTTCAGCCCCTGCAATTCCTGCATGTAGGAAGAAGGTGATTGGGCAGTCAGTATGGTTTTACCACGGGTAAACACCGCCTGGCTGACCTGGTTGTCTTCTGTGATGAAATGACTGGATTTGCGGACAAGGGGGAGCAGTGGATGCCGCTTACCTTCAATTCAGCAATTTCCCACGGCCCTTTCCCAGCGTTTCATGTTTCCTCTCCGGTGTGGGAAGTAGCAGTCTCCCCGTGCGTCTCAGGTGTACGTGAACCTCCCATGGTATCATCAGCCAGCCCTTGACTGAAGTTCATTTTTAAGAGAAAATCCCCCTCCTCTTTTTTGCCTAGTTCATTTCATTTCCTCCTTTAGGAATTCAGACTTCGTTGTCTGACCTGCAGTGGTCTGTTCAGAAAAAAATGGGCTGTTCAGGAGCCCTGAGCTAAAGTCACACATTGTGAGACAATTTCTTGTTAAAGACAAGTGTCTTGTATTCCTTTTGTCTTTTCCTGCTTAGGGTATTTGAGGAATACTGTCATGCATTATAAAGAAAGCCCAGTCTGATCAGCAAATACTAATCAAAACATCGTTTGTCTATAACCCTGTTCTGCTGTTGCCCCCTTTTCTCCTTTATTTCGCAACACCTAAGAGCAGCCCTACAACCTGTGCTGAATGCTGGATGCTTAGCCGCTCCCTCCTGTTTGGAAGCTGCCGAAGCCTGGGTTCAGGCATCTGCTTGCATGGGTCCTAAGTGCTCCAGCTCCAGAGGGCAATCCCAAATTGCACCTCTGGAGGTCTGGTGCAGCACAGACAGACTGGCAGCCTGCCTGCGTGGAGGGATGGGGAATGATGTCGCCTGTCAAGCCCTCTCGATGGACGGCAGCGCTTTTCCCTCCTGCCCCAGGGCTGAACCTGGCTGCGGGTGCAAGCTGAGGCTCGGCAGGCTCCCATCTCCCTGTGTAGCGTGAGCAACGCCTTACTCTGGCACGTTGTGGTGACCTGCAGAGAGCCTGAGTGGTTTTGAAGGCTGCCTTGGGGATGTCGTCCAGCGCAGAACGTCTCCAAGCTGCCGGCCGTTCTTCTGGTGGAGGGATGTTGGCCTGTCTGCTGAGGCGATGTCGGCAGCGGTGCCGGGACGCTGCGTGGCTCCGTGGGTAGTGGTCCTGGAGCTGATGTCTTGGAAAGGGCCGCCTTCCTTAGGAGAGAAAACTTCTCGGTTACTCATGTGGCTGTAGTGAGCATATCCTTCCATCTGTGGTGCGTGGGCAGCAAATATAAGGATGGCAAAGGGAAGGTAGAAAGCGCAGGTAAGGAATTTAGCCTGTGGATGCTGTTCGCTTGATTTTGTTACTTCTTTTCTTCCCCTTTTTTCAGATTACCAGAAAATTCAGGCTCAATTCCGATGGGAAACTCGAACAAACTGTCTCAATGGCAACCACTACGCAGCCCATGACTCAGCACCTCCACATTACCTACAAAAAGGTGACGCCCTGACGCCGGGAGGGCTGGGTCTCCCCGCCGAGGGCGAGGAGCGGGGCGTCGTGCACCGAGAGCAGCGGCAGCTTGGGAGCACAGCATGGCAGACCCCGGAGCTGGCTGCCTGCGCTCGCCCCCAGGGTCACAGAGCTGCTCGTCCTGTTGAGAATGTTACTCAGATGTTTCTGTAATGGTATATTAAAAAAAAATAAAAAGCTTTTATTTTTATGGCTGTGTCTTTGGGCATGATTGCAGAGTGGTCAGCGTGTCCCTCTGCTCTGGCAGTCTTGTCCGAAAAGCGGGATCGTTTACCCAGTGTGCGGTACACCAATATACACACAGAGCAGAGGTATTTTATTCATTTCATGTCTGCGCAGAGATGGGTGCTAGGTGGTAATTCCACAAAGCTAGCACACCACACACAGAATCTACAACATATTTATCTTGTTACGGGATTAGAAAAACCTCCCTAAATTTATGCTAATTGGTTAGTAATTACCACATCATCTGCTATTGGTTAAACATATTTAAATTAGCATGCATGCTCCTTGAGGGTGTGGGGGGTAATTTGCCTAGTCCTTTAACTGGGTGGGGGGGGTGAGAACTCCCCCAGCCATGTTTTAGTTACCGCTGATTTTGTTGACTTGAGGCCTCTGGCGATCACCCAGCTCTGGGCCCTTCTGGGGCAGGACGGTTCCTTTTTATCAGTCTGTCAGCTCCCCTTGGAGGACGGGCGCCAGCAAGGCGTGCGTTGTATCAGTCCTTCAGCTCCTCTTCAAGGGTAGAGTCGTTAGCAAAGCAATGCGGTGTGTTTACCCCTAAATTAAACAGTGTCTGAGCACTAACCCAAACATGCTTCTGTCCCTGTAAAGTGGAAAAATGTACTTTATAGGCACCAGCAGTGGTTAGAGAGGGGCTTTGTGGTGCCTGTTCATTAGTAGGCGTTGGGTTGCAGATCCAACCTCCTGGACCCTTCCCTGCAGCCTGACCACCACTGTGGGAGCAGCAGGATCGGGAATGGACGTGCACGGCAGGGACAGACCCTGAGAACTCCAGCTCCTGCTTAATGAGATGGTTTAAAGATGCGGAGGGAGCACGTGCCTCTTGCTGTGGGATGGAGAGAACTGTCGCAGGACCCGACCCCGACAGTGCTGTCCAGCTGACCAGAGAGGACTTGGGGCAGTCCTGGAGGTCACCTAGCATCAGTGCTGAATATCACACGGGTTTGGGTGACGACTGGGAGCCCACGGGTAGCAATAGAAACTGCGGACAGTGGGGACTGATCTCAGCGGTTCTTTTTCTCACTCAGGAGTCGTGATGCAGCCTTTGACCTTTGTGAGATCTGTCACGGAGTCCCTCAGCAGTAAGGGAGGCAAAGGTCCAGCACTGCTTCTGGTCCACAGAAGGACCAGTAGGAGAGATGGTTCTGGCTGCGTTCCTCCATCGATTGTCTCCAAAGGCTTTCTGCGGTGGGTGTGCGGCTCCAGGGAGGGCCTGGGCTGTGACATTTCTTCCTCAGAAGCTTTCTGATGCCAACCGTTGTACAGAAGCTCTGTGTGAGGGCACAACGGGTCTGGTTTGCACCTGTAGCTTCCTTCCCCCTCGGCCAAAGGGGTTTAAAACCTTCGTGGTTTTGGAAATGTCTGCTCTGGCGGCTCCCAGAGCTTCCCTGAGCTTCGTGGTGGTATCCTCAGTGCATTTGCAGGGAGTGCACAATGATTCAGACGGGCGGTTTCAGCATGTAATACTACAACATCGTTTTCAGGGAAAGAGAAGATGGCAAACAATTCAACAGATCCTGTGTTATATTCCAGAGTACCTGTATTTGGAGATGAAAATGCTAAATGGGGCCAAAAAATCATAACCCAGAAACTTCTCATGGTTTTGGAGACAGCAGAAGACATGGGGGAGGCAGAACTTTGCATTTAGTCTCTGATCCGTGCAGAAGTGATTTTGAATGTTGATGCTGTAGGTCTTTAGTGGCATGAAGCCTGAACAGAGGCCAATCATTAGCGGTGTACCCCAGGGGCCAATACTGGCTCTCACCCTCTTCACGAGTGACCTGGATGTTGGGGCACGGTGCACCCTTGGCAAGTTTGCTGATGACCCCACACTGGGAAGAGCGGCTGAGACACCATTCCTCATCCAGACGCTGCTTCTCTTCCCTGGGGAGTTCCCTGACTAGCTCCCTCCTGGGCTCCTGTATTGCCCCGTGGGTTCTCCTGCTGTGGGGGGAAATCCGCTCCCCAAGCACCGTTTCTAAAAGAGAGGAGAAGTCTCTTCCCCGTCCCTCTCACTGTCTTCTCCCAACTAAGACAGGCTCTGTGGTGTCAGGAGCAGTGCTTCTGCAAGGGCATGGTCATGCGCCCAGGGGATGCTCCCAGCTTGCAGCAGTCTCCCACTGGCTGCTCTGCAGGACCAGCTAGAAGTCAAACACTACGGAGGTTTTGCAAATCAAAGAAACGGGAGGTATGCAACCCCTCATTCCCTGGCTTTCCTTCCTCTGCTTTTATTTGATCTTTACAATGGAGAAACCAAAACAGCAGAATCAGTCACGCTTCTGCGCGGAACTGGGAGGAGTATCTGAGAGAGCAGGAGATGGCGCTGCCACCCAGAGGGACCTCAACAGGCTGGAGAAAGGGGCTGACGGGAACCTCCTGAGCTTCAGCCAAGGGACGTGTCAAATCCTGGCCCGGGGGAGGAATGGCCCCAGGCCCCGGGACACGCTGAGGGTGCCTGGCTGGAAAGCAGCTCTGCAGAGAAGGCCCTGGGGGTCCTGGTGGACACCACCTTGAACTTGAGCCAGCAAAGGCGGCCAAGGGTGTCCTGGGCTGTACGAGGAGGAGCATTGCCAGCAGGTCGAGGGAGGGGATCAGCGCCGGTGAGGCCACCCCTGGAGTGCTGTGTCCAGTGCTGGGCTCCCCAGGACAAGAGAGAGACGGGGACAGCACGCTGCCGGACAGGCTTTGCATCACAAGGTCTGTGTCTGAGGCTGGGCGAGGAGCTTCTGGGCCCCTCCCCGGGTGCGCCCCTGAGAGCTCTGTGATGACACCAGAGAGTCACAGTCACCCCATGACATCACTTGCGGTGGGCACCCATACACGCCGGCGTGGCGCACTGCCAGCAGCACACGAGACGTGGAGTCCTGCGGGCAGCACCCAAGAGATCGAGTCCTGCCAGCGGAACGCCAGTGGCCGAGGAGCCACCGAGAGCCGCCAGCGGAACACGAGCCCTCGAGTCCCGCCTGTGGCACCCATCAAGTCCTGCCAGCAGCAGAGGAGACATCAAGTCCCGCCAGCAGCTGACAGGACACCGAGTCCCAGCAGCAGCACTGGAGGCGTCCAGGCACGAGCCGGCGGTGCCGGGAGCCGCCAGGAGCTCCCGGCGGGGGGACACCTGCCCCATCTGCTTGGGTCCCCTTGAAGACCCTGCTGCTGTGGACCCGTGCTGGCATGCTTTCTGCCATCCCTGCATCCAGCGCTGGGCTGCCACCGCCCTCGCTGCCACCTGCCCACTCTGCCGGCAGCCCATCATGGCCATCCACCGCCTGAGGGTGGGCAATGACCGTGCCGGGGTGGCCCACAGTCCCCACGGCCGCTTCCACCCCTACGTGGGGCTGTGGCCGTGGCAGCAGGGGCAGCAGAGGCAGGGGCGGCAGAGGCAGCAGCGGCATCCCGGAGGCCCCCGGCACCGCAGCCTCTCCGCTGAGTGTGGGGAGCGCAGCCCCCCTGTGCCCCGCCAGCGTGTCCGGAGCCTGTCCTGGCAGTGGGACAGCGACGGGCGCAGCCGGCTCCGCTCCCCGCCAGGGACCCGTGAGGATCCATCGTGGCTGCGGAGGGTCCGGGAGGAAGAGCCCAGCTCAGGGGACCACACACACCACCTCCCCTGGGTCCGCCCCTGAGTGGGGCAGCTGGGCCCCCCGGGGTCCCTGCGAAATAAAACTAGCAGAGAGATCTGGGGGCCATGCCTGGTTTCTACACACCGCTTTGCTCGTCCCTGCGGGGATGCATCCCTGGAAGGGGAAGGAGAAAGGGAGAAAGGGAAAGGGAAAGTCCCCTGGGACTCTTCCAAGCAGATCCCCAGAGGGGACCAGTGTCTGCTCTCCTGAAGGCCAGGGTGAGGAAAGAGGTTGAGATGGAGGTTTGGGGGAGACTCCTCTCTCCTCTCCTCTCCTCTCCTCTCCTCTCCTCTCCTCTCCTCTCCTCTCCTCTCCTCTCCTCTCCTCTCCTCTCCTCTCCTCTCCTCTCCTCTCCTCTCCTCTCCTCTCCTCTCCTCTCCTCTCCTCTCCCCTCTCCCCTCTCCCCTCTCCCCCTCTCCCCTCTCCCCTCTCCCCTCTCCCCTCTCCCGCACCCCCCCCCACCCCCCATGTGCTGGGATCCCACGGGAGGCTCTCTGGGCAGGGGGAGGCAGCCCCAGCACAGCCACCAGCTGCCTGCGCTGCCTGCAGGAGAAGCAGCCCCAGCCGGGATGTTCCTCGTGTTTAGGGAGTCTCTTCTTCAGGGAAATCTGGAGCCCTTCCTCGCTCCTCTCCAGCTGGGGACCACTCCGGGGCATCCCCAAGAGCTGTGCAGTGGCAGCGTGCCCCAAAGGGCGCCAGGCCCTCGCTGTCGCCCCGCTCCATCCCCTCCTGCAGACCGGGTGGCTGGGGAGCTCCCCGCGTTGGGGCCGAGCTGCTGCCCACACCTGCCTGCTGCCTTGGCAGACCTTGCTGCCCAGGGAGCGGACCCAAATGTTGGGGTTGAGAGTTTTGGCGGCTGCGTCTGCCCCAGCAAGGGCAGCCGAGCATGAGGTGAGGCTGCTTGGAGCATCCACGGCTTCTCAGTGCCTTCTGGGCCCTGGAGATGGACGCAAAGACAAAAATCTCATGGAGATTTAGATCAGAAAATGCTGGCAAGCGGGAGGTGGCTCTGTGGTACTTCCCAAAGGCTCTTTCCGAGCAGCATCCTCTCATCGGATCCCCCACTGCCGGTACCTGCCCTCTGTGCCGGCCACTGCAAAACCCCTCCTCTGCCCCCAAAACCAGGCCTGGCCATGTGCCGGGCAGGTGCTGTGACCATTCTCCGCCGGCCCAAGGAGCGGGATGAGGCTTGGAGCCAAGCCACTGAGCCACTATTTCCAGGACCGGCGCCAGGGATGCTGAGAGGGGCCATGCCTGCTTTCCTCTGCGCCTGTTCACTTGCCCTGGTGGGATGCGCCCCTGGCCCTGCCCAGGGAAGGGCTGGTGGCCCTGGTGCCACCACCACAGATGCTCCTTTCCTCCCAGTGCTGGGCTCCATCTCCACTGACATCGCTTCAGGAAAGGCCCTTGGAAGGAGGCATCCTTCATGGGAACTCCTCAGAGAAGCGGGCCCAAATGATGCCTTGGGGCATGGGGGGAAGATGTGGGAGGGACCTCCTTCCTCTTCCTCAGGGGTTGGTACTGGGACCGGCGCTGTTTAACATCTTTGTTGGTGACACGGACGGTGGCATCGAGCACACCCTCAGCAAGTTTGCTGATGACACGGAGCTGTGCGATGGGTTGACACGCTGGAGGGAAGGGATGCCATCCAGAGGGACCTGGACAGGCTGGAGAGGTGGGCCCGTGCAAACGGCATGAAGTTCACCAAGGCCAAGGGCAAGGTCCTGCACGTGGGTCAGCGCAATCTCAAGCACAACTACAGGCTGGGCGGAGAATGGATGGAGAGCAGCCCTGAGGAGAAGGACTTGGGCTGTTGGGGGACGAGAAGCTCGCCATGACCCGGCAATGTGCGCTGGCAGCCCAGAAAGCCACCCGTGTCCTGGGCTGCATGTCCAGCAGCGTGAGCAGCAGGTCGAGGGAGGGGATTCTGCCCCTCTGCTCCACCCTGGGGAGACCCCCCTGCAGTGCTGCGTCCAGCTCGGGGGTCCCCAGCACAAGAAGGACACGGAGCTGTTGGAGAGAGTCCAGAGGAGGCCACGGAGATGATGCGAGGGCTGGAGCACCTCTGCTCTGGAGACCTCAGGATGAGAGAGTTGGGGTGGTTCAGCCTGGAGAAGAGAAGGCTGCGGGGAGACTTTAGAGCCCCTTCCAGTCCCTGCAGGGGCTCCAGGAAAGCTGGAGAGGGGCTGGTGCCAAGGGCAGGGAGTGACAGGCCAAGGGGAATGGCCTGAAGCTGCAGGAGGGGAGATGGAGATGGGATGTGAGGCAGAAATTCTTCCCTGTGAGGGTGGTGAGGCCCTGGCAGAGGGTGCCCAGAGAAGCTGTGGCTGCCCCTGGCTCCCTGGCAGTGTTCAAGGCCAGGTTGGATGGGGCTTTGGGCAACCTGGGCTAGTGGAGGGTGTCCCTGCCCATGGCAGGGGTGGCACTGGGTGGGCTGTGAGGTCCCTGCCCACCCAAACCAGTCTGGGATTCTATGATTTCCCTGGCAGACCAGGGCACGTGTCTTCCCTCGCCTGGGAGGACATTTGAGCGCCTTCCCATCCAAGGATGGACGTGTCCTCCCCGCTCTGAAGTCCACCGCACTGGACAGCCTCCAGCACCCACAGCAGCAGCAGCCACGCCAGGTCAGCACCGCGACAGCTTCTGGGAGGACCGAGCCCCGGCAGGAGAGGGGGCTCGCACAGAGCCGGGGTCACTGCCAGGAGAGACCCAGAGCCAGGGGCTGATCCCAGTGGAGGCTCCACGGCGCTGGCAGGACGTTTGCTGCTCTTCGGCAGCAAAAAGCATTCTGGTTCACAAACATCAATCTGGCTGAATTTGACCTCGGGCACAGGACGTGTGTGCGGGCGCAGCCCCCGGAGAGCGGCCAGAGTCCTTCATGCTCTAACCTCGTTCCTCCTGCTGTCGCAAACGGACGTTAACTTGCCAGGATTTGCTTTCAGCCTTGCTGGGTTTTAGCTGAGCTTTTAGGAGGAGCAGCGGGAACCGCCCCAGCGCGCTGGCTCCACATGGGTCCCACTGGGCCATGGTGGTTTTGGCATATGCAAAAATGAAATAAAAGCCACGGTCTCCAGAGAGCTAGCCAGCCGAGAGCGGATGAACACTCACATTAACGTGTAATTAATGCGCAGTTCTGGCTTCAGTTCTTTTGGCAGTGCAGAGTTAATTACAACTGAACTGCAAAGCATCGCACATGGATTTTATTTACTGCTTTATTGGTGTCATGTGTTCTTCCAGCAAAATGTCTCAGCTGTTTGCTCTTGTTCAAGGAAACCAGAAGAACTCATTGCACAGATGGCCCGTGCTAACTTACGTGCTTCTGCTGGAAAGCGAGCTAAAGGATGCGATTGCACCACTGCGTTTTCCTTTGGACCCTGCTTGGTTGTTCGACGCGTTGCTCCAGCACCTCAGCCCATCACAACGTGCAGGGTGGCACAGGGCTTCAGCCCCAGACCGGCCCGAGAACCAGCGACATCTCTCTTCCCAGCTCTCTCCCGATGCTGCCCCGTGATGTTTTAAAGCGAAAGCCATCGGGGATGGCTGCGACCCAGCGCTGCAGGACCCTCGGCTCGCTCCGAGCCGCAGTGGCCCGGGCTGCCTGGCATACCTGCCGCTGAGCCACCACCGGCCAAATCTGCTGCAGCACCCACTGCCTCGGCTGCCTTCCTGGCCTGGCGCTGCTGCTTAGCACGTTCCCCGAGCAAGGTGAATGCTGGGTTTGTTAAGCGAATTCTGTGGCAAATGCAAGTTAAGTGGCTGCAAATCCAGGGGAGAAGCCGGTTCGTTTAGGGCACCGAGCATAACGGGAGGAGGAGAGCACCTGAAACGGGGAGGTGGGACGCACCAGCCGAAGGGCGTGTAGTGCCCGTGGTGTGACAGGGAGGTTCCTCACCGGGGGCTTGTGGTATGAAGATTCACAGCTGGCCTGTGCTGACCGAGGCGGGAGGCTGGGATGCGAAGCGTGGAATTACAAGGGTAAATATTTATTCATGCGCATGAGGGGTCCAAGCCAAATTGGGGCAACCGAATGTGGTTTTACGCAGGGTCCTTATACCCTTCAACACGCAGGTACGAGAGGACTTGACTAATCGCTAACGCCCACGCCACCGGTTGCTAATCACAGCGAAACTTTGCAAACCCGCTCTATTTCTGCGGCGTTCTTGCCGCTCGCCTATCGATCCAGGCGCCCCTGGAGTCAGTCCTGCTGGAGTTACTGGTCGGTGACACCAGGCGACGCCGGGAGGGTTTCAAGGACGTGCCAGCGGGGCCGGGATGCTGGCGTTACCTGGGCTGACTGGGGTATCCCTTATCCTTCACGGACCGCTCTGAGCTTCCCAGAAGCCAAGTCCTTCTTTCCAGGGCCGGGCTGTCCTTTCGTTTGATAAATTTGATAATTAGCATCTCCGGACCTGCCCGCCCCAGTGAGCAGTGCCTCTGCGCAGAGCCGCAGGACTGCACGCCTTCCCCACCACGAGGAGACCACCGTGGTGCCACCTCAGCTGCCACAGAGGATGAGCCAAATGCTTGGAGTCACCATTGTCCCCACTCCAGGCGCCCAGCTGGCTCCAGAGCTTTGCTCTTGCTCTGCTGGTGCAGGAAACGTGGTGGCAGTACTGGGGGATGACACGTTTCTTCTCACTCACCCCTGGGGTGGTTACGGAGTCCAAAGCAATGCAAACAACAATCCTTGTCCCTGGCCGAGGGCAAAACCAACGTTCTGCATCTTTCTTGCTCCTGCCTCACCAAATACCCTTCACGCGCACAGAGCCAGGCTTTTCTGTCCCCCTCCTTCTTCTCTTTTTTTTCTTTTTAGTATAGGCAAAAGCCGGCAAGAGTTTCTTGACTTGGTGAGCAAGAGGCCTCGGCTGTTACTCCAGGTGCCTGTACTTGTCCCAGCACATTAGCACTCCTTGCAAAAAGCACAAGTTCCTGGTTATCTCGGGCCTCCAGGAGGAAGGTCCCACGTGCACATTCTCACTTGCAACTAATCCGGGGAAATGCCCCGATTCTCCTACCTCTCCGTGCCTTTCTAGAAGGGTGCTCTCCTGGGCTTGATGGCCACGGCTGACAGCAATACTGTAGGGTTCAGATGCATTTACAGTATGTTGACTATATATTAAACTGATTTGATTACTGTGCTAGTCTGAAAGAGTTCAATTCCGCCCCCACAGCGGGTACGGGTTGGCAGCGATGGCCGAGGGAGTTGTGGCCCTGACGGGGTGGTGGAGGGAGGCCGAAGCGAGGCTGCTTTCAAGTGCTGCTGGGCTTGCAAGGAGGGGTCTGTTCGTGGTGACATTCAGCCTTTGGGAAGAGCCGGGTGGTGGGAGCAACGCTGCTCTCTCAGAAAGGACCTGGGCCTTTCTGCAAGAGCCGGGCCTGTGTCCCCCAGCACCCCTGAGAGCCCCTGTTGAAGTGGGGGGGGCCCGGGGGCTCCTGGCAGGGCCGGGCACAGACGAAACCCCGTCCTGCGCTACCTGCATAAGAGACCGGGGTGGGGAGAGGAGGATGGGAGCTGACTGCTCTTACGTGGTCCCACGCTTGGCCAGAATTGGCTTTGCGGCATGGAGGAGCCTTGCGTGCAAGCAACGCACCTTCCTTCATAGCTTTGTTTGAGGAAAGTTGACTACTGCCTTCTGCCAGGTGGGGTGACTCGCTTCAGGCAGCATTTCTGTGGGCGTGCACAACACCTTCCGTTTGCACGGCCAGGCTTACGGCCCTCGGACACAAACTGCTTGAGTTCAACTCGTGAAGCTAAACCGGCTGTGAAACCTTGGTGCCGCTGCCTGAGCGCTGCGCCGGCTGCCGGAATCTGGCTGGCTTTCGCCAGGATGGTCAGAGGTGCGAGGCTTGCAGGTGACTTTTCATCTAGGCTGTCTCTGGCCACTGCCGGGAGATATTTGGCTTTGGGTGGTAGGAACAAAGGGAACGACTGTGCCAATGCTGAATGGGCGCCTGGGCCGTAACTCGGGCTCCTGCTGAGCGTGAACTAGGCTGCGGTGCTGGGAGGAGGGCTGAAGTAGGAGGGTTGGGTTGCCGGGCTCTCTCCCCTCTTCTGTCCTGCTCTGCTGGAGTGGCTGGGCAGGGGCCGCGTCCTGGTGCTGCCAGTCAAGAGCTGTGGGAGGCGGCGAGGGCATCTCCCCCAGCTCCGCGTGGCTGGGAGACGATGCTTTAGAGAGATCCCCAACGCCCTGTGTTCGGTTTGGAGCTCCTTGCGCAAACTGCCCCGCGTGCGTGGGAAACAAAGCGTGGAGCCCTGTAAGAAGTGAAAATGTTGATAGAGATCCCAGTTGTGCTTGACTGGCTACGCTGGCCTGGAGGGGCCATGGTCCCCTTGCCAATCAAAGGTACGGGGACCCCGTGGGAGCTTTGTTTAAGAACAAGCAACGTACGGGGGCAGCTGGTGCTAAACCGCAAAGCTGTTGGAGCTGCCTTTACCCCTGCTGGGCTGCAATGGGCTCTGGGTCCCATCCTGCCCTGGGGACTGGGACCAGTATAATCCCTTAGGGCTACCTGAGCGCTCTCCCTGGCCCTGCTCCCAGCACTAAGGGGTGGTGCCTCCAGAACCAGCAGGGATGGGGGACTGTGGTGGGTTGACCCTGGCTGAGGGCCGGGTGCCCACCAGAGCCGCTCTAGCACTCCCCTCCTTCTCTAGACAGGGGAGGAAAAGTATAACGAAAAACTTGTGGGTCGAGATAAAGACAGGGAGAGATCATTCTCTAATTATTGTCACGAGCAAAACAGACTGAACCTAGAGAGGGAATTAATCTTATTTATTGCTAGGCAAAACAGAGGAATAAGAAATAAAATCAAATCTTAAAACACCTCCCCCCACCCCTCCCATCTTCCCAGGCTCAACTTCACTCCCGGCTTCAACCTCCGCCCCCCCTCAGCGGCACAGGGGGACGGGGAATGGGGGTTACGGTCAGTTCATCACATGGTGTTTCTGCCGCTTCTTCCTCCTCAGGGGGAGGACTCCTCTCATCGTTCCCCTGCTCCAGCGTGGGGTCCCTCTCACGGGAAACAGTCCTTAACGAACTTCTCCAACGTGAGTCTCTCCCATGGGCTACAGTCCTTCACGAACTGCTCCAGCGTGGTGTCTCCCACGGGGTGCAGACCTTCAGGAGCAAACTGCTCCAGCGTGGGTCCCCCACGGGGTCACAAGTCCTGCCAGCAAACCTGCTCCGGCGTGGGCTCCTCTCTCCACGGGTCCACAGGTCCTGCCAGGAGCTTGCTCCAGCGCGGGCTTCCCACGGGGTCACAGCCTCCTTCGGGTGCCTCCACCTGCTCCGGCGTGGGGTCCTCCACGGGCTGCAGCTGGAATCTCTACACCCCCTCATCCTCCCTCCATGGGCTGCAGGGGGACAGCCTGCTTCACCACAGGCTGCAGGGGGAATCTCTGCTCCGGCGCCTGGAGCACCTCCTCCCCCTCCTTCTGCACTGACCTGGGTGTCTGCAGATGTTCTTACATCTTCTCAATCCTCTCTCTGGCTGCAAAAGCGCTCTCTAACTGTTTTTCTCTTTCTTAAATATGTTATCACAGAGGCCCTGATTGGCTTGGCCTTGGCCAGGGGCGGGTCCGTCTTGGAGCCGGCTGCCATTGGCTCTATCAGACACAGGGGAAGCTTCTAGCAGCTTCTCACAGAAGCCACCCCTGTAGCCCCCCCCGCTACCAAAACCTTGCCACACAAACCCAACACAGGGACCCCTGCATGCAGGTTCACCTCACCGGGACCCCGCTCGCTACAGACTCTGTCCTCCTCTGCAGAACAAGGGCGGCAGAGGGTCCTGCTCCACCTGGGGAACTGGGTCCCTGCCCGGACGGAGCGTAACCGTGCCCTGGGGACAAGCGGAGGGCATACCGTGCTGCCAGGGCTCTGCTGGCATCCTGTGCTCCAGCATCCCCAGCCCGGGGGCTGTCTGCTGTAGATGGAGCTTCTGCTAATTTTTCTAATTTCTCCTGTGAAGGTCGCTGTGTGCAGGTATCGTGTGGCTGATGCGCTGCAAAGCTGGCGATCCCTTTAGCTCGGCTGGCCCACGGCGGGGAGGTGAAGCTGGGACCTTGGGTGGACCCCAGGTCTGGGAAGAAACACGTCGGCACTGTAACTGAGAGCTGAGCCTGGCATCTAAAAAGACCCTCAAAAGGTGGAGGGAGAGGATGGCGATGGGGACGGCACAGCGGAGGGGCGGGACAGCGAGCCTCACCGCCGCAGGGTGCACGGCCGAGGATGGCGGGCACTCGGAGGATGCACGGGGGAAGTTGGGAAGAAGGGGTTAATGGGGTGTCGCAGGGAGCTTGGGTTTAAGCTGCAGGACAGCTGCTGCGATGGTGGGCTGCCCAGGGCAGGGCTCGGCTTCTCTGCCATGCGATAGGAAAGGTGGGACAAACAGCCAGCGCCCTGAGCGAGATGAAATCCTGGGCTAAAGACCGAGCTGGGAGCGTGGGCCTCTTGCCTGGCAACAGAGGATGACCATGCCGGGGTGTCACCGCGGCAGCTTCCATCCCTACGCGGGGCCGTGGCCTTGGTGGCAGGGGCACACTGGCTCCGTTCCCTGCTGGAGACCAGCGAAGATCCATCGTGGCTGCGGAGGGTTTGGGAGGAAGAGCTGGGCTCAGGGGACCCCAACGCTGCCTCCCCTGGCTCCTGCCCCCGGGGGAGGAACGGCCCCAGGCCCCGGGACACGCTGAGGGTGCCTGGCTGGAAAGCAGCTCTGCAGAGAAGGCCCTGGGGGTCCTGGTGGACACCACCTTGAACTTGAGCCAGCAAAGGCGGCCAAGGGTGTCCTGGGCTGTACGAGGAGGAGCATTGCCAGCAGGTCGAGGGAGGGGATCAGCGCCGGTGAGGCCACTGAGTGCTGTGCCCAGTGCTGGGCTCCCCAGGACAAGAGAGAGACGGGGACAGCACGCTGCCGGACAGGCTTTGCATCACAAGGTCTGTGTCTGAGGCTGGGCGAGGAGCTTCTGGGCCCCTCCCCGGGTGCGCCCCTGAGAGCTCTGTGATGACACCAGAGAGTCACAGTCACCCCATGACATCACTTGCGGTGGGCACCCATACACGCCGGCGTGGCGCACTGCCAGCAGCACACGAGACGTGGAGTCCTGCGGGCAGCACCCAAGAGATCGAGTCCTGCCAGCGGAACGCCAGTGGCCGAGGAGCCACCGAGAGCCGCCAGCGGAACACGAGCCCTCGAGTCCCGCCTGTGGCACCCATCAAGTCCTGCCAGCAGCAGAGGAGACATCAAGTCCCGCCAGCAGCTGACAGGACACCGAGTCCCAGCAGCAGCACTGGAGGCGTCCAGGCACGAGCCGGCGGTGCCGGGAGCTGCCAGGAGCTCCCGGCGGAGGGACACCTGCCCCATCTGCTTGGGTCCCCTTGAAGACCCTGCTGCTGTGGACCCGTGCTGGCATGCTTTCTGCCATCCCTGCATCCAGCGCTGGGCTGCCACCGCCCTCGCTGCCACCTGCCCACTCTGCTGGCAGCCCATCATGGCCATCCACCGCCTGAGGGTGGGCAATGACCGTGCCGGGGTGGCCCACAGTCCCCACGGCCGCTTCCACCCCTACGTGGGGCTGTGGCCGTGGCAGCAGGGGCAGCAGAGGCAGGGGCGGCAGAGGCAGCAGCGGCATCCCGGAGGCCCCCGGCACCGCAGCCTCTCCGCTGAGCGTGGGGAGCGCAGCCCCCCCGTGCCCCGCCAGCGTGTCCGGAGCCTGTCCTGGCAGTGGGACAGCGACGGGCGCAGCCGGCTCCGCTCCCCGCCAGGGACCCGTGAGGATCCATCGTGGCTGCAGAGGGTCCGGGAGGAAGAGCCCAGCTCAGGGGACCACACACACCACCTCCCCTGGGTCCGCCCCTGAGTGGGGCAGCTGGGCCCCCCGGGGTCCCTGCGAAATAAAACTAGCAGAGAGATCTGGGGGCCATGCCTGGTTTCTACACACCGCTTTGCTCGTCCCTGCGGGGATGCATCCCTGGAAGGGGAAGGAGAAAGGGAGAAAGGGAAAGGGAAAGTCCCCTGGGACTCTTCCAAGCAGATCCCCAGAGGGGACCAGTGTCTGCTCTCCTGAAGGCCAGGGTGAGGAAGGAGGTTGAGATGGAGGTTTGGGGGAGACTCCTCTCTCCTCTCCTCGCCTCGCCTTGCCTCGCCTCTCCTCTCCTCTCCTCTCCCGCACCCCCCCGTGTGCTGGGATCCCACGGGAGGCTCTCTGGGCAGGGGGAGGCAGCCCCAGCACAGCCACCAGCTGCCTGCACTGCCTGCGGGAGAAGCGGCCCCAGCCGGGATGTTCCTCGTGTTTAGGGAGTCTCTTCTTCGGGGACACAGGACCGCAGGCCAGCAGGAGAGCACCTGCAGTGCGGCACAAAGGAATTCCAGCTGCTCCAGCCAGCCAGCCAGCTTCATTGGGCCCAACTGAAATGTCCTTGTGCAAACGCATGTAGCACAGGGAATAAACAAGAGGAGCTGGAGACGTGCATGCGCCTGCAGGGCTGTGATCTCATCGGCATCACGGAGACGTGGTGGGATAGCTCCTGTGACTGGAGTGTTGGGATGGAAGGGTACAGGCTCTGTAGGAAGGACAGATGAGGAGAGGGTGTCACCTCTACGTCAATGACCAGCTGGAGTGCATGGAGCTCCACCTGGGGATGGACGAGGAGCCGACCAAGAGCCTATGGGTCAGGATTAAAGGGAGGGCTGGGGCAGGGGGCATCACAGCGGGGGTCTGTGATCAGGGAGACTGAGCGGATGAGGCTCTCTATAGACAGGTAGTAGCAGCCTCATGTTCACAAGCCCTGGTCCTCATGGAGGACTTCAACCACCCCAGTATTTGTTGGAGGGACAACACAGCAGGGCACAAAGCAATCCAGGAGGTTCCTGGAATGTGTCGATGATAACTTCCTCCTCCAAGTGATAGAGGAGCCAACAAGGAGAGGTGCCGTGCTGGAACTTGTTCTCACCAACCAGGAGGGGCTGGTAGGGGATGTGAAGCTCAAGGGCAGCCTTGGCTGCAGTGACCATGACACAGTGGAGTTGAAGATCCTCAGGGCAGTGAGGAGGGCACACAGCAAGCTCACTGCCCTGGACTTCAGGAGAGCAGACTTTGGCCTCTTCAGGGACCTGCTTGGTAGACTACCACAGGACAAAGTCCTGGAGGGAAGAGGGGCCCAAGACAGCTGTCGAGTGCACCCTCAGCGAGTTTGCCAACAACACCGAGCTGTGCGATGGGTTGACACGCTGGAGGGAAGGGATGCCATCCAGAGGGACCTGGACAGGCTGGAGAGGTGGGCCCGTGCAAACGGCATGAAGTTCACCAAGGCCAAGGGCAAGGTCCTGCACGTGGGTCAGCGCAATCCCAAGCACAACTACAGGCTGGGCGGAAAATGGATGGAGAGCAGCCCTGAGGAGAAGGACTTGGGCTGTTGGGGGACGAGAAGCTCGCCATGACCCGGCAATGTGCGCTGGCAGCCCAGAAAGCCACCCGTGTCCTGGGCTGCATGTCCAGCAGCGTGAGCAGCAGGTCGAGGGAGGGGATTCTGCCCCTCTGCTCCGCTCTGGGGAGACCCCCCTGCAGTGCTGCGTCCAGCTCGGGGGTCCCCAGCACAAGAAGGACACGGAGCTGTTGGAGCCAGGCCAGAGGAGGCCACGGAGATGATGCGAGGGCTGGAGCACCTCTGCTCTGGAGACCTCAGGATGAGAGAGTTGGGGTGGTTCAGCCTGGAGAAGAGAAGGCTGCGGGGAGACCTTAGAGCCCCTTCCAGTCCCTGCAGGGGCTCCAGGAAAGCTGGAGAGGGGCTGGTGACAAGGGCAGGGAGGGACAGGCCAAGGGGAATGGCCTGAAGCTGCAGGAGGGGAGATGGAGATGGGATGGGAGGCAGCAATCCTTCCCTGGGAGGGCGGGCGGCGCACAGCGACCCCTTGCGGCTCGGCGGGGACCCGGCTGCCCTTGGCCCCGCCCCTATTCCTCCGTCCCGATGACCCCGCCCCTGTACTCTTGGCCACGCCCCTGTACCCTTGGCCACGCCCCTATACCGCCTTCCTCTTGGCCCCGCCCTCTGTACCCGCCCCGCGGCTCTTCCGGTTCGCCGTGACGCACTTTCCAGTATCGCCTTCTCCGCCCCCCCCCCCCCGACCGCTACGGGCCGTCTCTCACGTGACCCGGCCGAGGCGGCCAATGGGAGCGCGGGGCGGTTAGCGCGGAGGCCGGGCGGGGGGGGGGGCGGGGCCGAGGCGCGCGCTCTCGCGGGCGGCAGGCGGCGGCGGCGGGAGCCCAGGCGGGAGCCGAGCGCGCGGGCCGCTCCCTCAGCGCGCGCGCGCGCGCCGTCCCCTCCCCTCCCCCCCCCGTCCCGTCCCCGCCGCCATGTCGGAGGAGAAGCCCAAGGTGAGGCGGGCCGGGGCCGGGGCCGGGGCGGCGTGGCGAGGGCCGGCCGGGGGGGGGGGCGGGAAGGCCTCTCCGCCGGGCCCTGGGGCAGGGCTGCCGGTAGGGCCCCGCCCCGCCCGGCGGCGTGCGGCGGCCAAGATGGCGGGGTGGGCCGGGCCGGGGCGCGGCGGGACGCCGAGGAGGAGGAGGAGGAGGAGGAGGAGGAGGCGGAGGCGGAGGCAGGCCAGGCCCCGGCCCCGCGGAGCCCCGGGGGAGCCCGCCCAGCCTCCGCAGGCCGCGGCGTGTGGCTGCCGACCCGAGCACGACCTCCGCTCCGCTCGGCGGGGCTCACCCGGGGCACGGCTGGCCTGGGCCGAGCTCCGAGCCCTCACCTCCCGCCCGTTTCACCTTCTAGGAAAGCGTGAAAACGGAGAACGATCACATCAACCTGAAAGTGGCGGGGCAGGACGGCTCCGTGGTGCAGTTCAAAATCAAGCGGCACACCCCGCTGAGCAAGCTGATGAAGGCGTACTGCGAGCGGCAGGTGGGCTGCGCCGCTCCCGCTGCCCGGGGCGGGCTGGGGGCTGGGGGAGGGGGGGCTGGCCGACCGCCCCCGCCGGGTTTGCTCTCGCCAGGTGCTCCGAGAGCTCTAAGAACGTCCCGGGACGGAGTTACCAAAATTTCTCAAATTGGGATCCTCGCTCCGAGATCGTTTCGTTCCGAATCTTCGGCCTCATAGCCCTCGTCTCTAAAAGCTTCACCAGCTTTATACAGCGTGCATTTTCTGTATGGCAAGTGGCACGCACAGAAAAAGTCTCCTGTGCCGTGACTTTTGTCACGGGTGGGTTTTTTCCCTCCTCCCTTCACGTGTCTCTCCGGTTGTTCGCTGTGCAGTTTGGACTGCTGATTTCTGCAGGCGGTGGCCGGCTGCTCTGTGTCGGCGGCTGTTCCTCGGTGTCCCCCTGAGCTAAACTGGAGAGGGATTTATCCGTGGAGCCCTCAGTGCTCGCTTCTGCACCGTGTTGGGTGGTGCAGAGCAGAGAGGGGGATTCACATGGCTTTTGGAAGCAGATTCAGATTTTATTTGCCGGCATTTCCCCTTGTCCCTTACTCGCGGAATCCTTTTTTCTGCTTACTTGCGCCTTACGTTCCGCCCCGTCCCGTGTCTGATGTAGCGTAACGTCCCTCGAGTTGGCAAAGAGAACTGAATCCGTTGGGTCTTGAGAGAGGCGCGGGGAGTTTCTGCGCTCGTGTGGCTCTGTGCGTGACTGGGAGCGTGAATCGCGCGGGGACCTCCAAGGGTTCTGGAGGACGAAGCAAAGACCTCGATCCCTGAGGCAGGGAGTAAAGACTGCCTCGTGTGATTAAACGCTGTCAAAACAGGAGGGAGTCGTTAATTCCACTCGTTAACTTACTCACGTTAGACCCTGGCATTTCTCTAATAAACCTTGCAAGCACAAATCTGCATGGAGTCCTGCAAGTTCTTTTTTCCTCAAACAGTCATCTTTGTGGTTCCTTTTTTCATCAGAAGATGAAGAACTAGAGCCGGGAGCTGATGTCTGGTGTGAGCGAAACCTTGTCTCAGCTATGGGTGGTCGATGCTGATAGCTAGTTACACAGAAAAGTAGGGTTTTTCAGATGTTTTTAAAATGTTTTCCTTTGAGTCAACTTCCATGACTTCTCCTACTGCTTGAGAAACAATTGCTGCTCCTTCCTGACGCGTCCTCTGAGGCTTTACAGAGCGGTGTATCGATTGAGCTCTTCTTAAGTGACCTTTGTAAATTCATTGTTGACGTTTGTGCCTTGCAGAGCGGGATCGGAACCAGGTGCCAGACCTGTGGTTCCGTAGAGTCCCTGCTGTGACAGCATTGCAGCGGGACGTCGCTCAGACCGCTCCGCTTCCTCAATTTATGTAGCGCGATAGATGCGCTAAGTTTCCTGTCTGGTTAAATCTTTCAAATCTTAATTTTGTTAATAGTTTGCCAGTAAATCTGTAAATGTTTTGTTTGGATTCAGAAACAAAAGCACGGTTTCTCATATTAATTGCTTTAAACTTGCAGGGCTTGTCGATGAGGCAGATTAGGTTCAGATTTGATGGACAACCAATTAATGAAGCAGACACACCTGCACAGGTATGAAAAACACTTTTACTGCAAATTGCTATACAAATATTTTTATGTCTGCACGCAGATCAAAGGGGTTTGAAATCAAAACGCTTCTGAAATAGTTGCTGTAGGTTTAATATGTTCCAAATAATTTCTCTAGGGTGGGATTTTTAATTTTGTTCCCCTTGAGCGGTTTTGCTGTTGAGCGGGGGGGGGAGAAAAATGCGTAGGAGCCCTGGTGCCGAACACGCTGGCGCTGGGGTGCTGGTGTGGAAAGGACCCCTGGCAAGCGCTGGCATTTTCGGTTCTGTCCTCCCGCCTCAGCCCGTTCAGAGCCAGCACCGGCCGTGCTGAGAACGAGGGGAATTCCTTGGGCTGGCGAGGCTGGAGGCAAGGAACGGGAAGACGCTCGGCCGGGCGACGCGCTGCAGAAGACACCAAACTGCCGCGTTTGGTCCGAGCGAGGAGTGCGGCTCTCAAACCCATTTTGGTGTTGGCGATACTCCGATCGGAGAGCTGACGGAGTGCCTGCTCTGGAGTAACCGATGGGGGAGTGTTTCATGCTTTAATTAATTAAAATTACACCTCAAGTGCCCCATTACTGGTACCGGTTAGGAGTAGAGAGCCAAGTGCTTTCGTAACCGTGAGGTTGTGTGTCGCGAGTCTTATTTTCCGTATTTCTCTAACAGCTGGAGATGGAAGATGAAGACACTATCGACGTGTTCCAACAGCAGACGGGTGGAGTGTGTTAAGACGTGCCGTCCTTTGGAGAAGAGGAGTTTAAGGATCCTCATTGCACCTCACTCTCTCATCTGTCCTTGGATTTGCTATTAAATAGTAAACAGATGAACATGCCAATCACCCGGGATTCTTCTAAACTTTAGAGGACATTTACCAAAATCGCTTGTTGTCTTTGACGTACTGCGTGTGCAAGTCAAAACAGTATCTGCAGGGATTAATCTATATCTTAAATTGGGCCAATTTGATTTAAGTTCAGATTTAACTAATATGCGTTGTCTCTCTGCTGTTATCTTTTTTGGTTTGCTTTTATTTTTTTTTATTTTTTCTTTAAACCTGTGGCCTAAATATTCATCCGTGTGTTAGGACATGGAGTGTTCACTCCTGGCTCTTGTCAGTCTCGTCCCTCTGTTTAATTCTAATTGTGTAAATAATTCAGTATATTTTCATGCCAATTGTGAGCGTACAAAATTTCCTTTTAAGATACGCCTAAGGGAAGGAGAGAGAGATGCTGGTTTTAAGTTTTTAGCGCCTGTTGCAAACACAGTTACGTCAGAATCGTTAAGCCTACGACACAAGGCTGGTACACGCAGATACAACGCTTAGTATAGAGTTGGAGTTTAAGATATTGCAGATTTACATGTGCTTTGTCATATTATGAGGAAAAAGTTGTCTGAAATATACTTTTTTAATGCAGAAATGAGATTTGTCCTGAATTATTCTCAGAAACGGAATTAGCAAAGCAGCCGGCCCAAAAAACTAGCGCTCGTGACGGAGCAGCAATATTATTTTTTTGTTGTGCAAGCTTATAAAAAGAAAAACCCGTCACGGCAGCTTCGGCTGTTTGCTGGGTGATGGGCAGAACCTGTCGCCTTCCTCCTGCTCCCCTTAGGACGTCTCCTTATTTCTCAGAGGGTACTAGATACGTGCGGCCTCGGGTTTCTTTTTAATACTCTGTTTTTGGTAGAGAAACTTGATAAACGAGAGGGAAAAAAAGCGCCTTTTAATGTCGCCGAGCTGTACGCGCAGAAGAGCCGTCAAGAACGCGGTGAGCGGGGGAAGAGAGACGTACGTGCATGTTCAGAAAAAATAATCACCTGCTCTACTGCCTCCCCAGACTTCCTGGATTTTAAATGCCTTTGTGCGACGGGTTTGAGCCGTTCCCAGGAATCGTGAGGAAGTCGTGCCAGGTTTGCCCGCTGCTGCTCCGTGGGATCGTTACCCGCCTTTTAGATTTACCCGATTTACCTTTGGCCGTCTTCGCTCACCTCCCGCTTGCTGGAAACCTTGCTGGAAAGGCCCTTTATTTTCTTTTTTATCGTTTCGTTCTCTTGTATAGGAGAGGCAGGGGCGGGACGTGCCGTAGATCTCGCTGTTCGTTCACCGATTTGTACGTTTATTTGTTGTCCTTTCCTACTGTACACAGTAAATCTAGTTTGGTACTCTGTCTCCTGCCTCACGCTTCCCGCGGCCGCGCTCCCCTCGCCTCCACATTCCCTCGCTTCCCAGAAGCGGGGGGCCCGGTATGCATCCATCCCCGGGGTGCCCGGTGCACACCCCCGCCCCGTTACCGGCCCAACCCGCCCTCCCCGGGGCATTTTGCTGCCCAGTACAGCTTTTTGCACTCTTTTTCTCTCCTCCCTTCCCCGCTGAGCAGCTGTAGCCTCTCTCTCTCCGTGCCAGCAGCCACCCGGGTGGGGTATTTCCCAGCGCAGCGCTAACGAGGCCGCCGCCCTAATTATTGCCGCGCTAATTACGGTTTTTTCCCCCCCTGGCCGGGGGTGCTCGGCGCTGCGCAGGGCGGGTGCCGCTCTGCGCATGCGCGGCCCTGGGAGGCCCGGGCGCGTACCATAGAGGCGGTAGCGGCAGACCGCCGTCCTCTCCAGCCGTCCTCTCTAGCCGCCCGCCCGGAAGCAGCGGCGGGGCCGCGCCATGGCGGGGACGGCGCTGAAGCGGCTGATGGCCGAGTACAAGCGTGAGTCGGCGGGGACGGGCGCTCCTTGGTCCTCACCCCGCCTTGTCCCTCCTGACGGGATCCTTCCTTACAGCCCGGGGAGGCCGCGGGCCGGGAAGGGGCGGTGATGGCGGCGGGGCAGGCCAGGCCAGGCCGCGGGCCTCACGCCCCCCGGTGCACCTCCCTCTGCCCCGCCGGCCACGGGTTCCTAGCCCCCGCTGGCTGCTCCCCTCCGCCCGGCCTGCAGAGCGCTCCCTGCGTCCCCCGGGCCAGCCGGGGCGGGGGTCAGGGGGCCCGGGCTCTGTGGAGGAGGGAGTCACGCGTGGCACCGCTTCCCTCCCCCACGTCCTTCTCCCTTCCCCGGTGCTGCAGGGCGACCACCCCGCGCACCCGGGTCGGCTGGAACACCGCTTTGTCCGCGGTTGGCACGTCTGGGGTTCCGTGACACGGGGGGAAGCTCTGGGAATCCTGGGCAAGTGGCCCGTTCTTCTTCTCTTTTTTTTTTTTTTTTTTTTTTTTTTTCCCCGGTTAAATTTTCCAGGTGAACCAAAACGCAGCCACCTCTGTCGCAGGGTTTTGTTACCTGAAAAATAATTAGATATCTTTGTCGAGGCCTTACCGGACACGTGGCGGTTAGTAACCGCATTTAAACTGGAATTTACTGATCGACGGCCCAAACTTGTTTGTTTGTTTAAAAATCTACGTGAGATGTGACTTGCCAGGGGTGTGGAGTGGTGATCTTCCCCGGGGGAGTGGGGACCTGCCGCCGCCTGCGTCCCTCTGGGCCATCCCGTCTCTGCCGAGGTGAGAGATCTGCTCACCGCCGCGCTTGCGACGTGTCCGAAGGTGGCTCGTTCCGGCAAGAAATACTTGTTTTGTTTTGTTTTCCTGCGTGCTTTTGGCGTCTGATGTCCTGGCCTTTATTTAAGGTGAGGAAGTACAGTGGGGGAAAAAAAGGAGCGTTTGGTAGGTGAAGGATGGTGTTAGGCTCTAAGTGACGGTCATCGACAGAGCTCCCGAGGTCGTCCGGGGATGAGGAGATGTTTCTCACTTCACCATCGTTTAGCGTAAGAGTCCGGCCTGTATAAAACAGAGTATTTGCAGACGCACGTGTCCTGCCAACACCGCGTTTGTTCTCGGGCCGCTCTGCAGAGCATGGGCCTCGGCGGAACCGTCCCGCAGGTGTTTGTGAGGGCCGGGGCTGGCCCGGGACCCCTCGGGCTGCCGCAGTGGCCGCTCGGGGTGGGGAGCAAGCCCCGCCGGTGCCGTAGCGCGGGTAAAGCCTGTGTGGACAGCGTGGCCTGGAAACCTCCGGTTTTCTGTTGTAATCCAGGAGCACTGACCTGAAAAGGAGATTGGAAAGGACTTGACTCTGCTTTTATCTGTTCTCTTACATAAATCCCCTTAGTCCCACAAAGCATTTTTGATCCTTTGCTGTTGAGAAGCCCTGAGATCTTACTAGAATGCCTTTGATGAATGAATTCTGTAGGAAAAAGTGATATTAAATGGCATCAAAAAGAATTTGAGTTAGTGTTACAGGCAGGCATTATGTGAATCTTCTCAGCGTAGCTTCTCAGGATGACACTTACCATAAACTGAGATAACCTCTTGTTTGTGATCATCCTTTACAAATACTTTCCCGGCTCTAATAAAACAGTGTCGTAAAAAATGAATGTAATCTACGATGAGTAAGTGTACAAAGCTTTTACTTCTGGAAACCTGAGTTACAGCCGTAGAGTAAGCCAGACTTCTTGGTTTCTGTGGGTTACCTGTGCTGTACGTGCATTTCCAGGGCCGTTACTTTCCTGTAGTGGGTGCGCTCATTGAACTTTTCTACAAAACCCAGAATCAAGCCTGAATTATAACCCCTCCCTAGTGTTTCACAAAAGACTGGGCAGTTAGCTGTAGCTCTTCAGAAGCTGTTTTGCCCTGGAGAAATCTTCAGCAAAAGTTATTTTGAAAAATAAAAATAGTTCCTAGTCGCAGGTTGTTCTGCGCCCTCTGTTTGCAGAACAAAGGAGAGTCCTGTCTGGGGGCAGGGCTGTAGTCTGAGGTTCAGCTTTCTGTGACCTTTCAGCTCCCTCCTGATGTTGGGTGTTCCCACTGTGTGGCCCTGGGTGACGACTTTAAATGTTCCCTTGCTCCGTGGATGAAATCTTGTATATATTTGTGCATGCATTTTTTTTTCCTCCTTTAATTTTCCTCTTTCTTCTTCTCTGTCTTTTCCCTTTAGTTACTTCTAGTGGTGACAGAGATGTTTGGCAGACAGTGCCTTGCTGGTGGCTGTATTTTGTTTACCAGATTTCTAATTCTTTCCTTACTTGCCTTTTTTTTTAGCTTTGTCTTCAATTTTCTCTGTGCATGTGCGTGTTTAAATCTTTAAATAAAGGTTTATTGTTACCTTATGTGAAAAATGCTTGATGTTGTGAAGAGTTTCTACCCGTTGGAGCCCAAATAGATTATTTGATTTGGGGAGAGGCTGTGAAATTGCGGTGTTTTCCCTTCCTTGTGGAGAAGGAAGGGAAGGTGGCTGTGGGCAGCCAAGTGAGATAGATTTTTTTTTTTTTTTTTTTTTTTTGGTCCTCATTTAGATCTTTGCATGTTTGGAGCGTGATGACTTTTTGCTCTCTCTTATTTATTCTCGCGACTGTGCCGCTCCTTTGTTTTCCGCAGAGACTTTCCTTGGCCTTCCCCTTTACCTCTTTCAAAACTGATTCCTTTTCTGGCTTTATGTTTACTCTTTGTTTCCACGTTGACTGCTTGTCCTTCCACTTCTGGGAATCCCTTAGTAGGACGTTGCCACTCGTGTGTCTCTGGGTCTGACAGCTCCGCTCCCGCCTCGGTTGTCCCGCGGATTGTGAGGTTCTGCTCCTTGGAGGTTTTTTCCTGGACTCACGGTTGCCCGTCAGCCGTGGCCAAGGAGCTGCTGCATCAAGGGCTCCTGCAAAGTCCTTCTGCTGATCTCACCCCTTGGAGAAAGGGGATCGAGGGAGGTGGCTCTCAGTTTGTGCAAGCTGCCTCTCTTGAGTAGCTGGTGCAGCTTCAGGATCTGCGTTTCCTCCGTCAATGCCTGGTGTCGGACGCTGTCCGTGCTCAGCACGGGCAGAGGGCTCAGCTCCTTCCTGTCGCTGGGAAATAGCTCGTGCAGGAACAGAAATGGCCCGTCGGGTGATGGTGGCCGGGATGCGGGTGTGCGCTGGCACGCTGCGGTCGTGGGCAGGCAGGCGAGAGGACAGCATGGCGTGGCACTTGCAGAGGGGGAGAGCTTTCCTTGGGAAAGCTTTACACCATGCGTGCAGAGGTTTTGCACGCCGGGAGGCCAAACTCAGGCTAGGCAGAAGTTACCCCCAGGCGGGGTGCCGCGGAGAGCGGAGGGAGGGTGTTTCATCTGCTGGCGTGCTCCCGTTGTGCCACGCAACTTGCTTAGGAGGACAGCCGCGTAGGAGAGTGGGGTAGGAGGCTGTTTGGCTTACCTGACTTGTCAGAGTCATTCTGCAGCATTAAAACAAATGCTCTGATCACGTGCTTTTTGCTGCTCACTTAAAAATAATTGCAAAAAATCCCCCCTGACATTCAATTCAAGTGACCCTGTTTCGGAGGCTTTGGTGAGATTGAAGCAGCTGCTGCTGTGTCAGCTACCGAATTTCATGCTGTGTAGCTCCTGAAAGCTGGGCTCCTGATTCCCCTCTGAACGGCTCTAAGACAAATCACGGGGTAGGATGTGTCCATCCACACGGAAAAGGGGGTTTTCCTTCCTCAGTGACCAGGGATGGTAGCAGCCACTCAAAATCAAAGCTCGTGTGCCCCTGCACTGCCCAGGTACCGCTTTGCCTGATCCTTAAGGATGGAACCTCTTTTGCCTGTGTCCGAGGGGAGACCTGAGCAAGGTGAAGTGGAGAATTGAGCCTTCAGCCTCGTAAAGACCCTTTGCTCCACAGGGTTTGGATCTTGCTTCCCGCTGTCCCGGTTTTCCTTGGGGATGGAGAGCTGCACAGCACACCTCCGCACGGCTGCCTGCTGCAGGGGACGCGCAGATGCTGCCTGCGGGCAGTCACGAGGGCTGCCGGGGTTTTCAAGGGAAATTGTGGGAAATATCAGAGAGTTTTTCTTCTTAGAGAGCCACAAGATGGAGCAAAATGATTCCAGGAGCTCCTGAGTTTGACATCTCCCTCTTTCTGTCTGAAAACATCAACAAGCAAAGCTGTTAGAGACCCGCTATCAAGCTGGAAAAACCTGCTCCTTAAAGTCAGGATGTCGTGGGAAACCGTAACGCTGAGTTTCAATCTGCTGCTGTGCTTTTGAACTTCAATCGGAGAGGTCTGTGCCGAACTTAATGGTGATCTGAGTGAACCGAAGAGTTTTGCTCGCTCTCCTGTTGGCCTTACTTCAGCACGTTTTTGAATCCAAGAGTAACTTAGCTGTTTTAAGACAAAAATCTGTGTGCTGTTTTGTGCAGCGCTACCCACAATTTTCAGGTGTAGCTTAACAGAAATTAGGTCAAACGTTTCATTTATTGGTTTGTGACTTCAGATCTTCCCTGGCTCCGTGTTCGTGCTTGTTTCCGTGCATGGGAACGCGCGTGGCGTTTCCTGTGGCTGCGTTTTGTGTGTTACGGGCCACTAGTAGTCCACAGGCCGTCGGTTAGGAAACGCTGTTCTAGATGAGCAGCTCCCAGCCCTTACTTAAGTTGGCCTAATTACCCTCGCCTCCTCCAGTTCGACGCCCTCAGAGCGTCGCCTCCTGCCACTGGTCCTGCCGGCTGCCCCGCGTCTCGCTTGACTGCAGGAGTTCAGAAACTGGAAGTTGATGGTCATTGCACCCGATAGTAGAAAAAACTGGTTATTATTTTATCAGCACACAGGGTGCTGGGCTTGAAATGAGGTACTGATGCTGATGGTTATTGTATGAATTGGGAACTGTACCCGTTTCCTACAGAAAGTGAGGGTTGATGGATCCAAACTTGCCGTGTGTGGCCAGGGCTGCTTCATGGCTGCTGCTTTTGTTTTACTCACGTTTTCCAGGCCGCGCGGGGAGCGTCAGAGTGAATTCCAGGAACAAAGCCGCTTGTCAAATTTCGCTTGCCTCTGCTTCTCCACCTTTTTTGCGTCGTTTTGGGGTTTGTATGCTGTTGAGTCTGAATTGGTGCAGAGAGGTTACGGGAATACAACCTGTTTTCTCTTCTCTTGAGTTTGTCCCTGCAGATACCACAGTGCTCCAAGGGAAGAGTGTTGCCCGTGCTTTGTGGAAAGAGGTTTTTTTTCTTCCTTCTCACTTTTAAATCATTGTCCCTGGGAAGACTGGTATTGGGAGCCTGAGAGACCAAAAAACACCAAATAATTTTGTCTAGAAAACCGTCCTGCATGAAGAAGTTAAATTGTCAGCAGTGAGACACTGGGCCTTCCAGCTGTGGAGTCTTGCTGTGTAAAGCATGGCCGGAAGATTCCTCCCATGGTGTCCTCAAGCTTTTCTTCAAGGGTGTTTGCTGGTGGGGTCTCTGTATAAAGCCATGGCCACCCAAACGCTAGCCGAAACGCTCAGGCTTGCAGGTCATGTTAACATTTCCTTGTGTTTTTCTTTTTACAGAGCTGACCCTGAACCCACCGGAGGGGATAGTAGCAGGTGAGGAGCAGAGCAGGGTTTGTGCACTGTGAAGTTGTAGCCTTGTGTTCAGGGAGCGCTAAGCCTTGTTTTGTTTTTTCTTACCAGGTCCCATGAATGAAGAGAACTTCTTTGAATGGGAAGCTCTGATTATGTGAGTTCATACTGGTTTGTATCTGAAATCAGCACTTGCATATTATGATTAGCTTCTAGGAGAACAAGAGTGTAAAAAAAAAAAAAAAAAGTATCAGTTCTGTATAATGTCGACCTTGGCCTACCTTTGGCTGGGAACTTCTTTTCTGACCCAAACAGGGAATTATATTTGGAATTTAAACAGTGTGACAGAGGTGGCATTGGGACTTAAGCGATCATTTGTTGTACAGGTATCATTATACTAAGCAACATTCAGCATAAGTAACTTGTGAATTTGACGGGAATGCTTGTTTGGACTCCCTCGGGTGTACGTTGGATATACAAACACTGTAGGAAACAATGGATTGCTTGTAGGTCACGCAAACCTGTTGGGAACATTGCTCAACTGCAAATACAGGACAGGTTTTTCTCATGTTTAAAGTGGAGCAAAATACACGGATTATCAGTGAGGGGACAAAAAATCAATCCCTAGAATGAGTTGACTTACTATTTGATTTTTTTCTAGAAAAATGGAAGGGGATTGGTCTGAGAAAGTATTCAAATTTAAAAAACAAAAAAAAATTCTTTTGACGTTCTTTACACTTTGTGAATTGGCTGGTGTTGTAAAGACGTTGGGCGTGGTGATTCCGTGTAGAAAGGTCTCCTGTTGGTGAATAGCTCCGATCGCTGCCTGTTGTGTTTTGGGGGGTGACAAAGACTTTACAAAGCTGTGTCCTCCCCCTTCTACTCCCGAACTGCTGGGCACGGTCATTTGTAGCAAAACTTGCCATGAAAAGACAAAACCTTCTTGCCAAGCGTCTTCAACTGTCCTCTCTCTTGTTTGTACTCTCTTACTCATGCTGTACCCTTCTTTGGGAACTCTGAGTACGTGGAATAACTGGTCATTTTTAGAAAACAAAGTTCTAAAACAGTAGGGGAGAGGAAAAGAGACCTTTGTCACCCAGGTCTGACAATTCACGCAAACGCTATGGAATTAAAAGATGAAGAAGCTCCAAACTGCTAAGTCTGCCTTGAAGCTGAAGGTCTGTTCTTAGGGTAGATCCGGGGTCTGTCTTTCGAGGTTCCTTTAGCAAGGGTTGGTTGGAGGACCCCAGGGGCAGCAGGCAGTGGCCCCGCTTGCAGCGTGCCTGCTGTGCCCTCGGCCGGTTTTCACTGCAACCACCGGTGCTGACTTATGAGATTCTCAGCTAGCGTGGGTGGCAGAATTTTCCTAGCTCGGTTTGCTCGGAGTGTGTTGTCTAGGGATGAAAAACAAGATTTCTGTCTCTCGGGACCAGGCACGCAACCAATCCAAAAGCCTCCTGAGCTATAGCATATCACCTGTTCCGCACAAGCTGGCTGCGTGGGTGATCCTGCTTTATGGCAAGCGTGAGCCTCTGAGTTATTTTAAGCCCTGGTAAATGGAGGCTGGGATTATCACTGCTTGTTTGCTGATTGATGGGAAGAGTTGGCAAATGCCTCTGCTTATGTGCAGCAATTGAGCCTGTGATGAACAGGTTGTACTTCCTGGTAGCTTGGTCCCCTGAAAATAAACGCTCGGGTAATTTGTTGCCTGACACGAAAGATTTTGGCTGCAGCGTCGTACGCTTTCTCTTTCTGCAAGGGGGATAGTTATCACTCCTCTGGAACACGCACCCAATTTCAGGTCAGACGGGTGTGTGTTGCTTGGAGGGTAGAAATCCCAGAGGATTTAATGCAGTTCTTGGAATATGGAAGGAAATTCCTGCCTATCAGTACTTTCTCGTAGCAGAGATTGTGCAGTTGCGTAAAGCTTTCATGGGGCACACACAGAAGTACTTTTGGATTTGATTCACTACCTAGAAAATACTTTTTCTGATGTTTCCCATAACATGTTCTTAAAGAACAGAGGAGCTGCTTGCAGACTTGAAAGCCCTTTGAAAGTGCTGAGTGTTGAGCTTCAGGTCTTTGTCAGCGCAAAATGAGAGGCGGAGGTGCTTTCATTTTGGTTTCTGTATTGTGTGTGTGTGTCATAATAAAATTATATTTTAAGATCTGCTAAATTCTGAAGCTGTGGTACAATAGAAACATGTTTACCCTAAACATGTTTGGTTACTTTCGTCGCTTTACAAAACTCTATTAGTAGAAGTGTTTGCGTACATTTGGAAAGCAAGCTAAATGACTTGTTTATATTTGTCTGTGATAATCGTCTCGAATGTTTTGTAATCTCACATGTGCTGTGTGAGATTCTGGGAATGAAAGAAGTGCAGATGAGGAAATTAAAGTTGGCTTCAAATTTTTAGGCAGATGAAGTGCAAAAGGTAAGTAAGTAGCGCAATAACAAAGAAAACAGAATCCTTTTCTTTTTTTTTCCTTCACCCAATTTACATAAAGCTAGAGCACATTTAATGGCAAATAAATAATAAAAAAAAGAGGCCTAAGAGAGAAAAGACATCACCCATTTATCATTTCAGAGGTGGGCTGGGTAATGTTACACAGATTGATATAAGAGCTTGGCTCCAAGATAAAATAATGCACTTACAAATTATTATTACCGTTATTTTAATTTCTGGTGGTGTTTCCTGCAGCAGCAGTGCTGGATAAATGTTAAGCATATAAATGTTAAGGCTGTGTTGACGTGTCTGAATGGTAGAACAGTTCTCATGTTCCCAAAGTGAGTGTCATAGATCCAGAACTTATAATACAATGTGATGATCTTTCTGAACCGCGGAGGTTTGGAGCCTGGCATAAAACGCACCCTTTGGATAAGACCCCAAACAGAAGCTGAATCAGAGTGTCTCTGAAAGCCAAATCTGTGCAACAGAGTGACTTATTCGTGATAATAAATAGCCCCAGCGTGTCAAGAGAGTTTACCCCAATGCCGCTCAATTCCTCAGCCTGTGTGAGGTCCCACAGAGCGTTGTGTTGTGCAAGGTCGTGAATTGAACATTTCAAGTTTTGCCCTCTGATTGGCATATACAAGTGCGTGTTGCTATTAAAGTTTATCCCAAAAAGACACAAACCCACGTATTTGTTAAGAGCTTTTATTTGCTTAAAGATTGCTTGAAAACTAAACAGTGTAAATTGAAGTCAACTTATCAAAAACCTGTCTAGAAAGGTAATTAGATCTATAATGAGGCTTATGACTTTTGTTTAGCGTGGAATTCCCCTTTTCGGCATCCAATGACTGTGAGTTTTGGTCTTTTTCCAGCATCTTTTTACAACTAAGAAGCCATTTACAAACTTAGGTGAAGCTGTGATTATAGAATTAATCGTCCTCGTCAATGCGCTTTTCCCTCCTGTTTTGGCAGATACCTGCCATCCTTTTCTTCCCCTTGCCTAAGGAACAGCCAGCTCGAGCAGTTCAGAGTTCAGAGTTTCTTATTTTCATGCCATGTCTTATGTCAGCTTCTCTCACACAGCGAAGCGGTCTGGATGTCTTGCAAGTCATTTAATGCCATATAATGGCCGGAGGAGAAGCGATGTCTGCTCTAAAATGCTTTAGGGACGTCTGTCGAGTAGCATCCTGCACGGAAAAAGATGCAGAGGCTGCCTGCATCGCAAGCCGTGAAGAGTCTTGGATGGAGCAGGTTTTTGAACTGAAAGCGCTGCTGTCGAGTTTCAATGTTGCGGCCTCCTGAGTGTTTCGTAGTTGCAAATGCTGTCTTGGATTAACTTTAATAATTTCTTTGAAGTTGATCCTGGCAGCGATGAATGGCTAAAAACAAAAGCATTTTGCTCCCATAATACGGGGCCTAAAACTGAGCGTTTTGGGTTAACGTATTTGACAGAAGAGCCCTTGAGGCTGTGTGTTTGCTCTCAAAACAGAACATAAGACACCCACCAGCTTTTCAATGCGTGTATGTACATACTCTTAGAAGTTCAACAATAAGCCTTTAAAATGCAGCTGGAATTAAAATGTTCATGAAAAAATGCATTCAGCTTACTCTCAGATGTGAATTGGATCCCGACTAAATTTAGGGAAAAGGCCAGAAAGGGAACAAAATGGTTTAGCTTTCATTCTTGCAGTACATCGATGCATTTCACTAATCTTACCTGCCAGCGTCAATATTCAGGTTTAAGTCACGTAGTTCTTGTGTTTATCTACCAGCCAAGTCTTTTGAATCCCACAGTTTAAGAGAGTGAGCCTCCTAGGGCGTTAGGTTTTGCTGGTCTCAATTTCCTTTTTCCGTAGGTTTGCAGTCTTAACTGTTAGGAGTCCTCGAACTTTTATGTTCTTTTTGGCATGGAAAATGTGGATTGGGAGGAGGAGGCACGAATATATTCCTAAACCTTATTTCCCAGACAGTATAACCCTTGTTGGAAGAGGTTTTTTTACTAAATACATGAGGTTTCCTTGGCTAAGATTTTCAGTGATGAAGCTTGTTTCGTGATCTTTCCAATCAAGGGAGATGATGTTCGTGTTATAACTTCCAGATGGTTCAGCAAGTTTGAATGAATCACATCTACAAAACTTTTTTTGCTCACCTTCCAAAAATGTTTTATGTAGGGAGGGTAAAATACTTGTCTTTGTATCTCAGCTCGATTGCACTTTGAACTAGATGATGAACACAATAAGGAAATGTTTCTACAAGAACCCCGATGAACGCGTTTGTTTTCTGCGTGCACTTGAGGGAGCACAAACTAAATGCCTGAAGTCTGCAAAGAAACATTGTACTGCATCTAGCAATTACCGTCCCCAAGCTGGGTTTTTATTTTTACAAAACATCGCTCTGTTTTTTTGCATGAGATAGCGATGAGTGTTTCTGTGTGGTTATGCTCGATACTGGCGGTTTGAATCTCCATAGGTTTTATAGATTATTTTTGAGCTACAGCGTTTGACATCTCTGTTTTGTGCAGCATAACAGTATCTTCAAAGGCAGAGGAGTCCCACACCTGCTTTCTCTTGACGTGCAGACGCTCAAATCCTGGAACATGCCTTGGAGCCAGATACTCCAATTATATCCAGGCACACCCTGCTAATTAAGCAGTGTTGTGACCTTCCTAGTAATTTAGTGTGCAAGCTTTGATTTCCCCCTTCCCTCCCAAACCCCACGTTTGGATTTAAGTTTATGAGGTGTGGGGTAAGAGTGCATTAACTCTTTGTTTTCTGGAGAAGGTGATGTAACCCAAACCTCATATGTCTCACTAGACAAGAATTTGAGTGAAAGAACTATTTAAAGCTCTGGTGAATCACTTTTTATCTGTTTCTAGGGGTCCTGAAGACACCTGCTTCGAGTATGGGGTTTTCCCTGCTATTCTGAGCTTTCCACTCGACTACCCGTTAAGCCCTCCGAAGATGAGGTTCACGTGCGAGATGTTCCATCCGAACAGTGAGTCCGATGCCACAGGACATACGGGGGAGCGGGTCACTTGTGTGCCTTTAAACCAAACCTTTGCAGCAGGAGAGCTGGTGTCCTTACCGAGGGCGATCCTCTCCCGTTCCAGCCTTGAGCGTGTCATAGGAGTGTTCAGCCGTCCCACAATTTTGCTCTGTCTTAGGGTCACTTTTTCGTGTTAATTCTCATAAACCTTTTGGTCATAAACAGTCTGATAGAGATTCCAACAATTTCTCTGACTTTAAGATCACTCCAGGAATACTTGCAACTATTGTATAAATAGTCTAAAGTGAAATCTTCTATACATGATGTGAGGTCTAGTGAATTAATACAGACTCTTTCCGGTCTTGCTCTTTGGCTTTTATTTAATCAGTTTGGAGTTATTTTAACGAATGAAAATTTGTTCATATTGACCAAAGTTTGGATGCAGCTTTATTTGGCAGCATGACTTTCTCCCCATTAAGTCACAGGTTTAGTAACGTTTCTGATGTGATCTGTAAAATACAGAGTGCTCTGTCCGAGCAAATGACGTGTTTGCAAGTGTTTAATGTGAAGACTTTGAACCTTTCCTCTGCAATTCTGATATTACCTTAAGACTTTTCGGTGGAAGTAATTGAAGTAACAACAAGTAGAGGTAAAAAGTTTGAGCCTTGGACAGGTAAATACCTTAAAGCCCCCTTTTGCAGCCCGGAACGCTACTTTCTGGAGTCAGCCTTGGCATTTGTTGTAAAACTGTTGCTTATGACACCTAGCAACCAACGTGGATTGTGTAAAGGTTGTTTATCATCACCCAGATATGATGGGCTGGATCTGTGTTCTAGGCTATTGGGTGTCTGCCCCTTGGGAGCGATAAAAGGAAAACGCTGCCCTCCTACCTGGTGTTTCCTTCCCAGCTGTTCCTGCACTTGCATAACACAAGTCTCAGGCTCAGTGGGAATCCATTTATTTCATCCTATTCCAAGGAATTTTGCAATTTCTGGAAGTTCTTCTGTTCTTCCCTTCTCTAATCACTGCTGATGCAGATTCTTGCCCATTTAGTCCACATCTTTCTGTCCTCCTGTGAAGGACACACCTTCATGTCGCAGCACAGGACTGTGCGGACGTGCCCAAGGCAGTGCAGCATCGCCTCTGAAGCTCTGATGTCTGCAGCAGTGCAGCGGTTGGCACCTGGAAGCAGCGTGGCCACATCTAATTCGCCCAAACTCCTCGGCAGGACCAGTGTCCGTGAGCAAATCTGCGTCCACGTGATACTCTGCAGCTCCAGTCGTAGCCTCGGCTTGAGGTTTGATGCTCGCAGCTGCTTTGGGTGCAGCATAGCCAGGAGGACGGGGATGCGGAGAAGCACAAACTGCCCAACTCTCGTGGGTTACAGAGTGACCCTCCACGTGGGCGCTTCCTGCGTGGGGTTAACTGGAACATACTGGCTGGTCAGCTCAGCTCTTTAACGTCCCGTGACTCTGGGGCATGTTAACCTGAGGTTGAGCCCACCCAAAGTAGACGCTTGAATCTTTCTTCCCCTGTGGGATTGTGATGGCCTGGTTACACCCAGAAAGGCTGTAGAAATGGGTGGCCATGCTGCGCCACTTCTATTCCTTAAGCGCTTATTCCTCCACCTGTGAGGAATTGCAAGGAAAATGTTTTAAGTCTGCTGTGTTCCTTTATCTTTGCGGTTTGTGTGACGTACAGGGGGAATTGAGACACCACCAAACTATCTTCTAAAATAAAGTGATCTTCATGGATGCTCTGGTGAAGATCACTTCAAAGTAGCGATTAATGGCAAGTCTTGCATTAGCGCTTAGTGACAAAGTGGGGTGGTGCGTACGTCTTCCTGGGATCAGCCTTCGGTGTCTTGACTGTGCCGCTCTGATCCAGCTGTTTTGAATGAGGCACTGCATAAAAACATTAGAGTAACTTACAGGTGAAATATCTCCTGCCAGCCTGTTTTAACTTGCCAGGAGAAGTGCTGATTCAGCACGTGCTGTTTCCATCTCTTCCAGCTACGGCTAGAGCAGCTCCAGTCCCCAGCCTGGGGCTGCAGGAAGGATGTAAATAGAAGTCTTCCAAAGCACATACGTGTTGCAGGCTTGTGCGGACGTTAGCTGGGTGAATGGAAGGAACTGGAAATGAGCATAGCTGCTCAGCGGTCATTCCCTCTTTTTGTTTCATCTTGTTTTCCTGGCAATGCCACGGGTTTGGTCACCCGAGGAATAGAAGCGCTGAAAATACTGGGCTAAAGTTGTCGTTCCTTGGGAGGCCAGGGAATTAGGCCATGTTGCTAAAGCAGCGTTTGGAACTCCGTTCTCTTTGTGTTGCCTCTCTAGTCTTTCTTTGCCTCGTTATCAGGAGGAGTCATGTGTCTGCAAGGATGACTTGTACTGTTGCAGGTGCTGTGCTTAACGCTGAAGGCGGGAGGGGAAGACATCCGTATCCTTAATTGATAGGTTACCTTTTTTCCATGCGCTTTAATGCAGCTGAGCTTTAAGCAATGTTAAAAAGAAAATGTAGTGTGAACTCTTCCCGTTGTTCCTCAGTAATGTCTGAAATAAGATCAAGTGTATTTTTTATAACATATAGCACTCTTCCCTCCTCGCTGCAGCGGAGCAAATTTGGTGAATTCTTTTTAAGGTCATGGTCCAGTGGAGGACTCCACCGTGCGTTCAGCGCTGTGTGACTGTTACCCTTCGATTTAATTAGGACTAGTTACCCACTTGGAGCTATGTCTGTACGTAAATACTTGCCTTGTTCCACCAGGTTGCATCTCTTATTTTTTCCATGGAGCCTGCCACTGGTTATCAAAGGAGAGGAGTGCTCCCAGCAGGCTTCTGTTGGGAAGGGTGACCCAAATTTGTTAGATTTACTCACAGGAAATTTTTGCTAGATTTTTTCTCTTTCAGATTTTGTGCCCTCTTGCCTTTGGAAGAGAAAAATTAAAACTGGGTTTAGTGTCCGTCATTTGAAGGCCAAGTCTTAACATTCACCTGTGATAAAGAACTGGAGAGGCCGAGTATTTCCACTGAGTAACAATCGCTCCCCTGTACTTCTTGTGCAGTTTACCCAGACGGGAGAGTTTGCATCTCTATTCTTCATGCTCCTGGGGATGATCCCATGGGATACGAGAGCAGCGCTGAGCGGTGGAGTCCCGTGCAGAGCGTGGAAAAGATCCTGTTGTCGGTCGTTAGCATGTTGGCAGGTAAGGACTGCGGTAGCTCACATAGCAGTTGCTGAGTTAGCTAGAGCTGCTTCTTGCTGTTTGATTTGAGCAAAGGATATTTAAAACTTCTCAGCAGCAACCAGAGTTCTTAAAGCCCTAATATTTATTTGTTAATAAACCAGTTCTCTGAAAATAATTGGGGGGGGGGGGAACAAAACAAGACTGAGTTATCAAACAGGTGTTTCCAGCTTAGTGGGCGACTGCACTGCTTTCCTTCCAGGTCAGCAGCAGCCAAGCAGATAGTGATGGTCAGGTGGGTCCTGAGGCTCAGCGGGTTCCCTGCTCCTGCACGAAACCTGCGCTATGTCCTCGCGTTTGCTGTGATGTCTGTGCAGCTCTTGGAGCTACTGCTTGCAGCCTGTGTTGGATTTGGCTTTAGCAGGTGCAGGGTGACCAGCCAGTTCTAACCAGTACGGTAAACTCCGAGTCCCAGGCCAGCACCCTCCGTTTCTGTTATTTGCCAGCCAGGGAACGTAGCCCGTTCTGCCGTCTCTGGTTCAGAGGAAGCCTTCTTGAGAAGAGAGGTTGGGTGAAAAACTTGTTCTTGTTGTGCGGCCTTTTAAATGGCTTTCCCAAAGTCCAGCAACGGCTGTGGGTCAGCTGTCGTGTTCAGCTCCCTGAAAGATGGACCCTTTTCCACATGGTGGGCAGAGCCACTCAACTGCCTGAAAAGGGCAGAGCTGTGTCCCTTAGAATCAATTTTGAATGATAAAAGGGTTTAGGAGCAGCAAAGTCGATCAAAGAGCAAGCAACAGATTTTTATGTGGGACCATTTTAGCTTCAGAATAGTAATGTACTGTTGGGAAGCTGTGCAGACAAACGGTACCTCATTGGGTGGCCCCTGGCCTCCAAGAACTTGGTGTGTGGTGCAGCCTTCCCTAGACTGGTTAGCGTCAGCATCACCTGGTCTCTTGTTCTCTGCCTGTGCATCCTGTTTTCCCACGGCTTTTGAAGGAATTAGTCTAAAAGGTGAGTTGTCAGGCTCTAGCTCCGCTGGTAGCGTAAGCCCAAGCTCAGCAAACTGGGGGACCCGCACATCTCCTGTCCCCGCTACTGGCTTTAAAGGGCAAGCCATCAGCACTGTGTCGAGAAAGACGTCAGCCCGAGATGCGCTGAACTGGCCTGGGGTGGATTTGGACTGGTGTGTGAAGGCAATTGGGTAGAGTACGGTCTGTCTTAGTGACTCATGTAATCCCTTCTGTATGCTGACCACGAGCCTGATAAACCCTGTGCCTCAGCTTACCTCTGCGCAAAATGGAGTGTTGGAGTCACAGGGCCTCCGTGTACTTTGTAAAGCGCTCTGAAATCCTTGGATGAAAGACGTTGCAGAAATGAAAGCATTCTATGGGCTTTCTTGGGTTTGTTTTGTTGTTTTATAATAGAACAAGCCATCCCAAAGCGTGACAGAGCCTGGTCGGGAAGGCTTTGTGTCTGCGAAGCCGCAGAACCAGAAAAAACATTTTGCAGGGAGCAGCTTGCAGTTTTAAAAACCCTGGATGGCAGCGGTGGTGTCACACTGCGTTGTTCCACACACATGCCGGGGCTCAACTGCTGAGAGCATAAGCACAAGAAAGTCTTGCTCCTCTGCTGCCTGTTTCTTACCTAATCTCGACCTTGCTGTGATATTCTCTTGTGATCAGTTAAATCAGAACCGTTTGAGAATCCAATCACTGGATTTTCTTTAGCGGTGTTTCTGTAGTTCCATGCAGGGGAAGCGTGCAAAGCCACGGGGAAGTGGCAGCGCAGAGGCAGCGTTGAAAAAACAAGGGGGTCTTGCTCCATCACCTGCCTGCCCACCTATCTTTCAGTCTTTCTCATTTCAGAGCCAAATGATGAAAGCGGAGCCAATGTAGACGCCTCCAAGATGTGGCGGGAAGACAGAGAACAATTTAACAAAATTGCCAAGCAGATTGTGCAGAAGTCACTTGGACTTTAAGCTCCCAGAGAGACTGAAGTGTTTTGTATTTCTCTCCACCTGAAAACGAGCAGTGCTCAGTGCTGGTACCAAAAAGGAAAACTTTGCAAAACTATTGGCCTAGTTCTTCTTATCATTCGTTATTTATTTACCATCTCTTTTCTTATTCCACTGCTCCAGAGAAGCCTCAAGTTCACTCACTAAATTGTGTGGAAAAGGGATTTAATACTAGGGAAAAATATGGAGACAATGCTGTTTCAAAGGGCTGCTTGTTGCTACCTCACTTCATGATATGGAGAGCTTGGAGACTTTGCAATCTGCAGCCCACCTTCGCCAATCTGCTGTTTGAGAACAGAGCTGGTTTGGATCGCCAGCTGGAAGAATTAGTTGTGTGTTTTTCTAGGTAGCGTTGGATCTGGAGCACCGTTAGACAGGAAATAATCTATCATTTTGTGTTACTCAGTTAAGGACAGCGTTTGCAGTCAGAACTGATTTGAAGTGTATAGTTAGCGAGAGAAGGCTATAAAACAAGGTTCTAGTCGGGATGCGGTAGCAAAGCAAGTGATTGTGCAGCACGCAACTTCAGGAGAAGATCGAGGGAGTTGTTGTCAGTGGCTGGCTGGGGTCTGGAGTGGGCTAGTGTTCCCGTGTAACACTGTGACTTTGTATTGAGCCTTTGAGTCAGTGTTTGCTTGGAAGAAATCCCAAGAGCTGCTTTATTGCTCCTTAAAGACACTCAGTTGTAAACTTTGCATTCAATGAGAAGTGCAGGATGTAAAGGCTGGATTCTTACGTGCTTTGGGCGGGTTCACCGTGGGCGAGGTAAGTCGTTGGCAGCCTGGAAATCCAGTGAGGATGTGTCCGCTCCGCTGGGCATGTAAAATATCTCTGCCAGAATGTCAGCTCCTGCTCTGTTGACATTTGGGTGCCGGGAGGATTAGGCACTGCTGGCCTTTGCTGTTCCAGCCCAGGTCACCCGTTCTTCAGGTGAATAAGCGAAAAACTTCACGTGGTGAATTTTGTAAAATTAACTGTAACGTTTCTTTATGCTGACTGCTCTTGTGTATTTAAATGTGGGTCAGAGAAGATACTGACCGTGTTTTCTAGAGGATGGTACGACGCATGTTTAAAACTGCAGAGTATTGTAGCCAACTGCTGGTGTGGAGGGTGCAGGAAATCCCAGCTGCAACGATCAGTTTGTAAAACTGCTTGGGGGGCCACCTCTGTGCTTTGCAAAGCAAATCTCTTGTGTAGGTCCAAATCTTCTCCAATTTACTGCAAGCAATAACGTGCCCATTGATAGCACACATGGAATCGTACTTTGTTGGCAGCTTCAGATTTGAGAAGGGCTTTTTTATCTGTGAAAAGCGTGTGACGAGGAAGGAGTCGCACCGTGGAGAAAGCTTTACGGAGGTGTGTTTGCATGCGTGTGTGTTCAACTCGTCAGTATTTATGTCTTGCTGTCCGTGCTGCAGATCACAGTATGCCGTCGTTCTGCACCTCTGAGGAATTTCTATTGCTGCAACTTGCTGATGTTACCTCCCTGTAGAAGTAATTCTTCTTGCTTCACCGTAAGGGTAGGAAGGGGACCTGATGTAGTTTGGGAGCAGAAATGATGAAATAGTGTTGTACCTAACTAGTATTTCAAGGCATACAGGAAAATGTAGCACTTACATTCAAACTGAGAGCGTTGATTGAATTGTAGTAGATGGAGCGTTGCTCCCAGGAGTACTGCAGCCGCTTTTGGAAACACCGCTGGAGAGCTGCGAGCGCCACGTGGCAAACGATGGATCCAGCAGACGTGGCCAAAGTGGGCTTTTTTGGAAGTGCGGACTATTTTATTCATGTGTGCTCACTCGTTATCTTTATTTTATGGTGGGATTTAGTCTGTATACTGAAAATAAAGTGATTATATTTTCTCCTTTCATAGATGTATGGAAATGTTTTGCAGTGGGGGTTTTTTACGGGTAACCATCTGGTCCAGAGATTCCGATTCTGACTTGGTCCAAAGGAGCGGAAGGGGTTGTTCTAGCGCAGTTAAAACTTGGGGGATGCTTTAGAGGAGTGGAAGAGCTGACACGGGTTGCTTGGGCTTTCCAAGCAAGTTTCTTGTCTCTAATGATGGCAATAACTTGATAAAACTGTAAAAATCTGGCAGCCGGCAGATATAATGCAGCTTGCTTCTTACAAAGGTCTTGTGATCTGGCCTAGGAAGGCAAGAGGTGAATCATGACTTTTTAATATATCATTCAAAGCCCGCCGATATTACTCTGTCATAAACCGAGTCCTTGGCGCGGCACGAGGGTTCATCTCACCCAGCTCCTGCCCAGCCCGGCAAGTCCCGCGAGGATTTCACCGCCCAGCAGCTTGTTACAGCTGGGGAACGCCTGAGAGTTAACTAAAGCTTGTAAAGCTGCCGTGTCGAGCCTGCGATAGGCTTCCCTGAAAGGCTTAGTGGTCCTCGCCCTTGGTGAAAGAACACTCGTGCTGGCAGCCTGTGTGATACTAGCCAGTAGCAATGTTTTCCTGAGCCTTTTTTTCAGTCTGAAACGGTTACTATAAAACACGTTCCTTGGGGAGTGTCGGAGCTCTACAGGTGTTGCGCATGCAGGTAAAGTATTAAAGATTAAAAAAAACCACACAACGTTTCTCTGGATTATATTTGCTTTAGGCTTTTATATTTAAAAAAACCCAAAACAAACCCCTTCACCAAAGCTGTAAAAATGCAAGCAACGTCCTCTTTAAAGCCTTTGTATATACATCCATCCACACACGCACGCGTTTTTTTTCCTTGGCGAAGGGGGGGCTGTGTCAGAACACACACAGTGGGATGCGAGGCATTCATTAATTTGTTCTGTGTGCATGCAAGCGGTTCTTTGAGAGCGCGAGCTGCCGGGCGAGAGGCGTTGGAGCCACATGAAAGGGCTGCAGCTCCGGGGCAGAGCCAGCCCCAGGCTTCTTTCCAGCTATTTTTTTTTTTAATTTTGGCTGGAGCTGTATCGTGGATGTGCTGCTTTCGAGATGAAGTGGTGAAAGCTCTGCGTCTCTGGCCGGTCCTTGCTTTCCTCCTTGCTGCGTGTGTTTTACCCCAGGAGAAGGGAAAGGAGACCCAGCGCAGACCTGGGATGTCCGTCCCCGGTGCTGGCTGTGCTGCTGATGCTGGGATTGTGCATCCTGGGTATGGGATTGGTGCAGCTTTTAGGAGGTGGCTCCAGGAAGGGGCTCGAAGCAGCAGCCTCCCCTGTCCCGTAGCGTGGGGCGAGGGCCATGTGTGCTGGCTGAGCAACGGTGGGGCATGGAGGTACGAGCAGGGGACAGCCCCGCGCTGCCCCGGCGAGAAGTGGTGCTGGTTCCCTGCCCCACGTGGCTTCTCTCTCAAATTTTCCTGACTCGGCGGAGGAAGAAAATCACTCCGTCCTTCAGCCATCTCAGGGGCTGGGGGTGTGCGAGACGAGGGTGCTGAGGGTCTTGCCACCAGCTGGTGGGATGGCTGAGGGGGTCACAGGGAAGGTGCGGGAATCTGGAGAATCCCTCTGGCACCTGAGGCTCTGGTTGGGATGAGCTGCCCTCCCCGTGTGCTGCCTGAACGGCACGGTGGCCGAGCCCCAGCGAGGGCTCCCGGTGTCACCTCGCGTCAGCCAGGTCCCGCTCGATGTCACGTGCACCAAAAGCACTGTCAGGGTCATGCGGGCAGCTGCGGCTGCGCAAGGCTCCCCAGTGCTGCAGGGATGAAACTCGGTGCTGGGGAGGGAATTGCTCGAGCCACTTGACGCTTGGTGGCCCCGCATGACGTGCGGGGTGCTCTCGCAGCCCCCGGGAGCACAGGGCGGGTGGGAGATGGGTGCTTTCCCCAGGCCTCCAGCCCTCCTGCCCATCCCAGCCCCGATCCTCGCAGCTACCTGCCGGATCCTGGTCCTGCCTCGGCCGTTGGCCCCTCTCCCGGGGCGGGTGGTGTAAAAGCCAAAGGATGAACCAGCCAGGTGACTTTTGGAAGCAGCTTGCACCCCCCGAGATGTGACTGAGCAGCAGTTAAGATTATGGGGTACGTTAATATATAATTAACGGTAATGATACGGACAGTGGGTTATTACAGGGTAGCTGCTGGTGTTAGCAGCGCGTGCGTGAGCTCTCCGGGAGCAATGTGCGAGCGGGTCTGTCTGGTCATGTCGTTCCTGAAGGGCGTGGGGGGAGATCAGCCACATCCTGGGCCGAGTCCCCTTCCTCCGTGCGCAGGGCACCAGCCGGCCCCCCCTCGCCAGGGCAGGGCTCTGCCGGGGCACTTGAACTGGGGGCTGCAGGCAGGAGTCAGGCAGGGGCAGAGGCCGTGGCTCCGCACTGCTGTCACGGCTCTGAAAGGAGCCGGGCCACCCTGGCTGGGGGGGCTGCGGGGGCGGCCGGAGGCGGGGGTGTCCTGGGACAGGGCTCACAGGGCTGGAGGCGAAGGCAAACGCCCCTCGGGCAGCCGGGGGGGTGACGCTGTGGGGTGATGCGGGAGGCGGGTTCAAAGCAACAGAGATGCAGGATGCAACATGCCGGGGGGGCAGGGGGCACCCACGTGCTTGGATGCTGGGCCCGGCATGGGGAGGCTTGCCTCCCATGGCCAGGTGCCTCCCACGGCCAGGTTGGAGTTTTGCCCCAAAACAGTTTTTCCCATACCAAAACAATTTGGCAAATTGAACCCAAATTTGGGCTGGCACGCCAACACTAGGTGAATCAGGGTTTCCTTGCTGAGTCTGCCTGGGACGGGTCTGCGTGGGCTCCTCTCCCGCTGTGCTGCTTCACCAGGATCCCCATCTTCCTCTGCTCCTCCGGTCAACGCCTCGATCCCTCCGAGCTTGGCCAACGGCAGCTCTTCAGTGCTGGGGGCATCTCGCTCTGTGGGGCAGGTGTGGGTGAAGGACAAGAGCGATGCCCACGTCTCCGAGCTGATACAGTGGTCTGCAGAGATGATTCCCCAGGGCTTTACGTCTTGCACGGCTTCTCCGCACCGTTCACCCCTGCGGGAGCCTGGTGCTGGCAGAGCACGGGGCAGTGAGTTGGGGGGGGGGCTGCTCTAACGCCTGCTCCAGGGATGGAGATCCTTCCAGTTGGTGTCCGTGGCTCAGGAGGGGCCTCGCTCAGCCGGAGCTGGGCTTTGCTCACCAGTTCTTGGCGATGAAGGAGGGATGCCGGAAGGGCAGGCTGAAGGGTGGGTGTTTTCAAATCCGCTTTGGCTGGAGAGGTGATTAGAGGTTGAGTTTTATCCTTGGCCAGATCTTGCTCTGACTCAAGATCTTCTGCCTCAGAGCCTAGGCACGGCCTTGGTGGGAGCGCTCGTCTTTGGGGGCCTCTATAAGGTCTCAGGGCTCTATATGAAACTTGGGTTTATGAAAACATCGGTGGTGTTCCTGATGCCGCTTGCCCAAACTGTCCCCACACAGCCTCACTTTTGGCATTTGATGCTTAGCGTCCGTCCTTCTAACACCCAGGTAGTGATTTATTTTACAATTAACTACAATCCTCATCAAACAAGACTCGTGTTTCGGTTGAATTCCTTCTCACGCATTAGATACGTCCTCCTCTTGTCACCCTTCCGTTGTCACCCTTCTGCTCCACCTGCAGGGCCCATGGATCGGCCCAGGGTGATGCCACGTGCTGAGCACCCTGGCAGCGAGACCCCGGCTCCCCGTCCCGCAGCAGCCCCTGCTGTTACCCTCGCCTGTCCCCTCTTGACTCTTGATCCCTCCCTGCTCTTGCGAAGCGCAATTAGGAGCAGCCTCACGGTGGTTTCTGAAAGCCCCGACTTCAAAGGCAGCGATCGCTGGGTGCTGCGGCGCTGGGCCGGGAGAGGCCGGGCTGTAATTAGAGCTGTGCTTGGGGCAATCAAGGGTTTGCTCATCCTGTCCGTGCAGGATCCCATTGCGTGACGTCCCGCTCCCCGGCGTGAGGCCTTGCTGTGTCGACTGCGCAGGACCGGGGAAGGGGAGGACGAGCCAGGTTCCCTGGGACAGCCAGCTCCGTTTTCTGCTTCCCTGCCACTTCGAGCCGCGGGCTGGGCTCGCCCCTTCCCCACCACAGGGTTATGGGAAGCTGGATGTCCCAGTGCCTGAGCATCTCCAGGATGCCCGATGGCGCTGGGGAGCAGGACGGGAGCTGCGGCGCGTGGGGTAACCCCGCAGAAGACGCTGGCTCCATCTCTGTGCTGCAGCCGGAGCAGCTGGGCAGCAGCACTGCGCTGGAGGAACTGGCCAGAAGAAAGTCTTAGAAAACAATAGCAATTGTTCTCTGTCTTTGTTCCCTCCCCTCCCCGGATGTTGGAGGAGATGGAGCCGCGTTCGGCTGCCGGCGGGTGGGCAGAGCGAGCGTGGCTGCCGACGCTCCTGCCTTGGCACCTGGGGAGCCTGCCTTGCACGCTGCCCGCTCTGCTGCCCGCTGCCCCGCCAGCTCCTCCAGAGCCTGAATCATCGCTAATATAATAATAAAAGCTCTATGTTGTCATACAGGCGAGCAATAAAATTGGCCCGTGATTGTCTTTGTCATAGGGCGAGAGGTTTTCTTGGGGCTGCAGAGCAAAGTGGTGCTAAAGCTGCTGTTCTTCGCCGCAGGGCGCTCAGCCTGCCCGTGCTCGGGGCGGCTCCTGGCAGGAGGGAGGACCTGCCCCCAGCCCCGAGCGCAGGCAGGGGCTCTGCTGCCTGCACTGGGGGAGCTCCGGCCGGCGGAGGGGCTTGCGCTGCCCACACCTTTTCCTAATGCCCTGGGTGCTCCGAGGTGGGCTTCAGCTGGGAGGGAGGGTGCTGGCCGGGCCCTAACGGGGAAACGTGGATTTGTTTCTGGTCCAAGCAGTGTCGTGCATCCTCTTTTCTATCCTTGGCGGGCCCAGGCATGTGGGGGCAAGTCCCCAGGCTTCCCTGCCATGGCTTTTTCTGCTCTTTACCACCATCCGCCCGCTGCGAGCTGGAGCGTGCGGTCACTGTCCGGATCAAAGGGCCAGGAGGCAAAGGCGGAGGGTTTCCCGTGGGGCTGCCAGGGGAGATTCCTCTCTGCATGGGGAGCGGCTGTCCCCATCGCGGAGCCAGCCCCGGGGCTCAGGCGTTACCCCGAGGCTGCCTGCTGAGAAAAATGCGGCACTCGGCACAGGGTTCGCTCGGCTGAACCTTCCCACTTACGGTTCCCCACGCAGAGCCCTCGGGTTCGCATACTCAGCCTGGGGAACTGCTGCTCCCGACGGAGGAAGGCTTACGTTTGCACAACCCTTCCCTTCCTCCCCTCTCCGCTCGCAAGCGCGTGCTCTGCAAAACCCCCGGTGTCTCTGGGCAAGTGCCGTCGCCGAAGAAGCGCAGGCTGGGGTGGGCGCGGGCGCCCGGGGGCTTTCCAGCAGTAAGCGTGAACCGGGAGCATTGCCTCCTGCCTCTTGACCTTGGGAGCTGTTTATTCCCTTTGCGGAGAGATCTTAGCTGAGCTCAAAGGCAAGCAGGGCTTTCACCTTGCAGATGGAGCAGGGCGTCCAGGCGGAGCTCCTGGGTGTCCTGCGCCGCTGCCGAGTGCCACCTTAGCCCCCCTCCTGCTCTTTTGCCTCCGTGTAGATGTAAGACCTACAGGAAATACCTGGAGCACCATTCCCATAGTTTGCATCCTCGTGGTTGCTTGGGTTTGATGCTCTCTGTCCATACAGACCCGCTTTGCCGGCAAGCGGTGACTGCGGAGAAAGGTTTGGGGGCCCGCGGCCATGGGGAGGTGGCTCGGCCCCTTGCAAGAGGTTCGGGCGCACTGGGGAGAGGTGGCAAAAAGAAAAAAGGCGTCGTCACCGAGGGAGAGGCAGCGGCGAAGGGCTCTTTGTCACGTGCGGGGCAGATACGGCTGCTGGGCGCTGCCTAGCCCCATCCCGAGCAGCTCTGGTGCAGAAGCGCGGTCTTAAGGCCCATTTTTTCGCTCATTCTGGTGAAAATTAAGTATCTGCTTTTTGGAGCCCTTTCAAAGCCTGGCAGCTCAGCTGCCATGTGTCCTCCAAATGCAGGGTGGGATGCTCGGCTTGCTCCCGGCTGCCTGGGGAAAGGACCCGGGCTGCAGGTCGCCAGCCCTGCCTGCTGCCCGTGGCCGGAGCCGGGGCAGCCCTGCCAGGACGGGGCTGGCAGCGTGGGGGAGGCGCGCGGGTGTGTGGACGCGGAGGGCTCCGGGACGCGAGTGATGCTGGTGGTTCGCCGCCGCCCGGCAGGGATTGCTCCCGAAGGCAGCTCCGCGCCTGGGAAGCTGGCAGCAGGATTTGCAGCGTTGGGGTGGCTTTGTGCTTTTTTTAGTGGCTTTCCTAAAAACGGTGCCTTTTGCAATCCTCCCAGTCCTTCGACAAAACTTTTCCTGGCAGAATCCCTCCAAAACTTCTGGGAATAAAGTTTTTGAAAGGCGATGGGGTTAAAGCCATTTACACTTCTTGTATGATGCTGACAGGTTTCCTGGTGCAGAGATTTCTTGCCGGGACTCCAGTTCGTGTCGGTGGGCTGGGCTTAGGAAGCTGAAGTAGCTCTAGCAAAGACAAGGAAGATTTTCAGCCTAGAAGAAAGGGCAGAGGTGACCAGGCAGGAGCCTCGGAAACTGCCGGAGATGGAGACCCCATCCCACCATCCCGGGAAGGGAGGTGGTCCTGTGTCCGACCTGAACCGGGAGCTGGGGAACTGCGATCCGGGGTGTTGCTCTGAGAACAATTTCCCCCCCCGTCCTCTTCATAACTGACCCCAGGGGGGCTGACCCTGACCCTGACCCTGACCCCGCTGCTTGCACAGGCGAGACCGGCTCCGTGTGCTCATCGATGGCCCCCAGCTCCGTCCTCTGGATGAGCGTGTGCTCTCTCCTGCGCGGGCTCCGCCGGCTCCCCCGGCCCTGCCGGCGTGGGCAGGAGGATGGACCCAGGCTGGGGACACGCGTGCGATGGCCAGCACTGCGTTTGTCTGCACGTTATGCATAGGGTCCCTCAAAGCTTTGGCCGCGGCCGGCGCCTGTACGCGCGACAAATAGGGAGAAAGCTCTTGCAGATGTCAGGAATGAAGGCTGAAATGAAGAAGGCATAACAAGCCCTGAAACATGATTTTGTGTCTGCAAATCATAACGAATGAGTTAGAGCCTTGGAAAAGCAGGAACATTCCCTGTGTGCAGGGGCCAGCCTGTCCCTGGTGTTGATTAGGTGCCCTCCTTGTGCTGTCCTCTGCATGGAAGCTCTGCTTGAAATGTATTGTCCACAGATGGGTTTCTCAACCTTTGCTAACCCAGGGATGGCCAAACCTTTTTGGTGGAAATCCAAGGATCATTTTGTTCAGAGCCGCCACATGGTTTTATTTACGACCCATGTGAATTAGGCAAACGTCTCGCTGTTTGTCTCTTTTATTTCATCCTCTTGCGCTTGCTTGTGCGCATAGGAATGTGCGTGTGTGTGCTTAGGAACAGTTTTGCAGACCGCTTCCTACTGTCGTTGGGACACGGAGCAGGTCCTGAACCCCAGGCGACAGTGGGCAGCGACGTTCCCCCTCCTTATTTCACATCGTGGCTCGGTTCCCCAGGCGGGTCCTCCTGGGGAGGGAGAAAAGCTCCGGGCACTGCTCAAGCCGCTCCACCACCTTCTGCTGTGCCAGGGTCCCCAGCCCAAGGATGGAGAAGATCCTTGAGGACCATCAGTGTCCCTGTCCTCACCAGGAGACCGTTCATCAACAGCACGTGGCTGGAGAGCACCCTGAGCCCTCAGCATTGGGCTGGGAACTGCCTGGCATGTCCTCTGTTCTCATCGATGGGGGCTTTGGTTCCCCAGATCCCTGGGGACACCCGTGGCTGCGTCCTTGGGTCTGGAGGTATCCCCACCAACCAACTTTTTTTGGCTACTCAAAGGTGGCTGCGTCCCCTTTGGAAAAACCAGTGGCCCCGGCATCCCCGGCGGGACGTTTCCTCCCTCCCCACGAGGAGCCGCATGGGCTGCCCGGGCCCTTGCAGACTTCCCAAAATCCGACTGCTTGTGCGGTGCTGCCAGCTCCCAAAGCCACGCTTAACTTGACACATGTGTGCGGCCCTGGGACATGTGGCGGCTCTGGCTCTCATTTGTGCCGCTTCGCCCCGCGCCAACCTGCCGGGAGGCAGGGCCCTGCCAGCAGCTCCGCGCCAGCTTTCCTTCCGACGCGCCGATCTCTGCCGGATGGGCCCGGGATGCCAGGCCCCGCTCCTGCCAGCGGACGCAGCGTGGGGTCCCAGCGAGATGGCTGCTCCCTGCCCCGGTGCCAGCGTCCCTCACGGTCGCCACCGGCGGTTGCCATTTGGGACCTCCGGGTTTGGCCGGTGGGCACCGTCCCCAGCGCAGGGATGAGGAGGGATGGGGAGCCAGCGGTGCCTCGCCTCTGCAGGTCTCTCAGGAGCTCCACTTAAACCCCGCTTAAGTGTGATCCCTGTAGAGGCCTAATTTGGGGCATGCCCGATGAGAGGCTTTGTGGGGAGGGGGAGCTCCGCGCAGCCCTTCTGGGCTCAGAGCATTCCCAGACATGCACGCAGCCGCCCGGCGATGGCGTTCGGGCCTCTCCGGGCTCTGGTGGCAGCTCCTCCCAGGACTGGGGGCCGAGGTGCAGGGTGCTCCGCACCCCAAGGGGCTGCACCCCCCCGCTCCTGGGGCGGCAGGTTTTGGGCCGGCGAGGGGTGCGAGCAGACCGGCAGCGAGGAACATCCACGGGTCCGGCTTCGGCTGTTCCTTCCTGATGAAACCGCTGGTTTGCGACACAAATTTTTTTGGCGGTTTGTTCCGGCCATCCGCTTTCTATTCTGGCGCTCGCCTTGCGGGAAGGCTTTGGGGACAGGGGGGTGGGAGCTCGTTTCAATTGTTCGGGGAATGGAAGTAACTCGTTTTTGCGGCCGGAGAAACCCAGCGGAGCTTGCTGTATGCAGGGAGTTTTTCCACTGCCGTCTCTCCCATCCGAACGGCGTAACCTCGAGGGTTTCCGAAGTGATGCTCGGCACGCTGCTGCAGCCCTCGCGGCAGGGCCGGCCTCTGGGCTGGGCGAGCTGGGGCACCAGCTGCGCATCACCTGCCCGAGGCTGTTTTGGGGAAGAAATATGCACCTTGTGGCGTCTGGCTATTTTTTGGGGCAGGGTGGAGCGGACCGGAGGGGACAGAGATCATCCCCCAGTACAGGCTGGGATTGCGCTGCCGAAAGCCCGAGGCTTTAGGGGCAGGAAGGTTCCCAGCTTGGTCTCTTCGGGCAGGGGCGAATCTCCCACCTACTCCCACGTGACCCTGGAAAAATGAATCACCAAAAATGAAAGGAAGCAAAGAAAAAAAAAAAAGAAAGAAAAAAATTATTAAAAAGTCCCTCCCCAAAGCCGCCTTCCAGAGGGTTGGGCAAAAGATAAAAGCTCTTCAAGGAGCCGGGACTCCTCCTCTCCCACCACCGACTTCTCATTTAAATGTCTGCGCGCAGGCTGCAGCCGGCACTGCCTCCGAAGCCGCCCCAGGGGAGCCCCCGCCAGCCCCCCCACCCGCCACCCCAACCGTGGCCCCGGGGGCGATGCCCACGCACGGGGCCGGCAGGGCTGGGGTTTAGCACCCCAGAAGCAACAGAGAAGCGTCCCGGCGTGGCACGTCCCCGAGGAGGTGACCCCCCCCGGCAGACTATGCGAGAGCCCCCGGGGGGGCTGAGCCGAGCGGCGCCTGGCCGGGCGCGGAGGAGTGGAGGGCAGGGGGGTCCCAGTGGATGGACCCCCTGAGGCCAGTCCCCCGATGTCGGCTCCGCTGCTGCTCTGGGTCGTCCTCCTCCACTGGGCCACCGGTGGGGACTTCGTCTGGGGGGGCAGGACCTGGCAGCACTGCACAGGTAGGAGCGAGGGCCGGCAGGTGGGCTGTGCTGGGGGGGGGGGGAGGCGTCAACCAGGCGTTGGGCGTGCCGGAAAACATGCCGGGACCCGTGTGCTCCCGTGGACGGGATGTTCCCCACGCTGCCAGGGCAGACCCCAGGAAGCGTGCCCCATCGTGCAGGGCACGAGGCCGCTGCAGGGTGCCCCCTGTGGGGCAGCCTCTCCCTGGCAGTCCAGCCCTGGGGTTTTGGTGCCCGGGTGCCAGTGGACCACGATGACAGCACGGCACGATGCCTCGGTGCTGTACCCATGCACGCCAGGTAACGGGGTCGTCCCTGCGCCCGCAGCCCCCCGGCGCGGGGAGCAACCAGCCCTTCCCAGTGCCGTGGGGAGAGCGGTGTGCCCGTCCCTGCGGCACAAGTGTTGTCACGAGGTCCGCTGGCCCCGGGGACCGACACGTGGGGAGGGGAAGGGCTGGAAGGAGAAGCAGAGGAGTGCCATGAAGTCCCCCATGGAAAGTCCCTCCCCGACCCGCACTCTCCGGGGCTCCCTGCGCTCTGCCAGACACAACCTACACCCTCCCGGCGGCAAAACCTTCCGGAAAGTTTCCGTCCTGCCGCCCCCAGCCGAGGAGCTGGCAGCTCCCACGAGCAGCCCGAGCCAAAGAAGGTGCCTGTGCCCCGGCTCTGCCTTCCCATCCCCGTGCTGCAGGGTCCCCGCCGCGCGCCGTGAAGCTTCAGCCTGGTTTTTGGTGCTGCTTGGGCCCAGGCTCCGCATGCCTGGGGCTTTGTCCCGGTTTGGCAGGGCCTACATTTACATTTTGTTACAGCCCAGCCAGCGGTGAGAAGGAAAGCTGGGAGAGATGGGAGAGTTTCTGCCCACCACCTCCTCCCGCAGATGCTCCGGAGGGGTCCCAGGGGTGTCGAGGCATCGGCATGTGTAACCGTCCCTGCCCTGACGCCATCCAGGTGCGGGCAGCCACCCCACGGAACAGGCAGCTGCCGGGCACGTGCGCTGCCCAACCCGGGCTGAAACACCCCGGCTGCTCTCCCAGCCATTAACTGCCGGCTCCGCTCTGATCATTAGTGGCTGCTGCGGGAGGCAGATGGGGATGCGCATCTTTGGGTTTAGGGATTTGGGTTTGGTTTTAGGACTTTGTCCCTTCCTGGCCCCAGCTGAGCTGTGTCCCCCCCCCAGGCTCATCCCAGCCACCCCCAGGGTACCTGGGGGCTCCTAAACCCAAATCCAAACCTGAATTCAGCTTGTGCTTTTTGCTGAGAGAAACAGGAACTGGTCATTCCCCGAGCTGTGCATTTCTGAAATAAGTCGTTCCAGTTAAACCTCCCCCACCAAGGCTTTGCTTTAGGAGCAGCTCAAACCAGCGGAAGGATGGGCAGGGGGATGCGGATGCGGCAGGGTGGGAAGGACCTCGCCGCTCTCCCTGCTCCAGGCTGGACGGTGCTGGGGGGAAACGCTTCCCCTCTCCAGCTGGGTTGGATTCAGACACGCGCTGCTCCAGCCTTGCTCACAGCCTCCCCCCCCCCCCCGCCTGGCTCTCCCGCTGCGCCCCGGCAGCCAAGATTTATTAGTACAAATAGGAGCTAAAAGCCGGGTCTCACTGCGGGTGGGACAGGCTCGGCAGTGGGGGGAGTTAATCTAACCAAGTGCTGCTTCATCCTCTGGGCATCACTGCCGAGCCCCTCTGCCCTTTGCTGCAGACACCGCAGTCCTGCCAGGGAAGCATCCCAAGATAAAAGCTGCGAGGGTGCGATGGTGGGAGGGTGGGAGAAGCGCCTGCCGTGGGTACGGCCCTTCCCGCGGCTGCCGGCATGGGGCTTGCCGAGACGTGGGACCGACGGCGACCCTGACGGGGACGGCTTTGCAGCGCCGCTGGGGAGAGGATAATTATTTAACGAGCGGTTTTGGTGCCTGCCCAGGGAGTACATGCGTGTGTGCAATTAGGGCTGGGTTGGGAGAACTGGGGCCAGGACTGGTGGGGGGAGCGCCCTGCCCCACCGCCCTGGGGACAGGGAGGTGGCCGCCCTGCGAGCGAGCGAGCCTGCGGGCACCAGATGCCTGCGGGTGCTCCTGGCTCTGGCCGTAGTTACTGGTGCTGGCGGATCCCAAGGAAGCTGGGGGCGGCCTGGGGCTGCCTGGCCGGTGGGTCCTGGCCCCCAGGGTCGGCACTCGGAGCTGCATCTGTGGGATGGTTCACATGGGTGAGCCCGCACACATGGTGCTTGGCACCCCTGCTCTGGGACGGAGAGGTCAACCTCAGCACCTGGAGGGCAGACCTTCCCTGCGTTGGCTCGGCATGGACCCTGGGCAGAGGATGGCAGGCTACAGGGGGCATGCCGGACCCCCACGCTCCGTGGAGTGCTCCAGCCAGCGCTGGAGATGGGCTGGGCACCTTGAGCGGAGCACCCCGCTGCGAGGCAGGAGCCCCACCTCACAGTGGGACAGGGTGGGATGGCTGCTGCTGTCATGACGTGCGCTGCTGTCTCTTGGCACAGACCTGCGCCCGCTGGACATCCTCTCGGAGGCGGTCCCCACCGGCGGGCTGGCCCGCGGCATGAGGGTGTTTCAAGTGCAGGGGGTGCGCGGTTTCCAGCTCGCCGCCTCGCGGCCCCGCGCCCTGGGCTTCCCTGCCTCCCGGCTCTTCATCCACTGCGACCGCTTCCCCGAGGAGTTCTCCATCATTGTCACACTGAGGGTCCCCAGCGTCCCCACCAAGGTAAGCGCCACTGGCTGGGCATGGAACTGGCACAGCCCGGCTCTGCGGCTTGCAGGACCCGGATTTGAGTGCCTGCCCTCCTGCAGAGAAATGAGTACGTCTTCACGCTGATGGCGGAGGATAGCCCCAGCGTGCTGGTGGGGCTGCGCTACGCCCCCAACAAGCTCCACTTCCTCTTCTGGAGCCAAGAGCGCGCCGACGGCTGGCAGACCCGCGTCACCTTCCCCAACGTCTCCCTCTCCGACAACCAGTGGCACACGCTCGTCCTGGCTGTCTCCGGCCAGTCCTTCTCCCTGACGGTGGACTGCAGCGTCCCCAAGGACGTGTAGGTTGGGGGCGGCAGCGGGGGGCTCAGGAGGGCTGGCAGGGCGATGTTCCTCCCCCAGCATCGCCTCCAGCCACCAGCAGATGCCATGAAATTGTCCCCTGCCTCTTCTCTGCCCATCCGCAGGGTGGTGGAGACGCCGTTTCCAGCCTCTCTGTCAGTGAAGAGCGCCAGCTTCTACCTGGGCAACAGGAGGAGAAGGAAAGGCGTGTTCACGGTAGGTGTCCCACGGTGCGGGGCTGCCCGGGGGCGCTGGTGGCTGGCCGTGGGGCAAGCGGGCAGGAGGTGGCCCTGGGTCCTGCCGCCGGGCTCAGTCCCTGTCCGGCTGCGGGCATGCAAGGGGCAGTGCTAGTGCCTGGCGCTTCGTGGGACAGATGTGTTTTTACGAGGACGCTGCCGGCAGCGCGGTGCGGAAGGACAGTTGTCGGCACGTTCTCGTTGATGTAAAAGTTAGGGCAGTGCCGGATCCTGGCCGGTAGTGAAAAGCGGAGGTGGTGAAAGCCGCCTGCAGCTAATGAGCCCCTTGCCAATGCTCCCATTGCACCAGCTGTCAAAATGCTCGGCATGGAGTTTTTGGCAGGCTAGGCACGTAACGAGGATCTGATAAATGTGGCTTCCACGGCCCAGGAGGGAGGGCAATGAGCAGGAGTCGGGAGGAAAATCCAGGGCATAAATCACCTGCAGTTTCCATTTCTTGCTCTTGCTGGACATGCTCTCCATCCTGCTGCTCCCGCTTTCCCAGGGCTTGCTGAGACAGCTTGTCCTGCTGCCGGGAGCCGATGCCACCCCCCGGATATGCACCGCCATGAACTTTAAAGTAGCGACGCTCTCTGTCCCCCCCATCCTCCAGGATCTCCCCACGAAGCCAGTGAGCAACGAGGTGCTGAAATCCCCCTACGGTCAGTGACTGCCGGCGGTGCGGGCTCAGCTGGCCGCCCCCTGCTCCTGCTGAGGAAGGCTTTTGCGTGGGGCCGGGCACGGAGCAGGAGTGGAGGGGAAGAGGGTGTCCCCAGCACCCTGTGTTCCTCAGTGTGCGTGTGGGGTGGGATCCCTGTCCAAAACTGCCCTGGAGAGCCGGGGAGCCCCTTCCCGGTCCCTTGGCAGTGCTGGGCTCATGTCCATAGCCCCATGGGTGCCAGCCCCCAGCATTTTCTCAGCCGGTGACTTCCCGGCTCAGGGCTGGGATGCCATTTCTCCCGTTCCCCGGTGCCCATCATCAGGATGGGAGCAGGATGTCCAACCCCCCGCGGGCACGGGGATGAGCCTCGCCGCTCCTCCGTTGTGTGCCCTAAGAGGCACCCGCCTTGCTCCTCTCCGTGCCCAGAGACCGACACGAAGGTGACCCTGGGGTCCCGTCCACCCTGCACCAAGCGGGAGAAGGCACAGTTCTGGTTTGATGCCTCCCGGCGAGGACTCTACCTCTGCAACGGCAGCGCCTGGATTTCCATGCTGGAAGGTACTGGTGTGCAGTGCGCTCTCGGGGGTGGAGGGAGGCTCTTGCAGCAGAGGAGGAGCAGAGATTTGCCCTTGGCAGCAGTTTGGGGCAGGAACCAAGTCAGGCAACAGCAGAATGATGGGGCTGGGTGTCCCTGCCTCTCCCTGCCCGCCCGGGCTTCGCTTTGCTCTCCGTGCCCCCGTCAACACTTCCAGTGCAGCTCTGGATCCAAGCGCCTCTGTGAGCCAGCTCCCTGATCACTCACACAATGCCCGCCTTGTCCGTCCAGGTTATCCGAGTTGTCCGTCCCTTCTGGGGCTTCTCTGGTCAGGAATGAGCCCTTGGTTTGCCCACGTGGGAGAGCTCACCCCACGGAGCTCACCCCCCTGCCACAGAAGGAGCAGAAAGACCCATCAGCTGCCAGAGAGACCCGAGGGAGCGATGGGAGGGTGGCACAGGCAGGTCCCCATGTCATCCCAGCTCCGGTGGCCTTTGTGCAGAAAATAGCAGGGCAACATTGGAACAACAAGGCGGCAAAGCCTGGAGGGATGGACATTATTCGATGACAAAATGGATTTTGCCCGCTGGTGCTCTCCCACTGGCTCCAGGCAGTCTGCCCAGGATCCCTGGTGAGGCATGGAGGATGAGGCATGCCTGCAACCGAGCCGTCCTTCCCCACTATCCCAGGGTTTTTCTTATTCTGGTGCCCACATGGTGTGTTTGGATGAGCCGTTTGCTCCCCACAGGAGGTGACATTGGCTGGACTACCCATCCTCCCCTACCTCTGGAAGTCATCAGGATTGGCACCGTGTCCTTGTTTTCCCAAGGAGACCTCGTGCTGGGGTCTTGCTGACCCGTGCCTCTTGGTGTCACCAACACTGGCCCTTCTTGTAGCCCTTCTCTTGCCATTTGTCCCTCCCAGTGCCCACCCATCTGCCATTGGGACCAGTCTTAGCCTTTCTGCTCTGATTTCTGGCATCCATTCTCTCTAAGTCTTCTCTAACTTCTTCCAGAGCTCCTGCTGACTCCAGCCAGAGAAAACATCTGGTGCAGGGCTGCTGCAGGTGGGTGCGGGTTAACCCAGCCGGTCTCAGCAGCCTGGGCCCTTTCGCTGTAGGTCGCTTCTCCTCATTCTTTTTAGGATAAGTATATCAACCCACTTTGCGAGAAACAAAATCCGTGGCGTGGCGTTCTTCCCCCTTCCCAGAGGAGGTTGCCCAGCAGAGCATTTTGCAGCCCTGCCTTTCGCTGGAGAACAGGCAGGGGTGGATGGGGCTGGGTGTGCTGCCCAATGAGACCAATTCAAGCCTTTTACCACCCTCTCGGGTTTTGGCCCTTCACCACAACCTTCATTTTCCTCCCCATAAAGCTCCACAGACCAGCAAGCGCCACCGAGCCAGCTCTGCTACGCAACGTGGGGCACCTCCCCAGGCAGAGTCATCTGGTTTTAACCTCACCCCTCTTTTTTTGTGGTCTCCTAGTCAAACAAAAGCTGGACTACGTGGAGGAGTACCAGAACCTGGTGACCAACTCTGAGACAATGGGAGTTGAGGTCTTCACCATCCCAAAGGTGGGACTGTTTGCAGCCACCGCCAACCGATACACCCCCCCGGGATCGGCCATCTATAAGTGGACTGATGGGAAGTTTGTGCCCTACCAGAACATCCCCACCTACCAAGCTCAGTCCTGGAAGTATTTCACGATAGGAAAGAAGGTAGGTCTGCCTGGAAGGTTCTTTCAGCGCCTTCACGTTTCAGTATATTAAACTGCAATTTTGCCCAATGCTGGTTCCTTCTCTGAAGCCCTGAGTCTTGGGCATGGGTTAGGGGGTGAATCTTTCTCTCTCCTGTCTTTGATGGGGTCACACTGAGACATGTATTCAGCCAGTGAGGGTCTGTCCTAGGGACTGCCGGCTGATCTGTGGGCTGCCCTCTCTGTCTTTACTAATTTTGCCGAGACACAAGTACATCCACACCGGCCATTTTCAGCAACTGGTGCTCACAGTGTCGGTAATTGTGTGTCGGGAGCGCTCAGGTCTCTTCCCCGGGGATCTCCAGGGTGTCTGCGAGGTCAGGCTCCAAAGCTGGCTGTTGGAGCTGGATCCCCCCATGTGTCCGGGTTCATTTCTGGCAGGCTCTGCCTGTTTCTGCCTCAGATGTAGATGCTAGTGTCAAAATGTCCTTCGCGTGTGGGCACACGTCATGCAGAGCTGTGGTCCAGCTTGCTCTTGGTGTGCTCATAGCGCAGGCTGAGCCCTGGCGCACAGGTTTAAGGTCCACCCTGGTCTCAGAGATCTGCCTGTGGTCTTACAAAGCCATCGGAGCCCGTAGCTCCCTCCCCAAGACCCACAGAGTCCAACCTTCTGTGTTTTTAAGCCCTCTTGCTTTTAAATCATTCCAGGACTTTGGAGCCGGGTGTCATCCCATGGGCAGCCTGCCGTGGGATCACTGCGGGGTACCTGTCTGGTTCCTCTCCCTGGGGGGGTCCTTGTCCCTTTGCAAGGAGCCCTGGTCCAGCCAAACAAACACCTGCTGAGAGCCAGCTCTGTGCAGAGCTCCAGGGGAGTTCAGGTCGCTCCCCCTCGGCATGATCATGATTCTGGCTTTGTCACCACGGTCCTGCTGGGCACCGTGTGGGGTGGCTACAGACCCCCCATTACGAGCCACGTGCTCCAGGGTACCGAGGGATGGGCAGAAGTCCTGCCTCCAGGCTTGGTGGCACTGACAGCCCTGCTGTTTGGACACAGGTGGGCCACGTCCCCCGTTACCTGCCTGACAGTGGGGTCCTGCAGAAAACCTGGTCAAGCCCTGAAAGTGCAGCTGTGTTGCAAAGCTGTCTTTGGGCTGGGAACATGCTGCCATCCCCAGCGCTGCACCTGCTCTGCAAAGCTCCAGCTGCACCCTCATGGGCAGGAGACAGGAGCATCCTCGGCTGGGTTTATCTGCTGATGGGAACTGCCTTGAGGCTCCCCAGGGTTAGTCTGGACCCACGACGTCCCCTTGCAGCGATGGCTGCAGGGGCAGAGAAGACCACCAACTCCCCATGGTTCCTGCACAGCAAAGCACCCGTGTTGGTGCTCACCAAGGCTCACGTGCTCTGCGTTTGCCTTCTGGTTTTCACTGAGAAAAATTTACTTGGACTTACTAGGCAGGATGGCCCCCCTCGTGCACGACTTGGGGCAGGTTTTCTAGTTGAGGCTAGCTTGGTGCTCTGGAAGCGCTGGGGACAGAGGCTGCCCGCGCTTGGTGTGTTTCTGCATGGAGATGACGACCAGATAGGTGCTGCACCAGCAGTGGTACAGATCTCTCCGGTTAGCCCAGGTTCCTTGCACATATTGCAGGTGGGATGCACCTCTGTAGGTGTCAGCACCTCGTTACTGCACTGCTCTGCTGAGATGGGGTGAAGAGCCCCGGAGGGGAGTGTCGGGGTCTCCTGGAGCCTCCGGTCAATGGAGAACAAGGGACTGCAGGCTCCTGAGTTGTGGGGTTGGATCCAGGACTTTCTCTTCCCTCTGAAGCCATGTTTCTGGAGATGCCCTGCAGGGACTCGCTGGATGGGGGCTCGCAGGGAGAGCTGTTGGGCATGGACCTTCCCTGGAGGGACGTGTGGTCCCAGCACAGGCTGGGGTGGAAGGTGTCTGTCCTTGGGGGTGGCTGAGCCTCGGCTGGACAAAGCCGCAGGCTGGTGCTGGTGGGGTCCTGCGCTGGGCAGGAGGCAGGAGACCTCCCCCACTGACTGTTCCCTGCCTGTGGGCTGCGTCCCTCGGCTGGGCCGCGACCTCTGCCACTCCACGGGAGACACGCTGGAGCGGTGGAGCACCGTGCATACCCGCCGGCTCGGATGCGCTCCTCGCCTTGCACAAGGCATCTCTGCTGCCGCACGCTTGTCCCTGACACTGGCCAGGGGGTGTTCTCGGTCTGGAAAATGTTTTGTCTCAGGGAATTGTTATCATTGTTATTATTGTTATCATATCTGCAGTTTTTCTTCTGAACAACCTTTCGCAGCTCGGACCCCCCCTCCCTCCCCAGCCTGTTTGCCCCTGTCGCCGGGGCTGGCAGGGCACGCGCGGCCGCAGCATGGCTCTCCCTCTGCTCGGCTCCGAGGCTGTGGCTGCGAGTTTCATCCCTTCCCTGGCTCTCTGGGCAGTGGGCGCTGCTGCTGCCGTACACAGACACCCCCATGGGCCACTGGGTCCCTGTCCCCGCTCTGGGTGCTCTGTGCTGCTCGGGGGCTGCTCGGGGACCCCTGCCAGCCAGGGCCATCCTGACCCACACCAGCCCCCTGGTCCCTGTCCCCCCATCCCATGGGCGCCTGCCCCCACCCATCCCACCGTCACCCTGCCCGTGCTTGTCCGCACCCCTTTGAGAGGAGAAAACCAAGATGTCCTGGCTTGTTATTTTTCAGATCTTCCTAGCAGTGGCTAATTTTGAGCAGAACGACAGGGGTCAGGAGTTCTCTGTAATATACAAGTGGAGCCGCAGGAAAGAGAAATTCGTCACGTACCAGAGGATCACCACGCACAGCGCTAGGGACTGGGAGGCGTTTGTCATTGAGGGAGAGGCTTTCCTCGCAGTGGTCAACCACAGAGAAGGTACCCAGCCCTTATACTCCCTACCGACCTGGCTCAGCTGGGGCAGGTGGCCCGGGGGGGACACACTGGGGACCACGGCACCCCGCCGCAGGCACCCTGCTTGAGAGCATCCTCCCGTTGCTGTGGCAACGCTGCAGCTCCCTGTGCATCCTCTGCTGGAGCGCAGGGCTAAGCTGGAGAGTCCGTGCACACAGCTCGGAGCGTGGTGTCCCTCAGGAAGCCCGAAACCTTGCAGATCCTCTCATTTTAGGGGAGAAGAGCACTCGGGGAAGTGGCTATCACGGTCTCCCTCTGGGTTTCTGACTGCGGGGGACAAGGACAGGAGCGGGGATGGTGTCTTTGCTGAATCTCTCTGCTTCTTTTCATTTGTTTCCCCAATGTTACGTAACACGGTGGGGTGGTGAGGGCAGCTGCTTGGGTTTGCAGGGACTGAGCCTTTGAGAAGCCAAAGCTGTGGCCTCCTGGTTGCACAGGAAACTGAGTGAGAGCCTGCTGGCATCCGTGCCTCCCCGGGCAGATGTGATCCATCACCGTTCCCCTCCCAGGCCATGAGCTGTTCTGGGTTGGGGCGTGCACCCCTCAGCACAGAGGATGAAGGCGTTGATAGCACAAGCCCTGGCTCTCCAGGATGCTCCCAGCTGGGTCCAGACACTGGGCTCCTGCCCTGCCATCAGGGCTGGCTCCTGGGGCACCAGCTCCTCCAGCACCCTGCTCAAAGCTGGTGGCAGGTTGCTCGGGCACCAGCTGCGGGTGAGCTGGGCTGGAAACTCCCCATGTCACCTGTTGGATCCCACCGTGGCCAGTTTGGATGAGACCTACTCCCATGGCAGTGGTGGCAGAAAGGTCCCTTTGGTGGCCATACACATCACGCAGGGGTTAAGACCATCATGGCCAAGCCAGACTAGGGATGTTCTCCTTAAGGGGTGGTGGATGGTCAGTCCCTGAGGAGCTGTCACTTATCCACGTGGCCATTTCCCACACACCCTCGTCTCCCTGCAGCCCTCCTTGCCAAAGTCTCTTCCATTGCAATGAGGATTGACCATCGACCCGTTAACATGTGGTCCTGCTGCTGCCCAGCCACCAGCACCTCTGGTGGGGCCAAGCCAGGTACAGCAGTGCTCAGTGAGGGAAAGGGGCTGGTGGTGCTCCCCTCCTGTCCGGCAAAGCCAGCCCTTTATTAGAACAATGTCTGGGGCTGGAGGGGTCGTGCCAGGCTGAAAGTGCAGAAAGGTTTTTAGCTTTAAAGCCAGCTGGGTCCCACACAGACATGAGGTCGAGATGCTTGAACAGAGCCCAGGAGCTGGATGGAGGACGTGCTTTGGCGCTGGTGGGCTCAGCCCGAGTGCTCAGCATGGGGCAGGCTGCGGGCTGTGGCATCCCCTCCCTCTTTCTGGAGTTTGAACCATCAGCAGGGACCGGCACATGGAGGTCCCTGGCCAGCCCCAACACTCAGGAGCAGAGCACGGGGACGCAGCGAAGGGAAAACATCAGTGCGGTGCCATTCCAGCTGTGGCCCCTTACCAGATGTGTGAGCTTGTGTGCGAAGAGTGACGGCAGCCCTTGACGTCGGTAGCTTAGGGACTTGGCGTGACCCGGGATGCTGGCACCGTGCCTCTGGTGTGCTGCTCGTGTGGGGAGACAGCACCCTCCCGGCCCTCCTCTGCCAGGGGCCACCGCAGAGCTGCCACCGCGCGCTCAGGCGCAAGCTGCCAGCGAGCTCGGTGGGGATGGAGGCTCTGGGTAGGGATGGAGGCTCTACAGTCTCTTCAGCTACTTCTTGGGGAGCAATCAGTCACTAGCAAACAGCCTTGCAACCTGCTGGCAAATATTTGCACAGCTGAACCTGTTTCTGGGTCTTGTTTCTTACACGAGCCAGGTATTCCTTTTCCTCACGGTGCACGTCTGTCTGTCTGTCTGTCTCCCCCAGGGAATAACCACAACATAGACAGTGTGATATACAGGTGGAACCCCAAGACAGGGTTGTTTGAAACCAACCAGACCATCCCTACCTCTGGAGCCTACGACTGGGAATTTTTCACCATCGGGCCGTATTCCTTCCTGGCTGTGGCCAACACGTTCAATGGCACATCCACTAAGATCTACTCGCACATCTACATCTGGCTCAGTGGCTCTTTCCAGCTCTTCCAGTCTATCCTGGTAAGGCTCGGCTGCTGATCAAACTCTACTCCTCAGTTGCCTCTCTGGGTTCAGACAAGCCAGGGAATAGTTACAGAGACAGAAGCTCTTCAGTCTTCTGGAAAGGTAGTGATAGTTTCCCACTGATTCTCCCATAGGGATTGACGGAGCAAGGTTTATTTTGTTCCTTGGAGGGTTTTAGGAGTGGGTAACTTCCCTGCTGCACCTCCAGCAGGTCCCCCCACACCTCGCAGCATCCTTGGCTTTCAAAGGCTTGTCCACATCCAGCATCTCATCTGGCTTCCTTCCCCACAGACTTTTGGTGCTGCTGACTGGGAGGTCTTTCGCATCGGGGATAGAGTCTTCCTGGCTGTTGCAAACAGCCACAGCTATGACAGCGGCACGCCGGCACCCTCTAACTTTTACGCCATCAACTCCTCCATCTATGAGCTGAACATCACTGCCCAGATGTTTGTCAAATTCCAGGACCTCCTCACCTACAGGTACCTGTGCAAAATGTCAAGGTGCTCCTCAGTCCACGTCCTTCCCTGAGCAACCTGGAGGTCTCCTGGAGGGTTCGTGCAGGCTTGCGCGCTGCCAGGGACCAAGGCTGGTGAGGAGGGCAATGGGTGACAGCTCCTTGGCACCAAATCTCAGTGGGACCTAGGAAAAAGGCCCTGGATTTGGGAACAAGGGTGGATTTCCTTTCAGGAACAGCCAGGGAAGAGCAGGGTTTTCTGTGTGGTGGCAGAGATTGGGGTGGGGTGGGCTCATCCCCACAGACACACAGCCCCTTCCTCGCCTGGTCACGGAGGGGCCACCTCACCTGCCCCTCTGCTTGCTTCATCCCCCAGCGCCCTGGACTGGGAGTTCTTCTCAGTGGGAGACGACTCTTTTCTGGTGGTAGCAAACTCCTTCGATGGCTTCACCTTCTCCGTTAACAGTATTATCTACAGGTACTGCTGCGGGAGGAGGGCAGGGCTGGGTGGCTGGGTGGTGGTTCCCAGCAGGAATGACCCTGCCAGGAGCCCAGCGTGGGGGCAAACCTCTGCGGATGCTGGTGCCTCTGCCCCAGGAGGACAGACAGGACCGCTCCCTGTTTCTGGGCAGGTTTCTGGGCAGGAATGAGAAGCCCCAGTGAGGGACATCCCACCCTGAACCACAGCGGGGAGGTGGGAGATGCCAGCCCCACGTCTCAGTTTTCCTGCCCCCTTTCAGGTGCCCAGCTTGTGCCCCAAGAGCTAACTGCCCTCCCCGTGCAGGTGGCAAGGCTATGAAGGCTTCGTAGCGGCTCACCACCTCCCCACTGTCGGCTGTAGAGACTGGGAGGCATTTCACACCGCCGAGGGCTCCTACCTCCTCTACTCCAGTGCCAAGGAGCCACTTTCCAAAGTGCTCAAGATGAAAACCACCTGAGGTGGCCGAGACACGCTCAGCTTATCGCCAGGATCGGGCCGAGCTGGGCATCGAGGTGGAGATGGACCAGGAACGGCTGCAGCGTCAGCCCCGTGGCCACCTGGTTGTGTATTCCTCAGGATGGGGAGGAGGAGGAGGAGGAGGGCAGCTCCAGGGCTCCCTGCAGCCTGGTCAGTGGGCTGGCAAAGGGGCTGCGACGCTGCTTATGTGCTGTTTCTCCTGGGCAAGCCCTCCTGCCGTGCTCCAGAGCCACGTCCTATCCAGGGTGCTGGGTGTCCAGGCGCTTCCCTCAGCTCACCGGGGAAGTGTCCAGCCAGGAGGGACCCAGAGCTGCCGTTGGTTGCATCCAGAGCTCAGGCAAAGCCAGGAAGAAAGAGACTGAGCAGAGCTTGTGCTGCCAGGGTGGGTGCATGGCATCGGGGAGAAAATGGCATGTGAGAAATTGGGGAAAAAGGTGGCTTTGGGCTTGGCTCTGGCTGCCCAGGGCCTGGGGCTGCGATGCTGCCGAGGACCTGTCTGGTTCAACATTGCACACCATGCTTCCCGTCCATCTTTGGTGACTTCACCACCCCATCCCGCTGTCGTGGGTGCCTGCCCACCCTCCCGCTCCGCTGTGGCCAGTTTTAGTCGTCCTCGCCGAGTGACGTGTACGTTGTACAAATCCATAGATGTGTACAAGGACCGATGCCGTTCCTTCCACCCCTTTGCGTGCGGTTCACGACTCCGGAGCAAACCTGCTGCGCAGTGGGGACATTGGGACCAATCCAGCTACTGTGGGCATGGGAAAGACCCCAAACTGCTCCAGGTGAAACTGTGGCCTCTTTTCTTTTCCTCGCCTTTGTCTGGGGGGACTCTTTTGCTTAACCAGAGCTCTAATAAACTGCGTGCACCCAGCCTTTGTCCCACGCGCAAGCTGCAGGTACCCGAGCTGCTCTGCCCGTGGATACTCCACTCAAGAAGCCACCCCCAAGAGAGATGAGGCTGTGTCGGTGGCCATAGGTGTCCCGTGAGGACGACGTGGCCCTGAGCACCGCAGGGTGCAGGGGTGAGGGTGCCCTTCTGCCTCCCCCCACCGGGGCCCCTCTGCCTCTCTCGACTGGCCCAGAGCATCGCTCAGCCCTGCCCGGCCCCAGGTTTCCTGCTGCAGCTGGGGCTTGGCCACCCACCCTGACGCTGGGGAGCCCGCAGGAGCCCCAAGAAGGGGCTGGGGGGGGGGGCACAGCCTGAGCTGCCCCAGGGTCCAAGCCTGGGAGAGCCACCGCAGGCAGCCCCTGCAGACCTCCCTTCTCCCCCAGCCCCTGGCTCTGCCAGGTAGGACCATTTCTTGCTTGTGAAACAAGGCAGAACTTGATTTGCTTCCATCGCGCTGAGCTACAAGCAGCGTCTCTAATTCGGCCCCGAGGAAGGGCGAGATTAGGCGAGATGTACCAGACGAGATGCAGAGGCACCACTTGGCCAGCTGGCCCCTGCTCAAGGCGGGCTGGGGTGAGGATGGAGGGGATGTAACCTAATGGGAGTCGAGCTGGTACATTGAATTTAGGCTTGTCTGCTTTGGGAGAGATTGAATTAGGACAAGCGCAACCCCCTCGAGCACTGCCGCCCTCCCTGGACGCCCGGCTCCCAGCGCAGCGCAAACCCTGAGGCCTTTTCCTACGTGCGAGGCTTTATTGAGAAATCCAAGGTTTGGGAGATCACCCCCAGTTGCTGGTGGCAGGCAGAGGCTGCTGAGATGCTGCGCAGGGGGCTGGGGCTGGTGTCCTGCTCTCTGCAAGGCCAGTCCCTCCCCAGAGCCAGGATGGGGTGACCCCGCTCTGCAGAGCAACCCACCCCTCTGCACCCCAGGGACCTCCTGGTCCCACAGAAGCCCCCACCCTCATCTGTCTCCCCCCCTCCCCGGGCTTGTTCTCTCCAAACCACGTGGACCACGAGCATGTGGCTGGAGCTGCTTTCCCTGCGAGTCCAGCTCTGGCAGGGGAGAAGGGGTTTGGGGGGGGGTTCCTCCCTGGGAACCTGGGCTCCATAGACAGGTCTGTGTGGGGTGTCCCCAGCATCCCTCCCCCGTGTGGTTTGCTCACGCTCAGTCCAGCATCGCTAGGGAGAGGCGAAGTCAGTGGCACTCATTTGCAGGACTGGAGCAAGCGCTGGAAAATCCCAGAGAGAAGCTTTGAAGCCCACCTCGTTGCCGCAGGCTCCCTGCAAAGATGCTGGGAACAGGGCGCCCCAATCCTGCACTACAGGGCGGTGCTGGTGGTCTCTGCATGGCCCTGAGTGCTCGGCAGGGACTTCAGGTAATCCACGTGCTTGCAGGCGTCCTCTCGATTGTGCCGGACATAGCAGATCACATAGACGATGACCATGGCGAACCAGCCGAACATGGTGATGAACATGGCCACGTCCGTGGTCCTCTGACGCACGCTGCAGAAGTTGACGCCAGCATCTAGGACCTGCAGCAGCGGCTTGCCCACGTACTCCTCCCGTGGGGCCGTGTGGCAGGTGATGTCCTGGACGGAGTCGGGGTCCAGCCGCGCCTCCCACAATACCTCCTGCAAGGCACACTCGCAGTGCCAGGGGTTGTTGGCCAGACGGAGCTTGGCGTTGAGCGCCAGCAAGGCCTCCTTGGGGATGCTGCGGATGCGGTTGCTGGAGAGGTCGAGGGTACGCAGCCCCGCAGCCACCCCTTTGAAAGCCGCCCTGTCGATCTTCTCAATGGCATTCCTGGAGAGATCGAGTTCCTCCAGGTGGGAGAGGTGCCTGAAGGCGTTGCTGGGTATCCTGGTGATGCTGTTAGCATCCAGCTTGAGGAACACGGCGTCTTTGGGGATGTCCTTGGGGATCTCCTCCAAGTGCCGGGAGCTGCAGAGGACGGCCTTCGCCCCCGCCCGCTCCGTGCACTGGCAGCTCGGGGGGCAGGAGCTGCCCCAGGGGACGCACAGCAGGAGACAGAAGAAAGCCTGGGTGACGCCGGCTGCCGGCGTGGTCGTGAGGGTCATCTTGCACCCGGCCAGCTTGGCATGGCTGCCGGCGATTCCCCGGTGGCTGCGGCAGCTCCTGGGCAGCAGGGTGGCTCCTCTGTGCTCCTGCAAAGCCTCTCCCATGGCTGGAGGAAGGCGGCGGATGGAGGGGATATGACACGGCATTATTTCCTGGAACGCCGCTCACGTCTCATGTGTAACGTGCCCTGGCAAAGTGTGAGAGGCTGGGCTCAGGAGCTCGGAAAACAAGGACGGAATGATACTGGCTACCATCTTTTCCAGGACAGCTTAATTTGGCTTAAGATTAATTATACCTGGACAGAGAGCTGCAGAGATTAAAAATCCTCCCCCCCCCCGCCCCTTCTCAGCACAGACCCCTCCAGGCAGGCAAAGGGTGCGGCAGGATGGGGGTGTCGAGGCCCGGGAGCCTCTGCCCCAGCCTGCTGCCAGTTTCCATGTGGGACGCGGTGATTTGCTGCTGGAGAACAGCAGCAGTAAATTCCTATCACACCAACCCTGAGTGTTAAAAAAAGTGATGAGTCAGACTCCCCGGATCATCAGACTGGCTTAATCACCACCGGGTTTTTAAATAACAAGATGTGGAGTTCTTTTGCTTTCTCCATCTGGTCCATGAGCTGGTACAAGTCACGTTTCCAAGGGTTTTGCCAAAGCAAAACAGGTGAATACGTTTTTTTCAGGTTTGTTGTTGTTGTTTTTTTTTTAATAAACAAAGAGTATGGTTTAATAGCCTGACTCCAGGAGCTGGAGCTTAAGAGAGGAGCCACTGAGTAGCACAGTAAAGGGGATGCTCTGGGGCCCCAAGGGCCACCCCAGCCCTGCTGGGGACGAGGCAGGCGGTGGTGCAGGTGGGCCTTCTTTCCTCTGCCCCTTGGTACTACTCACCCCTCTCCTGCTGCCGTGCTCGGGCTGGGGGGGGGTGGTGGTGGAACAGATCCCCACGGAGGGGAAAGTTGGAGGGTGGGACCCTGGCAGCCTTTCACCCAGGAATGAAATTGTCCCTGGTGATCTCATTAGGAGACCATCTGGGCACGAGTCGTTATCCCTCTGGTACCAGCATCCTTATGATGATGATGGCACCCCCCTCCCCGGTAACAGCATCCTTTAAGTACCACTGTCTCCCAGGTACCCCCCGGGGGATGCTCATACCTGAGGGGTGCTGCCAGTGGACCTGCCCGTGGATCTGCCCCGGGGTGCGGGACTGCGCAGCGGACTCTTCCGGGGGGGGGGGGGCGGGATTAAGTCACGCTGCCCGGGAACCCTCTGGCCCTACAAATGCTACCGGGGTCCGCCAGCCCAGTCTCTCCGGGGGAAGCGAGGACGCGCTTTGCGCCGCTGGCTCCCACCGCCCGCCCCAGCCTGCTCCCGTCCCTGCAGGGGCTCCGGGGGGGCCGCAGCCGCCCCGTCCCGCCACCCCAGCCGGACGCCGGCGTGTGCGGGGGTGCTGCCCAGCCCCGACCCGCTCCCGTGCCCCGGACCCGCCCGGCCGAGGGGCTTTGGGGAGCCGGGGCCGCGCCGGGCTCCGCGCAGCAGAACCGCCCCCCCCCGTGTCCCCCCCCACCCCCGCCCGGGGGGTCCCTTACCGGCTCGGCCGGGGGCGGCTCCGCTCCGCTCCGCTTCGGTTCGGCTGCGCCTGCGGGGCGCGGCGGCTCGGCCGCGATCGGGCCCCGGTGCCGGCCCCGGGCGAAGCGCCGTCCCCACCTGTTGCTGCGGCTGCTCCCGCCGGGGCCCCCGGGACGGGCGGTCCCTGCCTCGGTGGCACCGGGCGGGGCGGGGGCGGTGCGGGGCGGGGGGGGAGGGGGGTCCCCGGTGGCTGCACGGGGCGGGGGGGGGGGGGGGTGTCCGGGCAAGGAGGGGCCGGGCCGGGGCGGTGGGGACACCGGGGCAGCGCAGCCACGGGTGCTGCGGGCGAGCGGCCGCCTGGAGCCCTTTCGTGCCGTAATTGAGTGATGCTAATCAGGTTTCGGCAATTCTTCTTAGGCTGTGGATGCTGCTGGCCGGTTCGGGGCTGCGGGTCTCGAAGGTTTATCGGCCGCTGTAAGGCACGACCGCCTCTCCCTCCCCAGCCGTGCCCCAGGCCTGGACCTCCCCGCGCCTGCGCTGGCTCCCGGCGGAGCACGGTGATGGGAGACCACGAGCAGACATGGAGCTGGCCAAGAGCACTGGGAGAAGGTACTGTGCCACCGCCTTGGCACACAGCTCGCTTTCCAGCAGTTCCTCACATTGATTCCAAACGTGTCAAGTCATCTCTGCAGCCAGCGCCGGGGGGGGGGTGAGTCTGCGAGCAAAGTGAGTTTGTGAAACAAGATTGGGGGTGGGAACGCTCAAACTGGGCTTATCCCGGAGCTGTGCTCCAAGCAGGGCCTCCAGGAATGGCCCCTGATTAAACAGCCACAACAGACCACCAGCCGTTAGTTAGTTAATACATGGTTTATTGAGCTGGGTTGACTAAATCACCAGTCTGACACCCCCCCCCCCACCTCCGCAAGCCCCAGTGCCTCACTGGTGAAACTGCAGTTGTGCTGTGGTGGGCACCAGTGTGGGAAGAACAGCCCTGGCTGGCCAGTGTCTGATCCACTGGGAGAGGGTGGGGAACCGAAATCCCTCCCGGAGCAGTCCCAGACGTGATAGGCGGCCATCTAGGCTATTGAGAAATGTCTCCACTGTGCCTTGTACTCCCCACGGCAAGCAACAGAAAAGGTGAGTGAAGAGAGCAGAGATGTCTGGGATGGACACACTGATGTCCTCTCTCTTGTCCTTACCTACCCGAGGGACCGCAGAGCGTGGGTCGCCTGGGTCCCAGCAAGCGGCCCCTTCCCGTCCGTGTGCGCAAGGGGATGGGGGCAGGCAGGGGACATTTGGCTGGTGCCTTGGCTCAGGCAGAAGGAAGAGTTCAAGGTGGTGCTCAGCATACCAGCAGGATCACGTAACACTATGGGACATGAGGGATGGACCTGTGCAGAGCTATGAAACCGTAGGTATATAAGCCAAGAGCTGCTCACACCTTCAGAAGTGCTGGATCACAGCTCAGGACCATGTTGTTGGGTCTGAGGCAACCAGAGATATGGGGACAGCTGCCGCAGGAGCGGCTCGTTGGGCAGTCAGGAGCTTTAGGTGCAGAAGACCCCAAGCCCTCTCCAGAGCAGTCCTCTGGGAGCTGTGGTGGTGGAGCTGCCGGGGCTCAGGGCAGGAGCAGGGGAGCAGAGGTGCCCGATGGACAGCCTGGGTGGTGGGGTAGCCGGGGCTGGCAAGTCCCCAGGGCCCACACCGAAGCAAAGAGCAGGTGGGAGCTGCGAGAAGGAACACCTTGCAGGAACAGCCCTGTGGCTCTGCTTGGCCCAAGCCCCGGGCTAGTGCTGTGGCTGATGTGGAAGCACCGAGAGACAAGCTGGGGCCGAGTGTGGTGGCTCAGGTGACCAGGATGCTGCGTAGGCACTGCCCAGGCAGCCCCTGCCTCCGGCTGCTGGGGAGGGGACAGTTTTCCTCCCAGAGACCTGCAATGTACAGTCACAGAGGCAACCAAAGTACCTAGACTCCAGTAGCCACCTGTGGTCTCACAGGTGAGCTCTGGTAGAGCTGCAGGTCCCAACCAGAACCTGCTCCGGGACAGCAAGGGCCCCGGCCTGTGCTTGAGGACTCAGTAGTAGGCGCCGAGGAGGGTTGAGGCCTTGTGCAGGAGCTCCTTGTGGTTGGCGTGCAGAGGGATCCTCTTGTCTAGCACCTGCCAGCGGATGCACAGCTCTGGGTCGCAGCCCTGGAGGAACTGGAAGAGGACCAGAGACATCATGTACATGCTGCTGACGAGGGCTGTGCCAGCCATGCTCAGCAGCACCTCCAGTCCCCAGACTCCTGCCCTTTCTTTTTGGGGCCCCCGGTGCTGTGCCACCCCATGTTCATCCCCATGTTCTTCCTCCACTGCATGCAGCTGGAGAAGCGCTCTGCTGACGAGGGTGAGATCTGGGTCTGGAGATCCGGGTCCCCTGCCTTGATAGCCAGGTTAGGGAGCTGCAAAGGCGAGGGGCCTGTACCGAATTCAGCCGCTTCATCTCCACATCATTCTGGTTGTCGAAGTGCACGCTGACGGCGACTGTCTCCACCCAGGCGTTATCTGTGTTGCGGGGATCATCAAGGTACCCCTTGTGTATCTGCGCACAGTGAAGGAGTGCCACATGAGCAGAGCCCTCACCACCTCTCTGCGAGAGGCCCCGGGGGTGGTGGGGCATCGCCCTTCAGCTCCTCGGCCCTGCTGGAGACCAGCCCCTGCTCCCACTGCCGCTGGAGCTACGGAGAGCAACTGCAGCAGGCGCAGACTGACCGGCGCGTGCAGCCCACCCCCCGGGGGCCCGGGGCTGCCTCCCAGACCCTGCACGGTGCGAGGCTGTTACGTGTCCCCACCTCCCCTGGTGGGAGCAGTGGCCAAGGCGTGATGCACCCCGTCCCTGTACCCTGGGGACACCCACGTGCCCCTGTGCCACCATGATGTCCACGTGTCCCTGCACTGTGCCGATGTCCCCATGTGCCTGTACCGCCCTGACACCTGCGTGCCCCTGTACCACCATGACACCCACGTGCCCCTGTGCCGGGGTGATGCCTCTGCGTGCCCCCCACCTCAGTGCCTTGTTTCAACAAGTTCTGGAACTGGGGCCAGAACTCCCGGCGCAGGATCCACTTGAGCTTCAGAGGCAGCATCTCACCTGGCTCCAGTGACCCCTGCACCAAAGCAGATGTCAGCCCTAGGGCCTGCCATCAGCCCAGCCACCCTCGCTGCCACCAGCCTGGCCGTCAGGCAGTTGCCACCATAGCAGAAGATGCCACAAGCTCTGGTGGGGTGAGCAAGCAGCGGTGGTGTCTCCCTCCCTCCCTCCCACTCTGCCAGAAGTCCTCAGCTGTGCCCAAGCATGGATCTGAATTTGCCTGGTTCAACGTCTGGACTTCTCTGTCAAAGGATGCTATGCTTATGTCACGATGGATGCGTGAGAACTGAAGACATGGAGGAGGAGGAGAAGGAGGAGGGAGAAGCAGGAGACAGGGGTGAGGGTGGGTGGGGGTATGTAACCCCACCACTGCCCCCCAGCACTCCTGGCAGCGCAGCCCCGCACTCGGATGCTCTGCGGGAGGGGCAGAGGTACCCCCTTGGACGAGGCTGTGACAGCCGCCTGTGTTTCTCCGTTTTCCGCAGGGCACCCGGCCGTCGGGCTGGGCCAGCCCTGTCTCCCCAGACCCTTCTGCACCAGTTGGCTTCCACTTGCTCTTACCCCGGGCAGAGCCCAGACATCCGACAGCGGGTACTGGGCCACCAGGACTTCCAGCATCTTCTTCAGAGTCTTCCTTATGATGGACCCATCCAAATTCCTCCTCCAGCTGTGAGAGAGGCCCCTGTCATGCCGCAGCTGGGGTCAGCCCCCCCCTGCCCAGCAGTGGTTGAACGGGCAGCGGTGGGTTTTGCCAGAGTCATCGTGGTCTCTCCGAGATGACTTCATGCCCCCTTTTCCATTCCCGGAGCAGGGACACCTCCCTGTCCCCACGCACTCACCGGGTCACGATGGGGTGCAGGGCATGGTTGGGCCCAAAGCAGTGCAGCCTCCCGCGGCCTCGCAGCCCCGTCCTGCCCATGGGGTTCCTGGCAGGGAGAGCGCGAGCGGGCTGGGAGGGCGCCGGGCTCCCTCTGCGCTCCCTGTCCCTGTACCTCTTCCCCAAATTTCTCACCACTGCAGTGCACCTCTCCTGAGGTGCTGGGGATTTTTTGAGTGGGGGGACAGCCCTGAGGATGATGCATGCCATTATCCCTGCCCCACTATCAGCCGTAGGGAAGCGGGAAGGGGATGGATGCACCCAGCCCCCCTGGATTCTCCGTCTCCCCGGTGCTTTGCCTGCCCAGCTCCCACAGCCCGTCCGACCCATGGCGGATGCACTCACAGCGGCAGCCCGTCCCGCACGGCGTAGAGGCCGTGGAAGCTCTGCCGGTCGATCAGCCCGTCCATGGTGTTGTAGTTGATCTTCAGGAGAGACTCCAAGGAGCTGGGGGGCAGGAGGCAGCCCGGCAGGGACGGCTGGCTGTGCCACCCAGGGGAAGGGGCAGAGGAGCGGGGAGCCACAGGGGACACTCACGGGCTGAACGGGTCCTGCGTGGCCACGTCCTTGTGGTCGGCTGAGTAGGCGGGAGGGTCGTAGAGTGGGAAGTCCACCTGGAGAGCACGTGGCCATGTCAGACCCCCCTTGCGTCCCTGCTCTGGTGGCAGGCAGGGGCTGGGACCCCCGGGGACACTTTCTGCCCCAGTCCCTTCCTCTGCACGGCTCATGGCGTCGTTCCCCAAGGTATGCTGGGCTCTGGGCCCCGCTCGGGGGCTGAGCTCAGGGTCTCAGCCGGAGGGCCGGTGCCTCTCACTTATGCCCACGTGGAAGCCAGTGCCAGATCCTGTCCCTGACCCTGAGCCAGCCCTGATTCAGGAAATGTGGATGTGAGTGTTCGTCCCCTCTGTCTCCCAGCCGAGCATCCCCAGGCATCCCTAGCACTGTGGATCCCAGCAGGAACGATGCCCGTTCACCTCTCCTTGTCCCTGGAAGGGCCTTGGAGCAGCTGCTCCAGGGAGCCACTTGTCCCAGGGCTGGGAAACACAGCAGCTCCCAAGTGTGATGCAGGTGGGACGATGGGTCTGTTCCTTTTCTCACCCCACTGCCCCCCTCCCAGCCCCGCTGCCCAGGGTCACAGCTCCTACCTCCCAGGGCACCTTCTCATCCGGCACAGGGAAGCGGCGGGTGTGAGACCCCGGGTACAGGAGGTTTCGAGCAAGCACGTGGTATGGCCGCTGGCTCTCCTCGGCTTTCCCCTCCAGGTCAACCTCCTTCGTCTCCGAGGCTTTGCTGGGGCCTGCGAGGCAGACACAGACAGCGAAGCCCCACAAAGCAGGGTGCTGAGTCCAGTGCTGCGGACTGTGGCTCTGCTGAGGGGGCTGGCTGGGTCTCTCCATGGGGATGCCGGTGTCCCCTGGGGGCCTGGCCCCTGGCATCCCTTCCAGCAGGACCCAGAGGAACTCCCCCGGGGATGCCGCACTGCAAAGCCTCAGCCATGGGCTCCAGGGAGGGCTCTGGAGCGGAGGGTGGGAATGGCTGCAGGAGGGGCTGGACGGCCTTGCAGAGCCCCCAAACCCCCCAGACCCTCTGCCTCTGCCTTGCTGCTTAACAGAGGGGTGCGAGGGGCTGCTCAGCTCTGGTCCGCAGCCCTGCGGGTGCCAGCGCAGGGCTCCGGGTTTCCCCGGTGCTGCCGGGGTGGAGATGGGCTCTGCTTACCCACAGGTGGCATGTCCTCGCCTGAGCCAAAGCCATTGCCCTGCAGCGCCTGCATTATCCACCTCAGGGCCTGGGCGCTCTGATGCACCTGCGTGGGACAGGAGAGGGTCAGCCCCCCCTCCCCCAGACCCCCGCTGCCCCCCGTGCTCCCTTGCTTGAGTGTTGCAGGACACAGCCCTGGCGGAGGCACTGCTGGCCCCGGCTCCTGGCTGCAATCCTTGCTGTGCCCTGATGCTCGGCTTGGGAACTGCCTCCAGGGAAAAACAGTTTTTTCCAAAGCAGATGGAAATGGAAGTGGAAACAGCAAGCCATGCTGTGGCCATCTCAGAGGGGAGATGCCAGGGCCCGGTCTGGCTCCCCGGGCACCCCACTGCTCTTGCAGGCTGTGGAACAGCTTCACGGGGCGGGGGCAGAGAGTGCCCCATCTCCAGAAGGTCTGGAGGGTCCTCTCGGGCCAAGGAGAAGAGCTGGGTCAGATCTAACTGCTTGGGTGATCAGTGGAGGCAGGGGCTTGTCCCACCACTTCCCACCTTCATCCTGTTCATGGTGGAGTCAAACAGAACATTTCCCATAAACCTTTTTCTCTCGGATGCTATTGTTTTGGGAAGGAAACTCAAACTGTTTGGAGGGGCATTGATTCAGATGGGCTTTCTCTTGTGCTTCAGTTGACTCAGCCCCTGGAAAACCCCACCTTTCTTAGGTAGTTTCTCAGTTTTTGCCTCACCTGCTCTTCCAGAGAGACCAATCTCTGCTCCACCAGCCCTGTCCTCTTCACCCGGTCCAAGTCCAGCAGCTCTGCCAGTACATCAACCCTGGAGGGACAGCGCAGAGAGAAACCCCCTCAGCAGCTACCCCTGCACTAATCCCAACTCTTCCCTGCCCAGGACACTGGAGGACAGAAGGATGTCCCTGTCTCAGGAGTGCTGGTACCTCTGTGCAATATCTCGGATCTTCTGCTCCGTGTTCTGCTTCTCCTTGCACTGCTGGTGCTGCAGGTAGTTCTCCTTCAGGTACATCTCCCAAGAAAGGAGGGCAGCTTCTTCGTTCTTCTCCAGCTTCTCTTCTGCCAGAGGAAGGGGATGGCAGTGCTGTCAGGTCCCTCGGCATCCCAAACCCCGGTACCGCAGCCCAGACACCAAGCCTCATGCCTTGGTGCACAGTGCCATGTCCCGGGGAGGGGGCAAAGGGTAGGAGGGGAGATGCTGATCCTCACTGAGCTGTTTGTGGCGCGTGGCCGGCCTGCGGAGCAAGCCTCGCCGGACCAGGATCTGCAGGTGGTTGAGGAGGATGAAGGGTGGAGGGGCGGGCGGGCGGCCGTGGTATTCCTCGATCAGGTCGTGACGCTGGAACTTCCAGATCTGGTCCGTGTGCTCCTGGACCTGCTGGAAGGTGTAGCTGGGGCAGAGCCCAGGTGTCAGCCGTGCCATGGGGATGAAGGGGCACATCATGTCTGTGTGGTGCCCCAGCTCCTGCCCGTCTCCCTGCTCAGCCCTGGCCTGCACCCCCTACTTCCACCATATCTATAACCCCCCCCAGAAAAGCACCCCTGTGCTCTGGTCAGCATGTGCCCCAGGACCCTCCTTGTGCTTTCTCAGTGTGCGGGGCCATGGCCGTGGCCAAGCCCGCAAGCGAAGCCAGCTCGACTCACTGTCAGGACCACGGGGCCAGGTCAAACTCACTTGAACATGGCGATGAGGAGGTTGAGGAGGAGGATGTTGGTGAAGAGCAGGTACAGGCACAGTAAGATGACCGTCAGCCACTCTGGGAAAATGGGTTTCTTGTTGTCCTCGTTTGTCTCTGGGCACTTGGGCTTGTACGGGTCGGTCCCATTGGGGCTGCACTGGTCAATGTTGAAGTTGACCCCTGCAAGAGAGCACGGCGTGACTCTGCTGTGGCCAAACCTCGCGGTGTCTCAGGGAGCAAGTTGTGCTCTCTGAAAGCAGACAGCATCAAGGGAGCTTAGCACCGGGCAGGGATTTGACCTCGATCTGCATCGTCCCAGGTGCTCTGCTCCCTGCTACCAGCTTCGCAGCTGTGGCACTGAGCTGGATCGGCTCGTGCCTTTGCTAGTGTGTTCTCTTGAACACTCGGGCAGGTGCAGTCCCTGGGTTTGCGTTGGTGACAACTCTCCCAACGTGCCGGAGCAAGACTCCATTCCCTCGCCCTGCCATTGCTCCCTCTTGGCCTTACGTTGTGCTTGCAGAGGAGCCCAGTGCAGGACCTCCATGGGCCAACACGGCAGCAGCTAGTCAGACTGCGGCATGAGCTTGGTGCCCCTCAGCCTTGTTGCGGCCACCCTGCTCGTGCCATGCACTATCACAGGCCAGCATCCCTTACCGTCGATGTAGGAGGGAATCTGCCCAAAGATGGTCAGGTAGGAGTGGTAGACCACGCCACGGAAAAGCCACTCCACACGTTCCTCGTTGTGGATCAGGATGGCCTGCTTGGCGACCCCAAAGGACACCACCCACACTGCTAGCAGGAAGAGGAAGAAGAAGACATCCTTCAACTGCAAAGACAGAGGGGAAGCAAAATCGTGTCCTGGAGCAAAGCCCACTCCAGGGTAGGATGACATGGGTGGCACATCCATCCCATGCAGGCACCTGGCTGCTCCAGCTGATCACCCTGGCAGGATGGAGGGGAGCTCTCACCATGCGCTTCACTATGATGATCTTGGGCCCCAGCGTTTTACTGACGGTGAAAATGTGCATCAGACGCAGGCAGAAAATGATAAAAGCCAGTGACAGTATGATGCGTCCAGGATATAAAGTTGACGGGATCAGCCTGGGCACAGAAGAGAGGAAAGGAAACATCTCAGTGCCACCAGTGTGGGTTTTTTTTCTGATCTCGCAGCATTACGTTTCTGCAATGTCAGTGAGCTTCTCCAGAGTGCTGGGTGAGCGTTGCGGCACGAAAAACCTCTCTCCTAAAAGCAGCGGTAAATGGGTCAGAATTAATCACACAACCGCAAAAGTCTTCATTGGCCTTTGGAAGAAGAAATTGCAATTAAAAACCCCGCACAATTCTCACGCTAGTTTGGTAGCCTACAGCTGCGGCCAGAGCCGGTGCGCTGCCAGGCAAGAGGCTCTGCAACTCACCTGCAAGTCAGCCCTGTGATAAAGACCAGGATGGCGCAGATATCCAACTTGTTCCAGAAGTCCTTGAAGTAGAGGGAAGCCATTTTCACAATGCCAAACCCATCTGGATCATACAACAGCTGTTGGGAGCAGAAGAGGGGTTGGTATTTCAGTGAAAGCCTTGTGAGATACTCGTGTGCCTTGTGGAGGCACCGCACAGACCTGCCTGGCCATCACTGGACCCTCTTGCTCACCCAAAGTTAACCTGAGCCTACAGGGTTTTCTACAGGGGCATGGAAGGAGCATGGGGAGAGATAGCTGAGACATGGTGCAGAAAGGCACTGAGATGTTGAAGCAAAAGCGGAAAGAAATCAAATGTCAAGCAAAGCCTGGAAATGCTTCTGGGAATGAATGCCCAAGGAAGGAGGTGTTCCCTCCACCTCCTGACATTTTGTACTCAAAACAGTATGTCTTTCTGCAAGTACCTGGGGCCGGGCCAGGCACAGCCAAGGAAACTCTCTGGCCTCAGAGACAGGGGGATCAGGCAGTCCCTCATGCTGGGACCTCTCTGAAGGGATGGTGACTGAGAAGCAGCATGGGGACATGAGCTACACAGGACCTTCCAGGAGCACCCAGAGGGGTGTCTCTCCCTCCTCTCACCTCCCAGCCTCTGCTCTGCCTGCCCCGTACCTGGCGGGTCTCCTCACACACCAGGGAGAAGAGCCAGAAGTAGATGAGGTACTCCCACCAGGACGGCAATGGTTGGAAGTCAACCATGAGGACGTAGGCGAAGAGCAGGAGGAAGGTGAAGTAAGAGAGGATGTTCATGTGGAAGATGACGACAGGTGCTGTGAAGAAGGCTCGGAGGCGCGTCAGGCAGCCCACGGGCTGCAGCCTCTTCTCCCTGCAGGGAGCAGGGGTGGAAACGGGGATCAGCTGCCCAGGGAGATGCCACGGCAGCTTCTCCCAGCCAGGCTTGGTGCACGCATGCCTCGGCTGCAAGCAGTACCTGAAGGTGATGAGGCTGGTGTAGAGAAGTGGGAAGAACAGCATGCACGCGATCACCCGCCAAAGCCCGTTGTCCACACACATCTTCCCCCACCAGACTTTGGTTAGAAAGGCCTGTGAGGAGGGAGGAAGAGGAGCACTGGCTGCAGAAGCTCCCCCCATCAGAGTGGGGCTGCAGGGAGCCCTGGATCTGGGGCAGGGGACACTTGGGCACTTTTCCTCCAAGCACCACTGCTGGGAACCCACCTGGACACCCCCATGGGACACAAAATTCATGTTCTTGGCCTCCAACGCCAACTGCAGACAGGTTGTCTTCCCCCAGGCCTCAGAGACGCGGGTGAGGAGCTTCTGGGCTCTCTCTTCATCCTTGCGGTAGCAGTCTGTGAACACACCTGGCCAGGCAGGGACCAGGGAGACAAGGCTGAGCTCCGGGGCCAGCTTGGTGCTCGGCACGGTGCCCGCAGAGTCACCCTTTGCAGCAGGAACCAGACATCGCACCACCTCTGCGCTCCCACCACCACCTGGGCACAGCCCTCGCAGCACCACCACCCTGACCGTGACGAGGGGACCCTTGTTCAGCACCACCACCACCTCCATCACCCCCAGACACCTCCTGGGCAAAGCTAGCCAGCCCTGCAGGGCGCGAGAGCAGTTCTGGGTTGCTGGTCCCCTCCCGCTCACCGATCGCCTTTTGCTCGAACTGCTCGGCCAGGGCCAGCATGTCATCGGTGGTGTCAGTGTCTTCCTCCTCCTTGGCGAGCTCCTTCAGGATTTTGCTGCAGGCCAGCGCGGCCGCCAGGCAGTCCTGGCTCTGGAGCAGAAGAGGCCAGAGAGAGCGTGGGGCTCTGCGCCCTACCCTGCAAGTCCTGGCAGTCCTGCCAAGCCCTCCATGGCTCCCGTGGGATGGAAGGAGGGTATCCCAAGCGGACTGGGGCTGAGCTGTGCTCCCTACTGGGTGCGGGGCAGTAGGTAACCCAGTGCTACCAGGAACCCGGGGACAACCCTGCTCTCGTCATGGGAAGACTTGGGTGACGGGATGGTGTGACTCCACGGCTCTGCACGGCACGGTCACCACGCCACCAGCTACGCTGCCTCTTGCCTGGGGATGCTGCTTATGGGTGGAAGCCTTCTCCAGCCCAGCTGCCGTGCCCCGTGTCCTGCCTGTGGTGTGCTGAGCCCTCGCACTTCTGGCCCAGCACATCACCTCTGCCCACAGCCTACGTTTTGGCTGGGAAAGGAGGGATCTGGCATCATGGTGTGTGTCTGGGGATGGACATCACGTGTCCGCAGGCTTGCTAGCTGGCTTCCATTTGGGTGGGGGGTCAGGCTCGCCTGCTGCCCCAGATGCCAGCAGGTGTCATCGCTCCTCTTGGGGCTGGGAGGTTTGGCTCCATCTGAGCCTCTCGGCTGGGACCGACAGCTGCGATACCTGGGCCCAGATGATTTCTGCCAGCTCCTTGCGGTTCTGGACCACAGCCCAGATAAGCAGATCGCGGACTGGGTCCATGGTGAAGGTGACTCGGCCGGCAGAGCGCTTGTAGAGGGACCGGAGACTTGACCCCTGAACCTGCCAGGTGTGCAGACAGCAGACAGCCCATCAGCACAAAGCCACCCCCGAACCCCGGCTGCCGGCCTCCACCACCCATGGAAAGGCCTTTGCTGCAGACAGCGGGGTGGCCAAGAGTGGACTCATCCTGGAGACGGCAGTTTTTCTAGGGCCAGGACCATCCTGCCCAGTGCACCCACCCCACTGGGTGCCCACCTGAGTTGCGCAGCAACGTGTCGCTGCAAGTGTAGGAGGGAGGGAGTCGCACCTTGAATGTGGGGCAGATGACGTGGGCAGGGCTTTAAGGGGCTTTAAGTGGGATAATTGAGCAGGCAAGAGGACAGAGACCCAGCTGCACCCTCTGGGGTGGTTTCCTGAGCCAGCGTCCCCCCTCCCTAATGCAACCCTGCCACCACGTAACCTGGAGATGCGTACATTCAGCTTGATGTGCGGGACAGGGACGGAGAGCCGGGGCCGCTCCGTGTGCTTGGGCTTGGGGTAGAGAGGCTGTGTGGAGCAGCCCAGGAGCTCCCGCAGCACCTGGGAGACGTGGTGCAGTTGGATTCTTGGCATTTTGGAGCCAGCTGCATGCTCTCTCTCCTCCAGCAGGACCTTCTGCAGCTTGCTGTGGAACAGGCAGGATGGTGCCATGTTGTCGTAGAGGTAAACCAGGGTGTCCCAGGTGACAAAGTCCTTGAGACGCACTCCCTGCTCCAGGAACAGCTTCACAAACTCTGGCTTGTTGGAGATCAGGGCAGCTGCCATCACGGGGTGGAGATCTGTGGGCTGGCAGGCCAGAGGCAGAGGTGAGGGTCTCCATGACCCCAGAGCAGCACCCCACCATGCTCCTCACTCAGATGGGGGGAAGATTTTATCCCTGAGCACACAAGGAGCTTCTGGGTGTGAGAGAGCAGCTGGCAGGCACTGGGACTTGTGGGACGTCCCCCAGAGACACACTTCTGGGTTCGCATGCGCTCTCCCCTGGCAGCGAAACCCTCTGCTCCCTTGGCTGCTGGGTGGAGGGATGGGTTGGGGTAAAGAGTAGACCCTCTTTCCCCAGCTCACAGGGATGCACCATACAAATGACCCTCACGGGCTTGTCCCCCGTGCACAACTCTTCAGCTGAAGGATCGCGGTGCTGCCAGCTGGATCTCAGCCCTGGGGAGACTGGCTGCTCCCAGTGCTTGCCCCGTTCAGCCCTTGCGGGGTTTTCCTTTCCAAGGCAACCTTGACATGTGCAGAAGTGAAAGCAAGGCCCATGGGTAAGGGGGTGGGTGTTTGTCCTGGCAGGAAGGTACCTGCTGACCTTCCACCACAGCTTGGTTTCAACCTCAGCGTTTCATGCCAGCCACAGCGGTCTCAGCACCTGTAACAGCCCTGGCCTGCATCGGCTAATCCGAGACCCTGCCTCATCCTGCCTTCCCAACAGAGGTGTGGATCTTGTTCAGGCTGTGCATTTTCACACCATCAAATATTTTCTCTTCAGGATCCTGGTTCCCACCAGCTCTTCCCAGTTCCACAAAAGCTATATGTGAGCTGGGGGAACCCAAGCTGTGGAATGAAATAGGAAAATCCCTTCCAAGTCCCACAGACCCAGTGGAAAGGGCAGAAACCCCCGCTCAGCTTCCACTTCTCAACAGCTGGATCAGGCATGGGATGGCAGAGTTGGGTCGTGCTGCTCCCAGCCCCGCTCTGCAGTAAAGTTTGAGCAGGGACGCACCAGGCTGGGTGAGATGAGTTTAGAGACAAGTTACCATTTGACAAGGTGGCATGAGCAGCGACCACAGGGCAGAGCTGGCAAGAGGTATTTTTGGCTCTAGGTTGCTGGATTGTCTTTAAAAGACAATTGGTTTTGAACAAAATACCAATCAATATCACCTTTGTAAACAATTATAAGCCAAATAGAACCTTTGCAAGCAATGAATTGCAGGGTGTGCTCACTTCTACTTCGGGTGTGTGAGCACACTTTTGAAAGACAGGACAGATTAAGAGCCCCTGGCAATGTGGTGGGAGTTCAGGGTCCAAGAGAAATGCCCTCAAAAACTCTCCACAGGCACAGCCAAGGTGAACGGTGCCTTTAGTATCTACAGTCCTCAAGTGGGACCTCACCAGCCGTAAGCCTGACCAGACAAGCAGCACAGGTACTCCCTTACCTTCCACTCGTGGTCATCCGTGAAGATCTCACTCCGAGCAATGTCCACTCTGTTCCAGGCCACAGCTAACTTGAGCTGGTGGTCCCAGTTCTCATGACCAAAGTGGTCCTGGTTTCGGGATGCTGCATGTGAAGTGCATGTGTTAGAACAGAGGATCATTTATGCAGCAAGAAGATACCAGCTGGAAGCTCCCTTGAAGGCTTGGCCCTTTGGGAGAAACATCTCTCCCTGATCAGCTCAGCATCACAAGGTTTGGGGACCCCTTTTGTGACCCCATAAGTCAAGCAGCTGCAGGAGGTGGATTGTGTCCCATTCGTCTTGCCCCATCCTCCCAAGCAGGTCCCCACCCCTCACCTTTGAACAAGGCCTGGAGGATGGCCACATCCACGTCCTGCTGGCCATATTTGCCTTCTCTGAAAATGGTCAGGAGCTGCCGGCTCCGCACTATGTCTTGGATCTACAAGGAGAGCCGTGGGCAAGCAATCAGCAGCAGCATCTCCTCCCCGCCGCTTCCTGCAGCCCCCTGTCCTGTGTGGGGCAATTCCTTGCTCCCCTCGGGTTGCCTGCAGATCCCCCGTGCTGTGTCTCCCAGCCCAGCTGGTTGGTCTGAGATGGTACCTCTCTGCCAAAGGGAGCAGGCAGTGGAGGAGCAGAGCTCGAGCCCTTGAGGTGCCCACCAGGACAATGCTGAGCATGGCTGGGGGGAGATGGATGGATGGATGGATGGATGGATGGATGGATGGATGGATGGTGGAAGGTAGGCCTTAAACTTCACGCTGGAAGCCTTGCTGCTCATGGACAAGGACCACTGGGGACCCCTTTGATCTCCACAAGCTCAGCTAGAGGAGCTGTCTGCCTGTAAGAGGCTCACCTTCTTGGTCCACTCCACCAGCTTGCCCTCAGTGAAGAGCTCATAGGTGTCGTGGAAGAACATGCTCAGCTTCTTCTGGATCAAGGCAATGGTTATCTTGGGCACAGGCAGGCTGGCCACCTGTGCGATGACATCAGCCACACGCCCAGACCCTTCCACAATCACACATGGGGTCCCGTTGGTGATGGCATTGTAGATGGTCTGTAACGGAGCAGGGAGGCTGGTCCTAATCCCACCCAGAGGCCAGCAGACCCTCTCTGAGCCCAAGACCCACACCGCTGCTCTGCAGCACTCCCATCTGGCTGCATTTCAGGTAGCGTGGCACCACGCTGACACCGACACCGGAGAGCAGCTCTGCGGGCAAGGAGCTTCCCCCTCCCACCATCACCCCTCTCAGCTCTGCTGGGAGCGGGCAGGAGCAATTCCTTACGTCGAGTGTCCCGGGGCCTCCTTCCAGCACCACACACACGATGGGGATCTTGATGGCCACGCCTGCGGGGAAGCAGAGCCCAGGGTCACCTCCCTGTGGGGCAGCCCCCCCATGCAGCTGAATGGGGTCCCCTCTGAGCAGTGGGGTGTGAAAGGCAAGGGGGGAGCACTGCCCCTGACATGCTGGGCTCTGGGAGAGAGGGGAGATGATCTCCTGGCAGTTGTGCTGCTGGAGCATGTGTGTGCATGTGTTAGAACAGAAGACCATTTGCACAGGAAGAAGATACTGCCTGGAAGCCCCCTTGGAAGCGTTGCCCTTTGGGAGAAACGACTCCCCCCGACCAGCTCAGCATCACAAGGTTTGGGAACCCCCTTGACGATCCCATAAGTTGAGCAGCTGGCAGAGAAAGACTTTGATTGGTGTCACTGAGGAACCAGGTTCCTCATTTATCATGATAACCCTCTCAAACCCCTTTCCTGGATCCTCCAGGGAAGCCACAGCCTCCCCTCTCACCGGACGCCAGGATGGGCACCCCTTACCCACTGATGACCCATCCTGCCTTGTGCCCTCCCCTGCCTCAGGCCTGGCTATGTGTTGCGTTACCTCCTTTCACCTTGGTCTGCTCTGAAATGAACTTCTCCAGTCTGGTCCTCAGGGGGATTTCCACCCCGTACCTCCCGTGGGTCCCATCGTCCACCAGGATGAAGTGGGAGTGGTTGCTGTCCAGGCATGACAGGCTGCCTTGGTTCTCCTCATCCAGTATGTACTCAGCTGGAAATCCACCCTGTAAGGTGCAGGAGGAGAGACGATGGGAGAAGCCTGGCAGGGCTGCAGAGGAGCACCAGATGCCCAAAGCAACCAGCATGTGGGACAAGAACTGGCCAGCATGTGAGGACAGTCTGGCCAAGCAGCCGTCCCAGCCCTCCCTGCAGTCCTCACGTCAGCCTTGCCCCATGCTCCTCTGTCTCTGCTCCACCTGCCCTCACACCCACAAGGGTCCTCCCAGGAGAAGCTCAGCACCCACACAACACACTGGGTAGGGTAGAGGGGCTTCTCAGCAAATACCAACCTGGGACCATCACTTCTTCCGGTACGGCTGGGTTTTACCAGGCACCGGCACATCTTGAAGCACCCGTTCCCACCACGGTCCTTGGCAGGACATCCCCGGCAGTGCAGGCATAGGCAAAGCAAATACATCTCCAACTTTGCCTGGCTCACCATGGGGCAGATGAGGCTGTCCCGGTTGTACACGGTCCCCCAGGTGGCTACGCCAATGGTGACAATCTCGCCCTCCTTGTGGCTGCAGCTCAGGATGAAGTCTCGCACTGCCTCTCCCACCTGTTTCATCACACCAGCATGGGACCCGCCTGTGATGATCCAGGCCCCTGGAGGTCAGAGAGGGGCTTGGGAAGGGAGAGGCTCTGCTCACAGCAATCTCCTAGCATCCCCTGTAAGGCTGCAAGAACACCTGGTCCTCAGAGATGCTCCATCCCCCAGAAGATGTCTTTCCTGCCCACTACATCAAGCCCTGGCAGCACAGGAGATGCCTTCTTCAGCACAGTGTTGCATCTCTCAGTCCAGCCTGTTTGCAGTGATTGAGCATGGACAGTCCATCCCTGGTGATGGTAGTCCAGATAGGGAACTACAGGCCTCCTGGGCCAGCTCGGCATCTCCACAGCATCCCAAATAATCACTGAACATGGCCAGATGACAGGCTCCCCTCCCACTGCAATCGCAGGGAGACCCTCTGCATCTCTTACCAGTGGTCTGGGCCACTTTGACTAGCCCTTGCCGGAAGATGTTCTTCAGCCTTGGCTTCATGATGAAGTTTTTGGCTCCCCCGGTGACTGAGATGAGCAGGTTGGGTGGATCGAGGCCCCAGTGCTGTGTCATGAGGTGGTAGATGACCCGTGGAGGGGTATCCGAGGAGACACGCACATACTGTGAAAAAGGGATCATACATGCGTTTTGGGTAAAACCAACAGGGTCAGGGTAACAGGGCACCTCCACCACAATTTCTGCTGTCCCAGCAAAGAACCAGGGGCTTCCCACACCACTACTTGGCAGAGTCTTGTTGCTGCTGCCCCAGGTCTTTGTGCATGACCCCGTTCCCATTCATTTCCCTGGGACCGAGCATTCCCAAGACGAACTTAAGGACGAGAACAGAGAACAGCCACTCCTTGAACCGTGGGCCTTAGAGCATGAAGATCAGTCTCGTGGTTTCAGAAAGGGACTAGGCACAGGGCTGGGAGAGAGGAAGGGTCCCGTCCCACTCCCTCTCCTCCACTTGGTCAGTGTTGCCTTTGGGGCATCTCCATGCTTTCCTAACCTCCTCTCACTCAGGAGGGAAATACCTGCGTTCCGTCTGCCATGGCAAGACCTGAACACTGTGCATGACAGACAGGAAAACCAGATCACCTTCCCCATCTTCTGTCCCAGGCCCGTGAAGTGGATATCACCAAAGGCATCCGTTGGCATTTCCTGGATGTGCCTGCTGGGGTCCCATTCCTTCCCCAGGAAGATGGGAGGTTTGGCAGCATCTTCCAGGTGCTGTTCCCTGAGGTAGCCGCACTCGCACACGATCCGCCTGAAACACACACCACCAACTTTGCCAAGACCAAGCTAAACCCAGACGGCAAAGCCCAGCCGGGCCACCTGCCTCACCCAGTGTTCATGAAGAACACCACAGGCACCGGCATCTCCAACCCAGCTCAGAACTTGTGCAGAAACAAAAGCATTGTTAGGGGGAAAAATTAGAAAAAAAAATTGGTATTTCCACCTTTAGAGGTTTAGGGCAGAAATATTAAGGCTGCTCTGGATGAAGCAGGGATGGAAATGACTGCATGCGAAAGCATCGGGAAGGTTCCTCACTGGGACACGGGATATCTGCCATGCGGTGACACACAGCAGGGTGAAGAACCAGTCAAAAAGGAATTTGTGAATCCCTTTGACACCAGCTCCCTTGACAGAAAGGTGGGATTTTCTGGTGCTGTAGCTTTGTCACTAAACTCTCCTGTTGCTTTCCTGGCAGGGGAGGGGAATGACGGACGTCTGACTCACCCAGAATCTGATGTCTGGGAGCTTTCAACAAAGTAGGTGCACACTTTCTTCCGGATGTTTTCAGGAATCCACGAGATGAGATTTTCCTGAGGGAGCAGGAAAAGCAGCAAGGGGTCAGGGTTTCTGCAAAGGGCCAGAAGTTATGCCAAGGGCCAGACACCCCGCTGCCTGGAGCACATCTGGGTACTTTTTTTGATGTGAAGGAAGAGAGCTCCATCGCTGTCTGCAAGGACAAAGCCAAGTGTACTCCAAGGAGAGGAGGTACTGGAGGTGCTGGACTAGTACCTCAGATGTTTGAGATTTTTCTGTATGTCCCTAAAACTGAAGTGATCTGTTATTAATGCTCCCCCCGAGCCCAAGATTCCCCGCAGACATGTCACCAGATAACTCACTAACGCTCTTCTGTCGTGTGTGGCCAACCGCCCCCTCTCCCAGCACCTCCTGAACTTGCCTTTTCATTGCTGCCGGTGGGGAAATGTGCCTTCCGCCTGCTCCTCGAGACGCTGCTACTGCTCTGCTGGAGGTTGGGGACCACCTCGAAGTCGCTCATCTTCCTGAGTGGGTGCGTGGCGGGGTCGTCTGCTCTCTCGGGGCACACCTTGTTCAGTTCGGAGGGGAGCACCTTGGTGTGCCGGCCATGCGTGGCCATAGCTGCTGAGTCTTGCCCCGCTTGGCCTCTTCTCTCCTGTTCCTAGGCTGGGAGGTCCCGAACATCTCCATCCTGAGTGCAGCAGAGAAGAAGGCTACCCATGGACTTAAAGCACTGGGGCGTCCTGTCCATCATTCCCTGGGTGGAGAGATGTCCATGGGAAACCCGCCGGACCCTCGCTGTGGTCCCGACACAGGGGCCATGTGGGTGGTGAACCAGCCTCAGCATGCACCACGCCGCTCCGGGCAGCCTCTCAGCCTCCGAAAACTGACCCTGCCATGCTCTGCCCACCAGCACAGCTGCTGGCCTGCCTGCTCCGCTGCCTGTCCGTCTGCCTGCTCTCTGCCTGTCTGCCTGCCTGCTCCGCTGCCTGGCGGTCCACTGGCCCGCAGCTCTCCTCGCTCGCTCTCTGCTGCAGGCAGCTGGGACATTTCTGGCAGCAGGCAGAGCAGAAACCAGGTCTCTTGTGTGAGCAGCCCAAGCGTGGCCCTGCATGGAGAATCTGTGTCACCGTGCCGGCTGCAGGGACAGGGCACTCCTCCGCTGGGGGGGCTCTCGTGCCCCCTGCAAAGGTCCTCTAAGAGCCCAGGGGTAAACCCGAGGTGCACACCGGCATGCTGCACAGCAGGGGCTGCAAAACTCCTGAGCCCTCCCAAACGCTCGCAGCCCCCATTGTGGAGCTGCTGAGACCGGAGAGCTGCTGGAGCAAGGATGGAAAAGCTCCTGGGTGTCTCTGGAGCCCAAAGGGGAATGGTGACCTCTCAAGGAGCGGTGATTAGGTAATGGAGGAAGCGCAGCATGCAGGTATGGTGCTGGCGAAGCTGTGGGGACAGCACGCCTGGGTTTAAGGAGGATTTTGGCTGCCTTTCTGCATCACCCCCAAGGGTGGGGGGCCTTTATGGGGGACAAGGAGCGGTGGAGCAAAATCATGGCTCCCACTGTATTTCCTTCACAGCTCCTTTCCCCAGCTCAGCACTGCTGCAAGCAGGACCCGCGGGCCTTTTTGTCAGCCCCCCCTCCCCGGCTGCCTCCGGGAAGCATGCAGCCCCTCCGACCTTAGGAGCCAGATTTTGGCAGACTGGCTTTCTGCAGCAGCACAACCCACCGCAGATCTAATTGCTTGAGCAAGAGCTGTCTAAATAAGGTTGAATGCACCCTTAATTCTTGTTCCCGGCCCCACCTTGAGCAGGCAGGCCGGTGGGGGTTTGGGGCATGGCAGCAAGCAGCTTGTAAGCCCACGCGGGAAGGGTCCTCCACTGGCACCCCGGGGTGAACAGCCATGCTGATAAACCACCCGGAATACCTGTCCTTAAGGGCTCCGGGGCCAAGGGCAGAGCCTCTGCTCCCTCCCCCGCCGCCCCAGCTTGGCACCCCCTGGCAGCCTGCCCCAGAGGTCGGGGCACCTCTCGGCTGCACAGGGCGTGCACAGCACCCATCGGGTGCAAAGCCCTGACCGTGGGCGCTGAGCATTGCCTAGGGACCGTGCCCACCCCCTTGCCCCTCCGCCGGCACGACGGCCAGCGAGGCTGCCTGTACCTTCCTCCCCGCAGCATCCTCCGGCTGCATCACCAGCTCCTCTGCTCCATGCCAGTCACAGGGATTCAGCGCCGTGTCCCTCTCCTCCAGCGGGTCATTTTGTCACTGGAGACACAGACGATGAGCAGAGTATAGGGCAGAGCCGCCTGCGAGCTGCCTGCAGAGAGGAGGAGATGGCAGAGCGGCTGGCAGCCTCCCAACAAATCAGGCTGCGGAAGCGGTCCCTGCCGAGAAGCTGCAGCGCTCAGGCAAGCCCCGAGTTCGCTCGAGCGGCTGAGTCACGCTCCCCGCTGCCCGCAGCGGCGATTTCCACCCACAGCGTCCAAGCGCACAGCCTCCCGCTGCCGTCGGCCCCACGTGAGGTGAGCCCCTCGGTGGATGTCAGGAGCAGGGGATGCTCAGGGGACGGCACGGCCGTGGCACACGGATGCTGCCGGAAAGGAGCTGCAGCCCGGTGGCTCTGATGGAGGCTTGGGTGCGTCGCAGGTTTGGCAAGTGTGATGAAAAAAAATCCCTTCCCTAAATATCAGTTTCCATCAGTCTTCATGGTATGAAAGTATATTAACTTTATTTTTATATATTAATTATACACTGTGAGGTGATGAGGAAGTGGAATTTTACTGGAGACTTTGGTATTGTTTGTGCTGAAGTAAAACAAACAAAAGGACAGCCCGGCCCTGGAAAGAAGGACTTGGCTTCTGGGAAGCTCAGAGCGGTCCGTGAAGGATAAGGGATACCCCAGTCAGCCCAGGTAACGCCAGCATCCCGGCCCCGCTGGCACGTCCTTGAAACCCTCCCGGCGTCGCCTGGTGTCACCGACCAGTAACTCCAGCAGGACTGACTCCAGGGGCGCCTGGATCGATAGGCGAGCGGCAAGAACGCCGCAGAAATAGAGCGGGTTTGCAAAGTTTCGCTGTGATTAGCAACCGGTGGCGTGGGCGTTAGCGATTAGTCAAGTCCTCTCGTACCTGCGTGTTGAAGGGTATAAGGACCCTGCGTAAAACCACATTCGGTTGCCCCAATTTGGCTTGGACCCCTCATGCGCATGAATAAATATTTACCCTTGTAATTCCACGCTTCGCATCCCAGCCTCCCGCCTCGGTCAGCACAGGCCAGCTGTGAATCTTCATACCACAAGCCCCCGGTGAGGAACCTCCCTGTCACACCACGGGCACTACACGCCCTTCGGCTGGTGCGTCCCACCTCCCCGTTTCAGGTGCTCTCCTCCTCCCGTTATGCTCGGTGCCCTAAACGAACCGGCTTCTCCCCTGGATTTGCAGCCACTTAACTTGCATTTGCCACAGAATTCGCTTAACAAACCCAGCATTCACCTTGCTCGGGGAACGTGCTAAGCAGCAGCGCCAGGCCAGGAAGGCAGCCGAGGCAGTGGGTGCTGCAGCAGATTTGGCCGGTGGTGGCTCAGCGGCAGGTATGCCAGGCAGCCCGGGCCACTGCGGCTCGGAGCGAGCCGAGGGTCCTGCAGCGCTGGGTCGCAGCCATCCCCGATGGCTTTCGCTTTAAAACATCACGGGGCAGCATCGGGAGAGAGCTGGGAAGAGAGATGTCGCTGGTTCTCGGGCTGGTCTGGGGCTGAAGCCCTGTGCCACCCTGCACGTTGCGATGGGCTGAGGTGCTGGAGCAACGCGTCGAACAACCAAGCAGGGTCCAAAGGAAAACGCAGTGGTGCAATCGCATCCTTTAGCTCGCTTTCCAGCAGAAGCACGTAAGTTAGCACGGGCCATCTGTGCAATGAGTTCTTCTGGTTTCCTTGAACAAGAGCAAACAGCTGAGACATTTTGCTGGAAGAACACATGACACCAATAAAGCAGTAAATAAAATCCATGTGCGATGCTTTGCAGTTCAGTTGTAATTAACTCTGCACTGCCAAAAGAACTGAAGCCAGAACTGCGCATTAATTACACGTTAATGTGAGTGTTCATCCGCTCTCGGCTGGCTAGCTCTCTGGAGACCGTGGCTTTTATTTCATTTTTGCATATGCCAAAACCACCATGGCCCAGTGGGACCCATGTGGAGCCAGCGCGCTGGGGCGGTTCCCGCTGCTCCTCCTAAAAGCTCAGCTAAAACCCAGCAAGGCTGAAAGCAAATCCTGGCAAGTTAACGTCCGTTTGCGACAGCAGGAGGAACGAGGTTAGAGCATGAAAGACTCTGGCCGCTCTCGGGGGGCTGCGCCCGCACACACGTCCTGTGCCCGAGGTCAAATTCAGCCAGATTGATGTTTGTGAACCAGAATGCTTTTTGCTGCCGAAGAGCAGCAAACGTCCTGCCAGCGCCGTGGAGCCTCCACTGGGATCAGCCCCTGGCTCTGGGTCTCTCCTGGCAGTGACCCCGGCTCTGTGCGAGCCCCCTCTCCTGCCGGGGCTCGGTCCTCCCAGAAGCTGTCGCGGTGCTGACCTGGCGTGGCTGCTGCTGCTGTGGGTGCTGGAGGCTGTCCAGTGCGGTGGACTTCAGAGCGGGGAGGACACGTCCATCCTTGGATGGGAAGGCACTCAAATGTCCTCCCAGGCGAGGGAAGACACGTGCCTTGGTCTGCCAGGGAAATCATAGAATCCCAGACTGGTTTGGGTGGGCAGGGACCTCACAGCCCACCCAGTGCCACCCCTGCCATGGGCAGGGACACCCTCCACTAGCCCAGGTTGCCCAAAGCCCCATCCAACCTGGCCTTGAACACTGCCAGGGAGCCAGGGGCAGCCACAGCTTCTCTGGGCACCCTCTGCCAGGGCCTCAGCACCCTCACAGGGAAGAATTTCTGCCTCACATCCCATCTCCATCTCCCCTCCGGCAGCTTCAGGCCATTCCCCTTGGCCTGTCACTCCCTGCCCTTGGCACCAGCCCCTCTCCAGCTTTCCTGGAGCCCCTGCAGGGACTGGAAGGGGCTCTAAAGTCTCCCCGCAGCCTTCTCTTCTCCAGGCTGAACCACCCCAACTCTCTCATCCTGAGGTCTCCAGAGCAGAGGTGCTCCAGCCCTCACATCATCTCCGTGGCCTCCTCTGGACTCTCTCCAACAGCTCTGTGTCCTTCTTGTGCTGGGGACCCCCGAGCTGGACGCAGCACTGCAGGGGGGTCTCCCCAGGGTGGAGCAGAGGGGCAGAATCCCCTCCCTCGACCTGCTGCTCACGCTGCTGGACATGCAGCCCAGGACACGGGTGGCTTTCTGGGCTGCCAGCGCACATTGCCGGGTCATGGCGAGCTTCTCGTCCCCCAACAGCCCAAGTCCTTCTCCTCAGGGCTGCTCTCCATCCATTTTCCGCCCAGCCTGTAGTTGTGCTTGAGATTGCGCTGACCCACGTGCAGGACCTTGCCCTTGGCCTTGGTGAACTTCATGCCGTTTGCACGGGCCCACCTCTCCAGCCTGTCCAGGTCCCTCTGGATGGCATCCCTTCCCTCCAGCGTGTCAACCCATCGCACAGCTCCGTGTCATCAGCAAACTTGCTGAGGGTGTGCTCGATGCCACCGTCCGTGTCACCAACAAAGATGTTAAACAGCGCCGGTCCCAGTACCAACCCCTGAGGAAGAGGAAGGAGGTCCCTCCCACATCTTCCCCCCATGCCCCAAGGCATCATTTGGGCCCGCTTCTCTGAGGAGTTCCCATGAAGGATGCCTCCTTCCAAGGGCCTTTCCTGAAGCGATGTCAGTGGAGATGGAGCCCAGCACTGGGAGGAAAGGAGCATCTGTGGTGGTGGCACCAGGGCCACCAGCCCTTCCCTGGGCAGGGCCAGGGGCGCATCCCACCAGGGCAAGTGAACAGGCGCAGAGGAAAGCAGGCATGGCCCCTCTCAGCATCCCTGGCGCCGGTCCTGGAAATAGTGGCTCAGTGGCTTGGCTCCAAGCCTCATCCCGCTCCTTGGGCCGGCGGAGAATGGTCACAGCACCTGCCCGGCACGTGGCCAGGCCTGGTTTTGGGGGCAGAGGAAGGGTTTTGCAGTGGCCGGCACAGAGGGCAGGTACCGGCAGTGGGGGATCCGATGAGAGGATGCTGCTCGGAAAGAGCCTTTGGGAAGTACCACAGAGCCACCTCCCGCTTGCCAGCATTTTCTGATCTAAATCTCCATGAGATTTTTGTCTTTGCGTCCATCTCCAGGGCCCAGAAGGCACTGAGAAGCCGTGGATGCTCCAAGCAGCCTCACCTCATGCTCGGCTGCCCTTGCTGGGGCAGCCGCAGCCGCCAAAACTCTCAACCCCAACATTTGGGTCCGCTCCCTGGGCAGCAAGGTCTGCCAAGGCAGCAGGCAGGTGTGGGCAGCAGCTCGGCCCCAACGCGGGAGCTCCCCAGCCACCCGGTCTGCAGGAGGGGATGGAGCGGGGCGACAGCGAGGGCCTGGCGCCCTTTGGGGCACGCTGCCACTGCACAGCTCTTGGGGATGCCCCGGAGTGGTCCCCAGCTGGAGAGGAGCGAGGAAGGGCTCCAGATTTCCCTGAAGAAGAGACTCCCTAAACACGAGGAACATCCCGGCTGGGGCTGCTTCTCCTGCAGGCAGCGCAGGCAGCTGGTGGCTGTGCTGGGGCTGCCTCCCCCTGCCCAGAGAGCCTCCCGTGGGATCCCAGCACACGGGGGGGTGCGGGAGAGGGGAGAGGGGAGAGGGGAGAGGGGAGAGGAGAGGAGAGGAGAGGAGAGGAGAGGAGAGGAGAGGAGAGGAGAGGAGAGGAGAGGAGAGGAGAGGAGAGGAGAGGAGAGGAGAGGAGAGGAGAGGAGAGGAGAGGAGAGGAGAGGAGAGGAGAGGAGAGGAGAGGAGAGGAGAGAGGAGTCTCCCCCAAACCTCCATCTCAACCTCTTTCCTCACCCTGGCCTTCAGGAGAGCAGACACTGGTCCCCTCTGGGGATCTGCTTGGAAGAGTCCCAGGGGACTTTCCCTTTCCCTTTCTCCCTTTCTGCTTCCCCTTCCAGGGATGCATCCCCGCAGGGACGAGCAAAGCGGTGTGTAGAAACCAGGCATGGCCCCCAGATCTCTCTGCTAGTTTTATTTCGCAGGGACCCCGGGGGGCCCAGCTGCCCCACTCAGGGGCGGACCCAGGGGAGGTGGTGTGTGTGGTCCCCTGAGCTGGGCTCTTCCTCCCGGACCCTCCGCAGCCATGATGGATCCTCACGGGTCCCTGGCGGGGAGCGGAGCCGGCTGCGCCCGTCGCTGTCCCACTGCCAGGACAGGCTCCGGACACGCTGGCGGGGCACAGGGGGGCTGCGCTCCCCACACTCAGCGGAGAGGCTGCGGTGCCGGGGGCCTCCGGGATGCCGCTGCTGCCTCTGCCGCCCCTGCCTCTGCTGCCCCTGCTGCCACGGCCACAGCCCCACGTAGGGGTGGAAGCGGCCGTGGGGACTGTGGGCCACCCCGGCACGGTCATTGCCCACCCTCAGGCGGTGGATGGCCATGATGGGCTGCCGGCAGAGTGGGCAGGTGGCAGCGAGGGCGGTGGCAGCCCAGCGCTGGATGCAGGGATGGCAGAAAGCATGCCAGCACGGGTCCACAGCAGCAGGGTCTTCAAGGGGACCCAAGCAGATGGGGCAGGTGTCCCCCCGCTGGGAGCTCCTGGCGGCTCCCGGCACCGCCGGCTCGTGCCTGGACGCCTCCAGTGCTGCTGCTGGGACTCGGTGTCCTGTCAGCTGCTGGCGGGACTTGATGTCTCCTCTGCTGCTGGCAGGACTTGATGGGTGCCACAGGCGGGACTCGAGGGCTCGTGTTCCGCTGGCGGCTCTCGGTGGCTCCTCGGCCACTGGCGTTCCGCTGGCAGGACTCGACCTCTTGGGTGCTGCCCGCAGGACTCCACGTCTCGTGTGCTGCTGGCAGTGCGCCACGCCGGCGTGTATGGGTGCCCACCGCAAGTGATGTCATGGGGTGACTGTGACTCTCTGGTGTCATCACAGAGCTCTCAGGGGCGCACCCGGGGAGGGGCCCAGAAGCTCCTCGCCCAGCCTCAGACACAGACCTTGTGATGCAAAGCCTGTCCGGCAGCGTGCTGTCCCCGTCTCTCTCTTGTCCTGGGGAGCCCAGCACTGGACACAGCACTCCAGGGGTGGCCTCACCGGCGCTGATCCCCTCCCTCGACCTGCTGGCAATGCTCCTCCTCGTACAGCCCAGGACACCCTTGGCCGCCTTTGCTGGCTCAAGTTCAAGGTGGTGTCCACCAGGACCCCCAGGGCCTTCTCTGCAGAGCTGCTTTCCAGCCAGGCACCCTCAGCGTGTCCCGGGGCCTGGGGCCGTTCCTCCCCCGGGGGCAGGAGCCAGGGGAGGCAGCGTTGGGGTCCCCTGAGCCCAGCTCTTCCTCCCAAACCCTCCGCAGCCACGATGGATCTTCGCTGGTCTCCAGCAGGGAACGGAGCCAGTGTGCCCCTGCCACCAAGGCCACGGCCCCGCGTAGGGATGGAAGCTGCCGCGGTGACACCCCGGCATGGTCATCCTCTGTTGCCAGGCAAGAGGCCCACGCTCCCAGCTCGGTCTTTAGCCCAGGATTTCATCTCGCTCAGGGCGCTGGCTGTTTGTCCCACCTTTCCTATCGCATGGCAGAGAAGCCGAGCCCTGCCCTGGGCAGCCCACCATCGCAGCAGCTGTCCTGCAGCTTAAACCCAAGCTCCCTGCGACACCCCATTAACCCCTTCTTCCCAACTTCCCCCGTGCATCCTCCGAGTGCCCGCCATCCTCGGCCGTGCACCCTGCGGCGGTGAGGCTCGCTGTCCCGCCCCTCCGCTGTGCCGTCCCCATCGCCATCCTCTCCCTCCACCTTTTGAGGGTCTTTTTAGATGCCAGGCTCAGCTCTCAGTTACAGTGCCGACGTGTTTCTTCCCAGACCTGGGGTCCACCCAAGGTCCCAGCTTCACCTCCCCGCCGTGGGCCAGCCGAGCTAAAGGGATCGCCAGCTTTGCAGCGCATCAGCCACACGATACCTGCACACAGCGACCTTCACAGGAGAAATCAGAAAAATTAGCAGAAGCTCCATCTATGGCAGACAGCCCCCGGGCTGGGGATGCTGGAGCACAGGATGCCAGCAGAGCCCTGGCAGCACGGTATGCCCTCCGCTTGTCCCCAGGGCACGGTTACGCTCCGTCCGGGCAGGGACCCAGTTCCCCAGGTGGAGCAGGACCCTCTGCCGCCCTTGTTCTGCAGAGGAGGACAGAGTCTGTAGCGAGCGGGGTCCCGGTGAGGTGAACCTGCATGCAGGGGTCCCTGTGTTGGGTTTGTGTGGCAAGGTTTTGGTAGCGGGGGGCTACAGGGGTGGCTTCTGTGAGAAGCTGCTAGAAGCTTCCCCTGTGTCTGACAGAGCCAATGCCAGCCGGCTCCAAGACGGACCCGCCCCTGGCCAAGGCCAAGCCAATCAGGGCCTCTGTGATAACATATTTAAGAAAGACAAAAACAGTCAGAGAGAGCTTTTGCAGCCGGAGAGAGGAGTGAGAAGATGTAAGAACATCTGCAGACACCCAGGTCAGTGCAGAAGGAGGGGGAGGAGGTGCTCCAGGCGCCGGAGCAGAGATTCCCCCTGCAGCCTGTGGTGAAGACCATGGTGAAGCAGGCTGTCCCGCTGCAGCCCATGGAGGGAGGATGAGGGGGTGTAGAGATTCCACCTGCAGCCCGTGGAGGACCCCACGCCGGAGCAGGTGGAGACACCTGAAGGAGGCTGTGGCCCCGTGGGAAGCCCACGCTGGAGCAAGCTCCTGGCAGGACCTGTGGACCCGTGGAGAGAGGAGCCCACGCCGGAGCAGGTTTGCTGGCAGGACTTGTGACCCCGTGGGGGACCCACGCTGGAGCAGTTTGCTCCTGAAGGTCTGCACCCCGTGGGAGACACCACGCTGGAGCAGTTCGTGAAGGACTGTAGCCCATGGGAGAGACTCACGTTGGAGAAGTTCGTTAAGGACTGTTTCCCGTGAGAGGGACCCCACACTGGAGCAGGGGACCGATGAGAGGAGTCCTCCCCCTGAGGAGGAAGAAGCGGCAGAAACACCGTGTGATGAACTGACTGTAACCCCCATTCCCCGTCCCCCTGTGCCGCTGAGGGGGGGCGGAGGTTGAAGCCGGGAGTGAAGTTGAGCCCAGGAAGATGGGAGGGGTGGGGGGAGGTGTTTTAAGATTTGATTTTATTTCTTATTCCTCTGTTTTGCCTAGCAATAAATAAGATTAATTCCCTCTCTAGGTTCAGTCTGTTTTGCTCGTGACAATAATTAGAGAATGATCTCTCCCTGTCTTTATCTCGACCCACAAGTTTTTCGTTATACTTTTCCTCCCCTGTCTAGAGAAGGAGGGGAGTGCTAGAGCGGCTCTGGTGGGCACCCGGCCCTCAGCCAGGGTCAACCCACCACAGTCCCCCATCCCTGCTGGTTCTGGAGGCACCACCCCTTAGTGCTGGGAGCAGGGCCAGGGAGAGCGCTCAGGTAGCCCTAAGGGATTATACTGGTCCCAGTCCCCAGGGCAGGATGGGACCCAGAGCCCATTGCAGCCCAGCAGGGGTAAAGGCAGCTCCAACAGCTTTGCGGTTTAGCACCAGCTGCCCCCGTACGTTGCTTGTTCTTAAACAAAGCTCCCACGGGGTCCCCGTACCTTTGATTGGCAAGGGGACCATGGCCCCTCCAGGCCAGCGTAGCCAGTCAAGCACAACTGGGATCTCTATCAACATTTTCACTTCTTACAGGGCTCCACGCTTTGTTTCCCACGCACGCGGGGCAGTTTGCGCAAGGAGCTCCAAACCGAACACGGGGCGTTGGGGATCTCTCTAAAGCATCGTCTCCCAGCCACGCGGAGCTGGGGGAGATGCCCTCGCCGCCTCCCACAGCTCTTGGCTGGCAGCACCAGGACGCGGCCCCTGCCCAGCCACTCCAGCAGAGCAGGACAGAAGAGGGGAGAGAGCCCGGCAACCCAACCCTCCTACTTCAGCCCTCCTCCCAGCACCGCAGCCTAGTTCACGCTCAGCAGGAGCCCGAGTTACGGCCCAGGCGCCCATTCAGCATTGGCACAGTCGTTCCCTTTGTTCCTACCACCCAAAGCCAAATATCTCCCGGCAGTGGCCAGAGACAGCCTAGATGAAAAGTCACCTGCAAGCCTCGCACCTCTGACCATCCTGGCGAAAGCCAGCCAGATTCCGGCAGCCGGCGCAGCGCTCAGGCAGCGGCACCAAGGTTTCACAGCCGGTTTAGCTTCACGAGTTGAACTCAAGCAGTTTGTGTCCGAGGGCCGTAAGCCTGGCCGTGCAAACGGAAGGTGTTGTGCACGCCCACAGAAATGCTGCCTGAAGCGAGTCACCCCACCTGGCAGAAGGCAGTAGTCAACTTTCCTCAAACAAAGCTATGAAGGAAGGTGCGTTGCTTGCACGCAAGGCTCCTCCATGCCGCAAAGCCAATTCTGGCCAAGCGTGGGACCACGTAAGAGCAGTCAGCTCCCATCCTCCTCTCCCCACCCCGGGTCTCTTATGCAGGTAGCGCAGGACAGGGTTTCGTCTGTGCCCGGCCCTGCCAGGAGCCCCCGGGCCCCCCCCACTTCAACAGGGGCTCTCAGGGGTGCTGGGGGACACAGGCCCGGCTCTTGCAGAAAGGCCCAGGTCCTTTCTGAGAGAGCAGCGTTGCTCCCACCACCCGGCTCTTCCCAAAGGCTGAATGTCACCACGAACAGACCCCTCCTTGCAAGCCCAGCAGCACTTGAAAGCAGCCTCGCTTCGGCCTCCCTCCACCACCCCGTCAGGGCCACAACTCCCTCGGCCATCGCTGCCAACCTGTAGCCGCTGTGGGGGCGGAATTGAACTCTTTCAGACTAGCACAGTAATCAAATCAGTTTAATATATAGTCAACATACTGTAAATGCATCTGAACCCTACAGTATTGCTGTCAGCCGTGGCCATCAAGCCCAGGAGAGCACCCTTCTGGAAAGGCACGGAGAGGTAGGAGAATCGGGGCATTTCCCCGGATTAGTTGCAAGTGAGAATGTGCACGTGGGACCTTCCTCCTGGAGGCCCGAGATAACCAGGAACTTGTGCTTTTTGCAAGGAGTGCTAATGTGCTGGGACGAGTACAGGCACCTGGAGTAACAGCCGAGGCCTCTTGCTCACCAAGTCAAGAAACTCTTGCCGGCTTTTGCCTATACTAAAAAGAAAAAAAAGAGAAGAAGGAGGGGGACAGAAAAGCCTGGCTCTGTGCGCGTGAAGGGTATTTGGTGAGGCAGGAGCAAGAAAGATGCAGAACGTTGGTTTTGCCCTCGGCCAGGGACAAGGATTGTTGTTTGCATTGCTTTGGACTCCGTAACCACCCCAGGGGTGAGTGAGAAGAAACGTGTCATCCCCCAGTACTGCCACCACGTTTCCTGCACCAGCAGAGCAAGAGCAAAGCTCTGGAGCCAGCTGGGCGCCTGGAGTGGGGACAATGGTGACTCCAAGCATTTGGCTCATCCTCTGTGGCAGCTGAGGTGGCACCACGGTGGTCTCCTCGTGGTGGGGAAGGCGTGCAGTCCTGCGGCTCTGCGCAGAGGCACTGCTCACTGGGGCGGGCAGGTCCGGAGATGCTAATTATCAAATTTTGCATAAGGGTTCTCTTCCTTGAAGAGGCCTAGAAGAGAAGAGAGATTTGTTCAGACAGCAGTGGCCAGCGAGAAACCTAGTGCTTGGTAACAACTTTCTCATTTGTGCTTCATCCAGCCTCCCGCCCCGCAGTCCTTCCCAAAGACCTGCTCTCGCTCGAGCCGTGCATGCGGCCAGCACCATTTCACGCCTCCGCGCAAGAGGAGAGATCCGTTAAGGAGCCCGACCTGACGGCAAACCCCCTCTCCCCAGCAGTCCGTGAAAGCCCAGGTAAAGCAGCACAACAGAGCGCCCCGTCTGCACGCTCCTTCTGGTCCACTGCACTTGGAAGCTCAGAGCCCAGACCCAAATTAAATTAAAACTGTTCTTAGAGCTGCTCCTACACCCACCGACTGGGAGACAGCGGAGCAGGGCATGGGGCTGACTTCTGGGCCAGTGCCAAGCCCCCGTCCCGCTGCTGGCTGCTTTCCCTGCCCCAGCCCATCACTTTTGAGGAGAAACAGCCAGAAAGGACAAGATTGCCAACTCTGCGGTCAGGCTGCAGCGAGACAGAGTCCTGGCATGGCAACAGTCCTGGAGCACAGCTCTTCCACTTCCACATGACGTGCTTCCCCCACCCAGAGCTCCTTCAGGCACAGCTTTGCCTGCTCTGCATTCCCCCTGGATCTCCTGCCCAACCTGGACCTGCTGCAGGCAGAGGAAGGGTCTCCAGCATTCCCTACGGTCCTCCCCCCCACCAAAGCCAGAGACCACCACGCGCAGCGTGCAGGAGCCTGACGGCTCCCTGCCCCACGGCCACCTTGGAAGCCCCCAGCAGCCCCAATGAGCAGGCAGGAGAGACCCCTCCACCAGCCCCAGGCTGCTCCCCGCTTCCTCCCAGGCTGCTGTCCTCCTCAGGCAGGTCCCCACCTGCCCCAGGGTGGTGGGACTCCCCCGAAGGCCAGCCCAGCCCCAGGCGGGAGGCCGTGCACTCCCAGCACCAGGGCGGGGGGGCTGAGCCACCTCCCGGGGAAGCGCTGCCGGCACAGGAGGACCCGCTCTGCGGCCGGGCTGGTGCCTGCTCTGTGCTCCTGCGGCTGTGGACACCCGGGCTGCTGCACCCCGGGGTGCTGCCTGGCCCCCCGGCCACTCGCTGACCGCAGGGCCATGCCTGAAGGGCAGCAGCATCGTGGCTGGCGCTGGGCCTGCCAGCTTCTGCTTCTCCCCTCCAGCCAAGGCGCAGCAGCTTCTCCCACGTGGGGAGTTCGGAGGACACAGGTCCCAAGGCGGGGGTGGAAATCAAACACTGCCCTGCCCAAGGGGAGCAGCAATCGCGTGGGGTCACATGCTGTGACCTAAGCATCTCTATGCTTGCTCCCAGAGGCAAAGAGCAAGTCACTGAGACGGGGGAAGCAGAGATGGTGTTTTCCCTGCTGGCCAAGTCTCCTCTGCAGCTGTAACCATAGCAAGGAACACAGCTACTGAGGCTGCTCGATCCAAACCCTAGTCTGAACCGCTCGCATCAGCGCTGTACCATATTTTCTTCGGATTTCATCATGCCGTGATTTCATCTCTGCTCTCCTGCAAGAAACAAAGCAGAAAAACCACGCGTCAGTGACTGGCGATACAAAACCAAACAAGAGGAGCTACAGCTCCTTCTTCTTCCCAACCTAGGGAGCTCCAGGTTTGCTCAGTGTCCCCCGCCACCCATGTCCCTGTGGCGCTGGGGCCCACCAGAGCCCACGCACGTCAGCAGCCCTCAGGGAGCCGCGTACACAACACTGCTGGGATGCTGCATCTGCCAGTCATCCCAAAAAGACGTTGCTCGTGAGGTTTACATTTGAGCTAGGGTCGAAGCAGCCACCGACCACACACGTCGGGCCCCACGTGCCTCCTGGCGTCGCGTTTGACAGCACAGACAGGAGCCAAATCGCACCGCAGCCTGGGGCGGCGCGGCTCGCTCGCAGGGGAGCGGGGACCGCGGGGCAACCTCACCTCTCCTCCTGCCGCACCCGCCGCTTCTCCCGCTCCCTGGCCGCCCTCTCGTCATCCTTGTCTGGCCTGGCAGACAGAAGAGCCCGTTAGCAGCGCTTGGCACTCAGTTCTGCAACAGCACGTGGTTGCATCTGAGCTACTCCGAGAAAACAGGGAACCCCTCCAATACTTGCTTTTTGCTCTTTTTCTTACAACAGCAGCAGCAGCAGACCCCCAACGTGATGAGGATCATTCCTCCCACCACGGACATCGCAATGATCAGGGCTTCAAAGTTCACTAAAGGATTTGACAAAACACATTTAGCACACAAACACACGGCTGCCTGGAGTTACAATATTTACAAGCATAGGGTTACTGTCACCAGGAGCTTCAGTCACTGGGCTGGAGACACGGAACGCAGGATGGACATCGTTATCTATAGGTACGCACGTGTTGGCACCGGCACGTACACACCAGCTGAGCATACGTAGTGCTGATTACAGCGCTCGGTTACTGGCCATGAAGAAAGGCAAGAGCAAACGCACTCAGGTCAAACTCCTCCGGCAGAAACAGGAGCAAAGCTGTCTTAATCGCTAATCCGGGTGAACAGGAACCCATCAAGGGAAAAAAACTGGAGGCTTCCGGGCTGAGGAGCAACCTCTGACAGAGGCCACAGCTGGCACAGGAGTTACTGCCCGCAGGAGCCAGCCTCAGAAGTCATCCAGGAGGAGATGACACGGACTGGAGGCACTTACGGGTGTCTGGAGTCCTGGGGTGAGAGAGTGCGAGGCAAGATCCGTTGGGATTTATGGGCTCGGGGCCAGCAGTGCTGCTGAAGCAGCTGAAGACGGCTGCCGTGGCTTAGCAGGTCACCAGTGAGACCAGAAGTCAGCGAGCCACCGGCCTGCAGACACTTGTGTTTGGCCCCACGGGCAGGCTCACGTAGCCCCTCCAGCAGTCACCCAGCAGCAGGGAGGGCTGCAGGTCCACGTTCCCAGGAAGGCTTTGAGAAAGGCGGTATTTGAGACCTGACTGTCCACAGCGCTGTCTTGCCTCGGAGCTACGCAAAGCTTTCGTTGGCTGCCCTGCGACGGACCCGTGGAGCCATGCGGGGGACAGCCCAAAAGCCAAGGATCAGAAGTCAGCCCAGCGGAGGTGAGATGCCCAAACCTGCTCTTCAGCTCAGAAGAGTTTCTCCACCAGCATCCGTCTGTATCGGTGCTTCTGAGACCTTGGCTTTCACGGTGAGCCTGGGGTCCAGACCCCCCCCTTCCCACAGAGGTCCGTGGCAGAGCACCAGCCACTCCACCGCCCGGTGATAAAGGCTTAAGTCCAAAAACGCAGACTCATTTAAGAGCTAATCTCCCACAGGACTAATCTGCTCTAAAGCGAGTTTTGCAAGCTAAGGAACGCGTTCTTCTATAATGAAACCTTTTGTGAAGCTACTCACATACAAACTAGTATTTCAAGGTCTTACACAAGTTTCACAAAAGCATCCTGTAGCGCTCACAAAGAGGAGATTCTTCCTCCACAAGGTATGGCAGCAGTTTTAGCTCTCTTGTGGGTAGAGAAGAGAGCCCAGCCTCAACCGCGATAGATGTCAGGCGACCACAGTTCAACTCCAAGTTCCTCATCAAGGTGACGGGTGAGAGAAATCAAGCCCCAGCTTGCTTCCTAGCTGCCCCAGCCCCCAAAACCTGGGTCCTGTCTGAGCACGAGCATACCTGGTCTAAACAAGACAGGAATTTCTCCAGAAACCCACCAGGAAACAGAGCACCGAGGAGGAAAGGCAGCCAGGAGGTGACGTGGGTGCCCAGAGCTGAGCAGGACCATGGCACGCTCAGCACCGGGAGCCCACGCAGGCCTCCAGAGAAGTCACCTCACTTCTGGTTCCAGAGCCCCCGTGAATTTTACGAGCCTGCCTGGGACAGCAGCCACATGGCTACGCATGAAGAGCCAGCGGCAGCGCAAGGAAGGGCGCACGGGGCGCAGAGAGGAGCTGCTGAGGAGTCGGACACCGGGAAGGGTTGCACGGGCAGCTGCCTGCAGAGCACCTTCGACTCCTGCTCCCAGGCACTAGCCATGTTTGGAAGCCTCCATCACACCAAAGCATGAGGAACATATTTAGAGTTGCTAAAGCCCCACGGGTCCTTCTTGCCAGAAGGCAGGGACTGCTCACACTCCGCTTTCTCGCCCACGCTTCAGGAAGTTTGCGGAACCCTGATTGACTTCAGCCCGTCATTGCTGCACCAGCAGTGAGAAAGGGAGGCAGGGGAAACCTCCCACCGCCGCCGCACGAGCGGCAGTCAGTGCCACTTAGCAGCCAGCACGAGAGGCAGCCATCGCTTGAGCGCGATCCACTTACCCCAGCAGACACCCCAGCGCGCTGAGCGGAGCTCACAGAGGTCAGCCGGGGGGAGGATCCTTCGGACGGGGTACTCCACGCACCTCCCGCTGCTGGCACACCACAGGCACTGGGACACAGGAACCAGGCAGCACAGCGTTACTGGTGCACGGCAGTACTGCTAGCTAGCTAGCCGTGCTCTGCTTTTGGTAGCCGCAGCAAGACGGCCACCGCCGCCTGCTCCCGAAGGACCAGGTACCGCCCAGCAGCCCCGGGATGCTGGGGAGCAGCAGTTGCGTTCGGTCAGCACGGGCTGCATCAGGCTTGCCCACGCCAGGAGAGGCAGGCAAGGGGAGCGCAGATTTCTAGAGCGAGTCAAGGTGCCGAGAACCCTTCTCCTGCCTTGCACGACGGTAGTAATCACCAAATCCTTCATGTTTACTCCGTGCAGCATTTTTGGGACAAGGAGAAAGCTTTTGAGACAGCCACTCAACAGAGAGCTGGTGAGCAGGAGAGGGGGGTGCGTGCGCCAGCCAGGCGACCTGCAGCAGCTTTGCACCCTCTTCTCCTGGTGGCTCCAACCCCCAACGTCAGCGTTCGGTTGGGTTTGGTCAAACTGGTTCTGGCTAAATCAGCTGTGAGATCTGACTCAAGTTCAAGTTTGCCGATATCTGAGATAAGGCAGCAGAGGTTGGCAGGACACAGGTATGCATCCTGCACCCACCCAGTGCCGTGGCACCCACAGACCAGCAGAGGGGCAGCTCGGCCAGCCAGTCCAACCCACTCAGCTCCTTCACCGTGCGCATCCCCTGACGGTGTCTCCCATCCGTGAGGACCTCAGCAATTCCATTACTCGACTCTAAAATCGTATGACAAAATCCAAATGGTTTCTAACAACCTCTTCCCAGAGCCCCTGCGGGAGGTTGCCCTCTCACCGTCATGGGGGGGGGTGACATTTGCAGCATGCTCAGGACAAGGGCAGGGGAGCAGCCCCCCTCCCAGGGGAGGAACTGCTCCAAAACAGCCCCGCAAAAGCCCACGCCATGTTTTCAGGCATCGCGAAAGGCTGGGAGTTTTACCGCTGCTACTTACGGTGACATTTTTCAGACACTCCTCGCAGCTCCTGTTTGTGTACTGGTGACAATCTACAGGAAGGAAAAAAAGACACCTCGGTACTTTGAACAGCTTCTCAGTGGTTTAAAACTCCGGGCTCCTCAGAGCCGGCTCCTGCCCGCTGCTTTGCTCGCTCCGGGAGGTGGTGGCTCTCATCAGAGCAGCGGCAATGGTCCCCTAAAAGTCCCCTAGAAGTCTGAGCATTTGCTGTGGCCCGCAGCAGCAGGACAGCTGGGACACAGCAGGGGTCGGGCCGCAGGGATCCCGCGAGGACGAGGAGAAGCAGTGGGCAGGGTGTGCAGTCCCATATCGCCCGATGACGAGCGGCTCAAGCAAACAAGCCCCAGACGAGGAAGTTTGTACCAGGAAAAGCAGAGGAGCGCAAGGGGGGGACACGCAGCGAAGTCCCCACGGGAGCCCAGACCCTCCCGCTGCACGTGAGGGCCGTACCCTGCCCCAGCCGACTCATCCAAACCCTCCTTCAGCAGGAAACGCTCCAGGCGACGGAGCGGCACCGCAGCCAAGGTCTGTGCCCACGTTCAGAACCCGTTTCCACCCCATGTGGGGGAGGAAGACCCCCGCTATAGGCCACGGGCAGCTCCCGGACCACGGACAACAGTGTCCGCAGGGGATGCGGGTCGGCTGGGCGGGGGGGATGGATGAACACAGGACGAGGTGGCCCAGTCCAGCTGCCTTCCTGGGCTTGCTGGCAGCACTAGCTCTTCAGGGAAGTCTTCTACAGCACCCTGGCCTGCCATTTCACTGGTATGCTCCCCCAGATCCTCAGGAAGGGTGGTTTGCCAGCCCTTTAGGGTCGGTCATTTAAACCTCACCCCTGCCTAAAGAGTTGAAGCACCAGCCTGTTTGACTGGGATTTAAAAAAAAAAACCAAACCAAAAACCAACCCAAACAAAAAAGCACAAACCAATTTGCCTGACTACTCGGTAATTGGTGGAAAAAGGATCACTGCTTTGCAGTGCCTTAATCAGGAAGAAGTCAGTCCCAGAGGTGCTTGTTTTCCACGCTTGCAAGCAGCAAAGCCGCATTTTCTCTCTCCAGCTGGCAGGAGCCCTCAGCTGTGACCCACTGTCAGCAGTCACATGCTCTGCGCAGCCCTCCAAACAACTGGGCAATTCATTAACGTAGCTCCGATAAGGGTGTTTACACACTGCCCAGGGCCCGAGATTGCAGATTTTGAACACTCTAGGAAGCCGCTTCTTCCCCATTTCCCCAGCCGAGGCCGGAAAAGCACCCCCGCGCCTGTGCCACCCCTGAGACTCTTTGCTTGCTCGCAGTCGTGAAACAGCCCTCTCGCACCGCAGGAGGCCATCAGCGGGCAAAAGGAGAGCCTGGGGTTTTAACCGGGCTTCCCAGTGCTGCTCTGCTTTCCCCCGGGGCGTCCCCTCTCCTGGCACCCCCAGCTGGGGTTCCTCCTCCATTTGTGGGACCTTGCAGCCCTTCAGGATTGGGGTTTTGTCTGAACCTCAGGGGACCAGCGCACTCGCATAGGACGGCGCAGGAAGCACCGCAGTCCTCGGGGACAGAGGTGGGGAGAGCGGCTCTTGCTGTGCCAGAAGCCTCCTGGGTAACGCTTCTGCCACTGGCCTGCAAGAGAAGTGGATGGCTTGGGGCGGAAGGAAGAGAGCAGGACACATGGTGGTCCTCGCTCTCCTCCCAACCCTTTGCTAGAGCTTCCCCTCGACGCGGCACAGCACCCATGGGGCTACGCGACATCCTCCACCCACCGAGGAGAAGCAGTTGGCCACCCGCCGCTCCTCACCCGGATCTGACAGCATCCGCCTCCCTCGTCTGCAGGTCTCAGCCCGGGGCTCCCCCAGCCCGTCTCCCCTGTTCCGAGGGAGGATCTCCTCCGACGGGCCATGGGTGGGGGGCTGGCTGCCCAGGGGGGGTAACCCAGCTCCCGCCTGAGACCTGGCCGAGCCGCGGGCACCACTAAACGCACAGTTACATTGAGACAGCAGATGGAAAAGCAGCAAGTAAAGCCCCTCTTCCAGCACCCCGCCTTCCAGCGCCCTGCGCAGGATTGCACCCTGCAGAGCTCCCAGGCTTGCCCGTCCCCATCCCGAGTGGCCACAGCGCCTCGGCCAGCGGCCACCCCGTGCCCAGACGTCCCGCCAAAGCGGGGTCCGAAGCAACGGCGAAGCCACGAGTTTCGGGTGCTCTGTGAGCAGCGCCCGCTCCCGCGATCTGCTCACCATCCTCGTCCCCCGAGGGGCGGGGGGAAGCACCCAGCAGGGCCGGGACCACGGGGCTCACAGCTCCCGGCCCGGTACCGGCAGGGCCATGCCGGGACCCCGCCAGTGCCGAGCCCGGGGCCGCGCTTACCTCCCGCCACGTCCTGCGCGGCGGCGGCGGGCAGCAGGGCCAGGGCCAGGGCCAGGGCTGCGCAGGGCCCGAGCACCGGGGCCATGGCGGAACCGGGCGGGGCGGACGCCGCCGCCTATGTAGGGCCGAGCAGCGGGGGGCGGGCTGGGGGGCGGCCCCGGACACGGAGCGCAGGGAGCCGCCGGCGGCCCCGAGCACCGGCCGGAGCAGAAGGAAGGGCCTGGGGGCGGGGGCGGGCCGGGGCCTCGCTGGAGGAACTGCCACCACCGCCCCAGCCCGCGCAGCCCCGGCCCCCCGCGGCAGGCCCCGGCCCCCCGCAAAAGCCTCCGGGTTTTTGGGGCAGCGGGAGCCCGAACAGGAGAGCGGCCCCTTGGCTGCCCCTGGCTCCCGGCAGCGTTGCCGTTGTTAACCTGTACTTGGAGGGGAGTTTTCCCGGAGGCTTTGGCGGTGTTCGCGTGAAGTAAAACAAACGAAAGGACAGCCCGGCCCTGGAAAGAAGGACTTGGCTTCTGGGAAGCTCAGAGCGGTCCGTGAAGGATAAGGGATACCCCAGCCAGCCCAGGTAACGCCAGCATCCCGGCCCCGCTGGCACGTCCTTGAAACCCTCCCGGCGTCGCCTGGTGTCACCGACCAGTAACTCCAGCAGGACTGACTCCAGGGGCGCCTGGATCGATAGGCGAGCGGCAAGAACGCCGCAGAAATAGAGCGGGTTTGCAAAGTTTCGCTGTGATTAGCAACCGGTGGCGTGGGCGTTAGCGATTAGTCAAGTCCTCTCGTACCTGCGTGTTGAAGGGTATAAGGACCCTGTGTAAAGCCGCGTTTGGGTACTCCGCATGCCCATGAATAAATATTTACCCTCTAATTCCACGCTTTGCACCCCAGCCTCTCACCTGGGTTGGCGTGGACCAGCTGCGAATGTTCGTGTCACCCGGGGCGTTGGGGTCTCCCTCCAGGGCACAGGCAGAAGCCCGCTGGCCTCGAGCCTACGTGCTCAGTGTTCGAGAAGTGAGAAGCTGCATCCGTATAAACAGGGATTTTCAGATGCTGTAGGTCAAGAATAGAGCCGAGAGCTTTCCTGTGCTGGAGGCAAAGGGCTCGCACCGCTCGATTCATGCCCAGAGGTGCAGAGAGCCCAAAAGAAATGGGTTTCCTCTGTGACTGTGAGGAGGGCTGCGATGCTGCCTGCGTGGGGCTGCTCGGGGACCTGGTTTTACCCCGGATCCCTTGGGAACGGGTGAGACTACCACCACGTGTACATGGGCTTCTTGGCAGCAGCCGGGCAAAACTGCTGGTTCCCACAAGCGCACCCGTCCTGGCTTGCAATCCTGCGCCCGGGTTCCCCTGGGTAGTGTGGGGTGCCGTGTCCCCGTGGGGTGCTGTGTCCCCGTGGGGTGCTGTGTCCTCGCCAGCTGCTGCTTCCCTGCCCTGCAGTGACGGCTGAAGCCACAGTCCCTCGAAGCTGGGTGGGCATCAGGCTCCAGCGTAAAGGCACGCTGCGGCCAGGCTGATTCAGAACAAGACCAAGCTTTTTCAAGCAGACACGTGGCTGCAAATCTCCAGAGGGCATCACGCCCTGACACCACCAGTCCATCCCCATCGCATCCCCGAAACGCACCTTGCCCCCCTCGAGGTGCAGGCAGGAGCAGGCAGCCTGGCACGGGCAGCGGGACAGGGAGAGAGGAGCTACCCCCACCCTCGGGATCCCACGGAGGGACTAAGCACCGCACGGCTGTTTCTCTGTGGAAAGCTGGCCGAGTTGTTTGTGGCTGAGCGATTTTGGCCGTGGGGCAGGCATGGGGCGGCGTGAAGGAGCCCGTGGGTGGGAGGCAGCCGGCAGCGCCAGGGATGCCCTGCAGAGCCGAACATGGGTGCCAAGGGTGGAGCTCTGGCTTGGTGAATATCTGACTCCCCGGCGTGGAGTCAGCTTGGGGAGAAGGAATAAAAACGTGGTTTGGATTGCCCTCAACTAAATTAAGAAGACGATTAATATTTTTCAGCAAGGTGGAGAACAACCCCTGAAGACAGCAATCCCGCTTGAGCCGGCAGCGTCGCCGGCTGCCCCTGCCGCCGCCAGCTTTGTCGGGGAGCTCGTCGTCCACCCGCTCTGAGAGCTCCGCTCTCCCTGCCGTGCTCCCGGTGGCCTTGAGAGCCAGATGGGCCGGCCGCTGGCGGCAGAGCTCCTGCGGGCAGGGAGAGTAAACGGCCGATAGCGTTAGGTCGGCCGAACCATGGGACGTGGGGGCTGAGCCATGGGAGACGGGTGATGCCGAGGAGGGAACAAGCCTCTCTAGATTTTGCCACCGCAGGCGAGTGCTCTGACGCCAGCAGCCACCTCTCGCAGGTGGTTTGGGTTTTGGCAGCTCCTCGGGAGAAACACGGGGCTCTTTGCATGTAGCGGGGACTCGGGGGCTGCCGAAAAGACGGGGGACCTGTGTGTTTGTTCCTCCGAAAGCGGCTGGCGCCCGAGGCTGGGCAGGCACGGGCATTGCTCCGGCATTAGCGGGCCCGGGGAAGTCTCCTTACACGCTCGCCGAGCAAAGCCCTGACACCAGAGCCGCTGCCGGCCGGCTCGGGTGGCAGGAGGAAGCGTTCACCGAACCATTTCTGTTTGCAAAGTGCCTCCTTCGTTTGTCCTGGGTCCATTTGGGAAGCAACACTTGGGCTACAGAGCATCCCACAGCACGGGCAGGGACCCGGAGTGACACCCGTGGGCGAGCGCCAGGGCAGCGAGAGCGGGCAAGGTGCCGATGGGCAAGCTGGGGGAGACCAAACCCCGCTGGCCTTTCCGCTCCCTTTCCTTATTTGTCTCTGAAGGGTATTTTCAAACCCTTCAAGATGGCCTCAAGTGGTTTCCAAGGCGACGGTGCTAAAGTCATCACTGCCATGGAAACCCTCTCTTTGGCATAATATAAATATTTCCCTTGAAGGAGGCTGGATGAGTGGGCGATGTGCTATTTTCTAGCACTCCCTGGCTGCAACAGGACAATCTCCAAGAGATGGAGGGGGGCCGAGGAGGATAAAATTAGCTCCCCACGCCAGCCAGCGATGGAAAGGGGTGATTGCCAGCATTTCGGTGCAAAACCTTTGTGCCAGCAGGGTCCGAATGAAAAAGATTTACTTTGTGGGACGAAAAAGAAAAAAAAAAAGGGGGGGAAGAAACTAAAGTAAGGTTGAAAACAGTCGCTTTTCCTTGTCCTTCTTCAAAGCTCTCCCTTCAGTCCCAGCCCCATGTCCCCTCTGGCTGTCTTCGGAGAGGGGCTGCCCACGTGCCCGGTCCCCGATGCGGCAGGGCCGCCCCTGCAGACCCCCCGTCCCCCCGGTACGCAGCTGTCCCCACTGCCGCCCCGCTGTGCCGGCTCTCGTCAGCCACCGGCCGGGGAGGATTTCCGAGCTGCCGCGGGAGATCCCAGCGCGGTGGAGCGGGTATTTTCCTAAACAGAGACGGCTGCATTCATCACCGGGGCCGAGCGGTGCGATGGGCCGAGGCGTCCGCAGAGCCCGTCGCTGCGCGGAGGCATAAACACCGCCTGCCCCCCGAGCAGATGGCTCCTCTCACGGCCACGCTCCAGGCAGATACTGAAGGGCTTTCCTAACGACTAAAACCCCCCCGCCACCGAGCGCAGGCACGCTCCCAGGCCTGGAGCAGGGCTCCTCGCTTTCCTGGAAGAAGGGGATGCTCTCGCCTCGCTGGACCGCCCAGGCTATTTTTAAATCGCCGTAGCGGGCAGAGGATGGGGAGACGCGGCGCGGTGAAATCCCCCCCCCACCCCCATGCTCTCGCTGGCTGATCGCTGCCCTCTGCACGGGGGCTGGGGATGAACGCGGGGGCCCGGCGGGCTGGAGGACAGGGGTTCGCCCTGTGAACCCCCCCGCATGACCCCAGAAAGTCTCACGGGAGGCAGAGAGCCGCCCCGAGGCCCGTTTGCCCTCCCTGCCCCGGGAGGTGCTGCCGAGGGTGTCGGGGTCAGACCTCGGCACCTGCTTTCCTTTTTTTGGAAGAAAAAACCCCAAACCCAAACCCCAAACCCAGAACAATTAAAACGTTCCAGCTGCTGGCTCGGAGCAGCGATCCCAGATAAAACCCCAAGGATCTGCCGGCTAAATATAGCCTGAGCCCCATAAATTAAACAAAAGCTTTTCGCTGGGCTCTCAGAAAGCTGGTTCCAGCGGCAGTTTTATCTATGTAAGGTATAACTCTGGCAGTATTTGTTATTATTAGCCGTACCTCCCCCATGTCACCGACCTCCCCAACGCTGATGTTTAGGAACACAAATTTTGCAGAGCCAGACTTCTCCCTCCCGGCGGCTCCTCCGCTGCAGAGGGATCACACCTCGGGCTGCTTTCCTGCCTTCTTAGAAAAATATATAAAATCAGGGGTGGGGTTGTTGGTTTTTTTTTTTTTCTTTTGGACAACTTCTGATTGTTTGCTACTTGCCCATCTTGGATGTCCCGTGTTTTCTAGGGCTGCCCTCATTTAAGGCCCGTCTCAGGCATCTGCTTAATTTCTATTCCTGCCAGCTGTCCTGGGAGCCGTGCACGCTCAAATGAGATACTACCCGCAATGCAAAGGTGTTGGAAAGCTCTCGCAGATACCGTGCAAACCAACGCGCTTCTCTCCCCTCCTTTTTCTCAGCGAGGTTATTAACAATATTTTATGATGTTATATATATATATGATATTATATAGCCAATGACGTATGGCTTTCTGGGAGTTTTCTCCCCCAGCCCTATAAAGAAGTTTCAGCATCCTGCTGCCTCGGGCGCGCATGGCCGGATCGTGCGCAGGAGCGATGCTGTTTGCGTTGCCGAGGATGCCTTCGCACTGCTTTCTCTCCAACGCTGCGCTGGGCGTGAGGAGCACACCCGACGCCTGCTTTCCCATCCCAGATATTTAGGCTTTTTTTTTTTTTTTTTTTTTTGGCTTTTTCTACGAGCTTTTGCAAAAGTATTTCACTTATTGCACCCGGAGCTGCTCCATACCAAAGCCGAGGGCTGGCTCGGCCGGCGTGCAGCACCCCTGAAATCCCATCCCCTTGCTCCAATCCCGCTGCTGGGCTTTGATTTTGTTTCTGCATTTTGCCGGTGGGTCTATGGCTGAGTAATCCAACCCACGTCTCAGAAAGGTGTGAGCAGGGCTGGCAGCCCAGAAAATCCAAACCGCCTTTTGGAAGCGAAAGCTCCATCTCCTCACCGAGCGTTTCTCAGCCCTCCCCTCCCCGTTGCTCCTGGCAGCCCCGCGGCGCGACCGGCTCTGCCGAAACCACCCGGCAGCATTGCTCCTTGCTGAGCCCCCGCAGGCGCCAGCCTTTCTCCGGGGCCACCCGCTCGTCTTGTTGCCTGTGGCATCGTGGTCCCCACCCCCAGGTTTTTTGGTTCCCTGCAAGGGTTTTTGGGCAGATAGCTCTTTCCTGGGCAAGGCGCGAGGGTGAGGAGGCAAGAGCTGCCTCCCTTGGTTCCTCCTCCTCCTCAGCGGCTCCATCTGCATCCCCTCCATCCCTCGGGAGCATCCCAGGGAGGGCGGGAGGAAGGGTGAGGTTCCCCTTCCCACCACCTCCTTGGCTTTCTACCTCTGTTTGTAAACAAGCCTCTACCTGCCCCCTCAGCAGGGCACAAAACCCCCCCCCACCCAGGCAATTTGCAGCGAACTCACCCCCCCCCCAAAAAAAAAAAAAAAAAAAGTCAACTCCGAGGCCGTTATGGCTATATTTAGTTGGAACTTTTCTGTCCAGGATTCAGACTCTATTTGGAAACCCTGTACCTTGGCGTGCAGCCAAGCATCTTGGTTTTACACAGTAATCCCTCAGCATATGGCAAATGTTTCTCATCTCCCGGTGGCTGCGGCACCGGCCCCGGCAGCCCGGCAGCGGAGGGTTTTGAGCTGAAAGCGAGACGGGCTGGCTGGCTGCGGTTGAGGATTCACGTCTTAGACCCAGCAGGTCTTTTAATAGAAACATCTTCTTGACGTAGCTTTAAAAAAATAAATAAATGGGAGAGTCAGAGCTTCCCCCGGCCCGCAGCACCAGGCAGGTGGTTTTGGGGTACAGACTGGCCAGTGACCCGGGGTGATGCCCGGGAGTGGGGTGATGGGCAGGGGGAAGATGTGGGGCACCCCAAACCGTGCCCTCAGGCCTCCCCGGCTGGTTCAGCTGTCAAGGTGGGAAACAACTTCTGCCTTATTTTGCCCTTTCTCCACTGAAAATGTCAGAAAAAATTCCCTTTTCACATGCCGGGAGTCCTGGGGTTGACGCAGCGATTGCCCGGAGCACGGTGTAATTCCCAGTAACGTGACGGCAATTCCCTGCCAACAATTTTATCCCGACAGCCCACGGGTGTCCGAGTGATGCTCAGGGGAGCAGCATCCTCACGTGCCCTGGTCCTCTCCTCTCCTCTCCTCTCCTCTCCTCTCCTCTCCTCTCCTCTCCTCTCCTCTCCTCTCCTCTCCTCTCCTCTCCTCTCCTCTCCTCCTCACGTATTTTGGATGAAATGAGGCCTGCGACAGCATCTCTCTTGGAAACGCGGAAAGTAACTGGAAGTAAAACGGAGGGCCACGCACATTTCCCTGCTCCGCGGCAGCTGTGCGGCAGAGGGAAGCGGGAGCCAGCTGAGAAAAGGTGATCAAACGGCTATTTACACAGCCCTTCCAAATATTTTAGCCTCGTGACACGCGTGATGATGTATAACAAAAATATCTGCTTCAAAACCTTCCGAGTTAAATCCCACATCCTTATTTTAATTCAGGAGTTCAAGGGATTTAAGGAAGTTTATACTTCAAGCGATTGTTCTTATCGCTCACTGCGAGGAGCGCTCCAGCCAGCCCTCGGGGACAGCGGGGCGGGATTCGGGGACAGACCTACGGCCCATCACCAGCACCCTGGGGAAGAGCGGGCGCAGCGGGGGCATGGTCCGGACTGGCTGCGGGAATAACGTGAAGGGCATCGGCAGGGGCACGCGGGATTAGCGCCTTCGAGGCGGTTTGATTCGGGCACCCCCTTGTCCCCGCCGGCAGCCCTGTGAAGGCTGCTACGGGGAGACTCGTTGTCCCTGCAGCCTGGCTTTGCTCGGCGCCGTGGTGTTTCTAACGAGGCTAATTTAACCCTGCTCTCTTAAGAGAGGCCAAAGCCCCCGGCCGGGTGTGGGCAGGAGCGGAGGGGTGCCTTGGGGGTGCCGGGGCGCCTTGGGGGTGCCCGGGGGCCTTGGGGGTGCCGGTGTCTCACATCACCCCAGCCTCACCGCTCCTCGCCTTCCTCGTGCCGTAAGCACCGCCGCAGCGTGCTGGGGCTGGAGGTCTGCTACAGCCAGGAGCGGGAAGAGACGGCGGCCCACGTTAATGAGCGCTCCCCCAGCTGGCTCCTCCGTGCTCCCCCAGCTGGCTCCTCCGTGCTCCCCCAGCCAGCTCCTCTGTGCTCCCCCAGCCAGCTCCTCTGTGCTCCCCCAGCCAGCTCTGCGGCCCTCAGGGCAGGGCTGTCCCGGCAAAGCTCGGCTCACACGGCACTGGGGCCACGTGCTCCCGTGCTTCACCGTCCACCGGCCCCTTCCCCGGCCTCGGGGGCGGCAGCGAGCGGGGGTCCCCCACGGGCACTGCCGCGTTGGGTTCCCCCCTCCACCCCGTGCCGTTTCCCTGGCTCTGGTGGGAGAAGCCGGGGACGGGCGGCTGAGCCCGTTCCTGCGACGCCCAAATGCCTGCCAGAACCGAGCCAAGCTTTCCGGAGCAGTTTAAACACCCGCTAGCACGTTACCTAAAGCCCTGTGATTCACCGACAGCCGCTCGGTTCGGCTCTACCCTTTCATCGTCCCTGAATGCGGCATTTCCCGGAATCACGTGGGCTTTTTCTGCCGCTAATACACACCTACGGGTCCAGCTGTTCCCTCCCCGACGCTTTCCATACGGCGCTTTAAAGGCGCCCGCTGCCCGCGCGCCACGTGCTGCCCTTAGGCGAGACGCGGGTTTGCCACGGCGCGTTTGATCCCCGCAGTCTCCCCGCAATGTCCCGGAGGGGTTTCCGCACCGCGGTGATGGTCCCACGCAGCCACCCGCATCCCACAGCAGTGCGGGACGAGAAGGATGGAGATTCGGATAAAGGTCCGGTGGCTCTTCATGGATAAAAGGCCGGTGGCAAACCTGGGCAGCCCAGCCAGCCGTGCGGTTAAGGATGCGGGATCCGTGCAGCGCGCTCCCAGTGAGACGGGGCATCTGTGGGAACCAGCCACCCCGCCAGAAGCAACCCGCAGCCCGGTGGGTGTTCACAGGCTGTGTGGGATCCGCACATCCCGGAAGGTGGAATGAGTTGCCCAGGAGCTCTGCTGTGCAGCGAGGATTTTTTTTGCTGTAATTCTGTTTTTTTCTCAGTCTCAGCCTGGGAAGTTTCAGCTCGCGGTGCCAAATGCCGCCCCAGCGTGTTTATTAATGCTGATTGTAAAACCTTGGCAAAAGCATTCGCCATCAGGTCTGCAGAAATCCTGCCGGATCCGCTGCCTTCCAACCAGATGGGCCTTATTAAGAGATGTCACACCGCTAACGACACCTGACAGCTCTTTGACTCCCTTCCCTGCTCTGCTCCGAGGCAGAGACCCGAGGGGAGGCGGGAGCCCGCTGTCCCCACGCCTGTCCCAAGGGCACTGAGCAGGGGCGCGCCCCTGCACCCCGGATTCGCTTCGTGCTCCTCGGCCGCCCTCCTCCTCCCACCTCCCTTCTCCCGCTGCACCCGCGCGTGGGCAGTGAGCCGTCACCCACAGCACCGGCCGCTTGAGGTTGCGGGTGATACGCTGACATCTCATGTCTCCACGTATTTGGCCGAGTGTGTGATTTTTGCACTCTGCTGTTTCCTTGAGTTAGAACAGCCGCTGGGAGCGCAGGTATGGCACTCTGCAGCGCACTTTTCTGCATGTTTTAATAACATGATATCACACCGACATCGGCAGACGCAGGCAGAGCACCTCCTGCACGGCTGGGCCACAGCATCCCTCGCGTCTTTGCTCTGCGTTTACACCGCCGGCGTGTAATTTTGGGGAGCGACGCGATGGGGATGTGGATGGGAAGGTGCAACGTCGCACCCTGCATTTTGGGTGTGCGGCCATCCCTGGTGCTCTCTGCTGATGGCTTCTGATACCGTGACGCCCCCCCTTTCCGAGCCGTTGCATCATCACTGTGGTCATCATCTGCAGACTCAAGGGGAAACAGGGCAGGACTGATGTTTAGCAGAGCACCCATGGGTGCTCCAACCCAGCCCGTAGCACTGCTCTTGGTTGCCCAGCTCCCTCCCTGCTGGGTTTCCCCAGCCTGTGCTGATGCCCGGGCTCAGAGGTAGCCGGTGTCTCGCAGGCTCCGTGCCGCTGGTCCCCATCTCAACGTGGGATCCTCCTCCAGCCTCGGGAAAAACGCCACTTCGCCCAAATCCCTGACTCGCACCATTTTTCCCCGACAGCAGGCTGGCTCCACGCAGGAGCCGCGCTGGGGCGAGAGCTGTGCAGCCTTGGAGAGCTGCTGCTGGCGCTGCCGCACATATTCCCTCTGACTGCATCGCTGCAGCTCTCGCTTGCTGCCTGCCAGCGCTCCCCCGAGTGATACACCAGCCCCATAGCTTCCAAAATCAGAAATATTTCACCCTCCAGAATGTCTAAAACTCATGCTCCTGGGGACGGCAGTTTGGTCTCCAGGCAGGGATGGACTCAGCGGGCAGCCAGCAGCAGAGATGCTGTTTGTGTCCGTCCCCGTCCCCCCCCCGCCACGCTCAGCACCCCCAGGCAAGAGGCTGGGAAAAGCCCGCCGGGATGACACCAAGTTCTTTGGGAAAACCCATGACAACGAACGCAGCCGGGCTGCTGGCCGTCCTGCCCTGCCGCCGGCTCGGCTCGCGGGGCGCAGGAGCCCCAGCACGACACCCTGGGGCACGGACACCCTGGGGCACCGACACCCTGGGGCACCAACACCCTGGGGCACGGACACCCTGGGGCACCGACACCATGGGGCACCGATACCACCACCGCCGGCAGCTGGGAAGGGGCCGGTTCAGCCGCGCTGACATCTCCCTGCTCTGCGGCCGAGTCCCTCTCGGGGGATGTCCCATCCCCACCGCGTTTTCTAATTTCCAGCCTAATCTGCCGCTCTCCAGGCTCACCGCGACTTAATATAACGCTGGTGACTGCCCGCGGGCAGGAGCGGGAGAGCTTGTCCTTCTCCCTGCCTGTCCTGGGGGCACCGCTGCCGAGCAGAACAAAAGCTGTAAAAAAAAAAAAATAAAAAAATCAGCCTGGAAGTTTCTCAAGCATTTTTTGATTGGTTTTAGTTTCCCCCTTTGAAATTTGTTATCTTTCCTCTGGTCACTGAGAAATAACCGAGGCGGTGGGGGGGGGTGAACGGCTTTCCGAGTCTTTGGAGCGAGAGCTGGGGCCGGGGGAGCCTGGGCTTGTTTTAGTTGTATCTTGATTGCGGTGCTCATTACTCAGAACCCTAACTGGCTCTGCGGTTCCCATTTGTAATCAGATATTCAGGAAAATAATCAAATTGGAATTGCTAGGGATTCCTTCTCCCCGGTGTAACAGAGCCCAGGCAGGGGAGGTGGCACAACTCAGCAGCAAACCTCGGCGTTGCCTCAGGTCAACATTTCAACAGCAAATTGATGGGAGTTAAATCAAGAAGAGAGCTGATAAACACCCCCCCCCCCAAATCTGCCCAGATTAAAGACACTTTTAACTTCTGCTTTGCTTCTTGCACTGAGAAAAGGGGCCCCAAAACAAGGCTCGCCCTGCTTCTGTGCCTCCGGCAGCAGCGGGGGCCGCCCATCGGTGCCCGCCCCGGAGGGCGATGGCTTTGCCGAGCGCCCGTCTCCTCGGGTGAGCCCGCGGGCGCTGGGCAGAGCGGGCAGGGGAGGGATTTCAGCCCCCGGAGCCACAGGGCCCCATGCTCTCTGCCTACGGCTTTGCCCGTCCTTTTGCCTGCTGCTCCCCCCCGGGGCCTAGGCCCTGCTGGGGGGGAACCGGTGCAAAGGGAGAAATTACCGAGCGTTGGAACAAGGAATTGTAAGTGACTCAGGTTTAAGAAGGACGATTTTTGCCAGGCGAGATGTGATGGCTTTTTTGGACGGGGCTAGATAACGGTGCTGCAGCTCTAATCAATCCAGCTTTCAGGACATTGTTTGTACTAATCTGGAGAGCGAGGCTCAGCCAGCCCCGGCCTCGAGGCGCAGGCTTGGCAGGAGCGCTTTGCCCAGCAGGCACGGGCGGCCGCGGCCGCAGGGTCTCTGGCGGGGGGCTGGGCATCGGTGACCCCCGGCAAGGAGCCATCGGCACGGCAGGGAGAGTGTCGGTAAACCCATGGGGACCGGGGGAGAAGTTACGAATCCTCGGGGGGGAGAGATTATGAAACAGGGCAGCATCCCCGTGCCGGCACATTTTTCTTCCCGCTTCTCCGGCCCCGCGTTTTTCACCTCCAGCACGCGTGGAGTCGGCGCTCGGAGGCATTGCGGCTGCTGATGCCGCAGCTAAAGGGACCCTCCTTCTCCTGCACGGGCAGGGCTTACGGGCCTGGGGATGGGTGTTTAAGGCACCCGCAGGTAGATCTCATCTGCCCAAACCCCGACCCCCGTGTCTTTCCCGCTAAGGGAATCACTCGGGGGGGGGGTGAATCCGCTGCCCGCAGCCCTTCGAGGGAGGTGGGAATGTGCTGGGACATGCAGATCTGCAAGAGAGACACATCGTCACCAGGGCTTGTGCCTAATCATAATAATTTTGTCTTTCTACCATTTTAATTTGCTAATTTAATCCCTGGAAGGAATACCTACTTGGATGCGGGGAAAGAATGAAACTCTTGCATCTGGGTGTGCTGAGAGCGTTTCACCAATCGCCTGGGCAGAGCGTTAGCAAACCCAGCGCAGGGTGCGGGAGTGCAGCATCCCGGCCGGGCTGTCGGCTTCTCGCGGTCAAGCTGGATGCCCTGCCTGAAATAAAATATTCCTGCACCACTCGTGCAGGGCCATTTCCAGCAACTGGCAAAAGCCGTGGGAGCTCCCAGCTGTTGGAAAGCCCCGGGGGGCCGCTGCCAGCCAGAGAGCGTTGCCGGAGGTAATAGCACATCCCGAGCGCATCGGTCCCGCAAGGGCCAGGGTCAGCCCTGAGCTGGGCGAGGTTTCCCCTGGTGCAAGGTTTCTTTCCGGAAAAGGGCTCTGTGTCTGCCGGCTGAGCCTCTGCGGGAGGAATTTCACCGGCTCTGCTTGGGTCTCTGCCGGCCCAGCCCGGAGCCCGTGTGCCCTTGGTACCCTGGTCGAAGGCAATAGCCGGTGTCCAGCCAGGAGCCTTCCCCGCTCTCCTCCTCCTCCTCTCACCCAGATGTTTGGCAAACCGCCACCTCCCCGGGATGGAGGAGAAGTGACCTGGAGCCGCCGGACAGGATGAGGCCAGGGCTGGGACGCTCATCTCAGGGGAGAGGAGAGGTCACGCGCTTTGGGTAGGTGCTGACACAGGTTACAGCTCCCGAGGGAGTCGGTCGGCGAGGACGGGAGCGGGGCAGCTCAGGGCCCTCTTTCTGACGCTCCGCAAGGTGCGACTCCTCCGTGCTTCGCCACAGCCCGTCACCAGGCGGGCGCTTTGCAGGGGTGCTCCTCTCGCCCTGGCACAAATGACACGAGTGCCACCATCTCCCCTAAAACTGGCGTGACTCTGGGGACTCCGTCATCCTCAGCATCCCGGCCAGGGGCCCTGACCCATCTCTCTGGGGTCCCCGCCAGGAGGGAGGGAGGGAAAGCGGGGCCGGGACTGGAGAGATCCCGGACGCAGAGCAGGAACATCGTGCGGGACCGGCACAGGGAGCGCAGCTATAGCTGTGTATTCTGCTCCTCTCTGCCTGCTTCTCTCGAGAAAGTTCAGTCTCAGCTGTCAGTCTCCTTCTCCTGCTTTTTTTTGAAGTTGGAGAACTACGTACATGGATGGCGTCTCTAATTAATATAAATATAGCAAAACATAAATAATAGACATGCCTGAAATAGTGTCACCCCTGAGCAGGCAGGCGTACGCGTCATGGAAAGAAAATAAAAATGCTTTTTATCTGTTTTAGCATTTTTTGTTTGTTTGTTTTCAGTGGTTGTTCCGTTCCTTAGAAAAGAGCAACCTTTGCCATGGGTGAAACCATTCAAAAGAGAGACCGAGGGGCGGGGGGGCGGGGGGGGGGAGCCCCAGGGAAGAGAGGGGGATGGGGATGGGATGGGATGGGGATGGGGACAGGATGGGGATGGGGATGGGGATGGGGACGGGGACGGGGACGGGGATGGGATGGGATGGGATGGGATGGGGATGGGGATGGGGATGGGGACAGGATGGGGATGGGGATGGGGATGGGGATGGGGACGGGGACGGGGATGAGGATGGGGATGGGATGGGATGGGATGGGATGGGGATGGGGATGGGATGGGATGGGGATGGGGACAGGATGGGGATGGGGATGGGGACGGGGACGGGGACTGGGACGGGGATGGGATGGGATGGGATGGGATGGGGATGGGGATGGGGATGGGGACAGGATGGGGATGGGGATGGGGATGGGGATGGGGACGGGGACGGGGATGGGGATGGGATGGGATGGGATGGGGATGGGGATGGGGATGGAGATGGGGATGGGATGTGGATACGATGGGATGGGATGGGGACAGGATGAGGATGGGGATGGGGAAAGGATGAGGATGGAGATGGGGATGAGGATGGGCATGAGGATGGGGATGGGGACAGGATGGGGATGGGGATGAGATGGGGATGGAGATGGGGATGGAGATGGGGATGGAGATGGGGATGGGACGGGGATGGAGATGGGGATGGGGATGGGGACAGGATGGGGATGGGGATGGGATGGGGATGGAGATGGGGATGGGGATGGAGATGGGGGTGGGATGGGGATGGAGATGGGGATGGGATGGGGATGGAGATGGGGATGGGGATGAGGATGGGGACAGGATAGGGATGGGGACAGGATGGGGACGGGGATGAGGATGGGGATGGGGATGGGGATGGAGATGGGGACAGGGATGGGGATGAGGATGGGGACGGGAAGCGGCGGGGCTGCGGGGCTGGTGGGAGATGAGGAAAGTCCTGCCGCAACGGGGGTGGTGGTGGTGGGGGAATTCATAATAAATGAGTTTTATCGTGGAAACGCGGCTCCGGTGCTCCCCGCAGGTCGGCTGCTCCCCGCCACGGCGCTTCCCGGCGCTGCCCCGGGCCCGGGGAGGGGCGGGGGCGCGGTCGGGGCCGCCGGGCTCTTCCCTCCAACTCCTCCTCCTCTTCTTCCTCCTCCTCCTCCTCCTCCTCTCCCTCCTCTCCCCCGGCCGCCCGCCGGTGCCGGCGGAGGCGGGCGGAGCGGGCTGGGCCCGCTCGCATCCCCCCCACCCCCCTCCCGGCTCCCGGCTCCGCCTCGCCGAGGGAGCGGGGAGCAGCGGGGCTGCCCGGCCAGGCCGGGAACCGGCAGCCCCGGAGCCCCCCCGCCTAGCCCCGGGCCGGCCCCGCCGCCGCTCCGCTGGCCGCCGCCGATGGCACCGCGCTGCCGCCGCCAAGTAAGGGGAGAGCGGGGGGGGGGACGCGGGGCTGCGGAGAGGGAGAAGGGGGGGTCCGGGGACCCCCGCCGTGGGCTCGCCCCTTGCCAGCCGTGGGGAAAAAAAAAAATCCCTCGACCCACGCGGGACCGCCGCTCGCCCAGCCGGGACATCCCGCCCCGGCCGGGACCCACTCGGCGGAGCTCGCCCCCCCCCGCCGTCCCGTGTCCCGCACGGAGCCCTCGGAGCCCGCGACGGCCCCCCCGACCCTTACCCCCCCCCCCCCCGGGCTGGTGCCGGGGCTTTCGGGCCGGGTTTGAAGCCGTCGAAGGAGCGGGGCAGCGCTGGGGCGTGGGAACCGGGGTCCCCCGGTCGGGGGGGGGGAGGGCTCGACCCCTGCGAGGGGGTGCCCCAGGGGTGGGGAAGGACAGGGCAGCATCCCCTGGTCCCCCGGGGTGGGGAAGATGGCTGCCTGCGAGCCTTGAAGGCAGCCTGGGGAGGCTATGCCATCTTCACTGGTGTCTCGACGTGTGTTTGTTCTCAGCTTTGCTCTAAAACCACACGCCCTTGCGATGGACAGAGAAACGGCCCGAGTCAGCCGTTCCCCCGTGTTGCCAGGCCGGAAAAGCTCGTTAGTGTCTTTCTCGTTAAGTAAAAATTGTTGGGGCTGTTGGCTTTGGAGGGCAGGCGTTCAGGGTGCTCGGCCTGCGGAGAGAGGCTGTCCGCAACTTGTTCTTCAGGTTGTTTCAGGGGATGAAAGGGGAGAAGGGCGTCATTCAAAGCGACGGGAAGCAGCGCTGTCCCACGCAAGGTGGGGTTAACCCACGGCACTCGCTGCCGCAGGGCTCCCCATGCCGCCAGCGGGAAGCCCGGGGTTTGTAGGAGCGAGGTGATGGAGCCGGGAGCCCCGGGAGGGTCCCAGGAGGGTCCCAGCCCCCAGGGTGTGGGGCCAGCCGCTGCCTCCCCGTCTGGGGGTTTTCTGCGAGACAAGCTCTGGTCCGGCTGGGACCTGCAGGGAAGGTGGCGAGGGGACGGGTCTGACCCAAAACGCATCCCAGGTCAGATCCCGTCAGCTCCCGACTCAGCAGGCAAAATTATCCTGTAAAAAGGCAGCAGTAGTAAGTCGGGAAGTTGTTGGTGTCCCTGGGGTGTGAGCCAGGCTGATGGCGGGGGGGGGAGCTCCAGGTGCTGGGTCCCCGCTGTGCCCATGCGGCTGGGCTGGGCCGAGCTCTCCCAGCTCCGGTCGGCGCTGGGGGTCGGCGTGTCTGCAGCCCGATCCCGGGGCCCGAGGGCCGGCCACGGCCACGGCCACCCTCCTCTTCCCGTGTGGCTGCCCAGCCGTACGGGAAATAGCACCCACGATGCGAGAGCTGGTCACGGTGGCGGAGGGTGTCTCTTCTCCCCGGCTTTGCTGGTCCTCCAGACGTGGTGGTCAGGGAGAGGGGAGCATCTCTTCGCGAAACGCTGCCAGGGAAGGATGCTCTGCAGTGCACAGTGGGCGCGGAGGCCCAGCGAGGTGCTCCCGGCAGATGCGTGCACACGGGGTTTGGGGTTGTGCACCCACGACCGTCTCTGCCTGCGTTTGCCGGAGCGCTGCCGAAGGCAGGGGAGCGGGCAGGCAGCACAGCCCGCCAAAAAGCGGCTGCTACCGGTGGGAAGGAGCTGTGGCACCAGGGCTTGCGCCTACTCCTCCCGCGAGAGGTGCTCCTGGCCGGCAGGCGTGGGGCTCGCGGGCACCTCTGCCAGCACCTTTCGTTGTTCCAGTGCCGTGAGGGTGCTCAGCACCCAAAGCAGAGTTGGTGCAAGGTGCCCAGACAGTGGCGCGGGGCCGGACAGCGTGCCTGGCTCTGCGTGGGTGGGTGGGCGAAGGGCTGGGGTGGCGCGTGCTGAAACCCAGTGTGCGTGAGCTGCAGGCAGGGAAAAGGAAGATCCCAAGTGTCCTCTCGGGCTGGCGAAATGCAGAAAAAGTGTGTTCTCCTGTCACTGCAGAAAATAGTTTGAGCGTGACTCGGTTGGGTTTGTGTGCTGCAGTGGGACAGGAGGGATTTACACTCCACCCACCGCCTCAGGGGCTTCTCCCCAGCCCCACGGGCAAAAATCGGCTGATCTTGCCAAAAGCTGGGGCGGGTGGGCTGGAAAATGCCGTTCCTGCAGGGCCCCACCGTGCTTCTGCCCCGGGAGAAGATGCTGCCAGCGAGCGTGGCTTTCAGCGGGCCCAGCCCGGGATGCGGGCAAGAGCCAGGCTTCGGGCTGTGCTGTACCCCGCTGCTGTCGGGGAGCAACAGGCTCCGCGTGTGCAAGCGTGCACGTGCGCGGCAGGAGCCTTTCTCTCCTTGCGCGGTCTCCTGAAGCTCCAGGAGCCGACGTTTTTCCTTCCCAAAGGGCATCTGAAGTGGAAATCTCCCGCGAGTGGGGCACGCGCTTGCAGCCCCATCTGCATGCCCCGGCGGAGCCGGTCGAAGGCTGGAGGCTCTGCCAGAGCGGCCGCTCTTCCGCCGGCACCAGGAGGCTCCTGTCCCACCGCCCGCGGTCATTCTGCCCCAGCTCAGGTGGAATTAAGTCTCCGTTGCTAGCTCTGGTCCCGGAGCACCCGTGGCAGGCGAGTGCTGGTGGAACAAGCCCTCCCAAACCCACAGCGAGCCCCGTGGCACCGTCTGTGTGCCGGGGAGCAGCTGTGGGGCCGGGATCTTCGTGGGGAGGCTCGTGGGCAGGGCAGGCTGGCTGGAAAAACAGCTCCTCTGCCCTCCCATCGCCGGTCCCAGGAGCCCCCCGGCCCCAAACGCCGGGGGTGCCCGTAGTCGGCCCTTTCTCGTGGCTATCGGGACGTGCCCGCTGCCCTGCCGCCGCCTGCCCGGGCTCCGCTCGCCGGCGGGGACTGGCCTGTGGCCAGCTTCAGCCTGGCATCTTCCTCGTTGACGTGAGCGTTTCAGGCCCTACATGGCCAGGCCCTGGCTCCCACTGAGCTGCGCCTCTGCCCGCGCCCGGCAACGCTCCCCACGGCGCCTCCTTCATCGCCCCTCGCCCGGCCCTCGTGTCTCTCGCCCGGCCCCAGGGCTGGCAGGACGCTCCGTGCAGGGGCTTCCCAAGGGCTCTGGCACCAGCCACTTCCCCGGGGAGGGCTCGGGAGGCACGCGGAGCCCTCCCGGCTCCTTCCTCTCCATCCTCCCCCGGCCGCTTCAGCTGCCCTGAGTCACGCCGCGCCGCCGGTGCCGGCAGAACGGCAAAGCCCACGCGCGCGGCTGGTGGGCGCGGAGCGAGGAGGGGGAGAGTGGCCGCGTCCCGGTAAGCGCTTTCAGGCAGGGTAATCCGGTGTTATTTGTAACGCTAGTAGGGGAGCTATTTTTAGAGAGAGGCAAATTTGATTTAATAGAACATAATTTGCCACTGACAATTCAGAGGGCGGCCAAACGAGCAGCAGCTGGATTCCTAAGGAGGCTTTTTCTTGCCCTTCCTGAAATCCGAGGCTGATGTGCCAGAAGTGGCATTTGTTATTCCAGCAATTGCTGGGGGAAAGCCCCTTGGGATGGCCCGATTAGCTCTGCTTTGCTTTTCTTCTGTTGCTTCGTGCCGCCCCGTAACCTGCCGTTAAAAGAAGCGAGGGATATTTTTGCTGCCGTCCGTCGTGGGAGGCCTTGGTACACCCAAACTTCTCCGGGCAGCTGGAGCCAGCCAGGTCATCCCCCCCTTCGCCTTCTCTTCTGCAGGCTGAGCTAGCTCTGCACTCGCACCCTCTCCTTGTATAAATTTAGGATAAAAAATAGGTTCTGGACAAACAAAACAGCTCATTTGCCAGGAAATGGAAAGCCTGTGTGCGCTCCTGGTGGGTTTCTTAGAGATGGAGTTCTTCTGGACCAGCCTCGGAGATCCCTCGGGAGCCTCGTCATCCCGGAGAGGTGCAAACGCCGTATTTCCACTTGTCCTTTCCCCGAGGTGAAGATCCCCAGAAAACTAATGCCGGTGTGGGAAGACGAGTAGTTTTTTCTAGCCCTAAAACCGTCGTGTCTGGCGGCACGTGGCCAAAGAGCCGTCGGGATGAGCGGGGACGGCCGCAGGCTGGAGGCGAGTTGCCACGGGGCCAGCAGGGCGCCGGCGAGGGCGGGAAGGCGACGTCTCCCTCGGGGTTGTGCAGGTGTCCCCAGGGCAGAGCAGCGCGGCGTCACCCCCCGCCCCGGAGCAGCCGTCCCCCCCCGCTGCCCTGGGCAGGAGCAGCAGAAGCACCTCGGGGGGGTTGGGGGGTGTCCCCCCGAACCCCTGCCAGCTCAGCCCCCGCCGCGCTCCTGGCAGCCTGGGAGCCGCGTTGCGCTGCGGCTGGGGGATTGCTGAGGACAAGTGCCCCCCCCGCCCCGGACGCCGGCCCCGCTAGCCGAGGGAAGGGAGAGCCGCAGCGGAGAGGGGCAGGAGCTTTTCCAGGCAGCAGGATCTGCCTGGCTCTCGGAGGGCATCCCTGTTCCCGGCGGGGCATGGCTTCGGATCCGGCAAAATTTGCCACGAGGCAAATCCCCTCCCGGCCGCACGTGCGTGGCGTGGTGCAGGGCTGGAGCAGGCCGTGCTCCGTGCTGCAGCCCCCGGCTGCTCTCGGGAGGGAAGGGCTGAGCGGGACTAAGCACGGCCGCCTCCTTTAACCCCAGCAAATGCATGCCCGGGGTTTGCCCAGATGGGCAGTCGCTCCCTGAGGCTTGAAAACCCCTCGGCAGCCATCCGGGTGGGTGCTCAGCCCTGCGCTGCTCGCTCAGGGGTCACCGTCCACCCCGCAGCACCGAGGAGGGGATTGCCGCGCTCCCCCCACTCCTCCTCCACCCGGCTTTGCCCTCGGGCCGTGTCTCACCCCGGAGTACTTGCAGCGGCTGGAGTTAGAGCCGAAATAATATTAGTAAAGGAAATGGGTTGTGCTGGGGACTGAGCTCCCCGATCGCATCCCAAAAAGCCCCGCGAAGGTCGTCACATCCCCTCACCGACACTGGGGCCGTCCCGGGCGGCCGGGGTGAAGGAGAAGGGCTATCCTGGAGTCAGCTGTGGGCCAAATCCTGAGCGTTAGGGGTTGAGTGCCTGCTGCACCCTGTGTGCGACCGTCCCTTGGGGTGCTGGCTGGGGGTGGTATGGCACACAGGAGCCAGCGGCTCCCCGAAATGACTCACTCTCTGTAACCAAATGACTTTTCCCTTTTGGAAAAGGCGCCGTGGGCAGCCCAGCCAGCTGGGGGGGGTGCGGGTGGGCCCCGAGCATCGCCCCGAGTCGCGTGGCCCTTCCCAGCTCGCCCATGTTCCGCTTCCTCCGGTCCGTCAGCTCGGGCTGGTGGAAACCAGGAGCCGACATTTAGCAAGGGGATGGCCCTAAAACCGAGATTAAATTGTTCCATCGGCTCCTGGAAGAACAGCCACCTCTCGGGAAGCTGCCCTTTCCCCCGCGACCCCTTTGGTTCAGTGGAGAAGCTAATACGTTTGGAAACCTGCAAACGGATGGGCCGGACGGGGCCGCGTGGCTGGAGACCTTCCGACGTTTCCTCTGCCACACAGGTTCTTCCAGCCCGAAAAACCCAATTCTGAACATAGGCTTTAATTTACCATAATTCTCGGTGGCAGAGCCAGCTAAAGGTCACCGCCGGCATTGGAGACAAAGGCGTGAGCTGGGAGTTTCCACTCGTTCGGCTCCCCTGCCTCCAGGCACGGCGTCTTCTCTAATTAATTGCGTCCTTCCTTCTGCTCCTCTCACGCCGAGTTCCCCTGGAAAATGCTGGGGGTAAATAAGGCGACGAGCTCCTCTCCCTGCCCGCGGCGTTTGCCTTGCCTCCGTCGAGCCGCGGCGGCACCGCACCGGGTCCCTGGCAGAGGGCTCCCCCGGGGGTGGTCACACGGCAGGGTGCTCAGCTCACCCCCGTTTCTGCCAGCCCCCCCAGCGCGGCTACCACGGGGTGCCTGGAGCAGAGCGCACCCCACTTCCAAGCTCACGCCCCCCCCTCCCCGTGCCAGCCCCACTGACCACCGTGCCCCCGGGGGACCCGTGGCCGGGCAGCCGGTGCAGGCAGGAGCCAGCCTCTGCCCGCGGCAGGCAGGGCACCGCTGCCCCCTCCTCTCTTTGTGTCCCCACTCTAGGGAGGAAGGTGCTGACCGGGTGCTCCGAAGCTCCGGGGTTTGCTGCCCACGTGCTCAGCGGGATGGTGCCAGCAGGCCGAGACCCCCCCGCGCCCCTCACGGTGCCGATGTGACCGAGCGGCCGGCTGGACACCGCGGCGCTGAGCCCGGCACAGCGAGCGCAACGGCTCGTGGCCCCCCCTTTGGGGCCCGCCGCCCGAAGATGAGCGATGGTGGGTGGATCTCGCTCAGCCCCACCGAGTTTGCCCAGCTCCAGCAGTACACGGACTGTGAGTACCCTGTGCCCCCCACGCATCCCCCGGGACGGGGGTTTACTGGTCCTGTTGATCTCTGCCGGACTGGAGAGCTAGATGACGTCTTAGATTTTGGATGGGGAGGTGCCTGACCCCCAGCACTGGCTGGTGGGGGTACGGCAGAGGAGTCCCCGTGCCTGCGCACCCGGGAGGATTTATCCGAGCGCAAGTTCCCCCCCACCCCGGCTTTAGGGGACACGCATATGAGCGCAGCTTGGTCCCTCCGAAGGCGGCCGGCTCCCACGTTCGTTAGTGAAGCGAAATGCCAGCGAGAAAAGCAGACTGGCTTTTCCTAAACGCGGCTCAGCTCGAGTTGCCAACCCTCTGCGGTAATTTTACTTCGCGCTTTTGCAGAGCAACCCTCTCCTGCAGCCTCTGCCGAGGAGAGAGGGGGGTTGGCGGCAGTGCCGGGGGGGCCAGGGCTGCGAGCAGCTGGGGAAGGAGCCTGGGCAGAGCCGGGGGTCCGGAACCCGGGTGCGTTGAGGTCCTGCCCGCCGGAGAGCCGGCGCGCGGGCAGTGCAGCCCTGGGGGGAGCTGAGCGGGGCGGGGAAGGCCAGCCGGGACCGCGGGCCAAGGGGCGTGAAAGCTCGGGGCAGCACGACCCCGGGGTGAGCGGGCTCCTGCGGCTGCGCGGGAGGGGACTGGGAGGCAAAGGGGACCCCGGGAGCCCCCCGGGGCTGTCCTCGGGGCTGCTGCGCGTGGTAGGGGTGAGGCAAACCGGGTCAAGGCTTAGGGGGCACGGTACCCCGAGGCAAACGGCCCAGTGCAAACTGGGCATCGCAGGCAGGGGTAGGCAGGGCAGCGGGCAAGAGGGGTGCGCGCAGCGTCGCTGTCTGCATCTTGTCCTGCCTCTCTGGAGAACGGGCTCTGCTTTCTTGAATCGCAGACCATAAAACACCATCTGTAACGCTGAGCTCGGAACACGCACAGCGTCTTCGTTTCATTAATCAAAGCGTGGTGAGCAAGGCTGCAGCGCGGGCAGCTGCCTCCTCCCCGGGAGGGTGGTCTGGCGCCGAGCCGGGGAGCGGGGCTGGGGGTTCCTCCCCCAGGTCTCCCCCCAGCCACGGGGCCGGCAGCCCCCTCCTCGAGCACACGCTGGCCCCCAGTTGTGCTCTGCGAGCCCTCGGAGCTGCCCCCGGCATCCCGGCCAGCCGTGGCCCAGTGCCGAGCTCCGTCTGCAGCGGAGGGCTGGGGGGAGCAGGACCCAGCACAGCCCCCCATGTGGAAAGAGGGTTTCACAGGGCTGGCGTGGCCAAGGGCCTTTTAAACGGACAAGCCCGGAGATCTGGTCTGGAAGTTAGGGCTTAACGTCACCTCCCCTTGGTCTTTTTTTCCCGATTTTCCCTCATTTCTTATTTTTAGAAGGACCGGTGTCCCTCCAGCCACTCCAGCGCTGAGGGCACCCAGCCAGGAGAGCTCGCGGGCCATTTGCTGTTTGGGTGGAGGTTTGCGCAGAGCCATTCCCTTCTCATCCTCCCTCCAACACCCGCCGGCCATGCCCAGGGCAGGCTCTGGGGACTGCTCGGGCTGCTGCGGGGGTGCCAGCAGGCACCGGCTCTCGGCCTGGGGGCGGCCACCCAAAGCCCATGCGGAGGAGCCAGGACAGGGCCAGGCTTTGTGGTCCGGGCTTTCCTTGCCCAGCGCCGTAGCTTCGCTCTGGGTCTGCCTTTATTTTCGCATAGGTAGGAAGAAGAGGACCCATCCCTGCTGGCAAACTTTACGTATATACCCCGTGCTCCAAAGCGGGAGGGAAAAGCAGGGCATGGGTGGTCCCTTCCCAGGCATGGAGGGGACCACAGATGGTATATCCAGCAGATAAACTCATCTCCGCCGTCCCGGATGATGGCCTAACGGCGAAGGGGGGGGGGGGTGCCGTGCTCAGTGCGACACCTTTGTCTCCCCAGATTCCACCAAGAAGCTGAAGGATGTCCTGGAGGAGTTCCACGGGGACGGTGTCCTCTCGAGGTACAACCCCGAACAGGTACGGCCCTGTACCCTCCAGCCTCCCCCCTGCACTGCGGGCAGCTCCCGGCCCCCCCAGCCCAGTTCCCGCAGCTAAAAGCAGCCGGGTCTGTCTGCCTGCCCGCAGCTCGCGCTCCCGGGATGGGGGAAAATGCCCCCACGGGTGGGGAGCATCTCTCTGAGGTCCCCACCATGTCCCCCCCCAGCCATCCCGGGGACCAGGCCTGCCACGCCGCCGTCCCCCCCCTTCCACCGCAGCCACGCTGCCGCCCCGTGCTGGCTGCAGGCTGCCTTGCCAAGAGCGTTTTGGGGTATTTCCTTGCCGGGCAGAAGCCGGGAGGGATTTTTTTCCTCTCAAATGGCTTTGCTGCTGCCGGCGTGGGGACAGGGGAAGGCCCCGTCCCTCTCGCTCTCGCCTGGCGAAGGCTGGGGTTATTTTTTCCCAAGTGGTGCTTTCAGAGAGACCGATTAGTGTGCCAGCAGGACAGAGCCTTTCACGGGGGCTGTAATCACTAGAAACGAGGCAAAATGGGAAAAATCAGTGGGCTGAATGCGGCGAGGAGGGGCAGCGAAACCACCCCGCTATTCAAGGGCACCACGGGACCCTCGTTCCGGCTGGGGCCACAAAAGCTGTCGGGAAGGCAGCGTCTGGATGCGATGGGGATACCCAGCGGGGAAGGAGGAGGCGAGGAGACCTTGGAGGACGATAGTCCCCGGGGGCTGGGGGTGGGCTGGAGGGTCCCGCTGCTCCGTGCCCTGCCCCAGGGAGGGGGGGCAGGAGGCTTTCAGAGCACGGCTCGTTACACCCCGCTGCCTCCGACACCCCCGGCCTCCTTTGGCCGTGCCAGAAGGTCTGCATGCAGTTCCTCGATCGTTTGCCAAGAGCGCCCAGCTCCGTGAGAGCCTCCCGCCCCTCCAACGAGCTGCCCCCCGCGTGGGGGTCTGCAGGCCCCCGGAGCACGCGAGCCGGCCACTGCCCTGCCACCGACCAGCGCTGTCCCACCGTGGCTCTGCCCTGCCCTGCCACTCCCCCGGCTCCCGTCCCTGCTCCCAATGCCGCTGGCCTGGCTCAGCTGCGCCGGACCCTGGCAGCCGGCCGGTGCTGGGGATTTCTGGCGCTGCTGCCTTGGGTCCCTTCGGGCCTTGCCGTCGGGGTCTGGGAAGCCGGCGGTTTTGGGGAGGGCTCTGCAGCTGACGTGCCCGGTAAGGGGGGCCCCGGGGGTGCCCCCCCCCCCCCCCCCCGCCAGCAGCTCTGCACCCCCAGCAGCCTCCTCTGCCCCCTCCCCAGCCCATCGACTACGAGGGCTTTTGCCTCTTCATGAAGACCTACCTGGAGGCGGACGTACCCGAGGAACTGTGCCAGCACCTCTTCACCTCCTTCAAGCGTAAGATCTGCGAAGCGTCCCCAGAGCCCCAGCGCCAGAGCCCCAGCATCTCGCAGCTCAACACCCGCGGTGAGCCGGCCTTGCCCCCGCCGCCCAGCCGGCACGCCGTGGCACGGCAGCACGGCAGGCTCGCTCCGACGCCGCCCCACGGGGATGAAGGTTGCGGGGCGGCACCCGCAGCGGGTGGCATCGGGCCAGCCACGCAGCCCGGCTCCGTCCCGTCTGGCAGACGGGGTCCCAGGGACCCTGTGCCGCTCCGGGGAGGAGAGGCCTTTCCCCGGGGTGGGGGACCCAGGAGGCATCATTGCGCTGATTCCTCCCTTTCCTCCGCGCGTTCAGAGCCCAAGTCACTCGACGCCGGCATCTCCATCCAGACCGAGGTGGCCTGCGCCCCCGTCACAGGTACCGGCGCGGGCAGCCACCGAGTGCGCAGCTGCACCCAGAGCGGGGGACGTGTGCCGGGCACTCGGCTTCTGCCTTCCCCTGGCCCCTGCCCGGGTGGTTTTGCAGCATGTGGAGACATCTGCCGAAAGGATTATAAACTGCAAAAGAAAAGGGAAAGCCCTCCCCGGGTGCTCAGCTGCCACGGTGGGGTACAGCGGCAGGGCACCACGTCCTCCCCGCCCGGTCCCCAGCACCATGGCGGCCGGCACCCAGGGACGGGAGGGTGGGCGAGGGGCTGCCTGCGGTGGCCCTCGGCGAGCCCCGGGGCCGGGCTGCCAGCCTCCTTAGGGGCTAGCAAAGAGGACCCGGGGCGAGCGACTGGCACCCAAGCGGGGTCCCTGGAGGAAGGGGCTTGCTGGGCACAGTCACCCTGGTGTTACGCTGCCCACGGGTGTGTGTCTGCTTTGCAGGGATCAACGGGAAAACGCTTCTAAGTGCCCTGGGACGACACGCTCCTGAGCCCAAGAGCTGCCACAGCAACGTGGCTGAGCCACAGCCGGCGTCCCTCACCCCGGCATCCATCCCCAACGCCTCCCCGAGCTGGTCCAGGTCATCCTCGCAGAAGTCCACCACTGGCACCCCTTCTGCTCACAACTCCTCGGGCTCCTCGAAGATCTCCTCCGGGTCGCTGCTCAGCCCTCAGTCGCCCGGTGAGCTTAGCTGGGGCTTCGCGGCGAGGCGCCCCCCGCCTCCCCCGGTTTCCCAAGCCGCGGAGCCATGCCTTGCACTGGCAGCGCGGCCGGTTGGGTCCCTGGGGTAGTGGCGGTGACCTTCCAAACTCGGCGGGTTCCCGGTGTCTTGACACCTTCGCTTTGCCAACTTACGCTGTCAATCCCGTCCCGCGGAGCCCCCGCCGGTCAATGTCTTAATTACCTGGCAGCAGCTCGTAGCGAGGGGGGATCGGAGCGGTGACGCATGGCTGCCTCCAGCCGAGCTCCTGCCAGCCCCCGAAGAGCGGAGCGCTGGGAAGGGCCCCTCTGCCAGGAGCAGCCATCTGCCCAAGGCTGCCGCCGCCGCCGGCGTGGGCTGTCCCGGCACCCCCGGTGTGCCGTCCCGCCGCCAGCCGAGCTCCGAGCTCCTTCTGGCCGGGTGCTTGTCCCCGGCGGGGCACGTCCCCGTGGGCTCCCATCGCTCATCCTGCCCGCACCCGTGGTGCCAGAGGCGTGGGGGTCTGCGCCCCGGGGACCGACTGGCAGTGCCCAGCCCCGCTCTGGCCATGGCACCCAGCACCACGCCGAACGTGTCCCTGCCCCAGAGTTCAGGCGCTGCCAGCCCCGCGTCCCGGCTGGGGACAGCTCCTGGCCCCAGTGACCAGCCCTGCACGCAACCTTCATCCCTGCCCCCCCCCTTCCCTGCCCGCAGGCACGAGGACTGTGGAGAAGAAGTTGCCCTTCAGCCTGCGGAAGAGCCCCAGCTCCCTGAAAGCCGCCCCCCCGCCCCCGCCCGCCCCCCTGGCCCAGGTGGTCCACCTGAAGGACATCGTCTGCTACCTGTCCCTGCTGGAGAGGGGACGCGCGGAGGACAAGCTGGAGTGTGAGTGGGACCCTGGGGCCACGGGCCACCGGTCACGCTGCGTGGAGGGGGGGCCGGGTGGCTGGAGGCACAGCCTGGGGGTTCGCCCGAGGAGAGCTGTGCGGGGTTGGATGCTCCTGCTCGCGTCTTAACGCCGAAACGTTAAAACCGCTTCGGAAAACTGGTCGGCATCACCCCCCAGCTCCTGCCCGCCAGCACCCGTTGTCTGGCAGAGGGGCAGCGGGGGGGGCCGCAGCTTAGCTCTGATACCCCGCAGCCCGGTTCGGGCTCGGGTCACGTCTCACCCGGGTGAGCTGGTGCAGCGCTGCCCCTGTCCCACACCCCCAGGGCTGCACCAAGCGCTGGCTGCCCCCCCCTGGCTGCCCTGGCACTGGGCTCCGACCGACTTCTCTTCTCCCTCCAGTTATGTTTCGCCTCTACGATACCGATGGAAACGGCCTCCTGGACAGCTCGGTAAGCCTCTCCTCGGGAGAGACAGCTGGGGTCGCTCGGGGTGGGGGGGGCAGAGACACGCAGGGCCCTATCGGGATGCCTGCTGCCCCGGTGAGGGGCTCTGAGCCGAGGAGGGGTATTTGGGGCTGGGGGATGCGGACCAGCCCTGCAGCATCCAGCAGCAGCTGGAAGAAATCCACCCACCGGTAACTGTAGCTCTACATCAAATCACGGTATTTCAGAAAAGGAAAAATCATGCACAAACACCCCCTCTGCCCCCCGCCCCGGGGTGTTTTCTCTTTGTCCTTTGGGTATTTCCCTTGAAACCCGTTGCAAATAAAAAAAAATCTGTTTTATCAGAGCAGTTTTTCTGAGGGAAAACCCAACGCCAATTTTCTGGCAGATTTTCAGAGGAGAAAGCAAGCACCCAGCACCCACCAAGAAGCGGGGTGTCGCTGGCCCCCTGTGCGGGCGAGGGCCCGGGGCAACCGTGGGCGTATCGAGATGTAGATGCGATACGTCCCCGGTTGGGGGACGTGAGGCTGGACACGCCGCGTGTGCCCAAAGCCGTCCCTGAGCGCCGGGCGCCGTTGTCTTTGTGCTCAGGAGCTGGATCGTATCATCAACCAGATGGTGCACGTGGCCGAGTACCTGGAGTGGGACTCCACCGAGCTGAAGCCCGTGAGTGCCGGGGCCGGGGGGGGCCGCGGGGGGTCTCGGCCAACAGCCAGGGTTCGCGGTCTCCTCCCTCCTCCAGATCTTGAAGGCGATGATGGAGGAGATAGACTACGACCATGATGGGACCGTGACGCTGGAGGAGTGGATCCGGGGCGGCATGACCACCATCCCCTTGCTGGTCCTGCTGGGGATGGAGACGGTGAGTGCCCGCGCGGGAACCTGCTTCGGCAGGAACGGCAGCGGGAGAGCAGGGCGGCGATGGAGGGCACGCTGGGACCACGGGAGGGCACCCTACCCCCGGCGACGCGCTGCGCACCCGTCCGGCACCGCACGGCCCCCCCGCCAGCCCCGGGCTCCCCGGCCCTGCAGACACCCCCACCCCACCTCTGCTGACCAGCCTTCATCCCCCCCCCCCAATCTTTACAAGCTCAGTTTTGAGCCGCAGTCGTTGCCAGTTACCGTGCCCGAGCAGGCTGGGCTCGCTCCATAGCGTCCTCTGGTTCAATGAATATTTAATCAAAACATCAACTGAGCACCTAAAATGCCAGCCCCTCTCCTGGGGTGAGCTTCAAAGAGCAGAGGTGGGGTGGTTTGGGACCCCCCAAACTTCCCTCAGTGGCTTTTTCATCCTTTTGGGCTTCATTTCATCGAGGTGCATCCCTGGTCAGCGGGTGATAGCTTGCAGAGAAAAATCTGGGGTTTTGCTCCCCGGTGCCCACCCTGGTGTTTGTTCACCACGGAGAGGTTGGGGGGGGGGCAGGTTTTCTGGCAGGAGGATTCAAGAAAACGAATTTTAAGTGGCTCCTGCAAAGCGCTCGTGCCTGGCCCCAGATGAAAGAGGTCACCCCGTGGTGGCGGTGGCCTGGCCCCAGATGTGGAGTCGCCTTCCCTCCGGCCGCCGGCAGAGCATCCCTGCGGCCGGGCTGTGCCGAGGGGCTGTGGGGAGCCGGAGCTCGGTGCCAGGAGCCAGATGTGCCCTGGGAGCGGGGGGCCGCGGCAGCAGGGATGTTTGGGGGACACTGGGGAGAAGGGAAATGGGGGGGAGCCTGTGGTCCCGCTGGGAAGCGAACTCCTGCAGAAACACTGCAGGCTTTTACGGGACAAAAAGCTGACGAACGCAGCGGGCTGTGACACCCCCCCCCCGGCCCTCCGCTCCTCTGCCCCGCAGAACGTGAAGGATGACGGGCAGCACGCCTGGAGGCTGAAGCACTTCAAGAAACCTGCCTACTGCAACTTCTGCCGCACCATGTTGCTGGGGGTCCGCAAGCAGGGCCTCTGCTGCTCCTGTGAGTCCCGGACCCCCTGGCCGGCGCCCCCCACCCCCGGGCTCCCACCCCGTCCCAGCGCCCCGGACAGCAGGGACTGGGCCCCCTCGGTGCCGAGCTCTGCGGGTGCCGCAGGGCGAGCGGGGAGGGGGCAGAGCGCCCGTACCGGGGGGCGACGCTCACCGCCTTCTTTTTCTCCTGCCAGTCTGCAAGTACACCGTCCACGAGAGGTGCGTGTCCAAAGATATTGCCTCCTGCATCAGCACCTATGTGAAATCCAAGAGAAACACGAGCGTGAGTAGGCTGCCGCACGCTTCTGAGCTCCCGCAGAGCCCTCCTGGAGGCAGCGCCGCTGGCAGCGGCTGGCCCCTCCGTCTCCTGCCCCGCTCCCCCATGGCTTTTTCCCCCGGGATTTGCGCCTCGGGTGCTGGGCAGCAGCTCGTGGGCATTCCCAGCACCCAGAGCCCGGCAGGGTGGGACCCGCAGGACGCCCGGCCCTGAGGTTCGGCTGCGGGTGGGGGACGGGTGTCCCCGGTGTGCCACAGGGAGGGAAAGCGGCTGTGCGAGGGGCTGGTTTGGATCAGACGGCATCCCTGCGCAACGGGCTACCCTCCAAAATCACGGAGGCAGCCGTTAGCGGAGAGCCCATGGGTCGGTGGGTGCTGTGCCCGCAGTACCCCCCTCCCCGTGCCTTGCAGATGATGCAGCACACCTGGATCGAGGGCAATTCCCCCGTCAAGTGCGACAGATGCCACAAGAGCATCAAGTGCTACCAGGGCATCACCGGCCTGCACTGCGTCTGGTGCCAAGTCACCGTGAGTACACAGGCATGGGGGGGGGGTGTCCAGCCGTGCCCTGCGGCGCACCCTGTGCGGCCCCGCGGGAGGAGAGGCTCGCGAACAGCCTGGTGTCCCCTGCCCCACGTCCCTTCCTCCTGCCCCCACCAGCTCCACAACAAATGCGCCTCCCACGTGAAGCCGGAGTGCGACGGGGGCCCGCTGCGGGACCACATCTTGCTGCCTTCCTACATCTGCCCCGTCGTCCTGGTAAGTGCCCCCCTCCTTGCTGCCGGGTGACGGGGACCCGGCAGGGCATCGTCACGGCTGGCGGGGCATCGTCACGGCCGCCGGGGCGGCGTGTGCATCCACACCTCCGTTCCCCAAAGGACAGGCAGTCCCACTGCCGGAGATCGGAGAGCGACTCCCCTGCCAGCACCAGCCCCGAGGACAACCAGGGCTTCAAGTTCAACTCCACCACGGTGGACGGGCAAGGGCTCCAGGTAGGCTCCTGCGCCGGGCCGCCGGCGAGCTGTGCCACGGGCGCGTGTGCCGAACAGCGGTCGGGTGTTGGCAGCTGTGCTTTCTGCCCTCCAGATCAGCCCCCGGCCCGGGACGCACCCCCTCCTGGTGCTGGTGAACCCCAAGAGCGGAGGAAGGCAAGGGGAGCGGTAGGTGGGGTCCAGCCTGGGGAGAGCCTCCCCCCCGGCGTGGGGGACTGCCGGCCCCTCGGGCTGCCCCGGCACCTCTCCCGGAGGGGGACTCGCCCCCGCGGCATCCCCGTACCTCTCTGTCCCTAGGGTCCTCCGGAAATTTCACTACCTGCTCAACCCGCGCCAAGTGTACAACCTGGACCGCGGCGGGCCCGCGCCGGGGTACGGAGATGCTGTGGCTGACGCTCTGCCCCCTCCCGCCGGCCCCTGCTCCCCCGCGTCACCCCTTGTCTCTCCCGGCTTTCTCCAGGCTGAGCTTCTTTCGGGACACCCCAGATTTCCGCGTCCTGGCCTGTGGAGGGGACGGCACGGTGGGCTGGATCCTGGACTGCATAGGTGAGCTCCCGCAGAGCATCGTCCGCCTGTGCGCTCTGCCCTCTGCCACCCGTTCCCCACGTTCCCCCCGGCCAGAGCGGGGCGGGGGTCCTGCCCCAGCATCGCCCCCCGGGCCGCTGCCGAGGAGGGACGTGGAGAGGAGCCAGGGGGTGAGTCCTCTCAGCCCCAAACCTCGCTTGCCCCTTCGATCGCAGACAAGGCGAACCTGGCGAAGCACCCGCCGGTGGCCGTCCTGCCCCTGGGAACGGGCAACGACCTGGCCCGGTGCCTGCGCTGGGGAGGAGGTGAGGCTGGGCGAGCATCGCCCCAGGGGGGTGGCCGGCCCCCCGGGGGAGCGTCCGGTGCGGCTGGGTGGGTGCCGTCCAGGGGGAGGGAGGGCTCCCGGGCTCTTGGGACGAGGCTCGATGCATCTCAGCCCTGGTGCCTCCCGATGGTGCCTCTAACGCCCTCCAAAAAAAAAAAAGCAGCCGCTGCTTTCTGAACCCCCAACAACCTTTTTCCCCTGGGAGAGCCGTGCCGCCAGCTGAAATCCCTGCCACCGCTGCACGGACGAGCCGGGCATCTCGCTGGTGCCGTAGAGGCAGCCCCGGGCTCCCCCCGGGTGCTCAGCACCCAACTGCCTCCGGCCCCAGATGGCACGGCCACGCTCTCCTTCGCCCTCCTCCGACGCCCGCCGTCTTCCCCTCACAGGCTACGAAGGAGGCAACCTGATGAAGGTCCTGAAGGACATCGAGCACAGCACCGAGGTGATGCTGGACCGCTGGCAGATAGACGTCATTCCCAGCGACAGGGAGGCCAACGGAGACCCCGTCCCGTCCACCATCATCAACAACTACTTCTCCATCGGGGTGGTGAGTACCACGGGGCAGGGACAGGTCCCGAGGGACTTGTTAGCCGGAGAGAGCGGCGCGGTGCAGGGCTAGTCATGGGTGCCCAGACCAGCACCGGGCACGGCAAAGCGGAGGGCAGGGCTCTGGAGGCCAGCGGAGCACGGGAACTGATGCCAGCACCCCAAATTTCCTCCCCGTGTCCTCCGAGAGTCTTCCGAGCCAGCCCTGAGTTAATTCCCTGGAGCAGGGGCTGGTTCCTCAGAGACCGTAAAAGCCTTCCTAAGTGTTTGGTGAAACTCTGCGTCTGAGCTTGCGTCTCCCAAGCCGGGGACTCTCCTGCCCTGCTCTTCCTTGCTCGTGTTCCCAACCTCCCTCCGCCTCCTGGCATTGTTCTTTCGGTTTTATTCTCCTTTGTAACGGCAGCACTTGAATGCATAGACAGGCACGGTAGCTCTCTCTTCCCAGCGGGAATGTTGCAAGAGCAAGTGTGTGAGGAGCTTAAACGGGGTTCAGGGAAGTTTGGGGTCCCGGGGATGGGTTGAGATCTGCTGGACGCCCCACCTGCAGCTTTTGCCGAGACGGCAGCCATCGGCAAAGCCCCGCGTTGGTGCTCAGACCGGCATCCCCCCACGTTTCCTAACCCGGGGAGGTCAGGGAGCCTGGGGAGGACGGCAGCCCCGTGCCCCGGGGGCTTTCCCCGGCCCCAGGGGTCGGTCCTGGGGGCGGCGGGGCTTTGGGGGAATGGCAGGGTGGAAAGCACTTCTCTCCCTGCGGGCTTGCAGGGGTTTTGTCCTGGGCCGTGGGTACCCGAGCGTGGGTTGTCCACCTGGCAGCAGCTGCGGGATGCTCCTCGTTTGACGTCATCTCCTGCTAACGCCGGGTGACGTCACTGCAGGTGGCATTTGGTGACAGCTTCCGAATCGGGCTCGAATGCCATTGTGATGGAGAGCTGCCGCCCTGCCCGGGCGGCTGTCGGGGTGCAGGGTCCCGGGGTGGCCCCGGAGCCCTGCTGGTAGCCCTTCCTGCCCCCCTCAGCACCACCTCCACGTGGAGCCCCTGTGATGAGGGAAGGAGGCCAAGCGCACTAATTACCTCTCGCTTAACGAGCCCGTTCACACTTTGTGAGCAGCCCGGCCGAGGGTGCCTCCATCCGCACGGCCCCGCGCTGCGCCCCTGTGCCACAGGGACAGGGCGCTGAGCCCCCTCATCCCGCTGCGTGCCCGCGGGGGGGTGGGGAGGTGTTTCTGTTTCCCCGCTGCGCTGCCCACGCGCGTCTCCGCGCTCCCTCTCCCTGCAGGACGCCTCCATCGCCCACCGCTTCCACATCATGCGAGAAAAGCACCCTGAGAAATTCAACAGCAGGTAAGGGCTGCCCCTGTCCTCCTCCGCTCTCGCCCCTCTCCCCACGGCGCCGGCAGCAGCCCCGGGGCGGCAGCGCGGGGTTCGGCCGACCTCGGGGGCCGGTGGGGGGCCGGGGTGGGTGCTCCTCTGGGCCCCGTGCAGCGTGGCAGGCTGCTTGAACTTGGCCGCGCACCCGGTTACGTTCGTTCACGCTTTATAATTAGCGATGAATTCCGGGAGCGGCAGGAGCAGGCCAGGCAGCCAGGGCAGGGCAGGCAGCAGGTTGCGGCTCGCTCCCACCACGCTCGGGGCGCACAGAAATGGCGTGACGGCAGCAGGAGCTTGTGACCCCGTTCCTCGTGTTCAGAAACGCCTGCGAGAAAACCCCCAACCAGCCCAAAGCGTCCGGCTTTGCTCAGAAATTCGGCTCCCCTCGGCTCACAGCTCCCTGGCAGTCGCCGCAGGGGACGAGCGGCGGCGGGGGGCTGCCTGGCAGGGGGAGGGGAGGGAACGGGGCAGGGTGCTGAGGTGGGGGACGGCCCTTCCATGGGGTACCCCGTTCCCGACAGCCCCAGGGTGGCCCGTCAAGAGATGACAGCCCCCGCTCAGCTCTGCCGAGAGCCGGTGGAGGCACCCCGTCCCGTGCCGGGGGACCACCCAGCACCCGCGTCCTCCCCCTCCGCAGGGTGTCAGAGCCAGGGCTGCCCGAGCCGCCCCCCGCCATGGCTCCCTGGGACCATGGGTGACCCTGTCGCTGGCTTGTGTCGTGTCCCCGTCGCTGGCCCGTGTCCCCGTCGCAATGGCTCCAGAAAGGCTCTGGCAGCCCGTGGGGAGGTGCGGCTCCCTAGCGGGATGCTGACGCCGCTCTGTGCCCCAGGATGAAGAACAAGCTGTGGTACTTCGAATTCGGGACATCGGAGACCTTTGCGGCCACCTGCAAGAAGCTCCATGACTACGTCGAGGTGGAGGTGGGTTTCCAGGGACGGGCCCCAGCTCCAGCCACGGCACAAGATTTTTTGTTGGGAGACGTCGCCCCCGGGGTCCCTCGGGCAGGGCTTCTGGCCGCTTGGGGAGGGGGGTGCCACGGCAGCTTTGGCCCCTCGCGGCGGCGAGAGGATGCCGCGGCTGGCGGGACCCGCTCTTCCACCACGCGGCGCTTGCCACGGAGCCGGCCAGCTGCAGGCGGGAGAACGGCCCTGTATTTATCCCCCCCTTTCCAGCTGGATTCAAGAGCGTGCCTGGAATATTCTCCCTGTAAACTCTGCGTCTGCTCCCAGCCCTCGTTTGATGACATGGAAACAGGCTTTAATTAGAGCGGGGAGGAGGGCCTGCGGTTGCTAAGAGCGCTGTCATTTCTCCGCTCGTGCTGGGGGGTTTGGGCCGTGCTTTGCTGCAAACTTCCGCCTCTCCTTATCCGGGGATAAACGGCCCTTTTATAACTTGGGCTTGAGGGTGAAGGGGGGGGGCGGGGGGAAGAAAAAATCCCGTCGCTTGCCGCACGGCGCTGGTGCGGGTCTGAGCAGGGTGGGTGCGGGCAGGGAGCGGGCAGAGCCCGGGGAGCTGGTGGCGCGTTACGTGCGGCTGTGGGCAGGGGGGTTCCGCAGCCCGTTTCTGCACGGGGGGCGGTTCCAGCCCTTCCCGAAGCCCCCGGCAGCTGGCGGGAAGGGGCAGGAGCGGGGCCACGGCCATCTCATCCCCTCCGCTGGCCGCGCACCAGCGTCCCCGGGGCGCGTCAATCCGCGTCCGCGGGGTTCGACGCCACCGGAGGTGGGTGCGAGGTGCCCCCTGCTCCTCACGAGGCGCCCCGCGCGCTCCCCGCCAAGCGCGCGTCGGCACCGGCTGCACCGCGCCGGCAGGAAAGCGTTAATCCCGCGGCGTTTGAAGTTGAAAGCGGCAGCCTGTCCTCCCTCCGGCTCCCAGGCAACTGTCAGCCTTGCAGAGAAATGGCAGTTTTGTTTTGGAAATTGGCACTCGTTCTCCTACGGCTCCTGGAAATGAATTTGTTTTTTCCCCAGCTGCAAATTTCTACTTCCAGCATCGCTGCCAGCGCGCCGTCAGCTGCCCCTGCTCAAAGAGCCCATTGTAGCTCGCTGGCACGCTAACAGGGGAGGGCTGCGCAGGGAGAAATCGTGTGCGCGTGGGCAGGCGTGGGCGGCCGTGCTCCTGCCCGCCCCGGCTGGGAACGGGCTCCCGCAGCGTCCCTGGAAATCCCGCAGCCCTGGGCGGCAGAGTCACTCCCATCCCACCGCGGCCTCGCGGGCAGGCAGGCAGGCAAGACGCCTGCGGTCGGGGGCGACGCTCGGCTCGGCCGGGCGTGGGGTGCGTTCTCCATCCCACAAGGAATCGGAGCCCTCTCGCCCGGTATCCGCTGCTCAGGGGTGTCAGGGTCTCGTCTCTTCCTACAAATCATAATCTCGGTAGCATGTATTGAGAAATGAGGGATTTGCATCCGCTGGGAGCCTTGGAGAGACAGCTCTTCCCTCCCAAACCAGCAGATTCCTGCCTTTTGCTTTCAACGCAAGGCTAAAAATAAGATCTCGGAGCATCAGGGGAGGCAGAGCAGATCCGAACGTAGAGACATTTGCTCGCGTGCGCGCCCAGCTCCGCGGCCGGCGTGCTCGGCGCCTGCCGACGGCGTATAAAAAATAAGCTCGAGGTCTTCGCCCTTTGCTCAAGGGAAACAACAGGAGTCAAAGCAGCAGCGGGGGTTCGTCGGCCCGTCCGCATTCCTCTCAGCAAAGCGAGAGAGGGCAGAAATGCCATCGCGTCGGAAAATGCAAGGGAAAAAAACCGCGCTGGTGTTCGCTGGAGCGTGGCGTGGCGGGTAGAGAGCGGATGCACGAAGGAAAATACAGATGCTGTAGAGAAAATACGATGGAGTGGGAAAGCAGCTGCTTCCTCCAGAGGTATCTAGAAGGAGAATCCAGCACGTCTGGGTAGCACGAGGGTGAGAAGACCCGAAGTTAAGAAATGCATTTCCACGGCTGCTGCTTCCAGTCCCGTGGGAAAGCCGCAGGCAACAGATATTTTACCTTTTACAAGGAATTTTCAGCTGGGGCAGTCCTGCTGTCCGACAGCAAAGCCCGGGATACCAGTTCTGTGTGCCAGCTTGCGGTTTTCTCTCCAAAACTGACATTTTTTCCTCTGACACCTTTCTATCTTTTCCTTCCGGCCTCATTTCTAGTTTCCAAATTGCACTCGAAGACCAAACTATTTTGAGGTTTCCGGGCAGCCAAGCTTTCTGATTCTTTGGCGTGGGTGCGAACAAGGCGAGGTGGGGCAGCACGTGCTGGAGATGCTGGGATGGAGGTCGCTCCGGGGCCGAGCTGGTTTTTTGCCTCCTATTTTGGGTCGCAGCACAGAGCCCGGCAGAGGTTTTATGTGCTCTCATAGGAAATTCGCTTTTCGAAACGGCCATCTCGGACATGTAGTAAAATTCTTACTGAAGGGGAAGCGGCCCCAGGAAGGCAAGGTGGCGGCGTCAGCCCTAGAAAAGCAAAGCCGGGGTGAGGGGGGGAAGTTGTTGGCCCCAGTTGCCACCCTGGGCAGGTTTGCTCTGGGGACCGTCCGGCAGCACACGATGCTCAGGGCTCCCCGCTGCTTCGGCGGGCAGGCGGGGAGAGGAGCCTGGGCTCCGCGGGGCCGGGCATCATCTCCCCCACCCTGCCCCGGGCCTGACACTGCCCGTGTGCCCGGCAGTGCGACGGGACCCCGCTAGACCTGAGCAATGCGTCCCTGGAGGGCATCGCCGTCCTCAACATCCCCAGCATGTACGGCGGCTCCAACCTCTGGGGCGAGACCAAGAAGCAACGTGGTTACAACCGCCTGGGCAAGAAAGCGCCGGAGAAGCTGCACGCCACGGTGGTCACCGACGCCAAGGAGCTCAAGTTCTGCGTGCAGGGTGAGCGGCGGGGCCCAGCAGCCGTTTGTGGGGCGCACGGGGGAGCTGGGCAGCCGCCGGTTCTGGCCGCAGCCTGCGCACGTGTTGCCGGAGCGATAGCACCTGAGGGGTTGCTGTCGGCTCGCTGTCTTTTGGGGGGGGGGTCAGGGTGACCCCGAGATCTGTCCCAGCTGGCGAAGGGGGGTGGCCCAGCACCGCCTTTCTCAGGGCTGGAAAGGACGGAGAGGACGTGGCTCCTGCACCCCGCCGTCTGCTTCTTCCCCCCCCCCCCGCTCCGAGGGTGCCCGGATGGGACCTGTCCCCTGCGGGTGTGACCCTGGGCGGCCCCCGGCCCCCCCCATGCCCCGTGGGGCTGGCAGGTAGCCACGGCAGGGCCGGGCGCCCGCTGCTGCAGAGGAGGAGCCGGAAGCGGAGCCGCAGAGCTGGCACCGGTGGCTTTTGTAAGCATCTTCCCAGGCTCTGCCGCAGCGCTGCCGGCCTGGCTTGGGGGGGTTCGGTACTTGGGCTGTGCCCCCGCCGCCACCTCGCACCCGCTGCTGTGGCCACCGGAGCCGTCCCTGCGGGCACGAGCAGGGTGCGGAGAGCGGCGGGTTGGAAAGCAGCCAGCAAAACAGGCCGAGTGCCCGTATTTTCCACCCGCCGCCTCCCGCGGCCCAGGGCTGGGGTGAGAAACGGCCCCCCTGGCGCGCGGCTGCCAGGATGGCAGTGTCGCTGGCCATCCTGGGCTGTCACTGGCCATCCCGGGCTGTCACCGGCCATCCCTCGCCTGGTAACCCCAAGGGAAGGGGCTGCAGGGAGCGGGGCAGAGCAAAGGCCAGTTCCGAAGGTGGCGAGGGGCGGTGGGGTCAGTCCCCTGGGCACCTCCCCGCTCGCGGGTGGGCGTGGGGGAACTCTGAGGGCTTCTCCTGGCGGGGGCTGCCACCGGCGGGGAGACGGGCGCTGAAGGGAATGAGAGACGGAGCGAGTTGCCCCCGTGTCGGGCGCCTTTGCTGGCAGCATAGAAGGGCGGGAGGGGCTGGGAGAGGGGCTGATGCCGGGGGATCTGAGCTGCTCCCACCGGTGAGGATCCCGCCCGTACGTCCCAGCTCCCCGGGGGGAGGTCGTGCCGCCGTTCCATCCCACGCTGCAAACGAGCACGGGGCGAGCTGGCGGGGATCCTGCAGCCCCGCGGGACTGGGCGCTGTTTCAGACCAGGAGTATTTTTGCTCAGAGATTTTAGACAGCAGCGTTGGCCAACGCCGCTAACGCCCAGCTCAGGGGACATCGGGGGACATCCCCACAGTGCCACCAGCCCCGGGGCCGTCAGCAGTCCCACCAGATGACAGCGGAAGGCAGGGGCTGCCCAGGGACGGGGGACTGACCGGGATCGCTCTCTCTTGCAGATCTCAGCGACCATCTCCTGGAGGTGGTGGGGCTGGAGGGCGCGATGGAGATGGGGCAGATCTACACAGGGCTGAAGAGCGCCGGGAAGAGACTGGCCCAGTGTTCGTCCGTCACCATCAGGTATTTGTCCCCATCCCGGCTGAGTGCCTGACCGGGGGCGAGAGCTGGCGCCCGTGTCACCCTGTGCTCCCTCTCTTTGTGCCTTGCAGGACCTCCAAGCTGCTGCCCATGCAGGTGGACGGGGAGCCCTGGATGCAGCCATCCTGCACCGTGAGTCCCCGGGACGGGGACAGCTGGGGCAGGCAGGGGCAGGCAGCGGGGCAGGCAGGGGCAGGCAGCGGGGCAGGCAGGGGCAGGCAGCCTCAGCTCCCGGTGCAGCGTGGCAAAGCCTCTGGAGTTGGAGGGAGGCTCCTGCGCTTGCTGGCGGGTGGCCGTGGAGCCCGGCCGTGTGCGACTTCTGTCTGCGCCCGTGCCAGCCCCGAGCCTGGGGACAGCCACGGCGGGAGGCGTGGGGACAGGGACACGCTCGTCTCCTGCCAGGGAGGAGGGCACAGCAGCATCCCTTCTCGGGGGGGCTGCAGTGGGGTCCCCCACCATCCGGCAGGCAGCTTGCCTGGAGGAGAAATCTTCCGCCTGCCCCAGCGCTGCCCGGATGTGATCCCGGAGCTGTTACTGTCGTTTAACGCCCCGGCTGGGGGGACAGCGGCTCCTCGCCCCGGTGCTGGGTGCTGGGCTGCTCCTGGGTCACTCCCTGGGTTCGGGGATGCCTGGAGGAGCTCAGAGCCTGGAAGCCCCTTCCTGAGCTGGGTTCTTCACTTCTTTTTAGGTCAAAATTACACATAAAAGCCAAGTGCCGATGCTACTGGGGCCCCCCCAGAAGAGCAGCTTCTTTTTCCTGAAGAGGAGAAACCGAACTCGAGATTAAGCAGCGTGCAGGGAGCTGCAGCGCAGAGGCACCTGGCGTCCCGGACACCCACCTGCTGCGGGGAGGGGGTCCCCAAATCCCTGCTCTGCGGCGGGGAGAGAAAACACCCCCCAAGCCCCGTGGGGATGATTTGTCCTGGGAAGGTCCTTGGAGGCTCCTTCCCAACCACCACAAGCGTCTTCTCCAGCCGGGATGGAAGCGGCGGGCGAAGGCAGGCTGACGTGCAGGGAACGTGTTCACCGGAGCAGCTGGGTTTTTTCTGGTTTTTTTTTTTTTTCCCTTTATTTAAATAACTTCCCCCCACACACACCCAGCCCGCCCCGGCAGAGCTGCAAATGAACGTGCTCCCAAGAAAACGCCAAGCTTCACTTATTTATTTTTGATCCTCTTGAAGGACACTCGATGTTTTGCTGCACTGGCTTTCTGTCCCCCAACCCTTGCACATTGGAGAAGTTATTTATTTTCTTAGCCTAGAGGAGACGGTCTCGGCCGTGCCTTCGGCTGCCGTTTCTGGGACGGGGTTTAAGCAGATGCAAAGACAGCCTTTGCTGCCGGCCCGGGGCGCCGCGAGGCGTGGGACGGGCTGGGGACGGACGGCACCTGGGCCACGGGGACGAGCGCGGGGGCGGACGGGAGGAAACCATGTTTTGATGTGGAAATGACAAAAAAGGGATTTTTGGGAGGGGAGCTGCTGCCCCCCGGTAAACCCCCGTGCCCTGGCTCTGGGCTTCACATTCATATTTATGTATTTATTTAGCAAACTTTGGGGGGGGTCACCTTCTTTTTATGAGCCTGGGTTGGACATGTCACCTCCCTTCTCTTCTGGCCGTCCCCCCGGCTGCGCCCACGGCACCTCCTTCCACGTGGATTTTCTTCTCTCCTAAAGCGTGCCAGTCTGCGCTGGGGGCTGGGGACGCGGGGGACACACGTCCAGCAGGTCTTCTCGCTTGGAAGTGTCCCCCGCCGCCTTTTCAGGCATCTCCGCGCGTGCTTCGCCAGGCCCGTGCTCTCCTGGTGCTCCTGGATGGCTGCAGGGAGCGGGGGGGAGCTGGCGCACCTCGGTTTGTGCACGGCCAGCGCTTCCCCTGCCCCCAGCCCACCCCAAACCCGAGGAGCTTCGTCGCTGCCACCCCCCTCTGCACCCTCCTGCCTGCACGGGCGCCTGCCGCTCGCCGCCCGGCCGCTCCTCTCCTCCTTGCCCAGCCGGAATGCACGGGCAGGTTTCGGCGGCATCACCCGTGTGTCCCCCAGCGGGCACGTGGGGACGGACCGTGGGACGCGGCTTCTCACCAGGATGCGACAGGACCACGGACAAATGCACGGAGGAGGCAGCGGTCTGGATGTGCGCCTCGCTTCGCAGCGCTTCCAGGAGCCGGGACCTGGCAGGACTGGGCCACGGAAAGGGCTGCTGGTTGGTCCCGCAGGCGCCCGCTGCCTCCTGTGGTGGCCCTGTGTGGGGGGATGCCTGGCCCCCAAATCGGCCCCCGCTCCCAGGCAGCTTCCTCGGGTCTGGCAGAGGCCCCTGTACCGCTGCGAGCGAGCCGGGAGCAGCCTGTGCCCCTGGATGTTGCTGCAGGCAGGAAAGCCGCTGCTCGTCCCTGCTGTACCCCTGCCACAGGGCAGGGACCCCCGGCTGGGACAAGCCACCCTCCTCCCTGGTGACCCGGTGTCCGGTCCCTCCTCGTGCTGCAGGTCCCCATTCACTCGCATCCCCCGGCAGCGCAGAGGGTGCTGCCATCATTATGTTTCAGAGTGAACAGGCAGCTGTTCGCCACCTTTCCCAGGCAGGGACGGTGGTGGTGTGCACCCGTTCAGGCTTTGCTCGGGGCTGTTTCCGGCGGCGGGGCCCTGCTGCCCCAGGAGGAGGGGGCAGCGCCCCAGGGGACCCCCAGCCCGTGGGTCCCCCGCAGCCGGGGCGCAGGAGGAGGCTCCGGCGGGCACGGGGGTCACTGCAGCTCACCGGAGCCGTGACCTGCGTCCACGGGCACGCTCCACTGCGGTGCATAAATCCACCCTCCTCCTCCCCGTCACCCGGGGCGGCCGTTAATGAATAGCCAGGTGAAAGCCTACGGGAGCTACGCCAAATAAACCCCGGGTCCCAGGGACCGGCGGCCTCCATTTCCTCGGCCCCTCCCCGACGGCAGCTGTGCCTCGCAGCCCCCGCGTTTGGGGAGGGTGAAAGACAAAAAGAGAAAAAACCCCTCGACCCTCTCCAGAGCTTTGCCGACAGGCGGGGCGATGGCTTTGATGACAACGCACGAGGTCAGCAGCGTTTACAGCAGCGGGTTTTGGCTCCGTTTCCCTGCCCATTTGGCCTCGACCCGGTGCCTGATCCCGGGGCTCCGGTCAGCAAGCGCCTGTGCGGAATGGCGGAGCTGCTCCTGCACCCGGTCACGGTTTGCTGGGCTCTGGGCAAAGAGCGGCGCTTGGGTCTCTCTGCTCTGGTTTGCCGGCGGCAGCGCAGCCAGGGGAAGCAAGCGGGCGCCTGTGCCCGTACCCGCGGGTCTGGCAGCGTGCCGGGGCCGAGGAGTGCCCTTGTTTGAGCTCAAAACTGGGGGGAGCACCCAGATATCTGTCCCATGGGGCACGGGGAGCCCGGGGCCACCGCCCTGGGCCAGCAGGATGACCAGCACCACCGGTCTGCAAAGAGCGACGGGCTCCGACGGAGACACCGGCCCCTCTCTGAGCAGGGAGGTGGTCCGGGCCACCTCCCCCAGGGACGCAGCGTGGGTCTGCTCCCCCCTCCCCGTGCCAAAGCCACGGTTCAACGGGCCCTGGCAGCTGACGACCCCCTTGTCCAACGGCGCAAAGGTCTCCAGCCTGGGAGGGGACCCGCGGGGGCTGGGACACCAGCCCGGCTGTCGCCGGCTCCGGGGAGGACTACGCCACGCGGCCGAGGGGCACGAGAGGCTCTGACCCCCCCCGTCCCCCTCTGTGTGTCCCAGCTCAGCCCCCTTCGTCCCCCAAAGGCCGTGGGATGGAGCAGGACCCCCCAAACACACCCCCAGCCCCAGGCACGGGTGCCAGCGTGCGAGCACCCCACCGAGCCGGCGGCGGGCTGGGGGACCCCCAAGAGCCGGGGAACCCCAATTGCCGCGGGAGCCCCAGCCCGACGCCGGCTCCAGCCCCATCCTCCCGCTGCGTGCGTAGCCGTGGTTGCCTGCATGGAAATGGCGTCCGTAGCGTAGCGCGTGTTGCCGTGTACACCTGGAGTGCTGTGGGCTTGCCTCAAATAAAGGTGGTGATGAAATACTCGGCTGGTCCTGGGGTGCGCTGGGGTTCCCCGATTCCCGGCCAGGCACGGGGAACCTTTGGGGACCCCCACGGGTGGTGCCTGATTCGGGGCACCAGGGCTGAAGTGGCGTCCTCAGCGGCAGCGCAATGGAGCAGGAGCTGCAACTGGCTAAATTTGGAGCCTGCAATTTTTTCTTAATTTTTTTTTTTTTTTTTTTTTCCGGAGCGGGTTCTAAATTTAGCAGGCGCCGCTCGCCATCCCCCCCCTTCCAACCCTGGCTCTCCAGGGGCTTCGGCTCTTCCCAAGGCACCCCTGCAGCCGCCCGCCCCACAGCCGTGCTTGGCCCCCACCACCTCTCCCTGCACCCCGTGGCAGCAAGAGGCCCCGGGGGGTGCTGAGCACCCGTGGGACGCTGAGCACCCGTGGGGCCGCAGCCACTTCAGGTCTCCAATCGTGCCCAGCTCTGCAATGAGCCGGCTTGTCCCCCGCAGCCCGCCTTGCTCCCCAGCCCAGGTTTTGCCACCCGCCCGCCCGTGTGTCATCTGCTAATTTTACCAGCGGTGATTTAATCCCGGCGTGCAGAGGGGAAGTGAGAGCACGGGCACCTGCAGAGCCCCCCGGGAGCCGTCCCCGGGCGGCAAGGACACCCCGTGCCCTCTGTGTGCTTCCCACCCCGGAGCACGCAGGCGGCCGGTGGGCGGCGTATCGTGGCAGCATCCCCCCACTTCACCCAGGACACGATGGGAGCCGAGCTACCTGCCGTTACCGGTGTCATCCCTGCGGGACGGTGGTGGCCGTGGAGGACTCAGAAGCTCATGGGTACCCCAACATCGACAGAAATTCCCACCCGCAGCCCGGAGAGGTGCTGGGCAGCTCGCACAGGGCACCGGTCGGCCCGTGGCCTGAGGCTGTGGATTTCAAAATGGTCAGGACGACCCTGTACCAACAGGGTTCCTAATCCCTGGACATCTTCCCGGGATGCCAGCAGAAGGCTCCCCTCCTTCCCAAGCCAAGAAGAGCAGTGTTTAACTGAGCCATCACCCTCGGTTTTCCCTTCTCCAGCAATAAATTCCCAGTCTCACCCCACAACAACGTGAGGCCTCCACACAGTTCATTTATCCCGGGCAAACTGCTGCGTCCTCCATGAACAGCCCCTGGCAGGTCCCCACGGCGGGTCTCACCACCTGCAGTTACAGATGGGGAAACTGAGGCACTCGGCGGAGCGCTGCTGGGGCGGGGGGGCCTGGCGGACCCCCAGCAGCAGGGCTCTGTCCAAGCTCATTCCCAGCCATAGTCCTCTGAGCTATCTGCAGTCCTGCAAGGGCTCGTGTCCACGAACGCCCTCGGGGGGGGATCTGTGGCCGGGGCACCCCCGGAGCCCCTGCGGGTGGGAACTGTTTTCCCTCTGGCCCCCCCCAAAAAGCCCTTCTCAAAGGCAAACCCGGATTTTCCAGGGGTGCCCGCAGGGGAAAAGCTGCCGAAGCTGGCACTGGGGCGCGGGTTAGCCCCAGGTTCGCGGGGGAGGGGGCCCCGTGTGACACCACCCTGCTGATGCGAAATCGCCTCCGGAGAAAGCTGAGGACACCCCGCGGCCTGCGCTGAGGGGACCCCATGGCGTGCGAGGCCCGAGGTCCCTTCTGTCTGCTGAGCTTGCTGTGTGGTAGGTTCTTGGGCCTGGCGTGGCCGTTTACCCCCCGCTCCGGATCCGGCCCCCCGAGCTGTCCGTCCCCCCCCCCCAGCCCCCCTCCTGGAGGGGGCCGCGGCCCCTTTAAATCCTGCGCTGCCCCGGCCCCACCCGCCAGCCTCTTCCCCCTTCTATTTTTTTATGAATGAAAAACGTTCTCGGCGGAGCCATGCAAATCGCGCCGTGCCCATTGGCCGCCGCCGCCCCCGCCCACCCAGCCTCCCTCAATGGTGCTCGGCGGAGCGGCGCGTGGGCGGGCGCGCAGCGGCCCTGCAGCCAATCAGACGGCGCGGGAGCCCGAGCGGCGGCGCCCTATTGGGCGGCGCGGAGGGTAAACAAGCGGCGCGGCGCGGGGCGGGGCGTGGCGGAGGCCGCTGGTTCGGGGCTCGCGGGGCGGCGCAGAGCGGCAGCGCGGTGCCCGGTGCGGAGCGGCGGCTGCCCCGGCCCCGGCCCTGGCCCCGGCCCGCCCCGCTACGGCTGAGCCCGAGCCCGAGCCCGCGGCGCCCCGGCCGGGTACGCGGGGTTTGGCGGCGAGGCGCGGCGAGGCGCGGCGGTCCGGGTCCGGGCCCGGGCCCGGGCCCGGGGCGGGGGCGGTGTTTATGAATGGCGCGGGCCTCGCGGTGTGAATGGCGGGGGGCGCGCGCGAGCGCGCGCGGGGGAAGGGTGGCGGCGGGCGGGGGGTGGAGGGGGGGGCGGAGGCGGAGTTTATGAATGGGGCGCGCGGGGCGGCGTGGGAACGGGCCCGGCTGCGGTGCGGCCCTGCAGCGCCGAGCACCGGCTGGGCGGAGGGAGCGGGGGGGCGGCGGGACGCGGCCGGGCGAGCGGAGCGGAGCGGAGCGGGGTGTGCGCGGCGCCGGCCCTGCCGGTCTCCCTCCCGCTCCTACGACGCGTGATGTCACGGCTGTTTCTATAGAAATTGGGTGACATCACGAGCCGGGGGGCTGCGACCCGCCACGGCAGGAGCGGGCCGGCTCCCCGGGGAGAGGCGCGGCGGTCCCGCACCCGCATCGAGCCAGCCCCGAGGGCCACAGGGGCCGGAGCCCGATCCTGACCCCCTGCCCTCGCCCCCCCCCCCCCAGCCGCCCACCTGCCGGAGCCCGGGCCGGACCCCCCTTCCCGGGCCGGCGTCGATGCTGAGCGGGCCGGGGGCACTGCCCGCCTCCCCCGCACCATGGACGGCTTCTACGACCAGCAGGTTCCCTTCATGGGCCCCGGGGTAAGTTGGCCCTGCGCCCCCCAGCCCGTCCTCGGGGGGTCCCCGCCGTCCGCGGGGGCCGCGACGCTCACGGGCCGCTGTCCCCCTTGTCGTTGCAGAAGTCCTGCGCAGAGGAGGGCCGAGGCCGGCCGGGGTCCGATAGGAAAAGGAAATTTTTGGAGACCGACCTGGCCCACGACTCGGAAGGTAGGCAGGGCTGGCCCGGGCGGCCGTGCCCTCGCTGCGGCCCCGCGAGAGCGTTCTCCTTACGTTTGCCGGTTTAGAAATAATCCTGCGAATAATGGCAGTTTTATTTCTTCTTCTGCGGAGCGCATAAGTCTTTCACTCTGTTCCAGAGCTCTTCCAGGATCTCAGCCAGCTCCAAGAGGCCTGGCTAGCCGAAGGCAAGTCTTCACCTCCGCCTTTTGCTGCGTAAAATCTCTCCGTGAGCGGTTTTGGGGGGGTTTTTTTTGAGAACCGAAAACGCCGTAAAACCACTTTTTCTTTTGTTTTGGTTTTTTTTAGCTCAGGTCCCTGATGATGAACAATTTGTCCCAGATTTCCAATCTGACAACTGTAAGTGATTGTTCTGGGTTTTGTTCTCCGGGGGGGCGGGGCGGGGGGGGGGGGAATGTTTGGGCGCCTGTGTAAAACCTTGCGCTGGGTTTGGAGCTGCTTCCCTGGGAAAGCGGTTGTTGCTGGGGCCGAAACCGTGAAATCACAGACTTTAGGGAGAAAGCGCGCGCGGTTTGGGTTCGTCGAGATGAAACTTGCAATGTCCCGTCTCTTGTAAACGGGGAAAATCACAGCCAAACGTGTGGAAATCTCTCTAACTGATCTCGGGGCTCCTCCGAGACTCGCCGCTCGTCCGTAGTAACGGTGATTTGCTTATAAATGCTCCTTTTCCTTTTCAAGTGGATGCGAGAGCCCGTGCCGGGCTCCTTGGTTAGCCGCAATCTCTGCAGTTTCTGGAGCTTTTTCCAGTCCTGGCCTGGCGCTGTTGGCAAGAGCGGACCTGAGCGGTGAAACTTGAGCCGCTGTAAGCAGCGTTAATCGCTGGCAAGCAAGCGCCTTTCAAAGGAGGCCAGCGAAAATGCGGTCCCTCTTGAATTGCATAAGAGAGAGAGTTGGTTCGGAGCCGCGGTTCCTTGCCGGAACGGGTTAGCGGCGAGGGCAGGGGCCGGATAACGGCGCGTGGCGCTCGCGCGGCTCCGGGACGCTGGCTCTCCTGGCGTCGGAGGGGAAGGGGGGGGTCAGGATGTTGGGGGTCGGTACCTGGCAAACGGTAGTGGTAGCTTGGGGTTGGTGGCTGGGGTTTTGCTGCTGAGCCAGACGGCTGTAGAACTTAAAGGAAATCAAATTTAGCCTGCAGTCGAACAGATTTTTCATTCCAGCTTTGTCACAGCATGCAGCAGGGTATCTTCTCCTACAGTAAACGCATGTTAATTATTGCTCTTTGATTACTTCTGAGTGGGAAGCTTGCCATTAAACTGTTCCAGACAGCCCAAGTTTCAGATGCGCTTTTTTTTTTTTGCCCTTTTTTTTTTTTTCTCCCCCCCCCCCCCGAGATAAAAGACGAGCCCAGAGTCAGAAACGCAACTGGCTGTTGACATCCTAGCGCAGCCCGGCAGCTCTTGCTTGGAGCGGTAGAAACTGCAGCGTGCGTGGGAGGGTGGCTCTTAGAGCCGGAGCTGTTTCCAGTGCCTTTTGGCAGTCTCTCGTTTCCTTGTAACCTGAAGAGCTCAGAGAGAGGAGACAAACTTTTCTGGGCAATGCAGGGAAAGAAAGAAAGAAGAAGGAAAAAAAAAAAGGCATTTGGTTGGGAGTCTTAAATGTTTTCCTGACCTGCTCGGCCTCTGCAGAGCCGGCATTGAAACGACTTTGTCAGGTGAAAGGAGCTCTCCCCGCTGTAATAACCTGCCTTAACTTTCCCGGGCAGAGAAAGCAAAGGTTTCCCTCGCCGTCATGGCTGTGCCGCCCGGGGGGGGCTCAGGCTGGGGTGGAGGGGGACAGGCAGGCCAGGTCTTCCGTACCGGCACTGGAGAGCGTCTAAAGAGGAGAAGGTCTCTAACGTATAGCATTCTGGCCTCAGCTTCTCATTTCACTCCGGTTTTGAACCGTGTGCGGTGTAGGAAGAAAGAGGAACGAATCCCATGCTGCCTTCCCGGCTTCGCTACCGGGGACGTGCTCCTCTTTCTTTTCTCTGGAGCAAACCGGCTCCTGCTCCGTGGCCCTGGCATTCCCAGGGCCAACCTTCCTCGGCACGGCAGCAAAAAGGGACGAACCAGTTTTTATTTTTTTGACCCCGTTGCCTCGGGGAACGCTGCCATGTGTGCTGTGTCGGGTCTCGGGGATGCCCTGAACTGCAGCATCATTTTTTTCCCTTGCTAGAACCCCTTGTCGCACGGCCACTGCCTGCAGCTCGGCCGCTGCCCGCTCCCCGTTCCTGATTTTTGGAGCCGAGGTCCCTGGCAGACGCGGGTTAAAGTTGGGGTTTGGCAGCAAAGCGCCGTAAGGCGGCGGGTCCCCATCACCGTGGGGATGGGGAAAGCGGGGCTCCTCCGAAAAAAAGGGGCGCCCTGGACCAAGCGGCGAGAGGCCGGATTCGGTGCTCGTAAGCTACCTGGAGAAGCGGCGGATTCTCCTGGGGAGGCGAGGAGGCCGTGGGTGACGGCGGCAGAGCTGACGGCGCTGGTGGCTGTGGCACCGCATCCCTAGGCAGGCGTAGGCGTGGGCTCGCTGCCGGCGCCACGGTCCTGGGGAGGGGGGCGTACGTACAAGGTTATATTGTTTAAATAACCGGAGAGCGATGGGGTGGTGCTGGGGAGACCGAGCCCCTCGAGAGGCTTTTTCGCAGGGGTTTGCTCCCTTTGCTCCCGGGGGACTCGTGGCTCCCTGCACGGGCAGGGCGCGGAGCGGGGTTTTTTACACGCCGAAACGAAAGCAGGAGGTTTGTTTCCGAGGGCAGGGTTGTTTAAACAAAGGAAAGCAGGAGCCCGGCTTCTATTTCTGGCTCCTCTCCCGGCGTGACCTTGGGCACGTCCTGGAGTGCCGGGGGATGGCGGAGCGGGTGAGGAGCTCGGTTCCCAGGTGACGGCCTGAGCGGGTGCCAGGGTCCCCAGCCGGTGGCCGGGCTGGCGATGGTGGTTGCCGTCCCCGTGGCTTGGGCGGCGGGTGCCTCCTCCGGGCTCGGCCTCTTAGAGGTCCCGTGGCGCTGACGGTTGGGAGTGACCTGCCCGGTGTCCCGCCAAGGGGCCCCAGATGGCTTTGGGGTGTCGCCTTCCCCACAGGAGACCCCTTGGCTGACGGTTGGTGTCTGGAGCATCTCCAGCTTGGCTGGGGGGGGGTATGCCTCAGCCCCGGCACGGCAGCAGCACACGTGGCCGGTCCCCTGGGCTCCGTCCATCCCCGGGGGCCGTCGGGCACCCACGGGTGCTCCCGCGGCTCGGTCCCGGCGTGGGTGTGCCGAGGCGTGTTCTCCGGCCCCGTCTGTAGTTAAGCCGCTCCCTCTGCCTATTTTTATATTTTTTTTTAGCTTTTAATTACAGTGCCGAGCACAGGACCGGAAAGGTTAAAAGCGCTCGCGCACCCAACGCGCCCTTGAGGTGTTGGACGCCGGGGCAGCGCAGCTCCTTCCCCGGGACCCCCCCTGCCGCCTCCCCCGCTCCCTGCCCGGCCGCTCGCCGCCGGGGACCCAAACCCAGCTCCTTCCCCCCGCGGCTCCAGGCGCTCCGGCCTCGCCGGCCGGCCACCAGCTCAGCGGCAGGAGCACGTCTTGCCGAGAGCCGCGCCGGCCGGCCCTGCGGTGTTTGTCTAAGGAATCCAAACGTTGCACAAGGTCCGGGCTCGGCCAGCTGGGCTCTGTTGGGATCTTAAGGCTCGTTTCCCTTTTCTTGAATGGCAGCGCTAAGCTCTGGGGAAATTTTTCTTTTTTTTTTTTTTTTTTTTCTTCCCCTAGCCGCATGAATGGAGCGCTCCAAATTGTTTGTGAATGGAGGGTGGTGCCCGCTCAGAGACTCTTTTTTTTTTTTTTTTTTTTTTTTTTTCAATGAATAACCAGACCCCATTGTACGGCTGGCGGAAAAACAACCCCGCTCCAACAACACAGAGCCTGTTAGGGAGAAACATGCCCGCAATAGGCAGCTGGAGCCCTTCCAAAGCCGGTTCCCCTTCGCTTTCCCGCCGCTCGCGGGGCGCCCGAGCTTTGCCGCCACCGCGCCGGCCCCCCGTTAAGGCTAGAAATGCTGAGAGCGGCAAAACCTCCCTGGGGGGGGGAAGGAGGAGGGGGATAAATCCGGCTTGGGAGCGGGTGGAAGGCGTGCGGGGGTCTGTGCTGGCTCAGCGCTGGGCTTCGCGTTTCAAATCCTTCTCGGGGTGGGGGGGGGGGGGGGTTGTGCCCTTGGTACCAGCTGCGCCGGGCCCTGGCGGGAGGGGGGGCGGGGGGGGGGGAGTCAGCAGCTCTTTAAAAGTTTTGACAAATTAGGGGAGCAGCTAATTACCTGGCAAGCTGCGAACAGTTGTCCTGGAGCTATTTGCTCCTCTCCGCTGTAGCTGAGCTGTGTTTAGATTTTTGCACGAAGCTAATACTCCGCTTCCGATTAGGCTCGGCTCTCCTGCGGGCGCTCGTTAGGCAAAGGCCTCCGAGGTGCTTTCCTTTTCCTGGAGCACCTGCTTTTAGAAATTAATTAGGTTAAGCGTACATTACTCGCTTCAAAATTATATATAGCGAGCGGGCTTGGTTGGGGCTGGGCTTTCGTGGGACGTTTGCCGCCCGAACTCGTACAGCCGTGGGACCCCCGGTGCCCTTGGGGGCACCCCCCCCGGTGCCCTCGGGTCCCGGTTAGGTGCTCGCTGACCACCTGGCCGGCTAACTGGGAGCTGGGGGAGCCCCCGCAGCCCGCTCACGAGCTCTCGGGGCTTTTGGCGCAGCCCGGGCGCGACTCTCATCTGTGGCTGTGGCGGATGCGCGCTCCCGTCTCGCCCTGTGCCGGTCCCCTCTCTGATCCCAGCGGGGGACGAGTCCCCGCTCCGTGAGCGATGTCCTGGGCCGGGGGGACTGGCCCAGCCCCTGGGAGTTCTGCAGAAGTCAGCGCTGCCACCCCGGCTTGGGCCACCGGCACGCCAGGGACTGCTGGGGCCACCATCCAGCCGGGGTTCGGTTGCCTGATGCCCCCCGGGGTGCGTGTGGGGCGGTAATTCGGTACCCGACACCCGAGCAAAGAGCAACTGAGGGGGTGCTCCCCAGGGATGACATCCCCCATCGCCTTCTCCCGCGTGGGCGAGCCCGTATCCTCCTGTGTCTCCTTGCAGTGGTCCTGCACGCCCCACCGCCGGCAAAGATCAAGCGGGAGCTGCCCAGCCCTTCCGCGGAGCTGTCGTCCTGCAGCCACGAGCAGGCTCTCTGCGCCGGCTATGGGGACAAGTGCCTCTACAACTGCTGGTAGGTAACGGGAGCGCGGACGCTGCCCGCGGACCCCGCGCGACGCGGGGAGGGGGGGAACTCGTCTCGCTCGTCGGCCTCTGCTGCGTGGAGGTGTCCTCGTTAGCGTGGCCATCGACCCCCGGCCCCTCTCCTCTCCACAGTGCCTACGACAGGAAGCCCCCCACTGGGTTCAAGCCATTAACGCCACCCGCCACGCCGGTGTCTCCTGCGCACCAGGGATCGGCCCTGCCGCTGCCGGCCCCGGCCGTGCAGGCAGCCGCCCACGGGGCGGCCCCGGCCCCGCACGCGCTGCAGGAGCAGAGGCAGCAGGCCTTCGCCGTGCCGCGGCCGCCTCACCCACCCATGCACATGCCAAAGATGATGTCTGAAAACCAATACCCCGCAGAGCACAGGTAAGGCTTCGCCGCCCCAGCGAGCGCTGGCGTCGTGCGGGTGCTTGCGGGGCCTTTGGCTCTCCTGGGACGGCTCGGTGGCCTCGAGGTGCAGGGAGGGAAGGGGGTGCCCGGCTGTTCGTCCCCTTACTGCGGTCCCGGACCACGGGCCAGATGCCGCTGCCCGCGGGAACCGGCGTGGCAAAACATGCCGCTTCCCGCTGGGATCTCGTGGCTCTTTCTCCCCAGGAGGCAGCTGCCTGCGAACAGGGACCCGTTCCTCCCAGGCCAGCGGGCAGAGCCCTTGCCTCCTCCCCCAGGCAAGGCGAGGGTGGCGGAGGCTGCCGCCTGCGTCCAGCCCTGTGCCAAGAGGCGATGGTGCCGAGTCAGAGCTCCTTGGCTCCTCTCACCCACCCGCTGCAGCTTTCTGCCTGCCGGGCCGGGGACCTGCAGCATCCCCGTCCTGTCCCCGAGCATCCCCAGGCTGAGGGCTGGCCCTTGGTTCCCCACGCATCGCGCAGCATCCCTGTGATTCGTAGGGCTGTGGAGGGAGAGGCCCTGCTCCTCAAGCCGTGGCTTCGTCCCCTATCACCCCGGTGTCCCCAGAGGCTTTGCCGGTCCCCTCCCTCACCCTGGCTTCGCTCGCGCTATCGGTAGGTGGCACGGCGCAGGTCACAGCCGATCTCCGGCTTCGCTTGCGGCCTCCTGCGCGACCTTTGCCGCCGCGTCACCGGCAGCGCGGCGGCGTCCCCTCCGGGCACGGGGCTGGACGCGGGCAGCGCTCTGCCCCTGCGGGGCTTGGGATGCGCCCGCAGCAGGCGAGTATCCCTCCCTGGCAAAGCGGGGCTTGGCTCCCGGCGACCTTCCAGCTATGTGGGGGACCGGCCACGACCCCTCGGGAAGCGCCGTGCCAGCTCGGGGCTTGGGTTTCACTCAGGAAGGGCAGAGGGACGCGGCTCGGAAATGGAGTAATCCCAGCCCGGCAGCTGGCAGGGCTCCGGTTACAAAGGCAAATGGCGCACGGCCGGCCGAGAGGAGCCAGGCGCGGGGATTGTCTTTCAAGGTGCCGGAGGACGAGGGGATGCGGCGGCACCCCCTCGAGATGGTCCCTTAGCCGTCGGCGCTAGCAGGGGCCGTGCCGGGGCTCCAGCCGCCAGCACCCCGGAGCCGAAAATAGTGCTCTGTGCCATGGGGTTCAAGGTTTAATCCCAACCGCGCGGGCGGATTAGCGGCCGGCTGGGGCTGCGGGGCTGCGGCGTGGATTTGGCTGTGCGTAAGCGCTGCCCCAAGCACGGTGTCCCCCGGGTCCCACGGCTCTGTCCCCCCGCCCCGGGCGGAGGTTTTCCCGGTTTGCAGAGACTTTACTGTGCTGGGGCGGGTTGTTGTCGCCCTTTCCCGCTCTCGCCCGGTCGTCCCCGCTGCCCTCACCCGAGGCAGGCAGCGCTTCGTAGCGATGGCCCATGCACCGTCCCGCTCCCCCGGCGGGATGTCCCCAGCGCTCCCCAGCACCCTGCCGGCTCCCCGTGGGATGAGCCCTCGTGGTGGCCATGCTCCCGGAGGAACCGTCCCAGCCCCCTTGGGAGGGACGTGATGCCACCCAAACCGCCACGGCTGCGGGCACCCACCAGCGTGGGGTCCCGCTCTGGGGGGGGGGGGCAGCGGGCAGCACGTGGGCAGGGCTGACCCCGCCGCGTCCCTGTCCCCGCAGGTTTCAGAGGCAGCTGTCTGAGCCCTGCCACCCCTTCCCGCCGCAGCCTGGGGTCCCGGGGGACGGCCGCCCCGTCTACCACCGGCAGCTGTCGGAGCCCCTCGGCCCCGCCGCCCCCCGCCCCCCTCAGGGATTCAAGCAGGAGTACCACGACCCACTCTACGAGCACGGCGGCCCCGGTCTGCCCGGCCCCCCCAGCCACGGCTTCCAGCCCCCCATGGGCATCAAGCAGGAGCCCCGGGACTACTGCATCGACTCAGGTGGGTGCTGGCGCGCAGGGGAGCGTGGCTTACGCCGGCGGCACCCGGGGGAGCGGAGCCGTCTCCGCCATCTGCAGCTCGTGGTCAGGGGCGCAGCGGGTGCCCTGTCACCCCCCTGGGGCGGCCGCTGCTTCTCCTGCGGCGGTAGATGGTGTCTCCCTTTCCTTTTATTCCCTCCCTCCCCCTTTTCTCTTCTTTTCTTCTTCCGAAGCTGGGGGGACAGAGCAGGTGCTCACCGCCCAGCGTGGCCTGTGCCGTAGCCGCGGGCTGGGGTGCCCTGCGGCACCCGGCGGGTCCCCCCGCAGCCCTGGGGCCAGCTGTGATTTCTGGCTGCCGGACCCCACCGGCATCACGGAAAAATCCTCTAATCGCCTTAGGACCTAAAAATACCCCGACCTCGGGAGGGGGGTGGCACGGCCGAGCAGATGGCAGGGCAGGCACGGCGATACCCCCCCTCCCGCGGGGCCCGGATAACGCGGTGACAGCCTGAGCTTGGAGCTCGCTCCAGTGCCCCCCCCTCCCCCCAAATCGTACTGGTTTCCCCTCAGATGGGGGAGGGGGTACCGGGGTGGGCGCAGCGGCCCGGGGTGCGCAGGGTGGGGAGATGCCCGGGCTTGGCCGTGGGATGCGCTCGGGGGGGGAGGTGGGGGGGAGATGCTGCCGAGCGCTCGGTGGGACCCGCGGGACGCCCGTCCTTAATGTCGCCTTCGCCTCCCTCACAGAAGTGCCTAACTGCCAGTCCTCGTACCTGCGGGGGGGTGTCTTCCCCAGCAGCCATGATGGTGAGTGAGCCCCCGGCCCCCTCCCGCTCGTGGGCTTCCCCGGTGCGTCCCGTCCCTCCCACGGGGTAGGCAGACCCCCACCATGGCGGGGGATGGTGCCCACCAGAGCCCACGTAAGAGCAGCAGCAGCGCCGCAGCTAAAAATACGGCCTGTGCCGCGAGGGCACGGCAGCACCGCGCTGCGTAATCCAGGATGACGCGCCCAATATAGCTGCTAAGAGGGTTTTGGTGTGTCCCCCCCAGGGTGAGGGGGGGCACAGAGCTGCACGGCGCTTAGCCAGTGCGATGCCATTGAGGTAACTGGGGATGGGGCTGCTCCCGGCGCTGGGAGATGGGGTCTTGGTGCTGGATTGGGCCAAGCCAGGGGGTTCTTGGGGTCCGGCTGGGTGGCGGACGGGCCCTGTGCTCACCAGGGGTCTCTTCCCCGTAGGATTTCCATATGAAAAGGACACACGATTGTATTTTGATGACACGTGCGTGGTGCCGGAGCGGCTGGAGGGTAAGAACCTGGCTCCAGAGTGGGGCTGGGGGGTGACCAGGGCTCACGGAGGGAGATTTGGGGCCGGGCTCTGCAGCGACCGGCTTTTGGAGCCAAGCCGTGCCAGCGTGGCGCTCTTCAGCGCTGCCGAGCGTCGTCCCGTGTGGCTGCTTGGCGTCGCCGCCGTGCCCCGTCCCCGCCACCCACCCCGCGCCTCGCCTGCCCGCAGCGCCGTCCCCAGCGCCTCTCCCCTCCCCAGCCCCGTGGCCTGATCCTGGACGGGGGTCCCGGCACGGGGGCCAGCCTGGCGTCGCTGTACGCGTGCCCTGCCGGGCGGCGCAGGCCGGGAGAGGGGCAGAGCCGTGGCGTTTAACCAGCCGCCTCTCGCTGCGGGCAGGTAAAGTGAAGCAGGAGCCCACCCTGTACCGTGAGGGCCCTCCCTACCAGCGGCGCGGGTCCCTGCAGCTCTGGCAGTTCCTGGTCACCCTCCTGGACGACCCTGCCAATGCCCACTTCATTGCCTGGACCGGCCGGGGCATGGAGTTCAAGCTGATCGAGCCTGAGGAGGTACTTGGGGGGGGTGTCCTGTGCCGGAGCTGGGGCCGCAGTCACAGAGCGGCCATGGGGTGAGCCCGGGGGTGCGGGGGGGGCAGATCCTTCCCATGCAACACAGCGGTTCGCGCTCGTGCTCGAAGCAAGACACGTGTCTTGACTCTCTGGGCAGCTTTTGAGGGCGCGAGGGAAAAGCTGGCCACCCGTCTGCACTAAGCAGCCGTAGAGATTTGCCTTTAATCTCCTCTGCTGCCTCTCGGCGCAGCACGTGCTCCGCTCCCGGAGCCGCCGGCGGCCACCAGCCCGGTGGCATTGTCTCTGCGCTGCCTTGCCGAGACCCTCCGCTCGGCAGCGGCTCCCTCCCTCGCAGAGTCCCCATCCTTCGCCCCGGGTGCCCGGTGGCGGCTCTGTGCCGGCGTGGTGCCGTGCGGCTCTGCAGGAGGGTGACACGGGGGGAGAGGCCGTTTGGGGAGTAATTGAAAGCAGCTGTAGAGCCGAGCTGCGCATTGTGGGTAATTACCCATAATATCTTTTGCGCCGTGCATGGAAATTGTGTTGGGTTTGTTTTGTTTGTTGGGTGGGTTTTTGGGTTTGTTGTTTGGTTTTTTTTGAAGCAGCTTTTTTGGCAGGTTCCCCTAATCAAATGTCTTTTTGATTCGGCCCCCGGGTTGGCGGTGCCGGCGCTCAGAGCTGGAGCGTTGATGGCAGCGGGTGGGGACCCGCTCCGGGACCAGGGTGACGCTTTTGCCCCAGCTGCTCCAGCCCCGGAACCGAGCCCCTGCCCCGCATTGCGCTCGTGATCGTGTCTGAGCCCCGGCTGGAGCCTTCACAGCTGCCGCCCTTCTCCCCGCAGGTAGCGCGGCGCTGGGGCATCCAGAAGAACCGGCCGGCCATGAACTACGACAAGCTCAGCCGCTCCCTGCGCTACTACTATGAGAAGGGCATCATGCAGAAGGCGAGTGCCCCTGCGGCCGTGGGGAGGGGGTGGAGGCTGGCATCATCCCCCGCTGTCACCCCGCCGTCACCCCGCCATCCCGGGGCTCCGCCAGCTCTGGTGTTATTGCCCGGGGTGGAAGGTGCGGGGCATCTCTCATGCCTCTCCCTCCTCCTCCTCCTCCTCCTCCTGGCAGGTGGCCGGTGAGCGGTACGTCTATAAGTTCGTCTGTGACCCCGACGCCCTCTTTTCCATGGCCTACCCTGACAACCAGCGCCCCTTCCTGAAGACGGAGCCCGACTGCCCGGTGCCCGAGGAGGAGACGGTGCCGCTGACGCACTTCGAGGACAGCCCGGCGTACCTGCTGGAGATGGAGCCCTGCGGCAGCCTTCCTTACGCGGAGGGCTTCGCTTACTGACTCGGCTAGCCACCGGAGCCACGAGCACTAGCGCATCCACTTTGGGCAAATATGGTTTTGTAGAGAATATTTTTTTTGCTGTTCATAAGGAGAGAGCAAAAAAAAAAAAACCAACAAAAAAAAAACCAACAAAAAAAACACCAAACAAAAAAACCAACAACCAAACCAAGAAACCGCACGGCTGCGCACACACGAATTGGAGGAATCTAAAATGCCCAGTGTGTGTCGCCGCCGAATTCCCACCCCTCCTGTCCAAGGGCTAGTGCGTAGGACTGCCCGTGGCTGGCGCCTCCCACCAGGCATCGGCGCGATGTTTTGGGGTGCCGGGAGCTAAAGCCGCAGCCTCTGACCCAGGCCCCGTTCCTCGCCGGCACCGCGAGGGCTGCCGGCTCCAGCAGCGCCCCGGGACCGGGCTGAGCCGGCGCGGCCGCCTGGCAAATTGTCACGACAATCCGCTTCGCATCGAGCGCGATCCGCGTAGCTGCCTTGTGTGGTGGAAAGGGCTTTGATTTGCACAGAGGAGGGATGCGGGGCGGGGGGGGGCCGCCTGGGCCAGCGCCCCAGGGCTGACGTGCGCAGCATCCTACCCCGGCCCCGAGGAACCTTCTGCCTTCTTCCCGCCCCCCCGCCCCCCCCCCCGTGATATAACCTGGTATAACGGTTTCTCAGCCCCTCCTGGGTCTTCTCCGTGCCCCCTTGCTCCTCCTCCCCAGCTCCAGCTGTGGGCCATGGGCTGTATTTCAGGGGAGGACACCCTGATACTGTCTCCCTCCCTCTTCCCCCCCCCCTTTTTTTTTGATGTTTTAGGAGAAAAAAAAAAAGGTTTCTAAACTGATTTTTGTAGATTTTTTTGTATTTTAAGGCAAAGCTATTTTTTGCAGCCTGGCTGCTGTTCCCGGAGCCCCTGGGGACGCCCCCCCCCTTTCCCAGTGGCACGCTTGCGGGGAGGGGGAGCCCTTGGTGCCCGCAGCTCCCTGAGATGGCTGCCGAAGTATCTGGTCCACTCCATTTCACCACTTGAATCCTCTTTCCCAGGGGAGCCGGGGCTGAACCCCGGTGCCGGCTCGGCTGTGCTTCCCCCCTGCTCGGCATGGCCTCGGAGCTGGGCTGGCAGGCTGCGGTGGGCAGGGACGGCAGGGTCCCCCACCCCGCTGCCCGGGTACCCTGCTTCCCCCCAGCTCCCCCCTCCCCGCTGCGCCTCCTAACGCTCCCCCACCGCTCATATATCCATACCTGCCTCTTCCCCCACCCCACCGGCTACATGTTTTTGTTGTAAATGCTGTATAGGAATATTTTTTTTTCCCTCTTCCTTAGTTAGCTTGGTTGGAAATTTTTTTTTTTTTTTTGACTGATTAATTCTTTTTTTGGGGAAGTATGAAGATTAACTCTGGGTAGACTTGGTTGCTCTCCTCGCGGTGGCTGTGCTGGCCTGTGCCCGTGGGGAGCGTTCGGTTGTGGGAACCCCCGTCTCGGGGACGGGGATGTAACTGTTTGCTCGGTGTGGCAGGGCGCCAGTGCAGAAGGGGTTAATCTGAGGACTGAGCTGAACTAACCTTTACTCGAGCAGGGCTGTGTATCTCCTGCAAAGCTGCATTACATTCTGTACTGTGTACAATAAAGGATCTTGCTTTCTGTTCCTCCCCGCCTGCCTGGGTCCCTGCTTGCCCTGCGCCGTGGGGCACTGAGTGTGGGGCCGCGTGTCCCTTGGGACCGGGTGGGGGTCGGGGTCACCAGGGCAGGGCTGCCCTCTTCCCGGTCCCGGGGCTGGATGCCCCCACAGCTTTCCCAAAGCCACGGCCAGCGAGAGGATCTGCTCGAAACGGGGGCGGCTTCTCCCCCGTGAGGTGCAAGTCAATATTGCCTCTTCCCGAGGGTTTCTTGGCTGGTGGGTCCGGGTGCCTCTGTCCCCTTCCCTCTCCCCTGGAAGCCCAAGTCCCCTGCCATCAAGCAGGGCTAAAACTGATGGGGACCCCTCGGTGTCGGCACCCAGAGAGGAAAGCCCCGTCGGGAGCTGCTGGCCGTGCTCCCCCAGCACTGGCCGGTCCCATTTCTAGGCTGGGCAAAATCCCCGTGGGGCAGCAGGGGCTGCAAAAGGCTGAAGGGGGGGCGGGGGGGACAAGGATGACTCTGTTGAAGGGTCTGTGTTTCCCTTGAGGGGCTGGAGAAAAGCTCAAACACCCTAGAACTGCCCGGTCACGTTGGCCTCTAGTTGGTCAAAGCCGGGGTGTGCAGCGGCTCCCAGCCCCATCCCTGTCGGGGCGATGCTGCTGGAGGCACCGACGGCTCTTCCCTTGCCGGCTCCTTCCCCAGCCCAGCCAAGCTCCATCCCTAGGCATGGAGTGATGGCAGGGCCTTGCGTGCAGCGATGCTCTTTATGCACTGCATCTCTCCTCAACGTGCACCTGGCCACCAGCCACGTTGCTCGTGGGTCCTCGAGCTGCTCTTCTTTCCTCGTGCCTGAAGTATCGGGCTGAGCGGGGACGGGTGGCTGTCTCCTAGCCCAGGCGGGGCACAGCAGTGTCCTGAACACCTAGCAAAACCAAGTCACCCAGCCTGAAGACTTCCAGGAGTTCAATCAGCCGTTCAGCCCCTGAAGGCATCTCCACACGCTCCCTAGGGAGCTCCATGGCACCAAGCCTCAGTGTTTTGGCAAGCAAGCCTCAACTGATGCTCAGGTAGGCTCTCCTGCATGGGCAACCTGTGGCCACCTAGCAGCAGGGAGACATTCAGGTGGGAAGGAGCCGCAGGGCAAGTTCTCCTCGGTGGGCTGGGGGCTGCGGCAGGATGGCCAGGCACCCGCAGGCAGCAGTGCCGGGGCTCTCAGTACAGTGAAACCCCCCCCGCCCAGCCCAGGCACACACCCGCAGCTCATGCCAGCCTCCCAACCCTATCCATTTTTATTTCCTACAAAGCTTTTCCTCTGCCTAAGATGGCAAAAAAAAAAAAAAAAAATCAAGTTAAACAAGAGGGGATGTGAAAAACCTTGCTGGGGCTCTGAGCTCCAGCCGGCGCCCAGTGATCCCACCTGATGGGGATTGCAGCAGAGTCCTGGTGCTCAGGACGGCGCAAGGGGAACACAGGGCCACCGGCAGCGCTGCCGGCAGGCAGACGGCCCAGGGTGGCAGGACCTCAACCCGGCAGCACGGCGAGTCTGTGGGACCACTCATGGACAGCAAGGATGAGCAGATAAAGCAAAGCCTTTCAAAGCCTCCATTGAGCAGCTTGGCACGCCGCAACCCAACTGGCCCTGCAAATCCTGCTGCCCACAGGGCTGGGGGGGGGGGGGTCCCAAGAGCATCCCACGCTCCTGCCGAAGGGTGAGGATAGGAAAAGAGGCGTTCGGCTATGCCAGCCCATCAGGTGGGATAAAAGGGCTCAGCCCCCCAGAGGGTTTGATACCACGCTGCCTTTTTAGTACTCAGGGCACCAAGAATTTGATCCTCGTTTGATTCTGCCGCAGGTCGTGCCTCCCTCTGCTGCACACAGGCTTTTGCTCCGTGCGGAGGGGCTGGACCTGCCTCGGGTGCGCAGCTCCACTCATCCCCCACCAAGGGCGAGGGACAAGCCGCAGCCGCTCGACGTCCTGCCTGCAGCCCCCCAGGGACAGGAGCTCCCGGCAGCCCAGAGGCTGGAATAGCATTTGCCAGGAGTTGGGGAGATGGAGGGAAAGCGGGTGGGAAAGCTTCCCTGCTCCCTGCACACCTCCTGCCCCTCCAACCACCGCTCTCCTCCAGGACCGGGAACGGCCGGGGCCACCACCGCTCCATCCCCAGGACTGGCTGCCTTGGTCCTCTCCTCGCACACCCAGCACCATCTGCCTCCTGCCATCCTCCCGCTTCCCCCGGCTGCAGGGGAGGATGAAGAGGAGTGAGCAGAGAGGACGGGAAGGATGAAGCAGCATTTTGGGGAGGATTCAGGCACGCAGGCTGGGCAAAATCCTGGTGCTGGCGTCAGCCTCTCCAACCCTCCACATCACTGCTTCCATCTCTCGCTCAGGTTGTGGGGTAACAAGAGCATCGGTGATTCAGGGTGAACAACAATTTGTGATGCTGTGTGAGCGGATAACAAAGTGGCAGCTGGGACTGAATGGGGATAAATGTGTTTTTTTCCTATTTTCTTCTTTTTACAGTCTTATAATGTGCACCAAGTTATTCCCTCCCTGGAACAGGAGCTCAGCTTTACCAGATAGCCCAAAAGCTGTTCAAATCAGAGGTGCGTGTTAAAAATTATTTGGCAAAGAAGAGCCCCTAAAAGGGAGAACATCACTACAGCCCTCTACACATCCATAATTCACTCAGCGCATTTCTGCTCTCCCCGTCTCAAAGGATATAGCTGGCCTGGAAAGCATTCAAAAAGCAACAGAGATGACAGCAAAAGGTCTGCAGGGCTCTCATGCAGGGGTGTATAAATAGTGCAGCATTTCTGTCTGGGGCAGGATTTGTGGCTCAGGGAATTCATATTTAATAGCCCACAATGGAGTTTTCCATCCCTGACTGGAAGAGCATTTGTGGGAAGAATTGCTGCCCACACAGCAGCCGGCAGGACCAGCAAGCCCAGCGTGGCCACCAAGCCCAGAGGTGCTCTGTGGTCAGTGGTGGCTCAGCACGAGCAGCTAGATGGAACTCCCACCTGGCCAAGGTCCCTTTGCCCCTCATGGTGGCCTCATGCCTGGGCTCTGCAGCTTGTGCGTGTGGCTGCTGGCTGCCCTGGCCAGGGACGTAGGGCACATTGCCTACATCTCCTCCCTAGCTCTTCAAACACTTGATTTTTTTTTTTTTTTTTCCCAATAAGTGGGTTAATTTGGCTTTTAAATACATGGAGTGACATGAGCGGCTGCATGTGTGAAGTCAACTTCAATATGGGTGAGCTCCAGGAAAAAAAAAAAAGGCAAAAAAAAAAAAAGCTAAAATTTTGGCTGGTGAGTAAAGGCAAGGACCATCCACCCACCCAGCGCTGCACTGCCAGCCAGGGTGTGCAGGGCACACAGCTCCCTTCGCATCGGTCTGGCACCACCTCGTGGGTATCCATCTTCTGCTCCTGGCCACCACGGCGGTTTGTGGCCCTGTAGCACTACATGGTGGCACAGCTGGAAAGATCTTTGGTATCCAAAAAAAGTGATTGTGTTTATACCCACAGGCTGGAGCACTCGCATGGCAGGGAGGACTTCAGCTCTAGCCTTTGTTCTGGGGCTTTATTCTGCTTTAGGCTACAGGCGGGATGACTTTCATGGGAGATGTGCGTCTGGATCACCGACTCCGAGTCTCCCACTCCTGGGCGGGCCATAGGTGGATGGAGACCACTGAAACCCCCTTCTCCTGTGCTCCCACTGAGAAGAAAGCAGGGGCTGCACAACTACCTGGGAGTGCCTGAGTCCTTCAGCGCTGAGTTTCCAGCCACTCACAGGGCAATAATACCGTAATAACCACTAAGTGGCTTCCGAAACCATTAGCCAAGTGCTGCATTTAAATCCTCTCGGTGCCACGGGGGAGGCTCCGTCATTCCTCGGCCCATTTTCGAAGAGGCAATCAATGAGAAGCTTCCCAGAGGCTCAGGTGGGGAGGGGAAGTGTGTGCCCCCCACCCCTTGCAGCAGGAGCAAGCCGGGGTGAGGTCCCTCCTGGGCTGGGTGCTCACCATCCCTCGGGCCAGGATTGGGTCCTGGGTGGGCGAGACCCACAGTGTGGGCAAGCCAGAGCTAAAGGTGGAAGCAGGAGGTTCTGTTTCCGCTGGCAATGAAGTCAGAGCGAGGGACTGGAGGAGGGAGCTGGGGACTTGCCTGGCATACAAGTAATCAGCTGTGTCATCTTACTTTGAAGGCTTTTTAGTTTAATATAAATAAAACCATCCTGGAGAGAAAAGATAGGAACTGAAGGCAGAAACCATGAGCTCCCACAATATTGGGCTAGCACAGCCGTTTTACCCTTGCAAGCTTGTTGCTCATCCATCTTCCTGCCATAAACTTTGCTAGGAGTCACGGGGGATCCGCTGAAAGAAGGTCTTCAAACAGCGCAGCCAGGCCAACCCCGGTACCAGCCTGGGCAGCATCCCGGCACCTGGCATCCTCCGAGGGCCGTTCCCTGCCCGCAGCCCCAACGCCTTACCCTGCAAGGCTGCAAGAGGACGCGCCAAGGGTGACCTGCACCCAGGCTTGCAGGAATCTCTTTCGAAAAAAAATCATCTCTTGGCTTCTGGGCTGTCTCGGACCCAGGAGAGGGCAGCAGCAGCCCAGGCTGCAGACTCAAGCGACCCTTTCCGAAGCTTGTCTTCATCTCCTAAGCTGCTCAGAGAAAGAAAAGCAATGTACGAAGGAAGCAAGCAAAAAGCAAAAAACCCAGTGGGCAGGCTAGCGGTACTCTCTTGGCCCTCAAAATTGTTTGCTTTCAAGATGGAAGTGGAAAGAAAATGGTCTGTCTTTGAAAAACCAACCAGAGCTCCAGAGCTTTCCACAGCCGTCTTTTGGTATCGCCAATCACTCTACGCATGCTTTTTACGGCACCAGAAAATCAGATGGCGATGTTGGGGCTGTCCCCCTAGAAGCGGGAGGTAAGCACAGGCAATGACATGCAGTGCGTGCACTTCAGGCTGTTGTAGAGATGCTAAAAGCCCATGAGATCCTGCTCTGGAGCTCTTGTGGCTTCACTCAGAGCGCTTTGGGATAACGAAACGTGATTACCAGCAGCCCACGGGCACGCCAGCTGCCTTTCCCTTGCTGAGCTTGCTGCCCCTGAAAGGGAGGGTTGGAAACAGGGGAAGTTTCTGCTTCTCCAGCTTGGTACCCCAAACACAGGGTCCCTCCCAGCCCGCTCTGAGGTTCGCAGCTGAACACCCTGACACCCATACTGCACATTTTCACTCGCAGGTCAGCATCTCCCCGTGCGGCTGTGGCCATGCCTTTCAGCCCAGCCAGCCTGGTAGCACCCTCCTGGTTTTACCGGATGAGATCACCGGGATGAGTCACGGAGCAGGTGAGTGGGAGGAGGACATCCTTACAGCCCCACTGACATCCCAGCCACCGCTTTGACAACACCTTACGGAGCCAACCTGGCTTTTGCTGCAGGCGCTGCCATTTCTGCATGTGCTGGTCTGCCACGGGCGGCAGTGTAGGGCTGAGCCCACAGCCACGTGGCCTCCATTCTCAGTTGGGCTCAATTGGTTCTTCTGAGTTTTGGGTTTTTTTGGGTTTTTTTTTTCTTTTTTCTTTTTTTTTTTTTAGTTCACACCCTCTGAAATCACAGCAAAGTGCAAAATTGTTGCTTACCAAAGCTGTTCTTCTGAAATGAGTCATTAAAGAAGGAGCCTTGTCACTCTGCCAGATGCAGCCTGGTTGCTTCTCTAAATGAGAACAGCTTGCTGCTCCGTTTGGGCTTCAACCTGCCTGCACCCCGAGTGTTACCAGCCTCCGTCCAGAGCCTGGACAGGGTACCTCCTGCGTTTTTCCCACCCCTTTGGGTGACCAGCCCTTTTAACCCCATTTTTGGGTGAAGGCCCCACACGTCCGTAAGCTGGCTCTGATTCCATTCCTGTAATTGTGTGCGCAATCAGGAGCTCTTGCATGTCGTTAGGGTTTGAAGCCCAGAGGGTGTTCATTGTGGGGGGGTGGTGTCTGCTAAGGAGACCCACATGTCCCACTGTGTGTGCTGGGAATGCCTCTGTGAGCTACTGACCTTGAGGCTGTTGGGCTGATGCATGCAACGGTCCTCAGCGCCTGTAGGTGTGGTGACATTTCGGTGATGCTGTGCTTTGTACCAGGCTAGCCACTTGTCTGGGGAGCTACTACTGTGTCCAGCACTCCTGCAAAAATAGAACTTTTATTCTTTTATTCAGAAAACCATTCAGCCTAACTCAATCTTGCCTCTTCCAGACATCGCTCCCTCCCTGGTGGCACCAGGGGAGGCTGTGGAAGGAAGGAGCAGCATGAGCGTCTTCACATCCCATGCTGCGTCCGCACCAGCTACTGGGAGACATTACAAAAATCAGAGACGGACTTTTGAACCTATGAGGGCCACCAGATTTATGCACTACATAGAGCGCAACTTTCTTTTTCCCCTGAGATGATGTCTCATGTCCTGAGTCTGCAAAATCAATGGGAACGGTGTATCCTTGCTGCTTGAGAAAAGCCAACCCACAATATTAGATGTCTTACTGCAATTTGGAGTTCCTTACCTTCAGGTTTTGGATGTCTCCTCCCCAGCATGCGTGAGCTTTTCTTCTTAAATCAGTACTAGAGACAGGCGTCACATACAGGTCTTTTGGAAGCCTGTCTCCTGCGTCTAGCTCGAGACCAAGAGCACGCATGAAGCTAGACCCATTTCCATGCCTGCTCTTAGTTCCCTCTCTCCCTTTGTGGTCTGGAGCTGACACAGCCCCCCCAAAAGCAAAGCTCTTGTTCACCTCCACCCCACTGTAAGCAGCTCGCAGCAAGCTGCAGAGCACAGATCCCTGAATTTTCTTCCTTCGGTCTTTCCTCTCCTCCACAGAGACTCCCCAGCCAAACCCTGTGATGGAGCCCCTGGTCTGGATGCTGGGCACCTGGCCCTCACGCCTTCCCTAAACAAAGCCCTCCAGCACCTGGAGGAAGTGCACATCTCTTACGTGGGGCAGCCCATGCTCAACTTCTCCTAAGTCCAGAGGTGTGTCGGCAGCAGCTTTTGGACCAGAGCAGGTACGGCTCCAGTGAGATTTGTTGGCTTCATTTTTAAATTTTTTCTTTTAAAATCAATGAAGTAAACAGATTTCATCCACCAGGTGAGAGGATTTGACAAGATCTGGCCCGATAATTTCATTTTTCTTGAAAACTGATGACTGTTTGCAGCACTGTTGAAACACGTCCTGGGCTGCACACCTGCAGGCAGCGAAGGCTCGCTGGCCTAAAAGCATGCCCACGTATCTGAGCATTTCAGGATGAATTCATACCTCTGTCGCGGAAGAGACATAAACGGACAGGATCGGCAAGGTGATTGTCGTTTGAAGCATGCAAAGCAGCCTGGGGCGTTACATGGTGAAAAGTAGCACTGGACAAGCGCCGGAGGAGTTGGAAGGGAGCTGAAAGGAACTCTGTGGGCACCGCACGTATCTTCCAGCAGCCCCAAAGCATCACCGCCAACAATGACATCACCTGGACTTTCTTAGTGCGACAATCAGGAACCAAGTGTCAGAGCACGGCCGTGGCTGTTGCTTGAGCAAATACAGTCGGTGACAGGCTTTGAAAGGCCAGCGATTCCTCAGCTGAAATCTGGAGTGCCCTGCTGCAGGGATTCGCCGGAAGACAGGCTGCGGAGGAGATGCCCAGCATTCCTGCTGCACGCTGCTCGTTGTGACAGTGCTGTCAGCCAGCAACGGGATATTTTTAGCCTGGTTTCCAAAGGAAACAAAGCTCCAACAGCCATCCTCCGTCTGTCAATTCCCCTCTGCAACTTTTGAACAGTGGCTACTTTTCTTTTTTGGTTTTTTTTGTTGGGGAGATACAGCTCCAAAACGTCAAACACCCGTAAGCATCAGGAAAACAGGCGACTGGGTAGAGGTAGAAAGCCCTCTCCCCCCAAAGTCACGGAGGTGCTGCCGCCCGGCACCGCCCCCCTCGAATACCGTGTGTGCTGAAGAAGCTTTATTGATGTTCACCCCGCGTTGGGCTCGGGACCACGATGCAGGACGTGGTCTGACACTGCCTTCACCAGCCACAGAGCTCGCGGGAGGGGATGGGTGCTCCCCCGCACGGCTGCGGTCCTGCACCGCCGGCACGGGTCCTTCCACTCCCTTGGCACTACGGGGTGGCCATGATTAGGAGGAGAGAGACATCCTTCGCGTACGGGCAAAGCCAGACAGGAGCAGTGACTTGGGTACGTGCCCCCAGGGGAGCCTGCGGAGCCTCGGGCACTCAAATTCCTCCTGAACAGCATGTCGTCGCTGCGCTCCCTCCACCTTGCTCCCAGTTTCCCAAGTGCACAAATCGCTCGCTCTGTGCCAGACCTGAGCTGTCGGCCTGTAGGACACACTGATTTGGCAGGATTATTATACCTCGGGTCACATAGGAAACATAGTCTTTCCACTTTTCAGCCCCGAACATTTCAGTGATGGATAATTTCACCCAGCTTCGCACGTGTCAGCACCTGGACAAGCCCCTTGGCCAAGCTCCTCTTGGGTCTGTTGCGCATTTATCTCATTACCGTTAGGGTGGCTGCTGATGATACAGCACATCCCCAGTCCCGGGGCAGGTGACGGCAACCACGGGGACTGGTGTCAGCCGTTTCCAGCAGACACGTCCTGATTGCACAACAGCGGCACGTGCAGAAACGGCCGCTGCGTGAAGGAGCCCTGGGTGCAGACGTAGCAGCAGCAGCTCTGAGGTTGCCTCTGTCTCCTTTCCCACAGAAGGATGCAGAGATGGAAATGCTAAGAGGAGTGAGATGAAAAGCAGAAAATATTCTTGAATAAGCAAATAATAATGATGCAGTAGAGGGGTAAGCCCAGGCCAGGAGGGCATGGAGGCATCCAGCCCCCATCGGTGCAGCTAAGCCTCGCCCTCACTAGTGGGGACCTGTGCTGGCTCAGCAGTGCTGCAGCACTATAACGGTGATTTTACTCATACGCAACGTTTCTCAGCCGTGGTACGGGTGAGCAAACGCCCAGCCGCAAGGGCTGCTGGGTGGTGGTCAAGTATTGGAGCCAAAAGCCTTTGGTTTTGAGGGGAAAAGAAAAAAAATCTGCTCTGCTATTGCCTCCAGCAAGCGACAGATGAAAAAGGGCAGTGTTTTTTTTTTTTTAAAAAAAAAAAGGCATTGAGAAAAGGAAGTATTTGGGACAGAGTGCAGCCCCAGCGCCAGTGAAAGGTCGGGCTGCCCAAGGGAGCTCCTCAGCCAGCTGCTCAAGAGACTTGGGAGCTATGGAGTATCTCAAGCCCGAACATAAATAACTAACCCTGGCTGCAAGCACTAGCTGTGCAAAAAAAGGGGACTTCTTTTTTTGCACATTTATGTCTTACAACCTCGAAATATTATTCTCCTGTTGCCTAAAGCACTGGTGTATCCAGACATGGAGATTGTTCTTTTAATCCTGCGTTCATTATCTAAATACTACGAACGGTCATGTGTTTAAATAAAATAGCATTTCCTCTGAGACAAGACCAGGCAAAGCATTGTGGGGTTTTTTGCAGGACTCCATCAGTTTTTGTAACCTGGTTCCACGCATCCAGCCAGACACCAGCAAAGCAATGAACCGAAAGCGTTGACTCATCCACATCAAACCCGAGACAAACGAGGTGGGCACCATCAGCGCCCAGCCTGGCGTCCTCCTGACCCATCGGTGCAGCGGTAATAGTGCCACGGCGGCAGTGGCGTGACCGTTGTTCTCTAGTGCTGTTTTCAACATGATGTGGAAAATTACTGGACTGCTCTAAAGGGTTCACCCCTAAATCTGTAGGTGGGTTCAGCAGGACCTTTCTGGCACTAACAACCCCACTGGCTGCACGTCTTTGCCCAGAGCGTTTGGCTCAGTATCTCTCTGGTCACAATAAATCGGAATAGCACTCGTGGGAGACACGAGGGGAGGTGTCCTCTCCTGAAATGATAGGTTGGTAACTCCAGAAACAGTTTGTAAAACAGAAAAATACTCAGTGCGTAGCAGGAATTCCCACTGCTCCCCTGAGCTGGCCACAGTGGACCCTGTGGTAGAAATACGGAGGTGCGTGCCGTGGTTCGTGAGCTCCTGGGTCTGGAGTCGTCCTCCTAGTGCTAGTGCCGTACTTGGCCAGCTGCTCCTTCTAAGCAGGCTCAGGTTTAACATCCCACTAAACCGTTCTCAACACTCGCTGTATTTGATTCTGCAGTGTGGGACAGAGTTTGTGGCCCTGCCGAGGTGGGGCTGTGGTGGTTTTAAACCCTCTGCATCCAGGAGCGTTTGGTGTGACCCATATAGCAGGTTCCCTGCCCGGGCTGTGGCACTACCAAGAGCCTCCGCACTGCTGTGATGGGTGGTTTCTTCTGCCGCAGCCTTGGTAAGATTGAAGAATAACCTAACCTTAGCATGGTCTTCTTTTTTGTCTCCTAAACTAGGAGAATCTCCCACTTCTCCCATCTTCAAGTCACCAAGTGGCACCTTGAACGAGGGCAAAGATTTCATCTGAGCTACTGCAAGTGAAAGAGCTTTGAGACCCAGCTGACACCCAAGTTTGGATCTAATAACACATTGCCTTCAGGAGCTCTTAGAAATACTGCAGAGCATCCTTGGTTGTCTTCTCCACAACAGTCTTCAGAAGCTATTTTGTGGCTTACAAGATGAGGAGGAATGGCTAAAGCAAGAGTTGCCACGCTGAGCCAGGCCAAAGAGCTGTCCGGCTTTGTGGGCAGCAGATCTGGACTCCCCTGTGCCGAGGTGTTGCTCTCTTCCACCGGAGCTGCCTCCAGGCCCTTCCAATTCTGCTCTGCAAGCAAATCTTTCCACTTAATAAACAACTTTTTGGGGTTATTGTTGGGTTTTTTTGAATAAATTGTGTCTCCAACAAAATGAAAACAGCAAAATTCCCTGCAGGTTGCTTTCCTGTAGGACATATGGGAGCTGCACAAGCCCAAAACCAAGCTCTGACTCCTGGCCTGATCTCATAGCTATAGGAATGTAGTCACACTTTTATGGGCATGTATTTTATTTTTTATTGTTTGGCATGGATTTTTAATTTTTTTTTAAGCTTTTTACTGGACTTTGGATCTGGCCTTCCAAGGCAATCACAGCCGTTACTGAAAAACTCTGGCAGACCTTAAAAAAAAATTTAAAAATCCCAAATTTCAGAAATTCTCAAACTTTTCTTGCAGATTCCCATAGCTGATTATCTCGTGCCTCCCTCCTGCTCACTCCCCTCACGCAGAGGTCCCAGGGCTTTGAAAGCCCTGGCAGCTGCTTGACTTCCCAGTACATTCAGATGTTTCTTCTGGCCCTAGTCCCACTGGTGGCGGCTGGTCCAGGCTGCCAGCTCTGGTCTTGCTGCCAGCTTTGATTCGTGCTGACCGTCCCTCTTAGTTCTTCTTATGCAATAGCAGCTTGGGGTGACACAGCAAAGCCAGGTTTGGGGCATTGCAGATGCTTCTTTGCCTCCAATCATCTGTGCATCTGAAGAAAGGTCTGGCGAAGAAGGGGCGGCCGAGGTAGCCTGATAAGATCAGCAGCTCCTTGAGGCTCTAAGCTCTGCCATCTGCGAATCAAGGGTCCTAAATTCACTTTGCATCATCTGGGTTGAGAAATGTTCTAATCCGGTCAGAGTCAAAGACAATAAAATAAGTTCTATCTTTTAATTATGGGGGTTTGGTTCTTTAGAAATGAAGCGGATTAAAGAAACAATGCTGGATGCGTCCGTTTTGTGAACAAAACTGCTGTGGCGAAGGTTTCTCTGGGGTTGCACTGTTGGTTTTAAATGAGTCGCACTACAGAGCTTCACCAAGGGCCTCCAAGGCAGCTGGAGTCTGCTGGCGCTGCCCCAGGTCTCGTCGCCGGTGGCTCCTCTCCCCTTGAAACGCAGCGCTGAGGGGTCTGTTGGCAAGGCGGGGGGAGCAGCCCTCCCACGGCTTGCACAACCCCGCACAGCAGGAGCAAATCTGCCCTCAGGATTCCTCTCCCTTGCTTGTCTAATCACCGGGATGACTCATATCAAACCGCTCTGGAGCCAGAGCTGCATGTTTTCGTAGCCTGTAGCCTGCCCGGGCGTCCAACAGCAAAGGTCACGGGTGGAAGGTCCCAAGAGCTCCGCACTTCTCTTCCACAGACTGGCCGTGCTGCCCCACCATGGGGATTTTCCAGGAAAATTTAAAGGAGGCTAAGGAAGAGTAAGCAGCAAGCACACAAGCAGTTCTGGACGCGTTTCCTCAGGACAGGAGTCGCACGTACTGAAGGTGTTCTCTATCTGGGTACCAACTGTGGTGGTTTTGATTCCCTTTTCCTGACTACAAGGGTGCCTATGTGCAGAGGCTTGCAACAGTCCGGCTGCTTGCGGCAAGCGGAGGTCTGCCACCGGGCCAGGGCCAGGAGAGCCGGCTGCCACCGCAACGGCACTGCCAGCAGCTGCGTGGTGGGCACAGCTGGAGGGCACAGCTGGAGGGCGGGCGGTCGCGCTGGCTGAGCTGCAGCGGAGAAAAGCAGGAAGAAAAGCTCGAGGGGCATTATCAAAAGCAGACGCGAATCTGTTCTTGCATCTGCTTTGCTTTCTCGAGCATGGCGTTGGCTGGGAAAGCGGGGTGGCTGCCATCCAAAGGGCGCAAACCTCAGATTTAATTGAGGGTTTGAGTTTGTGCAGATAACTCCGCTCCACGGCTTCAATTTCGTTCACAAACACGTGCCCCATAAATGTTTGTATCCGCAGAAGCAGCGTTGGGAGCCAGGAGAGGCAGCCCAACCTCTGCTTCCTTCTGGTACATCTTTTTTTGCCAGTTTGTTTTGTTTTTCAAGAGCAGCAATGGTGCCTCCTTTATTTAACGGCTTTATTTTTAATGCTTTATAGGACACACATCACCAGGGAACCAGATCTCTTAATTACAAACATTTTAAAAGAAAATGGACCGTCTCGCTGTGGGTGGGTCTACTCAGCATCATTGCTGCTGCCTGGGAGGTGAAGACAGACAACTGCCTGCCTTCCTGCCTGCGGGCTTTAGGGCTGGCTCAGGGAGACCGGAGCTGCACGGGTGAGGGCAATGTTTAGGTTCCCAGGCTGCTTTTTATGTCAAATAACATATTTTCAGCAGATTGAGCTGTTACTAAAGGAGGAGAGGAAGGTGTCAGGGTTTTTTCCAAACGCTCTGTTTATGTTCTCCCAGGAGTGCCTGGAGAACAGGCACGTTTTCAAATGTTTTTACTCTTTTGAGCTGTTTTTCTCAGTCTTCTGTGCACTCTTGACGCTTCCTTCCTTCCCCAGCGCGACGGTGGCGAGACGGTGGCGTGCATGAGAGGTCTGCAGGCACACAGCGCCGGCCTCTTCCCCGGCTCCTCCGGCTCTTTTGCTCCAGCAAAGTCCACGCTCAGGAGGTGTCAACCAGGTAAAACGTGATTAACGACCCTTCCCATTGTGGGAGAGGCCGCATGGTCTCATCCCACCCAAAACCCAATGTGGTTGGTTTAACAGCACAGGTGATTATACCCATAATATTTATACTTGCCTTCGAGTTTGAGGCACTCGGCAAACCCGGCGCGTGGCACTGGGCGGGAAGAAGACAGAAGAACTGGTTTTTCAGCATCACCCAGAGGCTTAGCGCCATGGTGTCCCTGCAGCATGTCCCACCTTCTCGTGAGCCTCGCACCTCCTCTGCACGGCAACACGTGGTGGAGCAAGCAGCTTCCTCAAAGCACCCGGGGGGGACGGTTTTCTGCAGAGGGCAGGGAAGGTAAATCGGCACGGAAGAGCTGACACACATTTATACCCAGGATTAATCTGAGAGGCTGTTTCGTGCTGTCATTGTACGGGATTGCTGCACCGGTGTCTTGTGTGATGCTCCCCTGCATTTTAATGCTCGTGTGCTGTGGCGTTGCTGAACCCTGACTCCTCCACGCAGCTCAGTGCCTGCTCACTGCAGCTGCAGCTTCGCCTAGTCTTCATCACACAGTGTAACCCCAGGGTGAGGACACTTTCTCTGCTAGAAATTGTTCCCCGGTTGCTATGAAACTCCTGGGATTTATTTTTTTTTTAGCCAGATTTGGCCCAGTTGTCTTTCGGTTGTCTCCCAGTACCACCAGCAAGTGACAGCATCTTCTTCTTCTCCCCTGAGCAGCTTTGCCGCGTGCCTCATTCGACCTCCCAGTCTGGGGCTCCCGGCCACCCAAGGGACGTGCAAAGCCAGACAGACCCATGCAGCCCAGCACTGGGAGCCTGGACTGGATATTCATAAGTTTTTCCCAGGTGTTTAAAGCCAGCGTTATGTTCTCTAAGTTAAACTTCAAGTCAGATAAGGTGGGAGAGAAAGAAAACAGCCGGCTCGTGCTTCGAGGCAGCTGTCCCCCATTGGCATCTGAGTGGCAGCTCGGGCGTGCTGCCTGCCCACAGTGCGGGACCCGGCTCGCCGGCGCTGCCCGTAGCCCCTGCCCATCCCGAAGCCGGCACCCTCAGCACTGAGCCCACGGGGAGGACTCTCCCTCTAGAAACGGAGTCAGCCTGGGAACATGCATCCTGCACAGGCAGAGGCCAGCCGTGCTGTCCTGTGTGATCCCTCCAAGGGATCGAGTCTTCTCCAGCTGAGCTGTAGGACATCAAATCATCCTGTTTGCTCCCTTAGTGCTCCTTCTTCCTTCGCTGTTTGGTTTTTGTCCATGGGATGGGAGCAGTTCAGTGCTACGGGTCAGGGTGGGCCACACAGAAACCACGGCACCGTGAAATAATTTCGGCATGGGAATTTAAGTTAAGTGCATTTTGTGTTCTTCTTAATGGGCCTTTTCCTGCATAGCTAGTTCATCACCAGTCACTGAAAAAGCCAGGAAATAGTGCAGAGAACCGCATTTGCATGCGGTCCTGCTCCTGCTGCCCCCGCAAGCCCTCGCGCACCCCTGCAGCCTCGGCTGCTCCGGCGCAGGCCGGCACGCCGGCAGTGCTACGGCAACACGCTGCCTCGCGGTCCTGCCGAGACACAAGCCAGGGGCCAGCCGCAGCCGGGGGAGACGGGGGAACAGACTGCAAGCAGGGGAAGACTCCTCCTGTTCTCCAGCTGACCACAGCTACCTCTCAAAATGTTTCCTCGAGACACGCTGCCCAGTATTGCAGTCCCTCAAAGCCCGAGGACATCGCTGTCCTTGGAGAAGTTGCTGATGTAAATTGGAGGCACTTTGCTAAATCTTTTAAGTGAAAGACAGCAGGATTAAATTCCACTTTTGATATAATCCTCAACTCCATCTCCAAGGGAAGTGTGCGTTGCCTCCAGCCCCGGGCTGGTGCCTCCGTGCTGAATCACTCTGATCCCAACGTAAATAAAGCTCTTTGAAAAAGGGCAAATGTTTTCTCAGCTGCTCTTCATCTCTTCAAAAGAGGGGCTGATTGAAATTTTTATGTCTGCAGACATAAATATATGCAGTCAACAAATTCTTCTTAGTAAGAAGCTATCTTTGCAAGATAACTGGGTTTTGGAAAGTACGTTGTGAGTCCATGGACGCTCCTGGACTACACTGCTCTCCTTACAGCTTTCCCTTCTCCTTTCCTTCAGCGCTGTACGCTTTATGAACTCCTAAATGGGCTGATTTCAGTAACTGCAAATTAATCTTAGCACGTTGTCAGTTCAGGCTCCCGGTGTCCCCAGGACTTCGTTTCTGCTCGGCCCTGGAGCTGTGTTTGACCCAGGAGGCAGCAAATACAAACAGCCCCTTGGTGTGACAGGTACAACGATGCAAAGGGCCAAGCTGCCTCCTCCTTATCGCTCGGGGAGCTGCCATGCCCTTACCCGTCACCCGGGTGGTTCTGTCCTCCTGCTCCTCCAGCTCCAGTTCTGACACAGGAGCTGAGACGGACAGGGCAACCTTTCTACTAAGGGCAGACTGACAGTGCATGCTAAGCTCAAGGCTGAACGCTGTGAACCCCAGCCTAGCTCTCCTCCGCTTTGGAAATTGTTAGAAACCAGACTCGAGCATTCACTCCCACCAGCTGAACATTTTCCAGCCTTAGAGGGCAAGTTCACGCCACCCTGAGTCCTTGGCAGCACGGAGACTCACAGCCCGCGTGGAGGGACGGGGACGACGTCGCACGTCAAACCCCTCGATGGACGCCAGCGCCCTTCCCTCCCGCCCCGGCACTGAACCTCACCGGCCGCAGGCACGACCTCAGGCTCAAGCCCACTCTTGCCAGCGCTTACCACAACGCCTTGCCCCGGCGAGCTTGGCAGCTTGCAGAGCGCCTGGCTGGTTTTGAAGGCTGCCTTGAAAACATCCCCCAGCACAGAGCATCTCCCAAGCCCGTCTCTTTGGAGGCTGGGCTGTCCCATCCAGCAGCAATGTTATCCTGACTTCTACCTCACCTTCCGTAGCCTTCACAGCACCAGACACAGAACTATTTCACAGCAGCTCACTGTAGCAGAAACTAATGTGCATAACACAGAGGTGTCCCATTCAGCAGCTTCCTCACTCCAACCAGTCATCACCCTGACAGCAAACCTCAAGTCTGTGAATGCAATGTCAAAATAACACAGGGCATTCTACTAGCTGCTGTTTTTTTCTTTTTTTTTAAAAAACAAAACAAAACTCAAAAAGAAACCTGCTTAAATGTAAGCAAAGCTGCTGTGCAGTTTTTCCAGTCTTCCCACTGATGTGCTGCAGGGTTTGGGAAGGGTGTCTCATAATTTAGATCTAGCTAGTTGCAGACTCCAGGAGGTTTATTGCTTGTAATAATATACAGCCTTGGCTTCACCTTGTGAATCCATTGCTCTCCCTCAGAGACAAAATGTTATATCAAATGTGTAAGTACTTTCAGTAGTGCTGTTCTCCTTCACCAGTTAAGCCATAAAACCCAAGAGCACAGATATTCAAAGCATCTTTTCCCAACCTCCAGTGATCTACCATTAGCCACAAATTACAGGCTTACAGCACGCATCAGCCCAGCGAGTACCAACGGGAAACAGCGGCGCGTACCCAAACCCTTCCGGCAGGCAGGAGAGGCTCTGAACACAGCACAGCACTTTTGGGGTGGTTTGCTCTCTTTCAACGGCCAGCCGTGCTTTCTCCTTTTCCACCCTGTATAAATGCATCCTGTCGGCCCTAATAAAAGGGAAAATACTCCGGGCAACAGGGCCGTCGCTGCAGGTACGCTGCTGGTCAGTACACCACCCAAGGTTGTCTTCTCTGGGAGACAAAACAACCTGCTGGGTCAGACGGCCGGGGGGTCAGATGCCTTTCCCCAGGAGCTCGAGCAGCAAACCTACACTCAAAGCATTGAGAGGGAAAGCCCAACAGCACAGGCAAGGGATTTTTGCCGGCAGAAGCTCGGCCAGGCTTAGGAAGGGCAGTCTGGTTGTCGCCTGGCTGAGGAACTGAGAGCAAAGTATGTTCTAGCAGCTTATCGGTGATTTAATTTTTCTTTTGAAGTGCCAAGGAGATCAAATTATAAGGCTTGTGGGTTGGTTTTTTAACTCCCCTTCTTAGATTACCAGAAAATCCAGGCTCAGTGCTGGTGGGAAACAAGAACAAACAGTCCCCGTCGCAGCTCCTGACTCACGTCTCCGGGTTAGGGGCAAAACGGTGACTCCCTGATGCTGAGAGGGCTTCGAGTTCAGCCTCCGGGTCGCTTCATGTTACCTGGATGGTATCACAGACCATGGGGAGAATGGATCTGCATCTCAGGGACCGGTGCGGGAGCTCCAGCTCCTGCCTAACAAAGTCAGACGAGGTACTGCAAGGGAGGACCTTGTGCCGCGGGATGGAGCGAGCTGTTGCAGGGCCTGATCCTGCCAAGGGGACAGTTCTCTCAGCTCCCATCAGGGCAGTGACGACGAAGGAACTCGGAACTGCCCACAGGCCTCTAAAGTCCAAACCAGTTGCCCTCCGGTTGACTGAAGCCCAGAGCGAGCCATGTTTCGGCAGGGAATGGTGTGTTCTGCAGGCAGAAACCACACCTTATCTCGCTTCAGCACGGAGCTGAACAAACGCATGAGCGAAGGTCATGAGATAGGGCCAGAGGTGGAAGCTTGAAACAACAAGGGATTGATCTCTTCAGTGTTTTTTTCTGAGCTTGAGCTTCACAATTCAGTATTTGGCATGGGTAGAGATGGACCATCAAGTCTTCCTGCAGTGATGGAGGAGAGATGAAGTTTCTTTTAGCTAAAGCTCTGAAATATGCTTGTAAGGAAGCTGGAAATTCCCTTCCCAACACTTTTTTTTTTTTTTTTTTTCCATCTGACCTCGCCTGGACATGGACTGCATGTCGTGTGATTGACCCGGGAGCACTCTATTTCCCACAGACTCTGCTTGAACGTGCAATGCACTTCCAGGTCCTGGGTGACGGTGTAAAGTTCAACCAAGGATGGCTCTGTTTAGCTGTGCTAGGGGCTTGTAATCCCAGTGGGTCAAAATATTTAGAGTTTAAGAGGTTACAGGCTTTTCTGAGGGAGTATTTAAACTCCATCTGTCAAACCACTCGCATAGAAGAAATTTATGGATTCTGCCAGCAGTACATTAAATTATTGTTTTCTTGTGTTTAATTTAGTAGCATGCATTGTTTTCATGTTGCCCTAAGAGAATAATTAATCTGTGGCAAATGTATGCCTATAAAAATTAGAAATACTAGATTTAAAAAAACAACAACAGTAAAGAAATTCAAGGAGACGCATGCTGACGAGAGCCACATCAAGACAGCTCTTGGCAAAGCCGTTGGAATGCCTTAGGGGCCTGATCTTTTCAGAAAGCCGCCTAAGGGACTTGAAACCTGCTTCATATTAAGTTTAATTGTGCACAAAAAACCCCCACTTGCAGACTTTGCACATTAAAAGGAGAATAAAAAAAACCAGGCAGAGCTTTTTTCTCAGGATCTAAACAACAAGTTTGAAAATGAGGAAGTTTGATATTGCAATTTTCCAGGAAACCTCAATGTCGCTCGCTGACGCTATTGTTCTGTGCTTCAGTATATAATACAGACGCAAGTCTGATAAATTAAGGGCTTCACAGATTGTTTTCTTTCCATTTACAGGAGAAAAAGCAATGCAGGAACACAAGTGACATCTGGTCCAAGACTGAGACCACTTCAGTCTCTCTAGTTGCTTTGAAGAAGGTGAACCTACTGCCAGTGTTTGACAAGGGTGAGGTATAAGTAAGGCCGGAGTTGAAGCAATGTCATGTCTAGGACACGACAAGCGTTGCTCAAACGCTCGTCATTGAAGTACCCACGCCAAGACGGCTTTTCTGCTCCCTACCTTTTTGATAAAGCAAGTATTTCCGTTGACTGAACGTAGGTCTATTACAAAGAAACCGAGAACGAAGACGGCACCGGAGGGGGTGGGATAAACCTTACTGGAGCAAGTTCTTCTGTGAACAAAGCAGTGCTGAAGCTCAGGTTCCTCCAGGCTCAACTCGCTGACCTTGACGTTCCCTGCTGTAACAACGCACGGCCGCTCCCATCTGCAAAATACTCTGCATCTACTAAAATACTTGATGCCATTTCCCCATCTCCAACCCTTTCTCCCTCCTCCCGGGGACATCTCCCACATCTCCACCCGTCCCCACTGCCAGCGCCGCATCTTCCCCCATGTCCCCAGCCATTCCAGTGCCACAGCAAGGCTTGGCTGGGTTTTACGTGTGCCGAGTGACTGCTGCCTAACGGGGTGAACAGCAGCCGCGTTTCCCGGCACTAAAAGAGGGTCTGTCCCTGCCCTTGGTGACTGCTGCCCTTCAGCAAAAGGGGATGAAACTGGGCAGTGGACTGAAAGGTGACTGTGGACGTGGAGCAAGCCCCTCAGGGCAGGTCGTGCATAGGTAAGTCTCACTCAGAACATTCAATGTGAGCAAAACAGCTTAAAAAAAACCAACAAACAACCAAGCAACTTTCGCTACAAGCAAATTTTCTCAAGCAGATAATTGGAAACATTGGGGGGAAAACGTGGGATGGCTAGTTTGGGGGTTTCAGGTTTTGATGCTGGAAGAGGAACAACCACCCGGCTTCAATATCAAGAAGTGTAATAGTACTAACCTTGGCACTTACGTTCTTGGTTAACAGCTAAATAAATTAGACACGCTCCTAGGACTTTCACCAATCATATCAAAGGAAAATGTTTACTGGGGTGATAAACAACCGACCCTGATGTGTCCCATCAGGTAGGGCTGGCCACAAGAGAAGAGGGAGAAGAAAAAATCACAGAGTCACAGAACTGTTGAAATTGTAGAGGACCTCTGGAAGTGCTCCGAAATGCCTAAATAGTACAACTAAAACTGAACGCAACACAAATATTTGGCTGAATCAATCTCAGGACTGTTGCTTCCCAAACGCACAGCAGTGCACGCGATCCCGTGTGCTATTTATTTTGGTAGCAAGACGGGTGCTGATGTGGTTACTGCAGGAGGAGTGAGCAGGGTAAAAGGTTTATCCTGGATTAATGCTAAGTAGAAGAGCAGTACACCCTTCAGCTCTGGGCTGTACCTTGTGGGGACTAGCAAATGCAAGGCGGCAGACAAAAGCCAGAGAAGTCTGAAACCTGTTTGTGGAGAGCTTCACCACGTTATCAGCAGTTTCCAGAGTCTTTGTCTGCCTGCCTCTCTAAGCCCCTTCCCACCCACACACATTCCTTTCCAGCAATGCTGCTTTACTTGGCTTATCATTATCTTTTCATTAAACCCATTTAATTGGTGCATTTAACTCTTTATGTCCCTTAATAGTCCTTCTGATATCACTTGTTTACTGAAAAAGCAGTCATAGCCTTAAGTATTACATTTCCAAATAGCATCTAAATTGAGAAAGGTCTTGACAGTGCCCGTGTTGGACTGCTAGCGCCATTACCTCACATCCACTTCATCAAACACTAGGCACGATAAGGCAAGCTGGACTGCACGAGCTGCGAAACTCTCCGAGTCAAAGTCTGCGCACAACCGGGGTATTTCCAGAAACCCAGGCTAGTTTTTTATAAGCTCCTTTAAGACAATGAAGCTGCATCCCCCTGCGATGAACTTACCCTGCTTTTACTGGGTCCGTGGCAGATCAGAGGGGATCCTCTCTGCGCTGCTCAAAGCGTGGTTAGCTTAGTTCACCATGCACACTATACCTGGTCTAAGTTTCCGTAGTCTGATCTATCAGGAAACTAAGGAAGAAAATCCCAAGTGGAAGAGGTGTGAGCAAAACCCCTAATGCCAATATAATTATGTCAGGAAGAAGAGAAAAAAAAACCCAACAAAAAAACCCCCAAAACCTGTTCCTTTGGCAATTTAGTTTTATTTGGGGAACTGCTGCAAGCTTTACACACACACAAATATGCACCAACCTCAGGGTACCATCAGCTACATCCACACTGGGAACTTCATCGGTATAACCTCCACCCAACTTTTAAGAGCGTAGCCAAAGTCTGCGAGACGCTGCCAAAGGCAGCACGCAGCTTCCATATGAACCGGGAGGCTTTCTCCTTCTTGGTGAGTGTTTTTGTTGGGGGACTGGGGATGGAGGACGTTGGCTTTTAAGGGGTTTTGCTCCACATTACTACTGAAAAAATACTAGGAGAGTGAGCCGGTAACGCACCCTTCACTGCGGGTGTAGCAGCCTGGGTAAAGCTGAGCCCGGTACCCACGTGTCAAGTCATCAGCAGAAGTGCCAAAGGCTAGCCCAGTAAAAAGCTGGACTGGGCAAGGGTATAACCACCTCCATATCCTCTGCCGGTGGTTCTGTCGGTCTGACCAACTGCACAGCACTACTAACTGCTAGCTAGCAGAAACCTGTCACAGAGATATAACCGAAAAGTAAAGGCTTTGCTTTATTCTCAAACCTGTTTGTAACTTCTGGATGGAAATGGTATTGCCCCTCTAAACACTGGGTGTGGGAGGGAAATCTGGAAAAAACCAAACCAAAACAAAAAAACAGCAAAAACTCCTGTAATGCCACATGTACTTAATCCAGAAGAGTGTTTTTCTGTGATGCCACACTCTCGGGAGCAGGGCACGGAGCAGGGCGTCTCCCGAGAGGCTTTGGCAGAGAAGAGGCTGCACGGCCTTCCCCTGCTGACAGTGGCGAGGCCCCGCTTCAGCGGGTGAGAACAGCACGCTTCTGACACGGTAACAATGCGGGTTAAATTCCTAGCATGAACTGGGCGAGTTGTAGTTTTAACACGTTAACATGTTCTACCAGGGGAAAAACTGAAGTATTTTTAGCATGGCCTGAGTGTTTGTCTCTGCACTGCTCTGGCCTTTTTTGGAATTTTAAACTCTGGAAACAAACGAAATACCCTTTGCAATACTGGAACACCACCTATTTTCTTTTATTGTTTGCCACAAAGACGACTGCGAATTGTACTTCTGAAGACATTAAAGGAGACACATAAATCAGTTACTTTTGACACAGCTCTCCCCCTTCACAACATCAGACAGTTCATTTACTGTTCCCCTAATTCCTGCCCACGCCCCCCAGCCTTTCCTACTTACATGCTTAGCTCTGATGAAATCTCAGTGGAGAAAACATTGTTCTTCATTACAAAATTCAGTCCCGAGTTGTCGCTTGAAGGTGTTGCCCCTTGCTCTCGTGTGAGTGCAGTAAGAGGGGTCAACGAAATACACTTGCAAACTTCACCACATGCAACTGCCCTCTAGTCCTGCCCTCGCACAGCCGCTCACTCTGATTTCCAAGACGTGTCGGGGAGAAGCATCCGACGACAGGACGTTTGGTTTTATCGTGCTAAAAACCCCCAGCTGCATTACGCCCTCCACCACGCTGTAGGCAGAGCCCACCAAGTCAGGGTTAAGTTTAAGAAGGAGATGGAGTTTAAGCACAAATGTAACAAGAACTGATGCAAGGCGAGCCTGAGGACTGAAAGGGGAATAACACGCAGCAAAGGAGGGACTCTCCCCGTCTCCTATTTTCTATCCCATTTCAAATAATCTCCCCTTCCTCCTCCCCTCTGCCTGGCACTAGGATAAGCATGCAACACAGCCGTGAGGAACAGAGGTCTGACAGCCCACGCTGCACACAGCTGCAGTCAGCGTGCCCAGGGACTGGCAATGACCGGGCCACACACACGAGTCACCCGGGGAAACGAGACTCTAGAAAGGATTAATGGTGAGAGAGGCTCCTGTGGCTGAAAAAAAAAAAAAAAAAAAAAAAGAGAGACTGTGGTTGATCATCTGCTCCCAGCTGAAGGGAGAGGAGAACAAGCCTTTTGTTTGTCTCAGTTCTTCTCTTCGTCCTCTTCAGAGATTGCCATTACCACTGCTTCTGGAGCGGGGAAGGAGATGGGGTAGGGGGGGCTGCACTTGGCGACTCCGATTCATCTCTCAGGCAGCAGGACAAAGAAGATAGCCTTGAGGAAGTGACCAAAGCTGCAAACAGCGGCCACGAGCCAGTGGGAGCGAAGGCTGGGGTCAGTATTCACCACACATTTTGTGATGTCTGCCTAATGAGGAGGAAACAGAGATCATCAGAGAGAGATGCCCAGAACCACGACAGCCACCACTGCCGCCTCTCCCGGCCCCACGCCCCCACTGCTGCAGCACCACTTCGCCACACCGTCAGCAGCCACAAGTGCTCGCTCTGACACTTCCACACGCTGCCGGTTATTAAATCAAGAGCTCTGCAAAATACACTTTCTTCATTCTGCATCAACAAGGTGAAGTATCCCCCTTTTCAGCCACCCCTGGGGAAAGAAGTGCTACAGGAAGATTGTCAAGCATTTTCCATTTTGAATAGCTAAATAAAAGAAACTTTCTTCCCCTTTTCAAAAGGGCTAGGAAGCCTTGGCAATATCAGCATTCTCATCCTTTGCTGCAAAGCAAGATGCTTCCCAGAGGTTGGCCTGTTTAATATCAGCTCAAGTCGCTTGCACTTTTTCTCTTGCCTTAATGTTTTATTTGGAACTCATTCAAGGAAGCCAACCCCGAATTTAAATCTAAAGCAATGCAAGCTTTGTTTGTTGAAATACGTATGCTGGCAGAGATGCCTCCCAGACGCGTGGGCCAGATTTAAAGATCGCTTGGGCAGCTAGTTTCAAGTATTAACAAGAATAGAAGCTGGCCTGCAATGAATAAAAACCAACAACAATGCAGCAAATTCATGAAGACAGGATCTCAGCTGGCACTGGGAGGAGAAGGTGGAAAATATCTGGAGGGTAAAGTGAACAGGACAGAGGTAGATAGAAAATTGCATCTTCCGGAGGGGGAAACAAATGAAAGTTCTGCCAGCAATATAATTGAGTTTGTGGTTAAACTTGAGCCTAGCACGAGGAGATGTGGACTGTAGTTCTGTAACAGAGGGAGCACCGACAGCACATCAACTTGATGCGGTTTTCAGAAACGGCTTTTGGGTGGCAAATGTGAGCAAGAATCGGGTCACAAGGAGGGCAAATATCCATCAGCCTCAAAAGCTTTTCCTTCTCAAGCTTAGCTGTGCTAACCAACTCCACCATCATCTACAGACCAAAGGTCTGTCAACAGCAGCAGCCTCAACAGCCTCCCACGCAGCTCCAGCAGTTCCTCTCTCACAAGGAAGTCTGAAAGGCTGGCACGCTGAATCACCCCGCACCGCTGCTCTCCGGGGAGCATGAGGAGACGCTGAGCCCACGAATAACTGACAAGTGGAGATTGCAGGAGGAATGAATACAGGCACTCAAGGATGGGAAGAAACAGGATGACAGGAGGAAGCTGAATCAGCACGTGGAGTGCTCCTGAGGCTGAACACCAAGGTGTGGAAATGCTGCTGCCTATAGCTACACAAGCACAAGCAGACGTAGCAAGCAGCCAAGACAGCACCTAACGGAAGATGCTGCAATGTAGTACGGGTGGTTATAGGTACTTTATCTGTATTGTGGAGGAAAGTAAAATGTGTCTGCCTAAATGCTTTCAGTGATGGCATAGCAAATTCACCCTATTTGCATTTGAAAAAAGTCTGAACTGATTCAGCCTGTCCAATTTTAGGGAATGGCACGGTGTCAGATTTAAACACAGTTGTGTCAAGCTGTCTCTCTAGTCAAGGGAAGTCATGACGTTCAGGTACCTGCCTGAACATGTATGCAGATGTTGGGGTAGCTGATCAATATGAAACCTAAGCTCTCAAGGGCTTTAGTGTCTCAGGTGAACCAGTACAAAGCCCAAATATGCACACCAGGTTGGTTATAGCTGCAGCGGGTTAACTCCCAGATGAGAAAGTGTGAACTCCTTACAGCTGTGTTATGCCCTACCAAAAGCAATGACCTCACTGCGGCTAATCAAGAGGAGCTACAGTCAGAAGCACTTAAAAATCTGTATGGTGCTTGCTTAGATAAACAAAACTGCTCAGCTGTTTAACAATCGCCTTAGCTATTGTTATCCAAATAAAGCATACCTGATAAGGCACTGGAATTGAAAATTTCAAAGCCACTTAATAAAACAGGTCTTTGAGTCTTGTGAGGCACTGATAAACTGTTGCAATGGCAGTTTGATCTCCGCCTGTTAATTATTCAAACAAGTTCAAGTCCCATGCTCGTCTTTGTAGCAAACGCACGTAACAGCTGCTAAAAAAAAATAAATAAATCTTTCTCTTCTACTGTAAAGCCACTACTGAGGCTGCAAACTCTCCCCAGAGAGAGATGATGCCTCAAAGGGTTAAACATTTCTGGTTTCTCCTAAGAGGTTTGGTTTAGTTTGGGCTTTGCGGGGGGGTAGGGGCTTTCTCCACCCTATGGAAGCAGCATGGGAACCTGCTGCTGAGTGGAGACTTTCAAACACCTTTCCAAGGTCTCCACGGTGGCTTTTCAGAAACAGCTCAGAGCACAGTGGTTCCTCTTGGCAGGCTCAACCTGAGGCGATGCGTAAGAGACGGGGGCCACGTGCACAGGGGGAACAAGAACTCCAGGCCAAGACAAACCAAGCACCAGCTAGGTCAGGCAGCAGATGAAAGGGATTCCCACTACAGAGCTGTTTTGTCTGGCCCATTTGTGAACAAGGCTGGGAAATTTCATGCTGCAGTGCCTAGATCAAGAGGAAGAACATTCAGGGAAGCACAGCACAAGATGGCAAGAGGATTAGCAGCCTTTCCCCAGACTGAAGGAACCACTCATTTCTAGAGGGAAAAATACCTCCTTGTTTCAGCCCAAAATTGCCAATAAGGGTACTGGAGACAGGCTGTAATCAGCACAACCCGGCAGCTTTTACAGTTGTTTTGCTTGATCTGGGGCAGTCAGATTGGCTTCCCTTTCTTAGGGCCAGATCCCGAGCGCAAGCAGCGTAGGTTTCGGCAACTCCAATAGCAACGCACCAGCCATCCAAAGAGGGATGATCGGCAGGAGGAGCTAGCAGTGGTCAGGGCTTATCGCCTCAGCTGCAAGGAACCACTTCTGGTCAGGGGATGGGTTTTGTCGCCTGTTTGCTATGCAACAAACTTTCCAAAAATATCCATTTCGAAGTATCAAAACACCCTGTTTTGAACTCTAATAATGTAAGATAAAAATTAAAGCAAGATGCTAACTTATCAGAACATGCATATTTTACCAAAACAAAGAAAAAAAAATGAGTTGGAGACTAGGAGGAGACACATTCCTACGCAACATTTCAATTTTAATGAAAAGGGATTTTTTCCAAAGGAAAGATTGCTTCACAGAATACATCTCAACAAGCTCTAGAGATTACCCCGTTAAAGCGAGCCTCAAATGATACTGAGGCAGGGATTTCGTGGGCAGGGACAGTGCTGCTTAATCAGTCGCTTTCCCAGGATATCCTCATCACCTACCTCGGCACAATTATTTGCGTGGACGCAAAATGAAACAGATGAGGGCATTCAAATCAAAGGTTACTTTTCAGCCCAAGCAAACAGTTCCCTGACCCAGCTGGCCTCAAGGTCACACAGTTTTAGAAAGGGCAGAGATGATTTAAGGTGGCAATGACACTTAGTAAATGCAAGAGATCCAAAATGAGAACAACACTACTTTTCCAGTTGCCATCCATCAAAAAGGTGCCTTCACTCCATGAGAAACTGGGTGACTGAATCAGCTACAGGCACATTTGGGAAGTCTCAGCACAGAGGCAATACTCAGTTTCGAAAAAGCCATCCTCCTCTCTCCGGGTCTGTGTGGGCTGGGGAGCCTGACTATTTCCCAACGGCTCAGGAATAAATATCACCTCTTGCAAAGGAGGGAATTTGCCGCTGCGGCTCGGTCTGGACAGACTGCATGCCTTGGGAACAACATGTCCCATGAGCTCAGTGGTATCATATGGCAATATTTAGCTCTAGGCAGCATCTGCCAGGCAGTACCCCAAAGTGCTGTTGGCTGTATCGCTCCAAGGAGTGTCTATATCCCCCGCCAGACCCGCACAGAGACCCTGGTACGTACGTAACCCAGCTGCCAACCGCTAGCATGGCCAACCAGCCATCTCAGCCTCCTGGGGAGGTCACTAGACAGGCACCTAGCTATTCCACAGCACTGAAGTAAAGTTCTTACTCTGAATCATCCTCCACAGGAGCACTCTATTTCCTGTTGGGTATAGAGAGAACCAAAGAAATCAGATGCTTAAAGCCATATGATATGAAGCCCCACGCCAACGCAGAGCGGCACCATGCCTTACCCACAGCCTCAGGGCAGGCCAGTGCCAGAGCCACGAGCCCTCCCACTGTCGATGGGTGTTACGAGTGCCCTTCAAAGCATAAGTGTGCTACGATTTGAGCTATATCACATGTTATTCATGGAGCATCATCAGGGTCAGGTCAGGAAATGGCACAAACTACCAAGTTTTCTAAAATTCCTTATGGTGGGAAGTCATATTAATATACTCTGACTTGGGGAATTGTGGGGCAGATGAAAGAGGAAATAAGTTGGCAGGCCTGTTCATTCAGTTTCTAGAAAACAGCTGCCCAAGAGAATGACCCCTATTTACAGTCTCCGGCTACAACTGGCTGGCAGCTCCAGAGATGTTCAGGTCAGGAACAGAAGAAGCACTAGCGGGTCAGGATTGAATTAGTCTGGCACAGCTACGCAGGAAGCTGAAGACCAGAATAGCTGATATTGTCAAGGACGGAACCACAAGGCAGTAACAGAGCTGTATGGAGTCTAGCATAAGTGTCAGTAGGACGGTGGTGGCCACAGGGCTGTGGAAGAGAACCTCATTCAATGTTCTTCTGCATAAAGTTGCAGTGGGGGCACTCTCACTTTAATTAAATGGGGCTATTTTCTGGTCTGCATGTGCGGAAGCAAGCTTGATCAGACAGCATCTCTTACCCAGCCTCCTCTCCTCTTCAGCCATGTCACCAAGGTCTTGCGGACAAACTCTCCCAGGCAGTCTACAATGGTGTGAACCATGGCTGGCTGTGCATGCCGCACGCAGTCCACCGCCAGCCCAGCTGCCACAGCATAGAGAGACACCACCTTGCCCCACGTGATGCCTACGGAAAGAAGAAAAGTCATTCAGATTTACATACGCACACATAGCTCAGTCTTGAATAATCAACGGAAACAGCTCTCCTTCATTACGTGTGCCCACGCAGCTCTGAGTTCAGGTGCAGCCACAGTTTTGCATGCTCTCCACCAAGGGGGAAAGAAATACTAGGGAACCAGGGTTGGGGAAAACTCCCCACCTGGAGGAGCAGAATTAAATGAACCGACCTGGGCATGATTTGACCCCATCTCAGCACTGGGTGCACAGCTTTGGAGAAAGCAGCCCAAAGGCATCATCAACATAGGGAAGATGTACACCACCATGGTTTATATTGCCGTTATCTCTCAGCCATGCACACGCTGCACAGGAGGTGATTGAATTCAAAGAGCTTGAGCAACCTGGGGTTTTTGTCACCAGCACAACTTTTAAATACCCTCAAAAGCATTCCTGGTTTTTTTTCTAGATCATAGAATCATAGAATCTTTAAGGTTGGAAAAGACCTCTAAGACCATCAAGTCCAACCGTCGATCAGAGGAGACTGTTCCAATGTGACACACAAAGCACATGAGATAAGCATCTTCAGTCAGTCTATCACGACACAAGAGCAAAAAAGGGAGGCAAAGATACAGGGCCAAGAGGGTCAGCCTCCTCCTTGATGTAAGGAGTACATCTCAGTTGCCACCAGAAAACCAGGTAGCTTCAAGAGTTTGGCCGCTCTGCCTGCAATACTTAACACTGCATATGCTATCCCACTGAAGGCAGTGCAGGGACGGAGTGTCAGTCAGCTATCTAATCTCCCAGAAAACAGCCTTCCCGCTAGGCTGACCTGCCAGCAGCAAATGCTCCATGGACGTTATCCCAGCAGCAGTCATCTTCCTGTTAGTGCTAGCGATAAGCGCTCAAGCCCAGTTCTGGGTACCAGCCAAGCTCCCTGGGTGTCCCCCCCACTTTGCCAACACCACCGGGTATAAATCCTCCATGCTTAAACATTGCAGCCAGTCGTCCCTCATCAGGCTTTTATCAGGACGGGTGACCTGGAAACGCAACCCTTCTGCACCCATGTAGAACTACCACCACAGGACAATGGCACGTGGATTTCTTTTGGATCCAGTGGGAAGTTTAATCCCCCCCCTTTCTTTATTATCTGGAACAGCAGTATCTGACAAACATACTGTGAAGTATTTTACAGTGTTAGAGTCTGTCCAAGGTCTCTCCCAAATGTAGCCAGAAGCCAGGTAAAGTTTCAGTATTTAAAAACATGTAAAAGTGTTCTTGCTGGGTTGCAACAAGAAAGAAAACAGATGAGAGAGAGGAAAGATTAGTTCAGTCACTAGATCTAAGGGCCAGAAGGGGTTAAACATCCCATCAAGAAACTGGATGTGCTCAGCAATCTATCAGCTAAGAAAGCAAACCTTTAAATACAATTTAAGGGAAGAGCTTGCCCTCTTTCCTTCACTGCACTCCCAGGTCTCCAACCCACCTCTCTGGGATGAGGCTCCAGACTCCTCGCGCCCGTTCACACCGCAGTAGAGCTCCCCATGTTCCTTTACAACACGTGCAGGTTTCAGAGCATCTCCACGATCCTTCCACTTCATGCCCCAAAAGGGACCTCACATTCACACTTTTAGGAATTGCTTTTTTTTTTTTAAACAAAAAAGTACTAAACTTTAGAGAAACTGTTCAAATGTTAGCCACAAGAATGGCTTGTTAAACTGAAGAAAATCCATTCAGTGTTCCAAAAATGCCATTTTTGATGCAAGATCAAAATCGACAGATGATCCTTTTGTGAGGCTCTGTAGCAACAGTAACAGCAGTAGCTCAGAGTCTCCTGTGACGCTCTGTCCTTCATCAACACTAGCTCCAAGATCAGAGGAAGTTATTAATACTGCTAAATTGGCTGTTATTCTTATTCTGATTTTATTTTCTGAGTAGGCCCTGTGGTGTCCCTTCCCCAGAGCTGTCACTCAGGAAGTTCACTGCCTGTGTGGTATTCACACTATTTATCTGTCTTTCTCACATTGCGTGTCACCATGACAGCTAGCAGAACGAGCCAGGAAGAGGCTATAAAAACACATGAGAACATACTAGACAGTGGGCTTCTCCTGGCAAGAAAGGGGCTGTCCTGTTGCAGGTCAATAGCTCTGCACCCAGCGAAAGAGGCTTTAAGGGGTTGCCTCTTGCTGACCACAGTGTCCTGGAGCAGAGCCGCAGCTGGCTTATACTCAGCTTTAGTGTAAGTCAGTTTTTACAGTTCTCCACCCCTGCAGAAATGTGGCTCCTTGCATCTTGAGTTACATGAACCAAAGTTACCCAAAATTCCAGGGAAGAGTTCACTGGCTTATTCCCAAGCTTTTACTGACAGCTCTCTTTCTTAAATATCTGAAGCAAGTCCAGTAGCTTTGAGATATTTACATGGCAGTAAATAAGACTGATGGGGGGCTGAGGCCACCCTGGTAGAGAAAGACAGCTGCAGTCTTGATTAACTTCGTTTAAAACCTAAGTTTCAATTTCCAACAGAAAAAACGCGTATCCACAACCTCTGAACAATAAAGGCTCGATAGACCCATGATTTCCCTATCACGGAAAGCAGTTTGCTCTGAGCCATGTCAGTCCAGGTCTCTCCTCCCAGTGAGGATGAAGAGAAAGCCCTTCAGCTCGGGCTTCTCTGCCAAGGTTGCTGCCTAGTGGCGCTTGCTGCAGGACTTGCAGGAGGTGAACGCTTTCCCAGCAGATGGACAGAGCCCCTCTCCCTTTCACACGGATAGCAGAAAGAGGGCAAGTTGTTGGCCGATGCTTATCGTGGTGATGGCTCAGCGGTCACTTCCCATTATTCTCCTCTTTACAGAGGATGCTATAAGGGTCAAACCAATCTCTCAGTCTGCTTTTCCTGTTACCAGTGGAGCTGGGCCACAGGGGTGGGAGAGGAGGAAATCCCCTCCCGATTTCTCTCCACAGAAACTCCTTTTGCCACTGCTGGAGGCAGAAGATGGCGACAGCCGGCTGGGCTCCTCACCCGAGACAGCAAGGCATAGCTTATACTCCTGTTCGCACGCGATGTTGTAGGGGACCCTAAGGGAAGGGCAGACACCTCTAACAGCTGCTCTAGACCAGAGCTGGGCCATGCCTGTGGCCGGTCCCTCTGCCCCAGGAGGGCTCCAGCAGCCGCCCAGCCCCAGGCAGGGCAGGGGAACAGGACACAGCAGCCCCCATCTGCACCTTTCCAGGACACCAGCTCCATTAACTTTTCTCTCTCAAGGATTCCCTTGGCAGGGGTAGAGGAGCACAATCTACCGAGAGGGCAGTGCCTCTGCCCCCTGCGATGTCCAGTCCAGGGTCAGGGTGACCCTAGCTCAATGCATCCCTCAACACAAGCTGGAGTTGCATCTGGCCAGTGCACGTGAGCAGAGAAGACACATTGTCTTGCTGCAAATTCCTCAAAAGGTCTGGCTGCCATCCACATTGGGTGAAACGGGCACTCATCACCAAGCGAGACAATCTATTCGCAGCTTCCCACTGTGCATGCACAGGAGCTAACGACAAGAGGGAATGGAAAACTGGTCCAGAAAGGAGTGATCAAAAAAAAAGAAAAAAGCTCTGAAACTTCTGCTCACAGAGATGGAACAAAAGGACATGGAAAAAATGAAAAGCTGCTTAGAAGGCATTTTACAAAATAAGAAATACAAGTTGCAGACTCAAGGCCAGTCACGGAGCTGAAGGTATGTAAACACTGGCGAGCCCAGGGGAAAATGAATTAGCAGGAGAGGACCGCTCTTGAAAGTGTTCCCGCTGCACACCAGCTTGCCTGCCCCCAGGGGAAAATGAATTAGCAGGAGAGGACCGCTCTTGAAAGTGTTCCCGCTGCACACCAGCTTGCCTGCCCCCAGGGGAGAGCTCCAGAAGCCATGAGACTCGACTGTGCACCACACTATCCAAGGTTACTCAAATAAACTTCCCTCTGCTCCACTCAGCATCAAAGCCTAACTTGCAAATCAGACGTAAGAGAAACATGATCAAGTGCTACATTTCAACAGCTGAGAGAACACAGCCAGACACAATACACTTTCCTCTGGCAGAGAGAAAGCAGCCAAGAAGGATGTGCACAAGGCAGGAAGCTCAACTCATAAAGCCTAAGTGATGAGGAAGCAGCGGCATGCATTTCTAACAGCATTTGCTCCTGCAGGGGTAAGTATTTTCTCCTGAGAAGCCACTAACCGTGCATCCCTGTTACACAGGGTTCACTTCAGCCCAACTCTTGATTAAAAACTGACGAACACCTAAACCAACACACAACCAGGATGAAAGCTTTGAGAGAGCCCTCATGTCTAGCAGCTCTTACCAACTGGAGGAAACTGTTTCCTTTAGGAAAGGAAAATGCATCACCTTTTTTTTCTTCTGTTTTTCCACCAAGGACCCCTTCCTTCTGGGATTTATTTAAACAGCTAATGTAAATGCCAGCTCAGCCAGGCCCCAGTCCAAAGCCTGTTAAAGTCAGCGGAAAGTCTCCTGCTGGCTGCGGAGCAGCTTTGGACCACACAGCAGAACCGGTGGTATTGTCACAGAGGTGATGCTGCTGCAGATCCTTCAACATCCAAAGCAGGTCAGGGCTCTGCAGTGCCAGCCTCCACATGGATGGGCTCTCCTTGCCCCAAATAACTAACAGGTTGTATGGAAACAGGGAAGCAAAATACAGCTCGAGCCTTACCATGCTCTCTGCCCTGCTCACTTTCTGCCTATATTCTCAGCTGTTAATCTTGCCGTAATTGGGATTCAAGCTGTCCTTACTACACCAGAGAAAAGCCAAACCCAAGATAACTGGAATAGACAACGCTGTAAAGTTGAATATGGCACGATGTACCCATGCAGTGGGACCGACAGGGATGTCAGATGTCCTCAATCTTGCCTTCTTGAGAGGTCTGTCCAGGGCTTGTGCTTAATCAAGACTTGTAGACGGTGTGAACAGGAAGTGAGCACAGCCAGAGCTACTGTGTGAAGACTCAAAACCAGACCAGAGTGTGGAAGAAGGCCACGTAAAAGATTAAGGAGAAAACCTCTTCAGAAAGATAGGGTTAAAATCCCCCACTCCCTTGCTGGGAAGGCATTGCGAGTGGCTAACAGGGCTCCCTGGGATGTCTAGGCACTGCAGCGTCAGACTGTAGCTGTTTTCTGAATAAACTGGACAGTGAAAAACAGGCCGAGATGCTTTAGCTGTTGGTAACTGGCACAAAAACTCAGACTGCACTTGAGCCTCTGATTTCCTTTGCTCAATAAGAGCCTCTTTCCTCTGAACTATGAAAAAAATTGGGAATGAATGTCTGGCTGCCACAGCCAACTGTGATTTGCTGGATTTAGCATTAAATGCTGAGTCTTGAGACTTGAAGTTGGGATCCAGGAATGTTAAAAATCAGCAAACCCCTCCCCCTCTGCCACTCAGCAGCCTTCTAGCAAGAGAAATTACAACGACGAATTGATAAAAGCCATGGAGTACACAACCCCAGCTCCACGCTCACGGGTTATCCTGTTAGTTGCTCTGAGGCAGAGATGAGAAAGAAGAAAAACCGGAGCATATAGAGCACCGGGAAGGTTTGAATCCACCCCTGTGTAGCCAGCCAACTGCGAGCCATTTATGCAGCACGGTGTCCTCAGACGAGGGGCAGCACTAGCAACAGAGCTTGAGCCCGAGATGTTGAAGAACATAAAAAAAACGCAGCTCTCAATGAATCTGTCGATACACATTGGCGAGAGCAGGACTCCCAGAGGCCAGCAGGGCTTTCTCCCCAGCATCATGTTCATGCAGCGTAGCAGCACGCGTGGTCTGCTCCACCTGCAGCCGTCCACCTTTCTGGCTCAATTCCCTGTGTCACTTCAGCTGTGGAGGTAGGCCAGTTCTGATGTAGTCAGCTACAGTCATCTAATAAGATAACCTACTTACCTGCAATACAAATACCCAAGCCTGCAAACTTGACCTTCACTTTTCTGTAAGCCTTGACGCACGTAAAGCTCAGCACTAAGTGATAAGACAGGGCACCTGCACTTTGAACACAGCCGCACTCAGACATTCCTGCCACACTTGCCCAGCTCTTGCTTTCTGAGCCCACATAGCCTCCCGGGCAGCCCAGTGCCACGGCAACCTGCATTTCTAGCTACAGAATCCAATTCCATCCATTTCCTATGACACAGCTTCAGTTTCCCTGATCCAGGGGGTAAATCTGCCCAGCTTGACCTGCCAGGAGCGCTGCTCGAGCGGTGCCTCTCAGAGATCGATTTTGTCATCTGCTGCGATTCTGGAGAGGATCTGTGCTTTCCACCACAGCACACTTCAGATCCAAAGTCCAGGAGCGCAGCACAGGGTTTCTCCAGGGCGTCAGTGGTTCCCACGCAGTTCATATGCGTAAAGATGCATAGCTGATTGTGAAGGCTTTGAGTGAGGAAGCCTATCTGAAAGTACAACAGACACCTGGACTTCTATTCTGTGCCAAATACTCCCAAAGTAACAAGAATCCCTGCCTCCTGTGACACTTCCCATGCCAGTGTCACTGGATCCAGTGTTCTCATACTACTATGCTGCTAGCAAGTAGCTATCCTTTTTTGTTTTGTTTTGTGGGGGTTTTTGAGGGGTTTTTGTTTGGTTTGTGGTATGGGGTTTTTTATTTGTTTGTTTCCAGTGTCTAACACCTACTGTCCTTTCCATGGACAACACAAGAAGACATTGCAGAAAACCCACAAATGTGTCAGGGCTTGCCTGACATAAATCTCTCTACGGGAAAGGTTTCTCTTCCCTTGATTCCCCCAGACTGCATTCCCAAGCGCAAAGGCAGGGGAGGCTGAGGTTCCCTCACAGGAACACAGCACGGAGCATATCTTTGCTCGCAGCAATCATCTCTGGATCAGTCAAACAGAACCAGATGAACATTCACGTCTGAGCAGTGAGAAAGCTCAAAACACTCGCTTGTCTGGAACAGCTAGCCGCGGGGGCCAAGGCCTCTGTCTCTCTGACTACAAGAGAAGAGAAGCAGCAACTGGAAGCAGCAGGCTCCATTGCAGTTCTGGCTATTGCTGGAGGAAGGGAAGCCAGGAAGAGAGGAACTCCCTTGTGATGAGTTGGTTCTGGCTCCCAGCATCAGCAGTGCGAGCTGGAACAAGGGAGACTCCCATGTAATGAATCTTCTCCAGTTGCCAATGGTGAGCAAAGGAGCTTGGAATGAGTGACCTCCCTGTGCAATGAGGTAACACCACCTCCTAAGGAGGAAGGGCAGGAGATGCCTTCTAGAATGAGCGAGAACCTGCCAGGAGGATATAATAAAACAAGGCATTTCCCTGCCAGAACAACAGAGCACAGAGGAGCTCTCATTAAATCATTAAAGTGGGGCACACTGCCAAACGGCCCACAGCCCTTTCAGAAACCAGGCCCCACCTTGCAGGCCATCCCAGAAACATGCCTTCTCCAAGAGAGGTGGTTCCATCCCGTTCCTTTCTGCCCAGCTCTGTCTGCGTATCTGTCAGGGCACAGTACCTGCAGTGAAAATCTGCGCAGCTACTGCCAGGAAGGCGTCCGTCACCACCGTCTCCGAGTGCAGCGAGATGTTCAATTGGCGGGCGATATTCCGGTAGACGTTGGGGCGAATGTATTCCAGCTCATCCCCTGGAAACAAAGAGTCAGGAGTCAGCACGCAGAGCACCAAGTCCTGTTCTCACCGTGTAGGAATTACAGCTGGGGCCACCCCACGTATCCCTCCAGCCAAAGAGGCTTAAACCCAGCTCCACCTTATTTTAAGCAGGCAGCAGAGTGCTCCGGGTCATTTAGACACAATCCCCTGCCACCTGCATCCTGCTTTCCTCATATCCCCTGCGCCTGGGGCTGCTGAAGGCAGTGGGGACAGGCAGTGGCCCTGTCCCACTGCTGTGGCTGCAGTGATCCCCGATACGAACGATGTTCCCAGGCTGGCTGCCTGCCTTTCCTCCAACACAGGAGACAGGCCTCAGATAAGCAAAGCCACCTCGTTTTTCTTCAGAAGTGAAAAGGCGGCATGTACATCTACATAAGGTTTTGAGAGATACGCCCTTTCTCAGCACCCCATCAGACTCGTACAAAAAAGCCTCAAGACGAGAGCGACTCAAGAATGCTGGAGGCTGATGAAAGCCAAGGATCCACCCAGAGCTGCACAATATTAATTGAGCAGACTATCAGCTCAGCTATTTTACGCTCGCACAGGCGCTGAGTGACGATCTGGAGTTCCTTCTCTTCTCCAAATGGTTAAAGAGATGTTCATTTGCCTGGCTGACTCCTCAGCAACAAGGTTCCTGACACACACACAGACGTGTGCTTTCAGCTCCACGTTGTTTTCTCCCCAGCTGGGAAATGGTTGGAGGTGTTAGGCTAGCTTGAAGACCAAGACGGAAATACCAAGGACAAGCAGAGAACCTCCTCCCACACGTTTGAGCTATGGAGCTTGGGCAACAGCAGTAAAGCTTTTTTCTCGCTAGCAAAACAAACTGTTTTTGAGCAGTAGAATGAATAAGGTCCAGTTTCCAAAGGGTTTATCTCTCTATAGGAGTTCACAGATATTTAATGAGGGTTGCACAGCATTACACAATGCAGATATTGCATGGGACCAAGGCCCTTTGTGCATGGGAAGTCCCTATTTGGTTTAGATTTAGGAGGATACAGATGTCCTTGTCCTGCACAAAGGTGCTCTGGAGCACCCAGGGGAAGAGCAGAGCTGTCACAACTGGGTTACATCCCACTGCAAGACCCAGATGAATTGCCCTAGTCAGAGGGCAACTGATCCTCCCAAAAATTTAATTTAGAGGGGAACTGAAAAGGAAGATGCCACCCCAGTCAGGAACTTGTTATAGAGTCATTAGCTACTGATCCTTAATTCATTTAACTGCACTCAGCACAGGCAAAGCCCAGCTCTACAGAATTCCACGGACGAGCTCTCCGGACCCTTTGTGCCTGTGGGATTGTCCCACGCAATCTGATGGCAAGAGGAAACCCTGCCGACACATGGTCAGCCCTGATAAGAGGAAACCTTACTGGCACTACCCAACAGCTGTTTTCTCCTCAAAGGGAGCATACAGGCTTCCCTGTAAATGGGAGGAAACGGGGATAGCCCTGCCCGTGGTTAGCCAAGAGGGAGGCATGGGAGGCCTGCCACTGTTCCAGCTTTTAGCCAGCAGTGCCTGGGGGCCCCAGATGAGATCAGGGCCCGTTTGGGTTGGAGGCACACACGCTGTTAAAGTGGGCCCTGCCCTGCAGCAATGCACAGGGCGGACAAGAGCATCGGGAGAAGAAAAGCAGTCCAGGCTCACAGAGGCTCCCTGCCTCCGGGACCCCAGGACCTCTCCAGCAGCACGTTACATTGGTGGCAGCCCTCGGTGTCCATGTTCAGATGCCCGACTGTGCACTTTGCATAATTTAGAGCAATTTCTGTGCTTCTCCTCCTTCCTCCAGCAACCACGGAGGAACAAGCAGGGCAGCAGCGACAGTTCCCACATGCAGAAACTCAGTGCAGAGGTGAAAGAGCACTCGCCTGGGACTTGGCTAGAGCAGAGACAAGTTCAGATAAACCAGACCTCTGACACATATGGCAGGTTGGTCTGGGGTGTCTCATTTGCCCATACCATTAGGTTTTACCACCTCTGACTCATTAATTGCACAAAGTAGCTGCTAAGCCTCACTGAGCTGACGAGCTCTCGCTCCCCAAGACTTTGCAACCGCATCGCCTGTGCCCAGCGCCTCTGCTAGCCCACCAGCCCACTCATCCGACTCTTGGGATGTGCAAGAGGGCTAGGAAATACTCTGACTTCTCATCTCCAGAGGCTTCTCAGCGCTATCATGGAGAAAAAATGGATCTGGGTTGTTGCACTGCTTAGTAAGCAGCTAACCATTCCTGGCAGGTGGCTGGATACCACTCGGCTTTGTACTGGTTTATAGCCACAAAGGGGAAAAGAAAGGGACAGGCCCCGTGGCAGGTGGCATTTCTGAACAAACAGTTCGGAAACAACTCTTCATCCTAACAAGGAGGACTGCTCACCCTTCTTGTCGCATGGCTACCACATGGCTCTCTCCAAACAGATTTGCTCAGAGAAGGCGCCAAGATCCTGGGACTATCAGCCAAATCGTTCCATCTGGACACGAATAAGTAACAGGAGAGTCATCCAGGAGACGCCTTCAGATCCAGTCTGCCACCTGCTTGCCCTTTAAGATGCTCCTGGCCACCCACAGAAGAGCTGGTTGAAAGCAAACAAATCTCAACCCCCAACCCAGGCAGAGAAGAAATGGAGGACAAAGAGGCGGCAAAGATTGACAGAACAACAACAAAAAAAAACCCTCGAAGACTAAACAACCACTGAAAACAAAAATAGAAGCCAGCATAGGAGAGAAAAATGAAAAAGAATGAATGAAAAAAAGAAAAAAAAGGCAGTTAAAAGAAACACAGCTATGCCTTAAAAAGAAATTTGTGATAATGTCAAACAGAAGTAGAAAGAAATGGGGGGAAGGGGGAAGACCAGCCTGGTCCCGAGTTGGTTAGGCCCAGCTAAAGGTTACTTCACCCAACTTACTTGAACTTTGGTGTAATTAAATCAAATGCAAATGCTAGTGGTAGTTTCCAAGCCAGATGTGAACTAATATATCAGCCTGCAGGCAAAGCGGGATGTTGGAAGCAACTTCCAAGAATAAGAGTGTCAAGATCCCAAAAGACAAACAGCTCGACTTGAGCATGCAGGAGGCTAACACCTAAAGCAAAAGGCCAAGCAGCTGTCAGCATTTAGAGGGTTCTCCTGGTACAAGCACGACTCCAGAGCACATCTTCACGTAGCAGTGTGCAGGCATAACCTCCAAATCGCTCTCCCTGCAGCCCGGCAGTCACCTGGCCATGAGGGGGGCTGGCTAGTTTGGGCACCGACCGGCAGTGTATGCCAGGCATCAGCCAACTCCTTGCTCCAACTAAAAGCAAGAAAATTCATGTCTTGCTGAATGATTAAGGTAGGCAAAGGAAAATTAAACACACTGTCACTGAAAAGCGGTTTTTATAAAATCTCCAACGCACATGGTCTAAACGACTGCCCCCAAATTAAACGTCCTTGCAGCTGGATGAGCCACAGATGAAGCTCGAGTCTAGAGGCAGCAGTACTCTGCTAGATGCCAGCTAGGGTTGCATCACGGCAGCCAAGTCATCTGTGTCTGCAGAAAACACTGCAAGACCTGTTAAAATGCCAAGCTGAGAAAGACTGCTGAAACTACTATGAAAACTTACACAGCTGGAATCTTATGCAGATAAAATTAGTTTGCTTTTGGGACTGCATTGTGCTTTTAAGTTGTCGTAAGTCCTCAGAAAAAAGTAGCTCTGCAGAAACACTGTGCTGAGCAGTGCTCCAAAGGACAGGGGAAAGGCAGGTAAAGGAGCTGTTTAGGGAAGATCACCAAAACCAAATCTAAATGCCCAAAACAGAGAAGAAAAACCTTGATATCATCACAGGAAAAGCCTCTTGGCACTCATCAATTCCAGAAAGCTTAGTCTGGCCTGGACCTCTCCATACAGGTTTCAGTTCCCACCCATACTCGCAGGGGCTTACCTAGTCGCAGCAGTATGGTGGACACCTCGGCCAGCTTACCACCAGGCACTGGTGCGTTGTACTCAGGTTTGCTCCAGCTGACTCCCGCTCGAATTAGCCTTGAATTTATGTAGTCTCTGCAGAGAGCCTTGGCTTGGGACACAAGCTCCTTGTCAGTGGGAGACCTGTCAAAAACCTCCATCACCTCTGCAGCAAAGACTGAGGAACGGCGTAGCACTTCCATCCTTGGCTGCCGAACCCACGCCTCAGCAGACGCTTGCTGAAGGCTGACCTGATGCCTTAGGTGAATATCTGCGGGAGCTGTGTAGTAATCCTCTGGTCTCTTGGTTTGTCACAGCTCCCAGCAGCTACTCTCAAAAGGCCAGTTCTTCATTTTACCTGTTGAATAAAAGCATCTGTAAGCCCTCTAGCATTGCAAAGTTGTAAATCAGAAGCCCCAAGTATTACACCTCGCGTTACGCTAAAGTCAGCGGTATCGTATTTGCAAAACATCTGTCCCGGTGCATCTTACGGACAAGAGGCAAAGACTTCTGTCTTTCGGCCACACTGACTTTCACTGGCAGCATGACCCTCAGCAGCACTGCAGTTCTGAACTAGCAAAGTGTTTCCTCTTTTCCAGTTCAGATTCCACAGTCCCAGAATTACCCTTCAGAGAGATTAGATGGTCAGAGCGTGGAAACAATTCATAGAATCCGTAGACAATCTCAGCTTGTTTCAATTAAACTGGAAAAAAAACCCAACCCTGAATCCCAAATACCAGCTACAGTAACCTCAACAGACATTCCAGCTCAGTAGGTCATGGATCTTTCTGAAGAAATGGCACTATTGTGAGAACAGGGGGGCGGGAGACTTTGAAATGTCTTGCTGGAGACAGTTTACTACATTCTCAGTTAAGATTTTGGTTCTGCCACCCTACATCTCTCCTCCCCGCCCCCCCCCCCCCCAAGCAACGTGCATACTACTACTCGAAAAACTTCAGCAATAGCAAAGAGAGAGCAAAACAGAAAAGCAGATTTTAAAAAAGTTTTCAGGTGTGAATGCCTGAAGAGAAAATTCAAAATTTCTTCAGAGACACCTGAATTCATCTGTTGATCAGTGTTACTGTTGAAGTCAGACCAAAGTCTTTATTCAGATGTTAGTAAATGTATTTTTCAGTCCCCAGTTTTAGACATCTACTTACAACAATGATTTTCAAATGAAATAAAGCCAGTTATTTTTGTTTTTCCCAATGAAAAATATATTTACCTCTCATGTTGCACTTTTGTCCCCTTCAGTGATTTCTTTTTGGGTTTGGTTTCATGTTTCTCTGGAAGATCTGCATCAATGGACACTTGGGTTAGGATTCATAGGATACCATCACACTTCTCTGGAGAGCACCAGCCTTCTCCACAGGGCTCACGGAGAATCTCCTTCCCCATCTCCATCAGCCTCGCATCCCAGCTCCACTCCACCGGGATCCTCGGGGCTCGCTCTGCTGCTTTTAAGGGACCCAGGCGGCCGAGGAAAGCTTCTAGCTTTAGCCTTGTAAGGAAGATGAAATAACTGGGAGGTGGGGTTGCTGTAAGCCAGAGCGACGCTTTCTCCTCCCCTCTCTTCTCACTTAAGGAGGTTCTCTGTCGTTCTGCTGCAAGCGCGCAGGGGCTTTGTTCAGGGACTCGTCTTCGGGGTGAGGGTAGGAGCATAATTTCTGGACCAGGTTACCCCACGGAAGAGAAAGCGATGAATGCACTGCTGAAATAGGAATTGCTCCTGGTGAATTCCCACAGCGGCTTTTGCAGAGTTGATGTTGGCCAGGCATTTTCAGACAGTAGCCGAGTCAGGCAACTGCAGGATGGCATACTGCAGCAGTGGGCTAGTCATGCCAGTTCCATCCGAAACGATGGAGGTGATTAACAGAGAGAGCTACAGCTCGAGGTCAAAGCAAGTGGTGCTTGCATCCCCCCCCCCCGCCCCCCCGCCCCAGACTACGAGTAGTCTAGTTAAAAAAAAAATGAAGTGGATTTGCTGATAGGAAAGAGTTTGTCCAGAATGAAGAGTTTTGCGGGAGCATGTCCATTTCATCTCAGGGCGTTAAAAAAACTAACATATAAAGTTTGAGGAAAACATTTCAATTAGTTCCAACATACTTAGAAATTAATTTCAACATCAACTTCTTGTTGCAACATTATTGTATTGATGCCACAATGCTCAACTTTTTTCCGTGTTTGTGTGATAACATTTCAACTCAATAGACCACATACAAACGTTGGCTTTTTGTGTTATGATTTGAAACAAAAGAAGTTTTAGAAATAGGAGTTTCCTGCAGACAATAAATGCCACCAGCCCAAACACAAATTCTCCCCAAGAAATAGCAATTTGTAGATTAACGACTGGGTACGTGGCATCGTCAAAATACAGTCTTTCCAAAAGGAGGTCTGAAGCAAGAAGTAGCTGTTGTCATCTCTTGCTTGTCACCTTTGAGAAAAGACAGAGGCAAGTACACCTCTCCAAGGGGTCCATCACAAAAAAAAACCCCTAAGCACAACCTGCACCACTGCCGGTCTCAACACCGAGGGATAAAAAGGAACAAATGAACTGCGTGAAAAAGCCTTATTATATGACGTATCAAATGCTGGCTAGCACCCAACACACAACTCGCGCACAGGCTTAACACAGAGCACGTGGTTTGGTCTGCCATTAACTGGATTGCTGGAGACTGCTTTGCTGTGTTGGGAAGGGGCTGCGGTAAAACCCGTCCCCCCTCCGGCAACAGATCCTCTTTCTGAGCTGGCTCCTTCTGGGGAAGGAGCAGGGTTAAGGAGAGGTCCGTGTACGCAGTAGTCTGCTGGGCACCCCTGCCTTAGCTTGATATCATCACGTTAACGTGGCAATAGGGACTGTGCATCTCCAGCACCAAGAAGTATTTGCTGAAAGATTCTCTCAGAAATTTTTTATCCACCAGCCTTTCTCAAATATAAATTCAATCGCTTTAGACAGAGGCCCATCCCACAGAAGCCAAAACGAAGATTGCAGAGATCCTGTGCTGCTGCCCAGCCCTAACCCGCCTCTTCTCTGCAGAGTGCGCCTGATGGTCTCTTGGAAAATGATATTCTTGCCTTTGCAACTCTGACGGCTGAAAAATCATTAAAAAAATATGTCTTAGCTTCCTGCAGCAGCTGACAGCTTCAAACAGTAGTCCTATTTAAACTGTGCCTATTCAGTAGAGCTCTGAAACAAAGAGGAGTGCTTAAATACCAGTATTGCTTAACTAATGATAAAGTTCCCCAGAATTCTGGCAAACATGCAAGTGCCACAGTGCCTCCCAGCTCTCTGTGGATGCCAAACCCATCCCACGTGTTCCCTGACCGACTGTCACAGCATACAGCACCCCCTCAACTTCCACCCTGCAGCAAAGACAGACACAAGAACTAGAAACATGAAGGCTGTGCATAATAAACCAAACTTTGTATAAAAACACTCAACAGAGCATGGTATTCTACCTGGATTATTTATACACTAAAAATACAGCTTCACACTGAAAGATACCTCTATAAGTAAAAACAGATGAAACCACAGCATACAGTGCTCAGCTGACCGCAAAAGAACAGGGTGTTACAATCCAAGGAGCTGCCAAGTATAATCCGAGCCCCTTTTTCCATAGTATGTTTGGGCTACAACATTTCGAGGCCAATCTATACTGGAAAAACCCTTGTGGCAAAGGAGTATCAGGAAACAGCGCAGAAACAGCTTGTATCACCCCAAACCACTGTTCCCAGCATAGCTATTACTGGCATGACGGTGTTCTGGCTGGAACAACAGGCTCCACACCACAGCTCCTGCCCATCGCTGATGCGGTAACCAAAAGAGCTTGCAGCATTCATTTAGTAAAACTAGAGGACCACAGAGATAATGACTACATTTTATAAGAATGTCAAGTGGAAGCAAACCCTGGAGAAACCACATCAGCGAGAACACAGTAATAGTCTAAACGTGGGCAGCTTATGCTCAATATTAAATACTTTAACCAGTAGAGAAATAAATCTCTGGAAGGGCCTTTTAACAGTACCAGTGGAAGCAAAATAGCTAGCTAACTGTGAGCACGCTAAGGTTATGAAAGGGTCTGCATGATACGGTTTCCTGCGATAGCCCAAGAATAGCCCCGGGTGCCCTAGGAGGTCATTTCCAGCCATGTGTTCACACAGCCTGGTTTCTAGCAGAGGTACTGCTTCGTTTCCCCTCACAGCACCAATCCCAGCCACTTCATACAGCCTACAACAACTCCAGCAGAAACCACACACTGTAACATAGGTCCGGTGTTGTAAACCGCCTGCAGAGCGAGGGCTTAGAGAAGCAGAGGGATGCCAGAGTCGCACCGTTAATAGCCAGAGAGCCAGGGAACCAAGCCCGCTAGCCCCCACCTGCGACAACAGGTTTCCCTTCAGAGAGAAGGTGTTCTGGTGAAACACTGGCACTGTAACCAGACCGAAGCCTTCTACCGAACCATCCCTGAACCTTCTTCTGCATTACCTCACCCCGTTTTAACATATGTCTTCTCCCCACTGCCTCTTCCTGTCTGATTTTTGTGGCAATACTTCAATTCTATGTTTGTGCAGTTTTCACTGACCGCTGCGAGAACACCTATGATGTCAGGCTTTAGGTTGCAAAGCCATACAGGAGGAGCAGGGAGGCTAGAAGAAACACTTTCTATATAGAAATATTTTGCCAGCTGCAACAGGAAAACAATACATGGAAGTAGCAGCTTAATGGGACCCAAGCAAAACACTGAGGCTTTTTGAACCTTTCTCAAACCTTTCATTTCTGAAGGGCTTGATTCAAAGTCTCCTGAAAGCCAAGCAGTTATTTGTATGACTCGCATACTGGGATCACCCTGGAGCACCTTTCCTGGAGCAGGGTTTTACAGTGCCAAGTGTCACGTGCCAGAGCAAAGAGCCTGTGTCACAGTGAACTTATGTTCCACGACATGTTTTCCGCGATGAGGATATGGGTCTAGTGACTTAAACCCATCAAATTTAGCAACCAATCCACTACTTCGATTTCTGACACAGATTATCACCGATACCCAACCTTTTCTTCTCCTAACCCACTGCCGTGCTCGCTACCACTGTTTGTAGACACAACTTCCTCAGTATACGTATGTTTTGACAAAGGCGGAGCAAAGATATGGTGCGCTCTAGAACCGATGTACAAACACAACGAAAGGGAAACTGTAGTGTGAATTTCATGTTAGCAAGTAGTGCCGTGAGTTGAATCGTAGAACATCTCTACTGGTATTCCTGAGTCTTATTCTGAAAATGTTGCCTCAGAAGAGTGTAATCAAACATTGCTACTCTGGTATCAAGCCAACAGCTGCCCACTGTAAAACAGCAGCTTCTAGCTATATCTAGGACTTTCATGAGGCTGCGTCATCATCTTAAGAACCTAATTGATTAGATATAAATATTTTCATTGTTTCCTGTCCTCTAATTTGCTTCAAAATGACACATTTTACTGAACAGATCATCTCATAAGCCAAGAAGGCAGACACACAGAAGAAAGAAGTTGTTTTAGGTTGTTCAACAGCTATAGCTTTGTTTTGAAACACAAATAAAATATATACATACTGTACCACCAAAAGAGAAAAGGTAGAAAACCTCTAATGAGGTCATTATCCCCCAGAGAGCAAAAGGGACTCTTCCCTTTCAAGCTCTAAGCCACAAAGGCAGAAGATGAAGCTTTGTCTCATTCTAGCGACTGGTCACCCACAAGGTTTGGGAATCAGTTCACACTTCCACACAGGATACACGCACGTGGACAGGTGAAGGCAGGCAGGTGCCTCTGCCTGCAATGATCCTGAAATCTCAAGAGCCTGAAGCGGGTGCAGGCACTTCTGCACCGGCTCAGCAGCATTTATGAGCTCTGACGCATTTATCTGCTGCTTCGAGACACGTGCTGGGGCACGGATGTGTCCTACACAGGCAAATGGATTGCTGGATCCGATAACCACAAGGCAGGAGCCTTTACCCTTCAACACATCTTCATGCCCTACGTGTGCTCCAAGGGATTTAGACTCAAATTTTGCATATCCAGAACATAGCCCTATTTTTAATTAAACCCTTACTGACTTTTGGAAAGGCTCTTTAGGCTCTTCAGTCTTAGCCTCCAGTGCTGGGCAGGGCAGCAACTATGCTTTAAAAAAAAAAAAAAAAAAAATCTGTCTCTTCAAGTTGTCAGACAAGGAGGGTAGACCAATGTCTCTAGTCTGCACAGATCAAATTTGGAGCGCATGATTGCTTCATATGCAGTTGATTATGCCATGCAGCATTTTGGCCATTAGGATACAGTTCCACCCTGACTGCCAACAAAGCGTTTCTACATGCCTGATACACCCTGGGAGTTTGTGGAACCCCATGTTGACAAAAATATTCTCCAAGACTGCTTTAGTTAACAAGATTTACCCCTCTTACTCAGTAGGGCACTATAAGGCTGTTTTTTTCAGCAGCAGGAGCAGCGAAAACAACCTTCACCTCCAGCTGCTCATAGCCATTCCAAATTGTCCTTCCTAGTCGCTCTGCTGTACTTTTGTGTCTGCTGGGACTGTGGACTGGTTCAGGGAGCTGGCTGGTTACTTTTCATCTGGATGCAATAAACCTTCCATCCAAAGCATATCTGCAGACAGATTTGTATTAGTACAACCAAGGTGAAGGAAATAATTTCAGCTTTGCCATTGAGACAAATGTCCGTGAAACTATAGTGCTAGTATTGTTTCTGCATATAAACACGCAGCTGTGGTGATCTGGAGCTCCCTAGTCCACTGTAGAATAGAGAGAAACGCTGACAGAAGGCAATCAACAGATCCTCCCGCAAGAGCAACAATTGCTCAGCGTGTCTGGGCTTCCCAGCACTTTTAAGATGACAGCTTTCATGACTTCTGACAGAAGAGACTTTAACTAAAAGAAAAAAAAAAAAAAAAAACAAAGAAGAAAAGAGATGGCAACTTTTTGTTATCTGACATTGAGGTGTCTGAATCAGGCATGTACAATAGCCAGGACAAAAGCAATTCCTTCCTTCTGGCTGCAACATAAGCTTGATTGGGTAGGTGTCCAAAGCAGGGTTAACTTACATTTGTTGACTTTGACTTCCATCATCTCCCTTACTTCGACTGGAAGCCTCTGGGCCAGAGTGTTTACATGACTCTGAAAGGCAGTGGGGCGCAGGAGCTGCTCTGAGTGTTTGGGATGAGGTGATACATATGCGCAGGGAAAAAGGAAAACCCCACCGTCATCGTTAGCGGTCCCTTCCTAGGCTCCACAGCACATCCTGGTTATTTTTCCAGGCTCTCAGGACAGAGCTGCTACAGGTCTTGGACCATCAGTTCAGCAAGGGCCAGGAAGCTCTTCGTGCTCGGCTTCTCGCACGTCTCCTCCAGACCCCAGCACTGGGCATTGGCACAACAACAGCAAACACCTAGCCAGATGTTACAAGCCATCGCCAAAGATGCTCAGGGTGGACCCGCTTCAGTCAAAGTGATTCAAGTCAATTTTAATCATATGTAAGAATCAGCAAGCAGGAAATCTTGTTTGAGGTCACTGATTTTAATCTGGGCCTATATTTGTTTCTAAGAGAGGGTGAGTGTCAGACTTGCAGGAATTAAGGCTTGTTTATCTGCAACTGAACACAGCTCAGTGCTATGGGGTTTTTTTCCTCAGCTATAAAGGAAGAAAGTGATGTATATTTAAGTAATTCTACAGCTGATACAAATCAGAAATCTGAACGTCTCCAGGGTGTTTTCTACTTAGTAGGCTACATTGCTTCATGTTGCTAGTGTATGCCCCCTTGAACATTCATACAAATGCAATTAAAAAAAGTCTTTATGTGTTAAATTAAACTAGCAAACATGACGTTGAAAAGGTTTTTAGAATGCAGAAAAGCACCTGAGACAAAAAAACCCCCACAACAGAACTCTTCTTTTTCAGCTACTGAACTGAGTCAACTGTCAAAATGAATAAGCAGCTTGAGACCAGTAACTTTTTCTGGGGATGAAGGTAAAGCTTCAGAGAAGCTGCAATCTTAGAGAAGTCTTTCTTATTGAGCTAGTTCAGTTTGTCATTTGGCTATGAGGAGCCAGAGAGGTAAGGAGAAAAAAGAATAAATTAAAAAATCTACCATACATTGGGCAAGATGAATTACTTTTCACAAAAAGCCTGAAGAACGTGGGTTGCTTATGTTTTGCAAGACACTCACATATCACTTTCCTGAGCTTTACATCACTTCAGAATTTCAACAGATGCTCACAGCTCTAATATTTTTGTTTTACAGCAAAGAAGGGGCTTAAATTGGACTTGATGATCTTAAGGGTCTTTTCCAACCTAAATGATTCTATGAAATTTTTACTTACCTACATGAATAAACTCTAAGTGAAAACTTGCACTAAAAGTTCCCTTTAACATTCCAGAAATTTCACCTGAGGAAGGTACACATGAACTGGCACTAAGAGTGTAGTATCCCCCAGGGGAGAAACACCAGCAATACTCTAGCCAGCTATAAATCTGAAATCACTCAGCAGCAAGGAGGACGTTAATCAGTGAAACTAGAATTGGGGGAAGTGTTTTCAAAGAACAAAGTAGAAACACATAAAACTACAGTTCTGGGGAAGAGACGTATCTCATTCAAGTGACTAGTTTCAGCTGAAGCGCGTAGTTACTTCAGTAATTGTAAGGGAAGCCTTAGAGGTTGTAAGGGAGGGAGTCAGTGCTGTTTAGCTGGTTTTGGTTGGGATAGAGTTAATTTTCTTCCTAGTAGTGGGTACGGTGCTGTGTTTTGGATTTGGGATGAGAATGGTGTTGATACCACACTGATAGTTGGGTTGTTGCTGAGCAATGTTTACCAAGTGAAGGACTTTTCAGCTTCTCACACTGCCCAGCCAGGGGGGAGCCTGGAGGTGCCCAAGAACCAGGGAGGGGACACGGCCAGGACACTGACTCAGACTGCCCAAAGGGATATCCCATACCATACAGTGTCCTGCTCGGCGTATAGCCTTGGGGGAAGCTGCCCGATGCCATGATTGCTACTTGGGGATGGGCATCAGTCAATGTGTGGTGAGCAATTGCATTGTGTATCACTCATTATTTTTCATTATTATTATTATTTTCTCTTCCTTTGCTGTCCTATTAAACTGTCTTTACCTCAACCCACGAGTTTTACTTTTTTTTTTTTTTTCTTCTGATTCTCCTCCCCACCCCACCGAGGGGGAGGAGGCGCGTGAGCGAGCGGCTGCGTGGTGCTTAGCTGCTGGCTGGGGTTAAACCACGACTGTGGCAAAGACAGTGAGAAATACCACATACACTATCAGATCACACAGTTAAGACCAGCTGCACTGGAGAGGAGCAAGCAAGGTGAGAAACCCTCTCGGGTAGCGAGCTTTCCACCACAGCCAAGACAGCAGGAGCAGTTAAGCACATCTCCTCTCACAGCCCTCCATGAGGAAGACAGGCAGCCACTGCGTTGTCTTGTATGCTTCCTGCCAAACGTTTGCTGTTTAAGGGACAGAGGTGCCCCTCTAGTAGAAGTTGCAAAGTAGGGTAGATGTACGGCATGAGTCATTTAACAGACAGAGCTTCTTGATTTAAAAGAATTAGATGATGCTCATCGTGAGTTCTCGGAGCAAAATCAGCTTCACGCAGACCTGCACTGGGTCTATTTCTCTTGCACACTCCCAAAGTGTATTTTCACTCGAGGTCTGATTTCTCAGTTCCTGGTAACCACAGACCAGTTTCTCTGGGCAGATGCCAAAGCAGCACAAAATTTCTTGCAGGCACTAACATGCCTACAGCATTTTGTTAGGAGAAACATAATCTTTGTGACTTAAGGAGAACTTCAGTTCTAGAAGCAGCCAGGAGACCAGGCCACTGCAGTCTAAGACTGATTAAGTAATTTACATAAATTATCACTGAACCTTGCAGAAACTCATGTGATAGAGCCGTTAATGGTAGCTTTGGTCCAGACAGCAGAGGCCAAGGAAATGTTCATTAATAAACAAGAGTTTGATGCTAGCACTAAGCCCCTCATCAGAAGGAGGCATAAAAGAGCAGGTAGCTTTGCACCTTCTTGTTTTACAAGAGGACAGAAAAAGCTTTTCAGAATCCTAATTCAAGCAACTATGCACTCAATTGGGTAACTACATCTTCCTGTTTGCAAGCGTTTCTGGACAACTGTGAGCAAAAAGGAGTCTTTCCTTAACAAAACCTGGATTGCTAGTTTTCCCTTCCACAAGGCATCTCGGATGCACAGCATGGGAGTTCTTTTCTCCGAAGTATAGGCATCCTATTAATGAGTTTTATTTAGTGTTATATTTCAGTTTAATGGCATAAACCACATGTACCGATACAAAAAAATCCTCCATCAGCAAGGGAATAACAGTTATAAAGTCACCTTGGGAGAGAAAGAAGGGTTTTTCCTCCCTGAGACCTTGCATACTGAACTCAGACCCAGGGATCAGCACTACAGTGGGTTTACTTCACTGGGGAAACTGTGGTTCTCAACACACAAACAAAACCATGAGTTCCCTTCACAAGAAGTCTTCCAAGGAGTTCTGGATAGTGCCATCTCTTTCTCCTCATTTTCCTGGGTGGATAACTCCACGTGGCTTCAACCACATTTAGCGGCTCGAGTTTAAAAGCAGGTGGGTAACTGAAGCATAATGTCACACTATCAATTCCAGCCGACCATTTTACGAGCATTAGTCTAGATACTCCGTAGTTCCAGACAGGACTCTCTCTTGAAGTGTTCAGTGAGTGCCAGGTCCATCCCTCAGATAAACTGTACGCCAGCACCTATACTTGATCGCTCAATTAAACAGCGGTCCACCCACTCATCTGCATACAACTTCCAGGGCAGTTAGAAAAGACTAGCGGGAAAGGAAAAGTCTCTCCAGGAATGATGTGACCCGCATCCATTCCTGCCTCAGCAGAGCACAGAGGTCTGCAAGAGCCGAGGATTCAGCTTCACTGTCTTAAACTGTCTTGTACCACTAGACAGGAACATGGCTTGGAAAAGCAAGTACTCCATGCTCTCGGCTTGGAAGAACCCTAGTTTAATTTAGGGATTAGTCACTGTGGGAAGCAAAGGGATGCTGAGCCAACAGGAGAGTCAGCTGCAAGCGTCACTCTTGCTTATTCCACTTTGCCAGCAGGATTGGGAGATAAAGGCTCTTTTCTTTGCTGAACACTCAAGAGAGCCTTAAGAGCCACAATATCAGCAGAAAGAAAGCTCCATGCAGTCAATATTGCAAGATTTGGAGCAACACAGTCTGAAAGCAGGAACGAGAGCACTTAAGCTTTAACAGTCTGCTGCAGTCTCCATACAAGCAGGGATGTCATGAAGAGCTATCATCAAAGCAAGTGGGTTTCTACAGTACCAACAAGATTAGTCTGATCTATTTTCTAAGGGTATGGATTCCTCTTTGAATTCCCCCTTGCATTCCTACAGGGAGCAAGGTTTAAGGCCTGGAGGAGTACATTACTGCGAAAACAATCACTTTATGCTTGTCAGTAGCTGTGACGCACCCAGGTAGAGCAGAAACAATCGGCCCTATGCCTCACACCAAAGGGAAGAGCAATTTAGGTTTAGAGCACTTTCTGCTACTACTTTGCTTTGTTAAATTCAGCTAGGATACATACTGTTGCTATTCAAAACCTTCACCAAAAAGAAAGGTGAGTGGGGAGAACATCATTATTTAAAACTGTCAATGTAGCTTGCAAGTTCAAGCAGACTCTTTTGGCATGAGCTTGAGAAGGATCTGCTATACAGAAGCTCAGTGGCCAAGTCCAGATACAAACTATAAGCCACAGCCAAGAGGAAAACTGCTGGTGAAGTCCAACTCTTGCTTCTCTCTGTACAAATGCATTCTTTCCTAGCGCTTGAAAGCTCCACTCTGCACGGGCAAAAGCACATAGCTTGCAAAGGTGACAAATTCAAACGGATCTTCTTGTCAGGAAGATAACTTTCCTTCTATTCTTGTAGCGTTACTGCTTAACTGTGTAACGCAACAATAGCGCTTTTCCACATCGCTGATCTCCAGAAGTACAATACAGAAAAACACTTCAGCTTCTCGGCATATTAATAATGGAGCTAGAAATAGCTCCTCTCCAAACAAGCACTGCAGCACTGAGAGAGTTATTCCGTTGCACTTTTTACAGTAAAGTTTTAAACCGTCTATCCTAAGTAACTCTACCATGAGGGAGAGCACTTAACACCTAGCACACCCTCTAAGGCTAATCGCTGTGCTCCACAGCTCTGCTCACTCTAGGAAAGTACTACTGCTTTTCAGGGCTCTCCAGGCTCACCCTGCCTAAGCTGCTGCTGCAGCAAATAACGTCCTGTAATGACTCCACGGAGCAGTACGGAAAAAGCTGAGGCGCCAGACCTGATGTCATCCAGCCACCACGTAACTCACCAGCTGTTTCCACCTGTATGCACAGTCATTGTCACCCTCCGTGACACACACTTTACTCTGTGCTGGTTTACCCTCCCAGTGCCTGAACTGCTATTATCATACCCAGGGTAAACACGAGACACTGAACCAGACTCGGCCCAGGCCACACAGCAGAAAATCTTGTAGTGCCAGGGTAGCAATCTAGCCAGCGGCCACCACCGCCCCTGCTCCCCCGCCAGCCACTCCCTTCTCCTTCGAAAGCGAGAGATGCGTGCCCTGAAGCTGAGTGACCAGTAACGAGCTACTGGCTTTGGGCGCCGCTTCGTGCAGCGGCCCGAAGGGCTGCGGGAGGCAGATTGCGTGACCCACGCAGGAAAGGAAAGAGCGGCCGCAGAGTAACCGGGATTTGGCAGGAGTGGGTGCTGTTTGCTCCTGCACGGAGCGTGGGGCTGCGATGAGCTGTTGCCACCTGGTGGCACCAACAAAGAGCAAACCAGGTTTGCTTCTAAAACCACTTGAGAGCCATAAAACCCCTCGGGGTCTGTCTGGTGAGGGCGCTGGAAGAGCTCTCCAGACCCGCAGCAGGCGTGGGAGGAGAACGGGGAGCAAAGCCCTGAGCTGCCACAGGCTGAGCCAGGCCCAGGACCCCGACCACAGCACCGCATCCTCATCTCGGTCCCAGCCTAGCTGCCACACACCCCAGGGACGACCGGGGACACCTCACAGCAGGCCATACCATACGGCTCTGCTCAGCTCTCTGAGGGATGCCTGCACGGCCTCTCTGACAGCAGTGTCACAACAACTTTCTCAAGAGGTACAGAGCAACGTAAATCTGGGTGTTTTGAGTAATTCATACAGAAAAATCTGCACCAACCACCAACAGACGCTTTCTTGGAAGAGTTTCATAAGCCAGAGCAGGTAGGATGTAGAGCAATAGCTCTTGAGGTCCTTTCTTCATGGTTTGTTTGGCCATAAAGACTTACAGCCTGCAGGCAGGGTCTACTCACCGGCATTCTTGTCTCTATCAGTTGTCTGGACTCCAGGCTGAGCTTCCTTAAGATGTCTTATCACACTTTGTAATGCCCCCTCCCCTTTCTGTCTGATCCAAGTAAGCATGCAACAGGTGGGGATACAGTAATAAACTGCAGCACTTGTACCTTCAAGCGGGGAAGCGACTTTGAGATGTCTCACTGAAGAGTTTCTTGTTCTCGGAACATCTGGGGAAGGACAGTGAGCAGCAGGAGAGCGCTACAGGACCCCTCGAGATTCACTCGGCACTTCTAGCGAAAAATAAAAGCTGTGTTACTTCAGTGGAATATTTAAGAACACATGAGTCAAAGTTACTGGTAACAACTATTCACATTTTTCTCTGGACTTCACAGAAAGCCCAGTGTATCAGCTTATTGGGCAAAAGTTGTAAATACCTCTGTGGTGGGTTGACCCTGGCTGAGGGCCAGGTGCCCACCAGAGCCGCTCTATCACTCCCCTCTTTCATTAGACAGGGGAGAAAAAGTACAATGAAAAAAAAACTTACGGGTCGAGATAAGGACAGGGAGAGATCATTCTCTAATTATCATCACGAGCAAAACAGACCGAACTTAGAGAGGGAATTCATCTTATTTATTACTAAGCAAAACAGAGTAGAGGAATGAGAAATAAAACCAAATCTTAAAAACACCTCCCCCCACCCCTCCCATCTTCCCGGGCCCAACTTCACTCCCGGCTTCAACCTCCTCCCCCCTCAGCGGCACAGGGGGACGGGGAGTGGGGGTTACGGTCAGTTCATCACGCGGTGTTTCTGCCGCTTCTTCATCCTCAGGGGGAGGACTCATTGTTCCCCCGCTCCAGCGTGGGGTCCCTCTCACGGGAGACAGTCCTTCACGGCCTTGTCCAACGTGAGTCTCCTCCACGGGGTGCAGACCTTCGGGAGCAAACTGCTCCAGCGTGGGTCCCCCACGGGGTCACAAGTCCTGTCAGCAAACCTGCTCCGGCGTGGGCTCCTCTCTCCACGGATCCACAGGTCCTGCCAGGAGCTTGCTCCAGCGCGGGCTTCCCACGGGGCCACAGCCTCCTTCAGGTGTCTCCACCTGCTCCGGCGTGGGGTCCTCCACGGGCTGCAGGTGGAATCTCTACACCCCCTCATCCTCCCTCCATGGGCTGCAGGGGGACAGCCTGCTTCACCATGGTCTTCACCACAGGCTGCAGGGGAATCTTGCTCCGGCGCCTGGAGCACCTCCTCCCCCTCCTTCTTCACTGACCTGGGTGTCTGCAGATGTTCTTACATCTTCTCCCTCCTCTCTCTGGCTGCAAAAGCTCTCTCTAACTGTTTTTGTCTTTCTTAAATATGTTATCACAGAGGCGCTGATTGGCTTGGCCTTGGCCAGCGGCGGGTCCGTCTTGGAGCCGGCTGGCATTGGCTCTGTCAGACACAGGGGAAGCTTCTAGCAGCTTCTCACAGAAGCCACCCCTGTAGCCCCCCCCGCTACCAAAACCTTGCCACGCAAAACCAACACAACCTCCATCAAGATTTCTCTGTTACAAAGTAATTACATGGCTTATCTCAGTGTTTGTGCCACACTATCAGCAGAATATAAGTTTTCTGAAATAATTACTTTTTTAGAGAGAGAAGGTTAAACCATTTTGAGCCACTCATCCCCAACAAAGGCTCCTGTTCTGTGGGCAGGAACGGAGCAGGCTTCGCAGTCAGGCAAAACTTGACCTGGGAATGGGGACGACGGCACAGCTTATTTTTAAGTGTTTTTCAGGACGGAGGTGGGGTCTGGGGGTTGAGGGCGTTGGTGAGCAGAAGACTTGTTTAAATACTGCTTTTTTTTGTCACCAGCTTTTAACCTAGTTTTTCTTTATTCTGGATGTTTATCCCTCTGCTTTAACAGAAAGAACTAGAAAAGGGAGAAGAAAAAAATTAACTAAACCAGCTTATTCCCTTTAAAATAATACTTTAAAAAAGTTATTTCTTCTCTATTGTGAGAAGAAACCCCAACAAGATACACAGATGTCTTTGGGTTTTAGTCTTATTTCCCCACAGCATCCAGGCTTGGGCAACCATACAGCATACCCAGAGCAAATACACATTTACACACGTCTGTATTTGACTCTTTCCTGCTCATAGTTTTTGACCAATTTTAATCAGCACGGGAAAAGGAGTAGGAACTCCCCAAGCATGAAGTTCCTACAATTTTGTGAAGCAACAGGTAAGAACTTACAGAAGGAAAAGGCCGACCAGCTGTGCCAGAACTGGCACAGAAGAAGGGGACAGCAGCAAGGGCTGTGCTCCGAGAGCTGCCTGCTCCATCAGCCATGCCCGCTTCAGCATCAAGGCAGTCCTCCGTATCCTGGCAGGCCCAGGAGGAGCTGCCTGCTTACGCAGTCCTGCCCAAGGCTGCCTTTCCCACAGCCCTGCTTCAGGCCAGGCGAAAGCTTTAACCCTAAATACCAAGTGACAGACATTTTGTAGGCCTGGGCACTCCAGCACATCATTAACTCCCTGCTGCTTTCCTCTAGCCAAAATATTTCCTCTTTTGCACTTGCTTAGCTCCTTTTTTTTAAACGTAGATCTCGTGGAGGCAGGGACTGGGCTTCTTTCTGTGGAGGTCCAGTTCTTAGTGCAATACGCAGGTAGCTTCTGGGTGCTGAAGCAACAGTTATGTATGTGCACACAACTTGTTGTATGATTGTTCTGTAATCACAATTGGTAATGTTAAAAAAAAAAAACAAAAAAATCCAGAGAGCTAGACTGCTAGGAACACAGCACTGACTGAAAAACAGGAGCAAGGAGTGTAAGACGACACTTCTGTTTTCCCTTTTGGCCCAGTTGATATATTCTGGGAATCAAATGGAGGTGCAGCAGACACAAACATGCCATCAACAGCCACAGAGAAGCCAGGGATGCCTGCTTCTCCAGCATTAGCAATGTGGTTTTACACTCTTTCAAGCACATTAGTAATCCTCTCCTCACCAAGAAAAGTCACAAAAATAACTGCCTTACAACAGAGCAAATCATCACTTACTGACCTGCACGTGGTTTCTTCTAGGTGGTGACCAGACCCCAGCTCCCACACAACCTCTCCTGCCCAGCTGAGGCAGACAGGCCCCAGACATGGAGGACACCAGCCTACATTTGAACCCCCTCTCAGCCTCCTGTGCTTCTGGGCCAGCTCTGAAACACCTGGCCAGGTTTTGTAGTTTCTTTTAAGATGGGCCTGCAATGCTAATCCTCCATGCTGATCACCCTTATTAAAGGCTTACCATAAATTAAGCTGACAAAATAAGTTAATTGCTGCTCCTCCCTGCAGTCATTAGCAGCTCCATACCATTATCCCAACACTGTACCACCCCGAGGGCTACGGGCGAGGTTAGTGAGACAGCTTTTTGGTGTACCTTCAGACTCAGTACTTTAATGTAAACATTTCTTTTTTTTTGGGTCAGACCTTTGCCCTCTTGGCTGATGCCAAAAATGAAACGACACGGCTAAATTCATGAGTTTCCGTGACACAAGGTGGAGAGCTGAGTTGTGGTGGTGAAACGATTCCTACGTGGTGTACACAGGGTCTCACAGCTTCCCACGCCACGGGGTGATTTTTGTGTGTTCATCCCTCCATCCCTGCTGCAGCAGAACTCAGGTCTCCTTCCTTTCCCCCTTCACAAGAGGCTCTGGTTCCTCCCTGTGTTCCCAGATCTCCTAAATCAAGGTGTTGTACTGGGATAGGGATGTTTATGAGACAAGGTGATTGTATGTTGTGGGGCTAGAAGACTGGTCCTGCAGGTATAAACTCAAAACTCAAGCAATCCAGGGATCCGACTGAAAACCTTCCAGCTGAGATACAGAATCCCAGACTGGTCAGGGTTGGAAGGACTTCTGGGGATCATCTCGTCCAACCCCCTGCCAAAGCAGGATCACCCAGAGCAGGTCACACAGGATCGCATCCAGGTGGGTTTGGGATCTCTCCAGAGAAGGAGACTCCACAACCTCTCTGGGCCTGTCCCAGGGCTCGGTCACCCGCAGAGGGAAGAAGTTTTTCCTCGTGTTCAGGTGGAACTTCCCGTGTTCCAGTTTGTGCCCGTTGCCCCTTGTCCTGTCACTGGGCACCACTGAGAAGAGTCTGGCCCCATCCTCTTGACACCCACCCTTTAGATATTCAGATCCCCTCTCAGTCTTCTCTTCTCCAGGCTAACCAGCCCCAGCTCTCTCAGCCTTTCCTCATACCAGAGATGCCCCAGTCCCCTCCTCATCCTCACAGCCCTCCGCTGGACTCTCCCCAGCAGTTCCCTGTCTGTCTGGAACTGGGGAGCCCAGACCTGGACACCCAACTCCAGGTGTGGCCTCACCAGGGCAGAGGGGGAAGAGAACCTCCCTCACCCTGCTGGCCACGCTCTTCTCAATGCCCCCCAGGTACCACTGGCCTTCTTGGCCACGAGGGCACACTGCTGGTCACGGAGAGCTTGGTGTCCCCCAGGAAGTCCAGCACGAGCCAGTTCATTTAAATACAAAGACATTACCGCATTACAGGGGTACGTGATACCAGCCCTCTGCCTGACCCGTGTTTTCACCCCGGCACCTCGGGGCGCCGGCTGGCTTGGCGCAGGCCCAGGGGAGCGGAGGGCGCGAGGCCCCACCTGCCCGCACAGCCGCACCTCACCGCCTCGGCCCCGCGCATCACCGGCGCAAACTCGCCTCGTGCGCAGGCAGCCGCGGCCCAGCTCGGCAGAAGCTTGGGTCTGGTTTGTGAACCGTGGGGGCAGAAATGCAAGTCCGGTTTTAAAGCTGACCGGCAACGGAGGTTGTGAGAATTTTTTTTTTTTTTCCTCCTTTGAAAACGTTCATCAGTCACTGACGTTAAAGCACGAGGAGAAAAAAACAGCCCCACAAAGCCAGTCCCGGCAAACGGGCGATTAAAACGCTCTCGCCCCCCGCGCCTCGCCTCTTCTGCTCCCGGCGGGACGGTGCTCCGCCCGGCGAAGGCCTGGCTCCCCGCAGCGGGACGGGAGACACCGGCACGGAGGAGCTGAGGACGGGGCGGCCCGCTGGCACCCCCGGCCCGGTTCCCTGAGGACGGCGAGAGGCGCCGCCAGCCCGAGGGAGGCAGCGGGAAGCGGGGCCGGGAGGACAAAGCGACGCTCCGCCCCCGCCCCGCCCCGCGGCCCAGCGCCGGCCCCGCCCCGCCGGGAAGGCCCGGCCGGTGCGGCCCCGCCCGCGCCGCGGGGGCTGCTGGGATGGGTAGTCCCCGCCCCCCCGCGCCGCCCGCGCCGCCCCCGCCGGAGGACTCTCCGTCCCAGCAGCCCCCGCACTGGCGCCCCGCCCTCCCCTCCTGCCGCGCCCCCGCCCGCGACCTGCCGGGCCCTGTAGTCCTCGGGGGCGCCCCCGCGGCCGGGCGGCACGGCGCGGGAACTACACCTCCCGGCAGGCAGCGCGGCGCGGCCGCCCCCGCCCCGCGTCCCCCGCCGCGCCGTGTTGTTGCGCCCGGCCCGGCCCGGCCCTTCCCACCCCTCTCCCGGCGCTCCCGCCCCCGCCGCCGCCGCGGCCGACCTCGGTGTCCCAGGGCAGCCCGGAGCGGCAGCGGGGCGGTGGCGGCGGCTCTGTGCGCCAGGGCCCGGCATGGCACCGCGCCGCCCTTTGCGCGGGGACCGTTGGCCATAGGTGCGGCGGGCTGCCCCGGTAGGTGCGGCGCCGTCCGGGGCCGTGCGGGCCCCCGAGGGCCGTGCGGGGCGGGGATCCGCGACAGAGGGGCCCGGAGGGGGCCGGGTGGGGGGCTGTGAGGAGGCCGTGATGGGGCGGGGGGGGGTCCCAGAGGGGACCGGGAGGAGGTGGGGGCCTGAGGTGGGTGAGGGGTGCGGGGGGCCGAGGGGCCGCCCTGGCGGGGGGGGCTGTGGGGAGCTGGGGTTGCCGTGCTGGGGGTTGGGGGCCCTGGGGGGACTGGGCAGGGCTGAGGGGTCGTGCTGGGGCGGAGGGGAGCCCTGTGGAGAGGGTTGCTGAGGAGCGCTGGGTCCGGGGGCAGAACCGGGGAGCGCTGGTGGGGGAGTGCCCGGGGATGGCGGAGGGTCGGGGTTCCCTGAGGAGGAAGAGGTGCGCTGGGGAGCTGAGCTTCGCAACTGGGTGTACTGGGGAGAATGGGAGTGGAGAGGTACCCTCAGTGAGAGGATTCCTGGGGAGCAGTCGGAGGAAGGGGGCGTCTGAGGGTAACACTGTGGGGCAACCGTAGCACTGGGGAGCACGCTGAGGTGATGGTGGGGAAAATGGTGCCTGAGGCTTTGTCGGTGTGCATCGTTAACGCAATGTTCCCTGAAACATCTGGAAGGCATGTCTGGAAAGAGTTGAGAAATGGGGTTTGCAAGGAGGGGCTGGCACGCTCACAATGGGCTGGTAGGTTCCAGGAGAACTGGAAATGGAGGAGAAAAAAGATAAAGGTAATGCTTTTTGGGGAACGAGCCAGGTTCTGAGAACCTGCAGTTAGAGCTGTTGTGTTCTTCCTTGTCACAGTTGACCAGTGGATGAGAAAGCTTCGCTTTCCCGCTCTGCTGCGACATCCCAACCCTCCCTGATTTTGCAAAAGCGGATGTCTGACCATCCCATAGGCATGGCTCACTTGAGAGAATTTGCCAGCCAGGTAAGTGGCGATTAAAAATTTGTTTTAAACTCTTGTATCAAGAGCAAATGTAACACCTCCAGAAAATCACCTTTTGCCACTCTTTATCTCTCTTGCACACATCTCAGCTTGCTCCTGTTAGCCGACTGATTTGTGTCTTATTCCGCAGTGCTTTTGGACTGACAGTATAGACATGGACAGCCATATAGAAATGGAATTCTTCATCCAGTATGGTCCCTTTCTCTGAGGTTAACTTTGCTCTTCTTAGGGAGACAGGAATCGTTGGCGCTCTGAGTATTTTTGGGAGGGGAAGTCGAGAAATGGGAACAGAAAAGCCATGTGTGCAGGCTGTGCCAGACGTACCTTACTGAAGCGTTCATAGCAGTAGCGTGAGAAAAACGGTGCTTGTAACCTTAATGCGTAAGAGGTGGTGATATTTGATACTGTTTATCTGAGAGAGATAATGGCCTCAGTGGATGTGGCTAAATCCTGTTGTTGTGATGACATTTTCGTAAGAGGAGTGTGGAAGGGTGATGTCATGACTTGGGACTAAAAGCTGAACCAGGTTAATAGTATTGGCTTGAATCTTCTTCATTCTGAGTTTGGTTGTGGGGTGTGTTTGATTATTGGCAGATGTCAATACTGAATGCAGGTCTTGTTAAACCATGTTTTGTGAGAATTCTTGGCGTTTTTTTGTTCTGCTCTTAGGTGTAGAATTATAATACTAAAAGCTTTAGTGGTTTGAGATGATGCTTTCTTCAAGTCTTTTCTGATTTAAGATTGATTTGCAATGCATCTTAGTTTGCATGCTGTCTTTCACATAAACTGTTTCCCCAAAGTGTGTATGGAATTAAATGCAAATGTAGTGCCTGAGTGAGTCACGGTACAGGGAGAGAAATGAAAGGACATGGGAAGGATACGGTCTGGTTAGGGCTGAGAACTGAGTTCTGCAGCTACAGAGGCGGCTGCTCTGAAGCTTTTTTGTGCACAACATTCACTAATGAAGCTTATCGGAGTTCCAGTGGTCTCATCTTTGAGTGTATTATGCAAATGTAAGACATTCTCAGAGTCTGTCATTCCGTGACTCTCTGTCTGGTCCTGGAATAGGAAAGCCGTCTGTGTTGTCCGTTCCTTGGGTCTCTTTGGGAATCCTTGATGGGACCTCGTAATCTGGGCAACTGAGGCTCGCTGGAAGGGCGGTAGGAATTGGCCTGTGGGAGGTACTGTGAAAACTGAGAGACTAAGACTTGGATCGGGATGTCAGAGGCTTGACTTGACTTTGATTCCCAGTTCTGTTGCTGATGTGCAGGGCTGCGTTAGGCAACTCCCCAAGCTGCTTTACCTCTGTGCCTCCATTTCCCTGCCCCAGCAAGCTGGCTCGCTCTCTCTTCTTGGCTGCCCTTTGCTACGTACATACGGCACAGCGGGCCTCCGGTCTTTGTTGGGAGCTCTATCTGCTAGATGATGTATTTGCATTACAGCATTTAAAGCTCCGATCTGAGCTCTGTTTCTAGTTTTGTTGTTCCTTATGTGACCTTGAAGAAGCCGTTCAAGTTCTCTGGCTAAGTAATGCTTCACTCCCTTCAAGCAAAAGAATACTATCTGTGAAGAATTTGGGAGTCTAAGACAAATTCTTGTGTTTAAAAGCATTGAACGCAAACTTCCCTCTTGTCTATACTCCCAAAGTTCAAAACTGTCTCAGGTTTAGCAGTTGCAAAGAGCTGTGCACAAATTTCGTATAGACAGGGAAGCTTTCAAGTGTTTCCAGACACAAAGCTGGTTTCCCCAAAGGGAACATAGTGCCCGCTGCAGAGGTGGCCCAGAGGTTAGTGCGTAGCGTGCAACGTGGGTAAATGCTGGATGGGAAGCTGGGGAGGAGAGGAGGCAATGAAGGAGAGAAGGTCAGTAGCTGAGGTTTATTAAAACCAACTTCTTCCTTCCACTGCGTTTGGCAGAGGAAAATGATGTTTGTTTGGCTGGTTGGAAAGTGCTCTAGTCAGAAGTAATGCTAAATGCTGCTGTAGTTCTATATAAACCCTTGGAGGCTGCCAAACTCCAGTCAGCTTCAGCTCTTAAACTATTGTGGCCTTGACAATTTTTTTCTGTTACAGACTCCTCCCATATAGAACAGTGATTCCGTTCCTGACCTGCCGCAGACCAGGGAACTCTCACTGCCAAAAGGGTTTAAGCACCTCTCAGTGTTTTATGCAGCAGATGCAGGCACGACTTTTGCTCACGATGCTGAGTATGACTCTTTTGAGAGTGAGATCCAGCCGGACACAGCCCAGAGAGAAGACCTTGAGCTGGTTCAAAGGGTGTTTGCTTCTGTTCCCAATATGCAGCTTATCGTTCCAGGTAGTAGCTTTGAAACGAGGGTAGCTATTTACCCTTCTTCTCTAGTCTCCTCTCAAAGGTTGTGGAGATGATGTCTCTGTAGCTGGAGGTGGCAGAGCTGCCAAACCCATTCTTTCCCCATGAAGCAGCTGGTGTTAGTGCCAGGCTTGTCTCATTACACACTGCAATTCCTAATTCCCCGATGTCTGCAGTGAGTCGTTCTGTTTTAAAACATGGCAGCATCAGTCGTGATGGCAAACACCCCCACACCTGTCGTGACAGAGCATCCTTCTTTCCTGTGCTGTGAGATTAGATCTTAGAAGGCAGACGTGGAGCACATTACGAGGGCAGACATGGAGTACATTACTAGTAGATTGTCCTCATCCCTCTCATGCTTGTTGCCTCCCCTTCCTGCATGTAGAACCACGATAGGGCTTTGTGTGCTCTCCCCTCAAAGCCTTTTCACACCTGACCGAGCCATCTCTAGTGTCTGACTGCTCTCAGTGGGGAGAAGCAGCATGAGGCTTTTTGCTCCAGGAGGGCTCTGTAATTGACATTCAGTCAAGCAAAATGGTGCGATGAGGTGACGGTCCCTTAAGGGCTTTACGCGCTGTAGTAGAACATGGAGCAGCAGCTGGTCAGCTAGCTCTTCGGACTGTGGCCGGGAGCTCCATGTTGCAGCCCTGGTGCGTTCTATGAATGTGGCAGAAAATGGAAAGATCCCAAGCTGGTGAGCAGCTGCAGAGTTGATGGGTGCTAATAAACTTCTGCATAAATGAGCACAAATTACCCAAAGGTGTAAAGCATTTCATCTGGATTCTGTTACTTTCTATTAGTGAAGTTTTTCAGGTGTGTTTGTAGCTGTGCAGCTCCAGGGTGACTCTCTGACAAGAAGACTGGTGCTGAGATCAATTCATATTTAGAAAAGGACAGATCCTGCTTGTTACACCCCTTATTGCAGTGCTCTGCAGGTGCAAGTTTATTGGGGTAGGGGAGAGTCAGGCTACCCAGGATGCGTTGCCCGGCCTGCTTGAGCCCCCCAAGTGTGGCAGCGTGCTTCTCTTCTGATGGAGCAGTGTACTCGGGTAGCTCTCCGTTCCTGGCATAACCGCGTTTGTTCTGCTGTCTGGTGAGTGCTGAGGCATCAGGTGCATGCCCATTGATCCGAACATCTGCTCATCAGCGGTGAGGTACTGTGTGGCAGCTCAAACGGGAACTTTTTTAATGGACAAGAGCTTCTGAGCACATGGCCTGCAGACTAGCATAATTTTATCTGTCTTAGTTTGTCATGGGAATCAGGATTGCTTCCACAAAAATGCCACCTGGCAATGTCTTCTGTGGTGTCCGCAATGGTAGTTCACGAGGTGTTCCACTGCGCAGGCATGGCTGCTTGAATCAGGCCTGGTTCCATACTCGCTCGCTAGGTTCTGGCTGTTGCTGGGTATGACTTGTGTGACGTTGGCAACTCTGTCGAGGGATGCACGCTCTCAGGCCCTCCCTAGAGTCGTACTCTTGCGCTGTCACCCGAGAGCTCTGAAGCATTTCCAGATCAGTTTTGAAGTGACATGCTGGGAAGGTAAATCCAATACCTACAAACTTTCCTGTTCCAACCTAATGTGGTCGGCCTGTCTCTTCTGCCCAATGGAGTTGTTTCATTTTCCTGAGTCCCTGGGCAAAGTTTCCATGTGCTTGTCAGGAAGGTTTGTCTCCTTTACCACCCCTACATGAACCGCTTTGTTCCACAGAAAACAGGATAAGCCAACATTGAAGTAGGGAAGCCTGTTTACGAAGCTCTCCGTGATTACAGAGCCCAATACATAAAATGGTGGTTGTCCCAAAAGCTGCCTGCAGTAGCTGGTGCTCTTATGTTTGATGTCCTGTTCTTGAAGAATCAGTCCTGATTCTTTGATGTGCAGTAATTTATACTTTGCCATTTCTTTTCTCATGGAAAAAGTACTTAGGTGCGAGGGGAGGAAGGTTTTCTTGCAGGATTCATGTGGATGTTGTTTCCTTTGCCAGCTGAGCCAGGTGATTACAGGAGATGACCCTTTTTCTCTGCCTTCTCCCTGATGTGTGGAGTGGCTGATGTGAGTGGCATTTTTAGGGTGCGGTAGGTGACTGTGCAGGATGATGTCTGTGCCACTGTGCTGCCCCTTCCTGTAAGTTGGTCAAGAGGTGGAAACGGCTCCTGGCCTCCGGTGAGCCTGGACTAGCCAGACTGTTCTCCCTGCGCTGCAGTCATTCTCATGTTGTCTCCTGGCATTTCTGAAGCTCGAATGCTCTTCCTTTCCCCCGCCTCCCTCTCTCCAGTCCCTGTTAGGTATCTCCAGTTCCTTTCATCTCTTCATATCCTCTCCAGTCTGTTTCCAGTGCATTTGTTCAAAGTACAGCCTGTTTGGGTGTTGCCATGGATGCACAAGGATGTTTGGTTATCCTTCTGTGTCTTGGACTGGAATGCACGTGGAAATCCTGTTGAGTGAGCTGATGGTAAAGCTCACTCTGGGCTTCGCTTACTCCATAGAGCGCTGGGCACAGAAGGCAAACAACCTGTAATGACTGGCTGGCTTAATCATTAAGCAGTACCTAGGGCTGCTCAGTGATGGCCTGCTGCTAGAACCTGGTGTTAGATGGAAAATGCAGCTGCCCTGTTCCCAGATACAATCTCTGCCAGCTCAAGGCCCTTGCAAGGGAGTGGTCCTTGGGTGATGTGTTGGAGGTGAGACTGAGAAGTTCCGGGTGTGGAAACCTCACTGTAATAGCTTGGCCGCTTCCTGTAGATCTGGGCATGTTTTCCAGATTTTTATTTAAAAAAAAACAAACCCCAAAACCAAAAAACCCTAGACTTATTCTTTAAAAAAGGCAGAAAAACTAATCACAAAGAGCCTTTTAGTAGCATGAAGCATAGCCTGACCTCCTGGTCTGCAGCCAGACACAATGAAATAGCATCAGAAAATGATTCTGATTTCTTCCCTTCCTCATCCATACTCATTTCAATAGGGAGTTAACTTTGAAGCTGCTGTTAAAGAGTCAGTATTTCTCCAATTATCGTGTTAGTAGCCTCCCAGTTGATGTGCTTATCTAATGAGGGAAATGCTGTTTGCTTTTGCATCCGGGCGTGCCAGCCAGAGGAGAGGTTGGTCCAGAAAAGCAGGTCTGCAGATGGAGTGTCCATTCAGCTCTCCTGTCCCCTCTGGGGTAGGCAGGTGCCTGGCCTCCTCGCTGCTGACCTTCCAAAAGATGTGAGGCTCCCTCTGCAAACACCTAAAGAGAGCTGGGCTGGGTGCTGCCTGGAAGTCAGGCGGCAGCAGAGAAGACAGCTAATGTGAACTGATATTTATATTGCTGGAGTATTTCACCCTCCAAACAAGTAGGGAAGGGTGCAAATCTTTCAAATCGTTCCAATCTTTGAATGCAGAAAGGCAGATGAGGGAAACATCCTTGTGAACCTTCTTGCTTGTGCCCATTTTCTCATCCAGATCTTCAGAAGAAGGCTGTTCTGGTCCACCTTGCCTGTCTGTTTATTCAGGCGTGAGCAAGTCCTTGCTCATGGAGCTGCTTTGGCACCATTTAGTGCCTGCAGTTGAGCAGTCCTCTCCCAAAGGAGCTGACGCTTTCTGTAGAGATACTTACTGACATTCTCCTCCTGGGCTTCTTTCTGCTTCTTCCTTCACTGTGGTGTGCAGGGACAGAAAGCCCGTGTAAAAGGCTTCTTTGCATCTCACCTTGGGTACGTTCTGTGTTAAGTTTCTCAGCGTGTGGAGACCTTTTGCCTATGTGGGTTTCGGGTGAATTAATGCAGTAGATGCACAGATAGGGAGATGAGCTGTATGGGTGGGTATGAAGCTGCCGTGGGACTTAATGGACTTTCCCCGTCTCTGCTTTCTGGTTTAGCACTCCAGGGTGGATCCTGAGGAGCTGTTCACCAAGCTGGAGCGGATCGGCAAAGGATCCTTTGGTGAAGTGTATAAAGGGATCGACAACCGCACCAAGGAGGTGGTTGCTATTAAGATCATTGATCTGGAGGAGGCTGAGGATGAAATTGAGGACATTCAGCAGGAGATTACGGTGCTCAGCCAGTGTGATAGCCCCTACATCACCCGGTACTATGGATCCTACTTGAAGGTAGGACAAAGCCACAGCAATTCTCTTGGCAGCACTTTGGGAACGGGGTGGGCTTATCTGTGGGTGCTGCCACTGATGGTGGCATGCAGCACTGCAAGGTGCCCATCTGTGAGCGTTGGTGTGGCAGCAGGAACAGCAGCGGCTCCGCTCGCTGCGTTTACGTGGTCTTAATCGGAGCCTGGGCTTTAAGACACTTGCAAAGCGGATGGAAATGAGGCGCCTGGTACAGCGTGGTCCCAAGAGCAGGGCACTTCACTGGAAAGAAAACTATTTGTTGAAGAGACTGACCTCTCCCTGGTTTGACCATTCTTGAAAGGAAGTTTGTGAATTACTTTTCCAAAATACCACTTTTTAGGGTAGTACCGCTGGGGCCTTTATGCCTCTGGAAAGAAGAGGAGTTTGAAACCGTACTTTGTGATCTTGTGATCATCATTTCATCAGAAATGATGAAAAGAACAGGAACCGAGTCTTTGGAGGGGTGCTGATACTGCTTCCATTGAGAACAGGTTTAGGAATCCCCAGGGGAAGCTACTAGTAGTGATGACCAGGAGGTGTATGTAACGCTGGGTCTGTAGCAAACAGATCCTGAGCTCTTTGGATCCTGATTATTCCTTACATATTTTTCAAAGGCCATAATGCATTTTCTCAGCCTTCTACTGAAAACACCAAACCGTAGGTTCATGGATCTGATGCTTATCTGCTACCAGGACCCTGCAAACCTCAGTCTGGAAATCTCTTCCCTGAGGAGTCCGAGTGTCTTGCTGACCATACCCTTCAAGCTGGCAGTCCTGTTAATGAGATCAAAGCCGGCAAAGCTCCCCTGTCATTGTCAAGAAGGAGAAGTGATAGATCTGTTGGGGCCATGTTAAATGGCTCCAGCCTGAGAATATGCTTATCTCTGTGGGCTGTGTAGTCTGGCGCCTATGGGGACACTAAGCTTGCTCAGAGCTGCAGACCGAGAGAAAGAGATGTACTGGGGGCAGGTCCACCGCTGTAATGCTGTGCCAGCCTCTGGGGGCTGCGGTGTGCAGCACCTCTTGGCTTGTGTACAGTACTACTCATGTGTCTTGCTGCCTCTGGGCTGTTTCGCTTTTCTGCCAGCTTTTATTACCGTCTTTGCTCTTGATTTGTGCACTTGCTTGCAGGGCACTAAGCTGTGGATAATCATGGAGTACCTGGGAGGAGGTTCAGCCCTGGATTTGGTAAGTACGTGGTAAGCTCTGGACCATGGCAAACACTGGCTGGAGCCTTGGTTTGTGAAAAGCCCGTAAGCCGGACACTCACTTGCCACACACCATCTTTTTGACAGCCCTGTGCCTGAAGGGTAGGCAGCGCAGGGCAGACACGCTGGTTGTGCGTATCCCAGGACAGAGGAAATGTTTGCACGGAGTTCAGCTGTCAAAGCACTGTTCTCCAGCATGCTCTGCTGCTTTACGATGGGAAGAGCCAGTGAACTGAAATGCGACAGCAGCCAGTTGTTTTTGAGCAGTGCAAATCCATACTTCACCTAATAAAGAGTTCGTGGGATTGTTCAGTGCTTGCATGGCATCAGGCTCAGCGGGGACCTGGTCTGTGATCAGGATTCCCAGGTGTTTGATGATACAAATGACATCTAACAAGTTACCCCAGATTTTAAGAGAATACAAATGCAGAATAAACCCACGGGCAAAGTTCCGCTGTGCTGTGTTCTGTTACAGGATTTTGCTGTTCTCCTTAGGACAACAATGCCTACTTTTCCAGAGCAGTGACTAGGGTCATGTAGGAAAACTGCTGAGCCTGCACTGACTTGGAGGAAGGGTGTAGTGGGGGTCTGTCATCAGCAGAAGTCATCTTCGCGTCAGAACCCCAATTATTGCAGGTCTTGTTTAGAGGAGAACTGATGGAAAGGAGAAGAGCTTTGATACAATACTCCACAGCCAGAGGGTAGAAGTTGTTTCCGGGTTGTTACAGTGGCTGAAATTCAGCTCTTGCATGCTAGCAGAGAGACTTGAACAAGAGAAACTGTTAAGATGTTCTGTTCACCAGTGTATTTCCAGGCCAAAGCGAGAGATGAGCATCCTGCTCATCCCAGACTATTGTTTGGGAAGCCTTTAATAGACTAACAGAAAATCCCCCAAAGATGTTCCAATTAATGTTGTTAGGTGCAAAGTCCAGCATTCTGCTTGCAGAATGTGCACCAGGTGTGCAGTCGGTGCTTCCTGCTGAATATGACCTGCTTGGCCATGGTTTCCAAGTAACAAACTGCGAGGCTGGAAAATCCAAGGCATCAGTCACCCTCCTTTAAGTCATCTTTCTGCCCTTTATCAGCTGAAGCCAGGACCCCTGGAGGAGACTTACATAGCTACTATCCTGAGAGAAATCCTAAAGGGTTTGGATTATCTGCACTCTGAGAGGAAGATCCACAGGGACATCAAAGGTAGGAGTGGAGAACTCAGCTCTCTTTCTTTAAGGTATGTTACTAACATAAGATTCAGAAGTATTACACAGCAATAATCTGAGAGGTTCCAAACACTGTTTCTTAGCATTGCTTTTCCTGTTGGGTTGCTTGTTTCTGAATAATGAAAAATACTGTTTCTGATTCTTGTCATTTTATCGGAATCCATGTTTTTCATGTCTTTGGGGTTTAGAGTGACAGTAAGGATCTGTAGCTCTTCTCTGGCATTTGTAGTTTGGACAGGCGGGGAGCTAAAGCAAAGGAGTCAAGGAAAGGCACGCTCAGATTTTAGCTGACTCTCAGTTATGTCTGGACATTTGCTTTACTGCTGGACCCCAAGGGGTGTGTGTGCTGCTTATCGTGGCTGTAACTTACTGTGAAGGTGAGCTGTCCTCACGCAGGGTTCACAGCCTGAAAATCAGGGCAGCTTGTGTCAGCTTATCCTGTTACTGATTTTTGTAGTCATTGGCCGCATGTACGTGTAGAGAGACCTGGCATCTGCCTCACGGAGAGCAGGCTCACACTGAGCACAGAGCAGCAAAGGACAGCGGGAGGGCGGGAGGACGTGGCCGGTGTTGGATGCTCACTGCTCTGACCCTCTGCAGGAGGGGATATGAACAAGCAGAGCAGAGAAACCTCATGCAGGGAGATACATAGAAAAGATTCCATTGTGTACGTGAGACTACACGTTTCTAGCATTGCAGGCTGTGTGGGACTGTTGGCTGCCAGCAGACTGGGGAAATGCCGGAGGTAGGTCTCTCTTGGAATGAGAAGTTCTACAAAAAAAAACCCCATCCCAAAAGCTGAGCAATGCCACTGTCTTAAGCTGAGTGAAGGGGAAGCAGTACAAGACCAGGACTTGTGAGCTCTTTAGAAGGATCTGAAAAAAAAAATCGAGACCATTTCAGGTATCTTTCTTCTTTCCTGTGACCAGGAATCACATCTAGTTGATTGTGTGGCCCTTCACATCTGCTCCATGCTACTATCCTAGCAATATTCCCCTTCTGATCCAGCCAAGTGTACAAACTTGTTCCGTGTTACCCAGCACAGAGTTCAGAGCATGAGAATGAGTCTGGGGCTGGAAATCTGAGCTGAGGAGGATGTCACAGGAGGTCCATTCTCAGTATTTAGTTCTTTGTGGGCTGGAGATGATTCAGAAACCAGTGGACTTCATGCTTATTTGTGCAAACAGCTGCGAACGTGCTGCTTTCGGAACAAGGAGATGTGAAACTGGCTGACTTTGGGGTGGCTGGACAGTTGACAGACACACAAATCAAGAGAAACACCTTTGTCGGGACTCCATTCTGGATGGCACCAGAGGTCATCAAACAGTCTGCTTATGACTTCAAGGTGAGCTGGGAGCAGGAGGAGGATTGCTACTTGGTGCTACTATATATGAGATCGTGCTACGATTAATAAAGGGATTGGAAGTGCTGCTTTTTGCAGGAAGGATATTTTCCTGTTACGGTTCACGGTCTGTTGGAGAAGGTTGTTAGATGTGAAACCCCCTATCTGATTTTATGTGATCAGCCCTTCAGCTGTGCTAAAGTTGCGTGCTTCCACATTGCAGAATTGCTCCTTGCTGTTCTGTGCTGTCACTGTTCTTGTTGTTCTTTCAGGCAGACATCTGGTCCCTTGGAATTACAGCCATTGAACTGGCAAAGGGAGAGCCTCCAAATTCTGACTTGCATCCTATGAGGGTTCTCTTCCTGATCCCCAAAAATAACCCTCCGACACTGGAGGGTCACCACAGCAAGCCCTTCAAGGAGTTTGTGGAAGCCTGCCTCAATAAGGATCCTAGATTTGTGAGTATTGCTGGCCACTTGCGAATTTGGGTAGCGTGTTGCAGAGGCCAAAGGTTCATTTAGCAGGAAGACCTTTTGGTGCAAGGCTCCTGGAGAGAAAGTACTGAGCTTGCAGAATGGATGGGCGAGCGTGGCGAGAGTTGAAAGTGCGCTTGCATGTTTAGCATGCAGAGATGGTTAGATGTAGCCTGCTTTCCTTATTTGCTCCAGAGGCCAACAGCTAAAGAGTTGCTAAAGCACAAGTTCATCACACGCTACACCAAGAAAACCTCATTCCTGATGGAGCTGATAGATCGGTTCAAGCGCTGGAAGTCGGAGGGCCATGGAGAAGATTCCAGTTCTGGCGATTCTGATATGTACGTACATGTTCTGCATGGAGGGCTGCCCCCGCTATACCCTGCATGTCCCAGGGAGCCAACTGCAAACAGCTCAGGTCCTTTTCCCCGCCTGGGTTGGAGATCTTAGGGTAGCTCAGGGAGACGGAGCAGCTGTCTGTGAGAGCAGGAGACTGCTACCTCCTGCTCACTGTGACCCCACACTCCATTCTGGTCTTAACCTGTGGAGCCTCTTTGCTGAGCGTAAGGAATCAGGACTAAGAAGAAACATCTACTCTGTGCGTAACTAGTAAAACAAGGCTCTTGTTGCCTGTATTTTACGCACATTCAGTTAAATACAAGACCTTTAGTAATTGTGGCAGCAGCTCTGTGTGTGTGCCTGTGTATTCATGGGTCGAGAGCTTTGCTACTGATGTGGAGGATAATGAGGCTGCGAGCTCTGGGTGAGGAAAGGGTACTTTGTTGCTGGGCTGGTGTCGCAGAGCTTCTCATCACCTGTAGCGGCAGCGACTCAAGTGACCAATGACTCTGGGAGGTTGGCTTGCAACATCTAGGCCTGACCCCTCAAATTGTGAGCTTGGATTGTCTTGAAATTCCCCTAAATTTAACAAGCACTTGAAACTGTCTTCGAGCTGGCCAGGTTGTAGTGATTTGGAAATGTGTTGCAGTGCTTAGCTCCGATCTCTGTGGTGCTGTACATGGGCTGTAGAGACTGAAGCTGTTTCTCTTTAGGATTTTTTCTGGGATAGGGAAATGCCTGGAGCCCTGTGGTGGTATGACAGGCAGGTAGGGGAGAGCGCGTGACTATGGTAACGCAGGCGTAAAACGCCTGGTGTGTGGAGCTGAGGCTTTGTTGTGACCTCCCCCTTTTCATTTCCAGTGATGGAGACACAGAGGATGGAGACCAGGGTCCAATCTGGACATTCCCACCAACTATTCGCCCCAACTCCCTGAGCAAGTTGCACAAAGGAATGGCTCTCCATGGTTCCCAGAAGGTCTGTTTGCTGTCTGTCCTTTCAGAAGTGGACTGAACTAACACAAGCTTTTGAGGGTCTTGGGGAAGTTACCAGTCACTTGTGTTCAGTCTAAAATTGACTTCAGTCTGGTTTCAAGGGCTAGTGCCCCAGAGCTGCCTCTTCCACGTTGTCAGGGTACTGCAACCTGTGGTGTTCCTGAGAGCTGGTGAGGGAGCTGCCATCGAGGTGCTGTGAATTTACCAAAGGCTTAGTAGTTTGTGTGCCCTGGGAGCCTTTGCCTGTGCTTGTAACCTCTTTTCGTGTTGCTTTCTAGCCTACTGAGCCCATCAAGAGGCAACCACGGTCACAGTGTCTCTCCACGCTTGTTCACCCAGTTTTTGGGGAGGTGAGTAGAACCTTCTTGGTGTCTGTGGTTGGAGATGAAGAGATAGCTGACATGGATAAGTAAATGGGAAGGATTTGGAGAAGGGAGGTGGGGTGAGGTACCTAGCAGGGTTAAGGGCCTGTGAAGCATTTGGGCCTCTGTTCAGAGATCTATGCTGGACGTTAGGCAAGTGAATGTGTCCCTGGAGCATGCTCTCCAATACATTTGTGTTCCTAGAAGCACAGCGTTACCGTGTTGTCTTCTGGTGAGGATAAGGTAGAGGAGTACCTGTTTCTTACCTGCGTCTTAGGCTTGCTAATGCTCTGGTGTCCCCGGGCTCATGGCTTAAGTGCCGCTCCAGCTTGGGCAGGCAGGTATTGGAGCCTGCTTGGTGCTGTGCACGTTCCTGGCCCTCACATTGTGTGTGCTGTCCGCAGCAGTCACCGAAGGGAACGTGGGTGGATTAGAGCAGGAGTTGGCTTTGGCCAATGACTAGCCCATCTTCTTGATCTTGCCTGCTCTTGCTAGCACACGTGAGGCTTAAGGGGTCACTGACCATACAGCCTGTGGAAGGTAGATGGAGAAAATGGGTTTGGAAAAATCCCCCCTGCCCCATTTCTCTGCCTTGCGTTCTGGGTGGGGACATGAAGTTGAACTAAAAGCTACCGTTATTTATGGGATAGTGTCTGTATCAGCAGAGAGCTGAGTTGTCCTTCCAGCTGGGTGATGTTTTATGGGTAGAAAAGAGGGTGAAAGTCCTAAGAGGGTTTCTGGCTAAGGGCTTCAGTTGCTGTTTCCAGCAGGAGCATGGGAAAGGAGGTTCTGCTTCGGAAGAGATCGCTTACACGGACACCGTGTGTCAGGGTTCTTTTCCTGGGGGGCTGGTCACAGAGACCCTTTCTCTGGTCCTGATAACTTGCTCTTGTCTGGATCCTGACGCTGTTCTGGGGTGGCCCAGCAGAGAGCTGTGCTTTTTCAGGGGTAGTCTCTGGACTTAATCTCTTTTCTCAGGTGCAGCGCTCTGCAGAAAGAGGGTTTGCTGCAGGCCAGGAAGCAGAGGTCCCTCTGAGAAGCAGGCATGCGGTATTCTTGAGACAGCACTGCTTTGGAAATTGAGAGTTTAGCTAACGGGCTTCCTCTGTGCTCCACTGGGCTTGACTTCCAGAGGTCAGAGCACGAGGTGGACGGTTTGGGTCTCGCAGACCTAGACCTACGAGTTAAAACTGGATAAAAATAATGTTGGTTTCTACTGCAGGCAGTTTGTTCATGCAGTGTAATCACTGACATCAGGTTCTCAGTCCTTTCTGCCTAGGAGCCTTCTGGGGGGTGGGGTGCTCAGAGCTGCGAGTTCTCCAAAGCACTGAGCACGTGTTCTTACCAACCTTGCTGCACCAGTTCCACTGGGAAGTGGCTTCTCGGACCTTCCATTTCTGCTCGTTTGACTCCCTTACCCCAGAGTTGCTGAACCTTCTTTCCTTTGATTAGACTTCCCTGCGGGCTCTGCTGATCCCACTCAGTGAAATCAGGTGCAGGGAAGGTTCTGGGCAGTCTGAAATGTGTGTAGTAGCAGGGGGTTGGAAGAAAACTTTTCTCCAAGTAGGAAATCTGCTTCACTGCTGGTTGCACGTGGTGTTCTTTTCAGTTCTAGTTTCCTACCAACAGCAGACTTTCTCCTGCTCACCGTTGTATTAGATCTGCTAGGTTTTGATCCCCTCTTTCCATAAAAGGTCTGAAGCTGGGCTTTGTGAATTGAAAACTTACCAAGAAGCTGTTCTATGCCTTCCCTGCATGTGTATTACCGGATGTTAATATGGAAAATGACCCCCAGTGGGTCATTAACAGAGATGTGGGCAACTGCAAATCTGGAAGCCTGCCCGCCTTTTCTGGGGCCGGGGAGAGGTATTTGGGCCTGGAAGGCCAAGCAGTGAATGAAAGCCAGCCTGTAAGGCTTTGTGCAGTACAGCTCTGCATCCCCTGCCAAACTCTAGAGAGCTCTCGTGCAGTGGAAAGTCACAGGGGGACGCAGACCGCTCGCACCGCAGGCTGCTGGGCAAGCTAAAGGTCAGGGGCTTGGTGATAAAGTGGCAGCTCACCTGCAAGACAGAGCCCGGGTCTCGTTTTGCTCTGAGGCAGGCAGTCTCCGATCAGGGAGACATCAAAGCAAAGCCTGGGCTTTAGCATCGCAACTGGTTTTGGCCTAAGAAACCTGTGTCCTTGATGGGTAATGGAGTTGCCCTCCGTGCCCCCTGCCACTTCTGAATGAGCGGAGGCGTGTGCGAGCGGCTCCCAGAGCTGGGGCTCTGTGGGGTCCCCAGTGAAGAGGCAGCAGCTCTTTCTGGCTCGGAACCATTTGTTTCCGGCAGGGGACTTGGAGCACAGGGACGGCTCCAGCTGGGGATTAGCGTTCACGCTGTCCTGCTTTCTGGACCATGGCAAAAAGGTGAGCTCCAACAGCAGGGAAGGCTGATCCTAAAATTGCAGGCAAAGAACTGTGAGGCTTATGTAAAGCCCTTTTAATCAGTGTAGCCTAATGGAGCTTAATTGAACTGGACAGTGGCTAGCTGGCACACATTGCTTGTTCAACAAAAGGTTTTGATTTTTGTTCAGCTCATTGCGTAATGACGCGCAGTAGGGAAGGGGCTGCCGCATGAGCTGCTTGGGTGAAGGAGGTGGGGAAGTGCTGCAGAGGATGGGACTGGGTTTTCCAACGACAGGCTCCTGCAGGCTCAGCATCAGTGACCTGTCGGGAGTTCCTCAACGACAGAGGCTTGGCTATTTCAAATTAACAACCGGAACCCTGTGCAAGTGGACTGGTGGCTGGTGAGGTCTAGTCAGAGCACACTACCTAATAGATGCAAACTGAGGCTTTTCAGCTAGGTCAGATGCTGCACGGGGCAGGTCTCGGTGTGTGGGCTTCGTTCCCCTGCCCCCGGGAAAGCTCTGTCTTGGGGAGGAGGGGGGAGGCCAAGCGGCTCAGGAGCTGTAGCCCAGCAGCAGTGTCCCTTGGCCTCCCAGTCACTAAAAGCAACTCAGATGTTTTTGTGGTGACTAACTCCCGGTGTCACGATAGTCTCTGCCCTACCTGTCTGCAACCCCTTGTGTGCGTCTGGTGCTAAGCTGTCATTAGCAGCAAAGGTGACTGCACTGGTTCAGACACAGCCAGAGTTCTTTGTTCTGTTACAAATTAGGGGTTCTCAGGGCTGTTGATCCATTTCTAATATCATTTACTTTGTTTAAGAGTACATCAGGGCCTGTTTGTGAAGGACTTCGATTGTTATTAGTACCTGGAGGAAAGTCTGAACTCCAGACGTTGGGCTTCCATCTCCTGACCTACAAAAAGAACCTTTTTTTTTTTTTTTTTTTTTTTTTTTTTTTTTTTTTTAAAGAATGTGGGTGCCCTCCTGCGCCCTTGTGGAGTCACACTAAAAGGGAACGGGATGTAATGTGTGTACTGCACTGCTTGACCGGTGCTTTCTGCAATGAGATAAAGAACTAATGCACAGTTTCTGGGTTACAGCTTAAAGATAAGCACAAGCAGACGGGAGGTAATGTGGGAGCTATGGAGGAGCTGGAGAACGCCTTCAGCTTGGCTGAGGAGTCCTGCCCAGGCATCTCTGACAAACTGATAGCACACATGGTGGAGCGGGTACAAAGGTGAGTGTCCTCTGGAGCGGGAGCTGGGGTGGGGCTGGCAGCGAACCGAACCATTGCCATGCTCCACAGCTGTGGTAAAGGCTGGCACCCGAGAAGTGACTAAGGGACTATTAGGGCAAAGTCACTTCTTTGAACTGCTTTTCATTTAATGGCAGTGGTTCTTCCTGCCTCAGAAGTCCTTTCTCACACTGAACAGGTTTCTGTAGTGTAGATGAATGGTGCAGAGTACAGAAAGATGCTGCTATTCACCTTCATCTTGCATGTATATTTTTATATATGTAAATAACATCCTGCTGGTCCCCTTAGCCTGGTAGCAAGGACTATGCAAAATGTCATCGGGATTGCTTCTGGAATAGTGGGTATCATCTGTTTCACCGCAAGGAATGTGCTTTACGGCACCACCTGCAGCCAGTCACTCTGCTTGTCCAGCTTCAGGTAGCAGGAAACTGGATTTTTTCCCCTGATGGGAATTACATATTAAACCAGGGAAGGAGGAGAGTCTGGTAGAATTAAGTTCCTCGCTGCTCAGCAGGTGCTGCATCAAACTGGCCTCCGCTACTGGCACCAAGTTCAGTCACATCTATGTAGTGCAGACAACACTTGTCAGACCCTGATCAGAGGTGTATCAGGCTTTATTTTGGATTTTCTCCCTTTCACAGCAGGCTGTCCTAAATCTCACCCTTTCCTCACCAGCCAAGAAACCAAACATTTGGTCTCTCACTGGTTAGAAAGCTGGACGTAAAGTATTTTGTTACACGTGTGACCAAAAGAGCCACTCTGTGCTCTGGTTGCTACTATAAATACAACCCAAGCTTTGCAGTCTTTACACCCTTGAACTTGGGTTTTCTAAGCATTTATTTCTGATGAGTTTAAGCTGGCATTGGTTGTGCCTTGTGGCTCAAGCATCCATCAGGTGCTGTCACGCAAAGAAGAGCTTGGGATATTAAGGACCGACACTACTGGCTCTCCTTGAGACCTTCTTGTTACTAAGTCATTCAAGCTTTCAAGCAAAACTGGGTCTGTTTAGATCCCTCATCTCATAATCACTGAAATCCAGAAAAAGACCACTCTCCCCTCTTCTGGCTGACCCATGGAGGTCACAGCAGTGCCCAGGTGATGCCTGCAAAGCCTTCAGCCCCTAGCTGAGCAGGGGGCACACGCAGACGTGCCTCGGGTGCCTCTGCAGGGCAGCTGGGTCAGTGTCGTCCGCTGCCCTCGGCCAGCACTGCGGGACGGTGCGTAAGCGCAGGCCACGGCTTGGTTTGGAGGGTTGCAAAACCTCGGAGAGCCTGCTTGGTTTCGTACTGTAAAACACTCATGCTCGGCATTTCTTATTAGCCTAAAATTGAATCTTAAAAGCCTGAAAAAAGTGCCACTTTGGCTTTTTGTTAAATTGCTGGGGTTTTTATTTCAAGACTTTATGATCTAGAAAACAGGTACTTGGTGTGGGGACAAACACATCCGGACTTCCCTCTTCATCCGCAGCCGCACTGGCTGGGGCGGGGCAGTGTGTGCCGGCTCCCAGGTGAGGGCTGAGACGGGCGGTAGTGACCAGTTCCACCGTTCTCCTTCCTCGCAGGTTTTCACACAGTCGGAACCACCTGACCTCTGCCCGCTGACACCCACCTGCCCTGCTGCTGTTTTGAGGGGGGACGGATTTTCTTCCAGCTTCATAAGAACTACATCTCTAATCCAGACCACCATCTGCTGTTGGATGTAACGTTGTGTTACGGACTCCAGGACATTTCAGAGCCTTCATACTACACGTTTCCATGATAACCCAGGGTGGGATTTGCAATGCAAGTACAATTTAGACCTTTTGCGGAACCCAAGATGGGTGGTCTAATTGTTTTTACAATGTAATCAATGCAGTTTTTAATTGTTTCCCTATGGATGTGTCCATTTTGGCTTGGTTTGAGTCACAGCTTGTTACTGGTAAATGCCGGGCTGCTGGAAAAGAGAGAGATTCTTTTCCACTGAGATACCTTTCAAAGGCGAGTGTGATGGGTTTAGCCTCCTGCCCTGCCTAAAGCAGTGTTTGTGAGCAGTCATGTGTGCGTGCAGGTATGTTTGGAAGCTCTCCGTGCATTACAGCCTTGGGGAAAGTTAGAGCAGCTCTCTGATTGTTCTGGAGGATTGCTTCAGCTCCTTCACACACTAGTAACGAACCGCTTTCCAGTATAGTGGCAGCTGCTGCTGCTCTTTCCCAGCTTGTTGTTTCACAGGAGGATGGGTTTGCTGACTGTACTTTTTGTGGCTCTGGGACATCGTTCCGGATTAGGCCTCGGTTCATCTAATGCAGGCAACAGCAGGACTGCCGTGGGGCTCCAGGGACTGGAAGGGAGCGTGGTTACACGCGGTTTGGGAGCTGGTGGAGTACCGGTCCTTGCTGCAGCTGAAGCAACTAGATACACAGGTTTGGCAGTCCTAGTCTCTGAGTAGACACCTACTGTGTGTGCCCAAATGTTGCAGGAGGATTAAAAAAGAGGACCAGGGGGGGCGGAACACAGCAGCCAAAGGTGCTGACAGGGCTTCAGTTCAAAAAACAGGCTGATCTGTGGCGGTTCTTGAGGCAAGAAACGCGTCCCCCGCAGAGGGGTATGAACTGGACAGAGGCTAGCAGCGCTGGCTGGTATCCCTGTGCTGTGGCTGGGGGCTCACAGAAGCCGCTCTGGGGCCCATCCCCTTCTTCTCAGCTTTCCCTTTCTGGCTCCTCTTTCAGCCTGGGATCTAAACTTGCTGAAGCCAGGGCTCTGCTCCAATTGACAAGCTGTGGTGGTGGTAAATTAAAGTGTCTGCTGCCACCCTGGCTGCTTAAGATATTCCAGTGGAGCCATCCCCAACTAACTTTGCTTTCTGTATACCACTAGTTTATAAAGCAAATCTTTAATTCTGGTAAATGCACAGATCTTAAACCTGTACTTTCAGGGTCTAGAAAAACAGACATAGGGAAGTAACTTCTGACAGCTGGTTGCTTAGAGATCTGTTCTCTAATTGTAAAGATATTCCTATGAAGTCAGCAAGACCTCAGATATCCAGAGCTGTCTGTCTGGGTGTTTGTGTGTGAATGATGTGGCTCGCCCCAAAGCCACTGAGAACAAAAGCTGAGGCTGTTCAGCATTTTTTAAATTTTTTTTTTCTTTTTAAAGATAGGCCACTTCATTAGTAACAAGGCTGATTTTTGGTACTTTGATTCAGACCTGCAGATTGTTGTGCTGGGCTAAAAGTAGCTCCGAAGGCCCGTACGGTCCCTCCTCCCAGTGTTCACTTTAGCTTATGCCAATCCCTCGCTCTTCCTCTCTGATGGAGAAACACAGGCTCAGCAAACACTATGAACTTGTCCAGTCGCAAAGACGTGCTGCTGGTTGATCGTGCTGGAGATCTGCTGCAGAGTGGTGGCTGAGAGCCATCACAGAGCCTGCGTTTATGAAGAGCAGAATACCCCCACCCCACACCCCCCCCCCAGGAAAAGGAGTTAACGTGTAGACAGGAAACTTAGGGGGAAGGCAGCGGCTGCAGCCCAGCAGAGGTGGCTGAAGGGCTCCTGCTGCTTTTAAAGTTGCTGTTCATGACGGTAGCAAATCGTGTCGATAAGGTACCTTGTAGTATTACTCACATGCACCGCAGTGTAATGAGTAAACTTTTTAAAGGAAACAATCCCCACAAACTCTGTCCAGTATTCAAAGCGACAAAGGTTTTAGTTTTTAAAAACATTGAAAGGGATCTGCCACTTTCAATAAAGTAACAAAACAAATGAGGCTGGTGTAACTTTGTATTATTAGGGGAAAAGCAGTTGCTCAAGCTGCCCTTTCTTTGCCTTCCCCTCCATCTTCCTGCCCTGGGTAGCGCTAACAGCGACCTGTGAGACAGACCCCTCTAAACACAGTTTGTGCAGTATGGAATACGCGTCAGTCCTGTCTGCTGACATACATACACCGGTGTTAAGGGACACACGCACTTGGCAGAAGTGGAGCTGCGCTCTGGACAACACTTCAGTGCAGTTTTTGCTGGAGTCTGTTTGTTTAGACTCGAGTTGGGCTATAGAAGCTGCCACTGGGGTATCTCTGCCTTGTCGGGTGGTTGGGGTGTCTGGGCAGGGGCAGAGGTTCGCCAGAGAGAGATTGTGGCGTCTCCATCCTTGGAGATAACGGGAGGCCAGCCGCAGCCCCGGGTCGGGCCAGACAGGTAGGGTACCTCCTGAGGGCCCTGCCAACCCAGCCACACTCTGGGTGTGAGCCCAGTTACAGGATAAACACTTGGGAGACGCCACTTCCAGCACGTTTAAAACTTTGTGTACGACTGTCCCTCCCTAAGCAGGGACCCAAAGGTGAAGGTTACAGCCGGCTCCACGCCCAAGCTGTGCAGTCCTGCCTCAGCTATTTTCTTGGAGCCAAAAAGAGCCCCACAAACGTACGGCTGTGCCTTTGGGGAGTTTTGTTAGATGCTACGTGCAGCGGATTGGTGACAGGACAGTGGTGACGGTGCAGCTGGTCAGGAACCTCTCAGTGCAGCACCGCTAAACCAGAACCGCTCCAGTAATGTTATATTAAACACATGGTAGGAACTACTCCAAAAACTTCCTTGTTCTGGTTTCTTAAGCAATGGAGAACGGACTGATGGCCAGCCAGCCCTGCGGGAAGCAGGGAAAACCGGTCATATTTACCAGAAATGGCGGCTGGTTTTAAGCCAGGAGGTCCCAAGAGCATGGGGTCAGCTCCCTTCACCTACAGCCTGCTAGCAAGAAACTAATGATTAAGGCCCAGCTGGAATCTGTTCTTTCCTCATACTCTTGTTACGGAAGTTCCTCCCATCTCCTGCAACACCCAGTACGCATCAGCCTGAGCTTCAACGCGTGATGCTAAGGAGATCAACAGCTCATTTATGGGGGTAATTTAGACAAAGTCTAGCTGATGTCAAGTTAGCTATCTGTGTCAGCTAGTTTAAAAAAAAAAACCCCAACAACACAAACCTAATTAAACCCCAGGCTATTTCACCCCAGGCAGAGAACACTGCACCTTCTCATACTGCGCACTCACAGACACACAGGTTTCTCCTGCTCGTCTATGGTGTCTCTGGCAACTGGCACTGCCCTTCAACAGCTTGTAAAGGCCCCAGGGGCCTCTGCCCCAGGCCCGAAACTTGGCTGCACCATCCCCAGACTGTGGTGGGGACACTTTGTCCCCCACCCAAGACTCTGCCTTTATCCGTGTGTAACTTCAGGCGGTGTGTCTGTCCCTCCCGCCCTGGAGCTGCTCCCTGGCCTGCTGGCACTCACAGGCTCCGGGAAGGCAGCTCCGCATCCTCCTCCGCACCGTTCTGACTCGGCACTCGCTCTCTGCTGCGGCTGGAGCAGAGCTGATGCTGGGTGAGCAGAGAACCACAGTCCTGGGAAACTACTGACTAACCTGGACACTCTAAAAAAGCGTTTCAAATCCTGGCGCTAGAAAGCCCTGCTGCAGCAGGGGACAGCAGCTAAAGGTCGGGGTTAAGTGCCGAACCCCCAGCTGCTGGCAGAGACCCTGCTGCTCCTCTCTGCAGCTTGCTCTGGCAGAGCTTCCCCGCAGGAGACCAGCACGGGGCAGTGACTGCGTGGGAGAGCTCTCCTGAAAGAGGAAAGCACTCCTGCGAGCGACGCCAGCATGTGAGTGGGACAAAGGAGCAGCCAGGAAAACCACTGAATGCAACGACCCATGAATCAACAGTGCGAAACCGCTCGGGCTCAAGGCACAGTGATGCTTCTGCACGGATGCCCTCCATCTTCCCAGCGCGTGGCCACGGATGGGGAAGGTGGGCTCAGGAATAAGAGGCTGAGATAGTTTTATACCAAGACGCTATTTACTTTCGTAAGTCATATTCAGCTGCGTTATAACATATCTAGTCAATCCATATGTATACACCTACAACAGTTAAATAAAAAAAAAGAGAAGACACTAATAAATTAAGTACATTTAACTTACATGGGACAATGGTCATTGTGATGGTGGTAGCGAAGGCTGAATCTGCAGTCGCTCGTTGTCTCTAGGATGCTAACACCAAGCGAGCGGTCTGGAAAACCCCTCTGGACCCCCTCCCTGCAGTCCTCATCCCACACGTGTTTTATACCACGACCAGAAACAGCCCCGGCGAATGCACACGCTGGCCTCTGCGCTTCCCGCGTTCACAGGGATCCTCCGTCCTCACAACACGCAGCACTTTCCTTTGTCTTTCACTACACCACTTCATTGTTCCTTCTTCTAGTACATAAATACTTTTCTATCTAATATAAAAGCAGAGTCCCCAGAGCCCATCAAAGCCACGTCCAATGGCATTTTGTGGCACTTAGCTTATTTCAGTCCTTCCGTGGAGGCAACCGAAGGCGACAGCTTTACAAAACAGAACAAATTGCAAACACTTCAGATTTAATACAGAGATTTAATAGTCCACAGACACTAATGCTCCATCTGGAATCCAGTGACTTTTACACCTTCATGAGAAACGGAAGATGGATCCCACCCCAAATTTAAAGGTAAGAATAGGGATTTTCAGAAGTCTTTGCGTGACACAAGCACAAGCAGCCATGACTTTCAGAGAAGCTTGTTCTCCTATATCGCTTAAATGCCTTGAAAACATCACCCAGAGTCTGTGTGGAGAGTGTTTGCCGTCCCATGCCTTAGGTGATGCCTACTACAGGATAAAGAAACTCTGGAGCTGTGATATGAGAACAGCGACTGACCCTCTCAGCACGCGCCGTAGCAGAGTTCAGAGGAAAAGCTGTGCACCCGACCTGTACTGACCCACAATACACCGAAACCTCAACAGCTTTGCAGAGGCTCAGTCTGGAAAAGTTCCCCTGGAAAACTGCTGCCACGGCAGTTTCCAAAGAGCAGAACTGTTCTAGGAGAGCTGCAGTTTCTGTTCAGAATGAACCGTGTTTAAGCCAACACACCTGCGGCTCCCCCGTTAGTCCGACTGTGCCGGCAGGTTGACGTTAACAGCAGCAAGGCAGCGGTTGTGTAGCGAGCCAGGCCGAGCAGAAGCGGGGGGAACTCCTGGGAGCCAGCAGGCCCTGGCACCAGCAGCCGGAGCCGATCGTGCCGCTGCCAGCCACTGTTTTGCTCCCGTGTGTGCTGACCATCCAGTCAAAATGTGGAAACAAGGTGGCATTTGCCTTCAGGGCAGGCAAGGGTGTTACTGTACAGGTACAACCGGAACAACAAACCTTCCGCGACGTGCGCACACCGGAGCTCTGCAGTTCTTAGGTTCTCTCTAGGTCCAAGTGGAACAGACTTGACCCTCTTCCACACCACTGAGAAGGGATGTGATCCCCATCCGCAACTCCCTCGCTCCCACGTTCCGCACCAGATGGAAATGAGCCTCCTGGGTCTTTGCTCTATCAACTCCAGAGACCTCTGTTTCCACCTGCCTCTGTCGTTGATGTTTACAGCAGAGATCCAGCTCTGCCCCGCTTCAGTCTGTGTGACTGTCCTTCTCATCCTTCGGAAGCAGCAGGCTCGACCTGGCCGGAGAGCTGGTGGCTCTCTTGATCACCTCCATCCACCTGGCAAGAAAGGCCGCGAGAAGTGCTCAACCACACTCTCATCCTTCGGTTATGAGCTTTGCCCCTTTCACCAAACCTCACAAAATAGCCGTTTTCTACTTTCCTTTTACAGTTCTTTTAGGAAACTAATTCTTCCAATTAATAGCTTGAGATGTGGTAAATACACTGCAGAACATGGCTGCCTGTCCAAGTAACGGCTCTACAGCGCTTTGAGCTCCAGCAAGCTCATACGAGACCGCACCGTATTCTCTTGCAAGCGTACAGGAAGCGTTTACCAAGGAGGACAGGCTGATGCAAATTTTCCTTAGTCAATGAATTGCTTTTCTTACAATAAATTATGCAGTAGACTTGCTCAGATGGAAGAAAGCAAAGCAACAGTGAAAAAAGAAGGTCAAACATCGATATTTGATGTTTTTTTCGTCGAAATGACTACACGAGACCAGTGGATTAAAGACCACAACTCCGCTCTCTCGGGTAGCTGACCTGTACGTCGCTCACAAGCGTGTGATACTCTCCCAAGGAAGGGGAAGTATGTGACACCTTCTCCATCAAACCACACTCTGAAACAACCCGTGCTACCCTGCAGGGCAGAACGCAACGCGAGGGTTTTCAACAGCTAACGTAATAGTAAAGTTCTGTACACGATGCGTTTTAAACATGATTCACTTTGGACCACGTGTGTAAAAAAAGCAGTACAGCGAAAAGCAGCACTGCGCTTGTTGCTCTCACCCTTGTGTTATAATTCCTGTTTCCAGAGATAGAGGCGGGGGGGGGGGGGAAGTAAATTATTCTTATCAGAACTCTCATTAACCTAGAAATCTGACTGCATCTCGCAGCCCTTCCACCCACGCCGCTCCCCAGCTCCGAGGAAGCCCCAGAGTCCCGAGACAAAGCAGAGTCTACAGCTCCGGGGGGAACCACCAGCTCTGCCCCGCAAGCAGGACGGTTCTGGCAGAGGAGGGATCACCAACAGCATCAGTAGGAGGAGGAAGGGAACTTCATTACTGAGAATGTGCCGTAAGGTCACTCGGACTAGGAGGTAGTCAGGAGCAAAGAGAGGGCTCTGGATGATCAACCAGTGACTTAACAGCGTGTTATATACCAAGACAGACAGAGAAAATAAAAAAATTACCTCTCAAAGGTGTATTTGCTCTCGGCCCTGAAGAAATACACATGGGACTTGAACTGCAGCTTGAAGACATAATCCTTCTGAATACCGTCTGCCTCTCCAGGGGAGCTGACCGCGTAGCCAAGCAGCGGGAGACTGGCCAAGGGATAATCATCCTGGAACAGCCCGACAGCCCAGCCCTTAGCGCACACTGTCCATCCCAACACCCACGCGCCCTTTTGCGCTGTACAGGTAAAGTCCTTGTGGTTTTGTTTAGGAGAGAACGGGAGGAGCAGCAGCCTTTATCTTTTGTGACGCTTCTGAGAGCTTATAAGGAAACCTTCCCCCAAGTCCTTTCACTGTTTTTATAGAGTTATTTGCTTCTACTCCCCTGCCCGTCCCCTGCTCTCTCTGCAAACCCAAAAGTTAAAATATCCCTCCCAAAAGGAACGTGCCCTCAAGGCAAGAAGCCTGGATAAACTAAACGCAGTTTATTGGGTTAGTAAGATGAAGAGGCACAGGCTGCACTGCAGCACCGTTTGTTACCAAGCAGGCGCCGAACGCGCCACGGGCGGAAAAACCCGTTTAACTGTGCTGAAGCCCAGCAGGGAGAGAAACGGACAGAGACTGTGCCAAGGCTGCCAATTCCCTCACCTCCATTAATCACTGCATGAGGAAACGTTTCCCCCTCACCCACAGAAGATCAGTACCATTGGAGTCGGAAATCCCGATTAAATTCTGTGAGAAGGCCCATGGCCTCGCAGAGAACGCCTGTGCTGCAAACTACCTCCTCTTCCACGTGTTACTCTCCTTCAAACAGCAGAGAGCTGCACCGTAGCCGAAAGCCGGGGACCTCAACGCCCCAAACGCAGTCCCCTCAGCTGCATTTGCTCACCTGGTGCGTTTTGTAGAAGAACAAGCAGAAGTTGGTGAAGACGACCCACAGTTTCTGCCAGCCGTTGCTGTTCTTGAACTTCCTCAGCAAGTATCCAGAGAGCTGGTTCTAGCACGGAACGGAAAAAAAAACCTACCGTGAAACCACAGGTTGCTGTCCTCCAGACAAAGATGACAGCTGCCGCACATAAAAGGCTCGAGGCTGCCTGCTGCAACCGCTCCCGCACTTGCTCCCTGTTGTAAAAGGCCTCCCGGATATTTTGCGTGGTGACCGAGTGACTTTGTATCTTCAGTTCACTAATTCACAACTACCTCACAACTTGGTGATTTCTCCCCACTGATAGCAAGCTCCCCTCTACGTTTAAGCGCTCGCCGTATCTCGGGGTCAGGCAGCACACGGGAGGCTGCTGCACTGACTCACCCCTCCAGCGGCCGCTCTGCTTCCCAGCCTACGGTCAGGGGAACGGCGACAGCCACGAGGGCGTCCATCCCTTTAGCCACCCGTTTTTACGTGCAGAAAAACCACGTAAAACACACCGCGTGAGAAGGAAAATAAAGCAGAAGAGGAAACGGAGGGTGCCAGAGTTGTGGACAAGCTCCATGTGGCAGCTATGCAAAGCCAAGCGTGACGTGGCAAACAGGGAAGTTGAACGTTGCCACCTTGGAGTCAGCGAGCGCTTGTGCAGCAGGGTAAGGAAACCTACGGCATGGAATGACAGCAAATGGATTTTGTAATTAGAGAAAAAGACGGGATACGCAGCAGAATGACACAGAGAACCGCTTTGGGAAGCATAACCAGGAGGAAATCCTGCATCAGCAAGGCAAAGTGACAAGATACAACTCTGCCGCTGGTTGGGGCATCCTCACGCCAGCGCACGTGGGCTCACGGAGCAATCACGAAACGAGCAGCAGTATGTTTTCCTTGGCATCCCATGGCTCCTCCCCACCAGTGCAGAACTCGAGAGGCATTTTTACCTGGATCATGCACAGGTAATCAGACAGGGATAGGCTCTGGTTCCGGTACCAACAAACATGGGTGATTGTGTTGGGCCGTTGGGCCTGGCCCAGCAAATAGCGAGGAGGAAGCTCTGGAGAAACAGCAAGAGAGCAGAAAACTGAGCAGAGAAAAGGGGGAGAGAAAGAGAAAACCAGAACATTAGGATAAGAGAAGTGATGCAAGGAAGGCGTCTGTTAAAGGAAAATGGATTGTGAAAAAAATGATGGTGTTAGAACATGGAACAGATCAAAGCAAGGAGGGAGCTGCAAGAACTCACACATTTAATCCCAGAGCCTGTGCCAGGGAGGTCTCATTATCCAGGTACGGAACAGCAAGATGGTGCCTTTCACTTTGCCAGCTAAAGTGCCCAGCTGGACCCTAAGCCAAGGTAACGTCTACAGGACTTGCTTTACTGAGCCGCTTGATACGCTCCCCACAGCATGAAAACCCAGGAGCTCCAGTGCCCAACTTTTAACTGCTTCCATTAAACAAAAAGCGCCTTAACAGCAGGGCAGGGCAGGGCGGAGGGTCCAAAGACACGAATGCAGCACCCTGCCCCATTGCTGTTTGTCTACTTAGTGACCTCCTGTTTCTCTTCATGGTATTTAGGGTCCTTCCCTCTTCTGGAAGTCTTCCAAGCATCCCAGCCTCCAGGAAAGGGTCCTAACCCAACTGCTCTTGCCAAACTGCCGCCTAAAGTGAAACCCCAGTGGCAGGACAAGCAGCGCTGAACAGACATCTGCCCCTGAATCTGCAGGATTTGGTACCAAAATGTGCCACCAGCACCGCACCAAGTGCCGAGTGGTAAGACCCAAATCACAGCAGCTCAGCGGGCAGGTGATAAATCTCTGTTCAGCATAACACGACGCTGCCATAAAATGGCACTTGCTAATGCTTGCTGCTCACCCCTGCCAGCAGGGAAGGGCAGAGAAGTCACATTCCCACTGAATTTAAAGTACTCAATTTTAGGTGCAGAAGAGCAGCTACCCAGACCTCAGTACAGCAGAGTCACTCTCTAAAGGAAAATACCACGGATGGGTGGCTTATCCTCCAGCAAAGCTGATGAAACCCAAAGGAACAAATCAGCCCTACGATATCCTGGGTTTGCTTTAAAATTTCTCTCCTTCGGTGCCTCTGCTGAAGCAAAGCCCTGCTGCGAGGAGAGCGGAGCGTGTGTATGCGGACACACAGACATGCACAGAGGGACAAGCATGCAGCGGCCTTTTAACGGCCCATGCTCTCCCAGGGACGCAGAGACGCCGCTGCGAAGGCGAAATGGGAGATGGAGCAGAGGACGAGTGGCGGCGGAGCGAACCAGGAGGGACAGAGTGAGACGTGAGAGCTGCGCCCCGCGGGTACCTCGACGGCCACACTGTGGTCAGTCATGGAGACGCTTGTGTTGCGGTACCAGCACACGTGCATGGTTGTGTTGGCACGGTGGTGGCTCTGCCTGTCCAAGGAGCTACGAGAAGAGTGTATGTCATCTTCGGACTCTTGTTCTAGAGAGACCTCATCAGAGGATCCTGGGGGAGGAGAATTCGGCAGCGGTTTAAGAAAAGCGTGCAATACAAAGAGCAAGAGAAGCAGGGATTCCTGAGAAAAACTGTTTTCTCTTGCAATGGCCCAGTTTTAAAATACGTCAGCTTGAAGTGGTTACACGGCTCCTAAAGGCCACTTGGAGCAGATCATTTTGGCTTTCATTACTCAGTTCTGCTTGGGGCACCTGACTCGATACTGTGTCAAACAAACAAACCAAAATCCCCACGCTTCATCTTCAGTCAATTCTTAGTGAGGAATAGGAAGAAGCGTTCCAAGAAGGGATACTACGTGTTTCAGCACATCCGTAACACCACCAGAGGCAGGCACGAGAATGCTGGGCTATAAAAGAACTTGCTGATCAACAACGACACCAAATTCCTGGACAGGAAGATACACTACATGGTTAAATTGAGAAAAATCTATGTAAGAGATGAATAACACCTCATAATATTAACAATTCTGCAATGGGAGCATCTCTGCTGCATTTAAAGCTACCAGGAAGACAAGCATATTTCTTTTGATTAAAACAAAACAAAAGCACATTTAACTTTCCATTACCACAGGAATGATAAAAACACTCCATTTATGTCATCAAATTCACAACAGGAATAACAAAAAGGATGTGACAGCTGATGCTTTTCAAGAAGGCAGGAAACACCACTTACTGTTGGAGCGATTGCATACTGAGTTCTCCAGAAGCGTGTCCGATTTCTCAGTAGATTTCTTGGCCATTTCAATTGCCATGTTTAGGTCTTCCATCCACTTCGCCATCTCCAGGCGGGTACTGCAAGACAAACGGTGCGAATGGAGACCAGCCCAGCCTGGAGCTGTGACAGCGTGAGCTTTCCAGCAGGAAGCTGACCTCATACCGCCTTCACCTCCACTTTTAAGCCTTGAAACAAGACTAAAGTAACCATTAAAAACCTGGAATTTACAGCAAAGAGAATAAGCAGGCAGCCAGAGAGCCACATAATAATCCCCTCTGCAGGTATCAGACTCAGAAGAGGAATTATGTGGTCTGGGCTGTCGCTGTTCTTCATACAGCTTCATAGCTGATGAGTTATTTCACACATGAAATCACGTTTTCACTCCAAAAAGTGTTTGAGAGATGGGCGGTATGACCATACTGGAAACGATTTTTATTAAGGAGAAAAGGCAACCTGAATGACAGCACATCCTTTAAAGGGAATATAGGATTTACCTTGCAGAGTGCAGGAAGAGGAGGACTTCTTCCACCCCGCATCGCTTCCATTACGGGTCACACGGCTCACGCCACGATTACAGGGCGAGAGATTTATAGCCCGTATATGTGTACCTATATCCATCGGTACGCAACAGCGTAAGGTTTTCCTTTAGACATGGCCACGGCATTTCTTTTTTACCTCTGGCTACATTCCTGCGTGCACAACTGTTTGCAGTGCTATATACAGTTATACGCTCTTGTGTTTCCTTGGGAGGGTCTGCAGGACTTTTTCTGGCAACCGTCTCTTTTTTTTTCTGGAAGTTTTTAATTTAGACTGAAAATCCCATGCATGGTCTAAGCCCAGCAACAATTTTTTTGCACAGGTAGAGAGAGATAACATGAGAAAGACAACCACCTTTGAGCTATCTCTAAGTTGTGACAAGGTAAAAATTACATTTATTTTTCCAAATTTAAGAACCTTTCAAGCACTTTTTGATTCACAGCTGCTGACAAACGGTTGATCTTAAAAATAATTGACATTTTCAGGTGTTAGGCTGGAATTAAAAAAAAAGTTTTGCTTGCTGAATACGCCTGCATACCAAAAGTATTGGCTCCTGTGTCACTACGTACCTGATTTATAAATGCTCAGTCATGGTTATTTTTCAAGGACATGTTATCAAGCAGTAAAAACCCCTATAAATTTAAAATCCTTTAAATTTAAGGTTGAGATTTAGTGCTCCCATCCTGCCTTCTTAGCATGCCCAACTCCAGCTGCCTTTTAGGGGACCTGCGGAGGGACAAAACCTCCTACAACTAATCCTGAGAGAACAGGTGTAGCAGGGAGAATAGGTGCAGCAGACATCCTAAGTGTATTTCAGATATAAATAAAGACACCAAACTCACTGCACAGGGATAACTTACACCAAAATGGGATCAGTTTTTTCTCCAAGTCGGGCTTTAACTTTCCCTCTCCCTTCCCAGCTTCCTCCACAAGGTCCATGCAGGAACTCTCCCCTCCTTACAGCCATCTGCACGTTCTGGATTTTTAATTCTTTTCGGGTCTCTCAAACAGTGGTATGTTTCAATTTTGTTCTGTCTCCTGCTTTATAGCAGTTGTTTAAAGGATGACACTGGCAACTTCGCTAACCAGAAAACAACACAAGTTGCTGCTGCGTGTTTAGAAACGAGATAAACTACTCCTTCCCAAAACACAGCACTGATACAGGAGCTGTGAAGCATCCCGCATTTGTTTTGAAGTCACGCTTTCCAGAGGACGCACCAAACACCCCCCGGCTCCGCCCCATCGAACCGTACCCCTTTGGAGATGGCAGCTGTCAAACCTACAGGCAATCGAGGAAAACAAACGTTACCTTGCTGCCACCACTATGGTTTTTTGTGCCGAATAGATGGTGAAGCAGTGTGGGACGGCCCATTCGTTTTCGCTCTCCTCCACCTGCAGAAAAAGAAAAGGCTTTTCTCGTCACTACTCAGTGGCTGAAAAACACTAAAACTGTCCTTGGCTGGCTGGGAATTGGCGTCGCAGTATGATTACAACCCGGCTGCAGGAACTGCAGAACAGCTACTCTTTTATGAACGCCACCTACTTCAATCTAGTTTGGCTCTATACAATAATCTATATCGTGCATTTCTACTGCCGCATCTCTAGCGGCACAGCACCACATCCAACAGGGCAAGAAAAGGAGGGTTCTGAGCAGGATTCAGCTTATCACTTACCGGTGGGTCGAGCACTATCAGCTGCAAATCAAACACAGAAAGAACAGTCCCATTAGAATAGGGGGGTGCAGAGGCAGGGGGACCGGTTATATGCCTAGGTGTGCGCAGAGAGGGAAAACACTAGGACAAACCCCTATTCCCAGATCAGCCCCTCACAGCAGCGTGAAAACGAACGGTCCAAAGGGCGCATCCAGCTGTTTTGCTAATGTGATGGAAGGAACAAGCTTATCGCCGCGCTCTGCCACGCAGAGGTCTGGTCCGCGGCCAGCAGCACCGCAGGCTGCTCTGGCTGGCCTGGGAGCGGCTTGTGGCTTTGGTCCTCGTGCCCTGAAGGAATTGCCTCAGCCTGCCTTAAGGCAAAGTCATTTCCTTAACGCTTGTGATGCAACTCGAAAGCACTTACCAACATGCCATGCAGAGGAAGATGTCCATGAATTTTGAATTGATTTGTCCCTGTAACCCCTTTGCTTGTGTAGAGTAACATATCTGAGAACTGAAAAAGGCAGGGAGAATAGAGTCAGCATTCTGAAGACAGCAGGTAGGGCCAAGTATTTTTTGACATCTTTTTAAAAATCTGTTGCTTAAAGGCCACCGTAGACACATGAAACCTCACCATTTCTGAGTCTATTTGGCCTACTTTCCTTAAAACCACTCTTTTGTTTACTTACAAGAGAGGCAATTCATTTTTAAAATACTGTTACAACTGTGTGCCATGAAGGAAACAAGCTGAACAGAGGCTAACGTCACAGTCACACCCTAACTAAAAATCCCTCAGAGTGAGTTTTCAGGTCTGACTGCTGATCTTCACCACAAGCACATGAAAACACACTTTCACAACAACTTTGTCTTGAAGTCTTTGGGTTTATGAAAACCAGAAGCAACACCCACCAGAAAGAACATCCGCTGCTGTAAACCCTTCTTAGTGAGCTTGTACAAGCAACCTTCCCGGATAAATTCCTGCAGCGGAAAAGAGAATGTTAGGCAAAGCTTGATCTTTCCCAAACACAGAGAATTTTAACGGTTCATTTTTTTCATCCCAGAGTATACAGGTGTTGATTGGTGCCCAGCAACGATTGCTAATAGATTTGTTAAACACCAGATGACACCCTTCCTTCTGTTTTGTAACATGAATCAGCTCCTTGCCGCAGCCAGCATTTAAATCAATGAAGCAAGAGAAGGAAAAGGAGCAGAGTTCCTGTTGGACACCAGCAGTTCACCTGTCACACTTCCATCCCACTGCAGTGATTGCCATAGCATCCCAAAAGCTCCTGTACTTATGCTCAGTATATCTATTCAAAAACAAAGAAACAAAAAACCAAGCAGGAAACCAAACACACTGCTAGAAAAACCGAGTCACCGGTACCAGTTTTGCCCAGTGACATGGCTCTCGCCATCGCTACTTTCTCCGTGCAGTCTCATTACACAGAGATTGCATCAGACGGACATAAGCAGACCCGGCAGTGCATTTCCTATCGAGTACATGACATACTGCTTCCCGCTCAAACACAGAGCACCGCACCCCAGCGCAGCCAGTATCTGCTGTACTGGAAACACGTAACTGTAGCCAGAGTCTAAGCAGAAGCATTTTTGATCTATTCCCTAGGACACCCCTAAAACCTCCATGGGACCTACTATGAAGACAGTAATACACAGCCTTCACAGTCGTTCCATGAAACAGAGAGGCAGTGATGGCAAATACATGGTTGAAAGGCACTTCCTTGGCCATAAAACCAATAAAGGCTCTAAAAGCTAAGCCAAGGTACTTACCCTCCCGGGTGCCGTCAAGTTATCGATACCGATCAAGTCGTGCTGCAGCTCCGTCAGCTTCTGGAAATTCTCCAGGCGGATGAGACTGTGCTGCAGCTGAGATGTCATTTCTGTGACTTCCTTCAGCGCATCTGTAAGGAAAACGGCACCGAGGGGATCAGAACAGAGCAGGCAATCCCAGGCCACCAGTTTCATCCCTGGAAAATGGAATCTGAAGTTTATAGCCAGATTTAGAATAGAACAGAATAGTTTGGTATTTTACAGCTACCTACGGAGACTAGCAAGCAACTTCATAGCGTTTACTGTGCTTCCGGAGATTATTGCGTATCTCAGATTTTGTGCCTGTAGGAAGTATTTACCACATAGCCAGAAGTAACTTAAAAAATTAAAAGCCAACTATTTCTGCCAAAGATTACTTTATAAATGAAATGTACTATGTAAGCTTTTGACACTGCAAAGCAATTATTTTTTCGTCACATTTTTGCTTATAAATGACAAAGAGTTCCTAAAAAAACGACTTTATTTTCCTGCTAAAACAGGGAACAAGAAAAGGACTAATTTTCCAGCTTTGGTTGAAACATTAAGATCCATCAAGATAACCATGAGAAAAACGCTTTCTGAAATGCCAGAAGAAGTATTTGTTCTATGCAAAGAGAACAGTCTACATCTAAGTTATCTTTTGCATTTTCCAGATTAGCAGTTAAGGCACTTTTCTTTCTATTGCAGAAAGCTTCGGAGCCCTGCACCAGAGCATGGTAACAGTAGTGAAATCTAGTACCAAAACCTGAAAGAAAAACAAAGTTATTTTTAAAATGTAAGCTAAACATTTTTATTTTTTTTTAATTAAGCTGCCCTCTGCCAGTTTTCTGCTGTTCTACTTGGTATATTCTGGGTTGGGGGTTTTTTTTCAGGATATTTAAAGTATTCACTAAGCAGTCGTGTTTTCAGCATATTTCTCAGAGCTGCACGCAAGAGTCAGAGAGGTCCTGAACGGAGAAAAAGCTTTTACATTCAGTTTGTAGATGTAAAGCTTGTCTCCCCCAGGGTACGGGCAAAATTTTGTATGTACACGAGAATGGGTTTCTAGCACGGATGCAGCTGAGCGCTCACTCACTCCGGCAATCGGCAAAGTCCCGGTGCTCTGCCGTGTAGTGCTTGCAAAGCCTCCCCAGGATCAGCTTGTAGTGCATCAGTCTCTGGATTGGCTTGAGCAGAAACGTGTTGAGGGGCAGGTAGCAAACCTTCTGCAGCTCAAACTCCTTATACACCGCTTCCAGCTTCTTTAGGCGTTTAGTTGCTTTCTCCAGTTCTGTCAGGACCTCGTCATGTTTCTGCAGATAACTGGTAAACTCCTGTTGAATGGTACAAAAAATTACTCGGATCAGAGGAAAACAGTCTTTAATAGATTTCACAGTGAATAAGAAAAAGCGTCCGCTCCCCGCTCTGCTTTTGTCTCTGGCCACGATTATATAATCCAAGACTGTATGTACTGTCACAAATACTGACAAAACCAGCATTAACAACATTATAGGTTTCAATGGCTTAATTTAAAAAAAAAAAAAAAAGTATTAGAGTTATTTGCTTGATTGTTCTCTGTTCACTATTTATCACAGCCGTGGCTCTGCGTGCGTCCGACAGGAGCAGCTGGCTGCACCACCCGTTAATACTTTGCCATTCTAAGACAATTCTTGTCGATTATTGACTTTTTTTTCAAGTCAGGAGGGGCAGAAGTGAGCTGAGAGGGTTGTCTCATCTAGGTTTATCTAGTAAAGAAACTAGCAGGCAGCTCCCAGTGGGGGTCTGTGCGGCACTATGCCGATGTCTGCCGGGATCGTCAGATACAGGGAGAGCCGACACTCGGAGCACAGCCCCACGCTGCTGCGCTTCCATTCAAGCCACTGGTTTGCGTGGAATAATTACTCCACTTCCACAGCACAAGTGTAACTGTTCCACAAAGGCACTCTACTCCAAATAAAGGTGACTGCGTTTCAGAAGAAACTACCCTGCAGTTAAAAAAAAATTTCTATTTTGGAATTAAGCGACCTTATGAAACAGTGCCTCCACGGGGGAGAGTTCAAGTTGTGCAAATATAGGAGAGACTAACTAAATGATTTTTCTTCATCTTCTGCTGAAAAACCAATAAACAAACAACCTTTCCTCAAGGTAAATGTAGGTGGTTAAATAAGCAACAGTGGTATAAAGCCTTGCTGCAAATTTTTTATTACGTTTTCTTTTTAATTTGTTTATCAACAATAATTGTTTGCAAGTCACTTCAAGTTTAGTGGAAATACTAAACCTTGAACTCTCATCCTTGACAAAAGGAAAAAAAAAATGACTCAACAATCCTGAGATTCCATTATTTTAATCCTTTATCTACCTTTAGAGTATGCATATTCCTGAGCATGACATCTCCAATGCGTTGATAATCTCCTTTCACATGAGCATTGGTTTTCCCTTCCCTGAAACACACATAAGAAAATGAAATAAGAAGGCGTAGTACGTGGGAGATCAAGAAATTTCCATTTCCTCCCTCCGCCTTCCCCTGGACTTCATGGCAGAATCTTTAAGAAACGCTTCCCGGGTAGCTGTGTATTTTAAGGCCTGTTTTAGTGAAGGGAAGCGGGACTAACATTAATGCCTCCTCCATCCCTTTTTAGCCACTCGACATTCCCATTTCACTGTTCAGGTTGAACACTTGGTACAGTAAATACAGAAGCTGCATGAAATAACAAACATAAAGCCATGCTTAGAAAACTAAGGAATAGAAATGAATTTGTGTGAAAGTCTAGTTTGGAATTTAACCTCTCAGACTTCTGAATAAATGTCATAACATGATCCCATCTGAATTTACAAATTTATTTTTGTTTGTACGTCATTTACATTAACCCCCTCCTTTTGAACGGTAATTAGATTCTCATATATTACCTCTCAGGTCAGGAGAAAGTAATGCAAAGGTTAAAAGACTAAAGACATGCTCTTTGAAATCAATTGTGCTGCAACTGAACTTTAAGATTAATTACCAAAAAACGTTTCTTAGATTTTCACCCGGAGATTCATTAACCAGGTGGTGTTGAAAAATACACACACAACCTTTTTGACCTTGTGTTCCTTCTCTTTTCTAAGGCTACATAGACAACAAATTATATTAACGGTTGGACTCAATGATCTGAAGGTCTTTTCCAACCCAAATGATTCTGTGATTACAAAAGCCGTGGTCTGGTGTACAATCTATATGGCTACAGGATATTATGTGCAAGGGAGCGCTTGAAAAATGGCCTTTGCAAAACCTATTTAGTCATTTTATTAAAATATTTTTCCCTTAATTCTATTTAAGCAGAAATACCAGTTCAAATATAGATTAAGTACGGTTGTGATGGGAGGACGTAGGAAAAGGTCCCGCAGCTCGCTGCCCACGCGCTGCACTATTAACGCTTACCAGAGCGACAGCCTTTGCTCAATCTCTTTCAGAAAGCCTCGATGAAACTCATAAATCGGGTCGATGTTAGAGAAGAGTAATGTCATCAGGCCCTCTGGCATAGCGTTCTCCTTGATGACTGCGCTGCGAAACCACTGCCGGAAAAATCATAAACGATAAGTGTTTCTATTTAAGAAATTCATCACTAGAATACAAATTTCTGCTCCTGCAGCGATGGGGGAAGAGAAAGGGTGTGCACAGGGTAACAGCAGGAAGGAAGGAGAAACATTTAGGGAAGATGGAATCTGGGAAAGATGAAAAGATGTAATTTCTTTCCTTGCCAAACATTACAAGTATGAGGTTTATTATTGGTTCTGGGCGTGTGTTTCCTAATGCAATGATGAGATGGCTGGTAACGGCTCTAAATCACAGTCAATTACCGAGTGGCTGCCACAGCTGATGTTACACCACTGCTTTCACTTCAACGCAGATACAACTGCTCTTTCATACAACCTGGAGCCCTGTGCAAGACACTCAGCAGCTGAAGACATCTTGCTGCGTGTCACATACTGCACTTTTTTAGCGCTTTCGGTTCCCTGCTTTCTGGCAGGGACGGGAGTATTACAAAAATCCTCTGAGGTGCCAGATGTTCCCCCATCTTTTAGGGGAAGAGCTGGGAAGCCTGTAGGAGGAATTTGAGTGAGATGGTGCTCACTGAGCTGGCAGAGAATACCTCAGCTGAAGACAGACAGCAGTAAGGGACTCAAACTTCTTTTTGATGAAACAAAAACAGTAGCTTATAGAAATGCAACAGTCACAGTGTGCAAACCTGGAGTAAAGGAACAAAAAATTCTTAAAGAAAGAGTTGGAAACTCAAGCTGTCCTCCAAACAAGGACTCACTTCTCTTACTCTGGGTGAAAGAGGGGAAAGAAAAAGCAGCAACAAAAAAAAGACAAAACTCCTCAAACCCCTATGGATCCTTAATACCCTTTGCAACTTTCATCGGCTCTCACGATGTGAGAGCACAAAGAGAAAAGCTTCCCAAGGAATACCGCAGAGGTGACGGCTGGATTCTAAGCAGAGCTGACAGCAGTGACTATCATTGAAGCTGAATGCAAAACATTTTTAGGCTGCCCCTGTTCACAATTTTCAGAGTGAAAGTTTGCCTAAGACATCGCAATGACATGTGATGTAGCTGTTGGAGCCAACGATACAAGTCCAGAGAAGGTATCTGCTCTCCCACGTGAGAACCTAGAGAACAAGGAAGGTAAGCTACATGGCTCATGGATTATGCTTTATCATAGGACATCCTTCTGCTACCTGGAAGAAATTCCAAGTTTTTCCAAATTAACAATTACAAATCTGTTAAGGAAAAGCATTAAAGAAAGTTAAAAACCCTTACCACTGTAATAACTTCCAGGTCCTTTAAATACGTCCGTTCTGTAGCAAGAATCTCCTTTGCTATGAAGTATGCCTTGTCAGTTGGATAGCGCTGAAAGAATACAGAGTAATCAACAGGTATTAAAATATAAACGCTCTATTTATTGCTAAGCACAAGCTCAAACCTTACATACATTTCCCCTTGCTGCATGCAAATGGAGCACGTTGATCACTAACAGGGCATCTCTGTGTTCAGTACTGTATTCTCAAATACTGACTTTACTATAAAATACTAAATAATCTAAAAAAGATTACTAAAAAATAACATCATGAACTTCCATTTCAAAATCAAGGGAGCACTTTAGAAAAATATGGAAACAGTTATTCCAGATTTCCTGGATTTTAAACACTTCTCTAATCGAATGGAGTACAGCAGATCCGCAATACAGGCCTTTTCCAGAACTATTCTATTTCTACTCGCAGCTTTTACCCAAATCCCTTGAAGATCATATTAGTTAAGAAAACACAAAAATCAAACTACAGCAGTTGTTGGCTGCATGGTTGCTCCGGGGCTGCTATTTAAAGAAAAGAGAAGACAGAATGGACATGGAAGCACAAAGGAATGAAACGGTGAAAAGATATGTTCTGCAGCTGCAACAAACCACAGCAGAGTTAGCCTGAAAATATACATCATTAAAAATCACATAAATAATATTAAGGAATTAATCACATTTCACACCAAGATGCTGCTTTGCCTCCTCAGCTCGCTATGCCGTGACGCAGTTTTGTGCCAATTCCTTGCCTGGTGAAAATAAATGACAGCAAACCCATTTGAGTTGCGTGAAAATCTGGCCTTCTCCATCTTTGTCCCTCTTGAGGGTAATACAGCTTTGAAAATTATTTCTCCCTTTTCCTTGTACGTACCAAGTTAATAAAAAATTCTCTTTTGAGAGATGCTTTGAGATGCCCTCAGCACCACCAGCACAGCTACTCAGTGCTTCCAAATGCTCCATCTCAATATTGCTCATGGAGGAAACGTTCCTGGTTGCTCAGGAATATATTCACTGAGTCCATCCTAGCCACACAGAACCCCTGGAAGTATGTATCCCCAAATAATTAATTTTGAGAAACTGTCTAGGCTCTTTTCAGGTTATTTTATGTGAGCTACTGTAGCCGCCCCCCTCAGGGTACCAGAGGACATACTTCCTTCTGTTCCCTCCATAGCCATCCTCTTAACTTTAACGTCCCCGTCTCAGGTACCAGGTGTCAGGGAAAGTCCTACCCAACCTTGAATTCAGGTATTTTTTATTTTTCCTTGAGCTACTTACCTGGCTGTAGCCTCATAAACCCTCAAAAATGCTGTTGAACCTCACTGGGCATCCTTCTCAAACAGCCTCTGCCCAAAGGGTATGACATCATTTCTCTGACCTCACTGGAGGTGACACAGCTCATCTCACCTGTCCTGAAAGACCCTGTTTATAAACCGACGGAACGACACACGCTAGCTAGACTATAACTTCAGCAGTCTCTTACAGGGTATGAGAATCATTGCTAACAGATACGGGGTTTCCGTGACACAGCTCTGTGTACGACAACTCCCGGGCTCTGCACTGGATGCTATAGCGCACGACGTCCATAAGGGATGGACTGATACGGGAAAAATAGAGAGCTTCCCCACGGCAAAGCAAAGCTGCGTTATAGAATTAACCACAGGCTGCGACAAGAGTAGATCACAGGGAGCCTCGGCTCTGTAGCCACGGCAGAAATGACCCTGCTGCGAGCTCTGCGCAGCATCACCGCACACATGCGCATCCGCTGCGTTCGTCCCTCTCCTCAGCATCGCCTCTCCGCTCTGTGGACTCCTCGGCAGCCTCCCAGCTCACCTGGACCTGCCACCACCTCGTACCCACCTAAAGCAGCGGCTTAAAGAGTTGCCCTCAAGCGATGTACGTCATCTAGTATAGTCTCGAGAACTCTGGAGAGGACCCTGCCTGTCCCCAGCTCAAACCTTGTGCTTTGATCCTCATTGAGTGCTTTTTCCCCATTCTCAAAAATATTTTTCTGGATTGTCTCTTCCTTAAAAACTTACAGAGCATGAAAGCGTGTGAAAACACACCATGCCCACAACCCTGCTCTTTTCATAGCCTGAACGGACCACCTTTCTCATCACCTTCGAGCACTTCTGCAGGTTTTCACTTTATTCTCCAGCTGACTGCTTGCTAGCTTGAGGCACAGAAGATGCTTTTCATTTCCCAAGCATCTTTTCTTCCTTTCTCCCTCCCATCTTCACCATCATTTTCTGTTCACTCTCTGAAGTTCCTGCTGCTTGCCAAATTGCTCCCTGCTGAAATTTTGTGCCCTTTTCTTTTTTTTTTTTTTTGGTTAGCACCAGTCCTAACTGAATCCCCTGTGCTGAGCCCTGGCAGTGGCTGCCAGGCAGACCCTGCACCAGCAGCACTGAAAAGCGGCACGGCTGTCGCAGTGTAACAGGGACCCTGCCGAACACCTTCGTTACTGGTCAGGCACTGCAAGAGGAAAGAAAAGCAATCCATGCCTGAAAAATTTAAACACAAGAACTCTCTGAAGAGGCAGTCTGCTTCCAAAGTCCAAGGAAAATGCTCCTATAGCCAGAGGCAAACATCCCCACTTGGAAAAAGTAGTGTTTCACCGTATTACGTACGCACAGTCTCACCTGGAAACCTTCCAACATTCACTAGATGCAGCTACACCAGCTCGTGTCAAGTGAAGAGCTCTACTCGGAACTAATAAAGGCCAAAAATAAAGGACTATGAGACTAGGAAAGACTTTCCTGCCTGCCTTGTACCCAGATCACAAAACTATCAAGTCTAGCAATAAACAAAGGAATAATGATTCCATGCACACACAAGTGCTTCACTTCGCACTTCAAAGACGAGGCTTCAACAGTGTTTGAAACAACTCTGGGTGGGGGGGAACTCACCAAAAAACCCACACCAAAAGAGTCCAGCTTCTACGCACTTTTCAAGTGGATTGCTACAACCGACCTCCGCTAGAAAAGCAACAGGGAGAAACCTACCAGTAAGATGGAGGAAAACCACAGTGACTTAAAAAGTAACGAAAGCCCTTCAGCTTTCTAAAGGTTTCAGTGCAGCAACAGCAGCGTCACAGCAGCACGGAGCGGGAAGCACACGCTGCAAGAGTCGAAGAGTTTGCTGGAGAGTTTACACATAAATGCCCTGATTAACCAGGTGGAATTACAGCGGCATCAGTACCCTTAAAATCAGAGCTCTATTAACAGAGGTAGTGTAAGATTACATTTTTCTTGTACAATAAAGCTGTAAAACTGCTGTGAGATTTACCTTGGTCAAATTTAACCAATTTACCATTGATTTCCGCCTGGGTTTGTTTCACTTAAAATACTGTCTTCGAATGGACATCGAAGCCTCGGAAGTCTCAGAAGCTGACCAAGCTTAAGACCAATTACAATAAAAAAAGTTCCCTTCCAGGATTCTCACTTTAATAAATTAGTTTCAGTCTGAATGAGAACTCAAGTTGCTGAAATATCAGACTTTGCAGAATGAGGCAGAAAGGATTTGGCTTCAGCGTTTAGGACAGGTAACGCAGTCACTGCTTGTTATTTCCAGGCTATACTATGCCTGCTACACGAGAGGAAGGATTTAAAAAAAAGAAAACTATTGAAAACTAATGGTAGAGTGATCTGTCAAAGCTATAAACTGTACCTCAAAAAATCTAAATGATATGAGGAGGCTCAAAGTTGGGGTTAGGTAGCTGGAAACAACCCACAGAGTTGGGTTGTTTCCATCTCAACTCCCAGCTTTTGGTTAAACCTTCCTCTCTCCTGCAAGCACTTACTCATACTACGTTCACACCATGGGTGGTTCATAACAGCGTCGCACGATCTGACTTGGTTATTTGGGGTCTCCAGGAGAGGAGTGCCTGGAGGATTGTCCTGCCAAGAGCTGCTTGTGTCTCTCATGCCACAGCACGTGGCTCCACGGAAGATCTCAGAAAGGTCCCTTAGCGTTCAGGAGCAATCACGGGAGAAGCGAGCTTTGGAAGCACTAAATTCAGACTGCCTTTGCTCATGGTGAGATTTCTGTTATGTTCACTGAGCAGCTAAGAATCAGGATGGCGCAGAGATCTCCAGATCAACTGAAATGAAACAAGAGTGAGCAAGCTTGCACCTGCTGGCACCACAAAGTACCCAAAGACATAGTGAAGACACCCCACAGCACGGGCTTGTGACCCTCTTGCCTGAGGATCCTGACAGAGGTAAGAGAACCAGAACATTGGATGGGGAAGAGCAGGAGTAAAGAGCACACAAGGTAGTTTCTTCTTTGAGGCTGTGCAGAAAACTATAGTCAGTGTGGCACTGGCTCCATAAGGAACTGAGTTTGGACGATGGAGCCTTCCTTGCGCTGTAATGGAAGGTTCTGGATCCTTCTCAAGTACCAGAGTCAACAAACCTGGCTGCTTGCTTTCTCTGCAAGCGGGCAAGGCAAGGGGAGCAAAGCAGCTTGCAGAAAAACAGCCACAAAAGTCTGCTCTTAGGCAGACTTTATCTTAACGGGAGAAACACAGTGTTCTGTGGTGTGCAGTTTCTCAGATACTACATACCATGCCCCTACAAAGGCAAAGTCTAGTCATTTGTTATCCACATCTGAAAAGCAGTCAAAGAATGCACGTGTCAATGTATGCATACACACACACAGTTATTTCTCCCAAGTGCATCTAAATGCTTGGAGTCATTGCTTAAGAAAGAGGAGCTGGCTGGACTAGAAGATCTCAAGAGGTCCCTTCCAAGCTCAGTGACTCTGTGGTTGCAGACTGTGACAGCTGGCAACCGCTGTGAAAGCCTGATAACACGGTGCACTGCGCAGAAAAAAGAGAATCTGAATCACACGCTGACATCTGGTCATCTCTGTCATTTTGGAAAAACTGTGGAGGCATACGAAGCCACTCCTCACCGAAGCACACAATCAGACGTCAGTATGAAGCAGTACGTCAGCTTTGCCACACAGACCAGAGGAGGCTGGCTGCACAAAGTGCGTAAGACTCTGGAGAAGCTCCTGCGATACCTTGGTCAGAATTTGTGGACTGCCACCACTTAGTTCACCTTTCAGAAAGGCTCTGCAGCATTCCAGTGTGCAAAGGGGTACCGACAGAGATGATGCTCTGGGGCAGAGAGGTCTTGCTCGGTGGTGCTGAAGCACAGACCGAGGAGCTGAAGCTCATGTCTCAAGGCCTGAAGGTGAAGCGGCCTCCAGAACACGAACAATTTATAATTAGGATTACCTGAGCAAGCAAGGGTGAGCCCTGAGCTCTACATGGGGATGAAGAAAGCTCCACATTGTAAAATGCACCTCCCTCAACTTTGCAGCTTTCCGTGGTGACGTTGGGGAGTTCACAGGTAAGGCAACCAGTGCTTACTGGTGGAAAGAAAGGAAAGCAGGCTGGGCTAAGGGTCAGTACCTAGACATAAGCACATCTTGTAGACCCACAGTCATTCCTGCTTTGAGATTTGTTGCACCCACAAAAGTCAGAGGTATTTTCGCCTCCCTCTTTTCAGAAAGCAAGCATCAAGCTTCTGCAAAGCCAGGGCATTGTCAACCTCTCACCAGACAGAAGAGTCAGCCATGGAGAGGGCAGCTCCAATAATACCATCAGCACTGCTGAACAAGCCAGTGACTCACTGGATGTAAGAGGATGCACCGTGATGCTTGCTGCTGAATCCCAGACTGGTCGGGGTTGGAAGGACCTCTGGGGATCATCCACTCCAACCCCCTGCCAAAGCAGGATCACCCAGAGCAGGTTGCACAGGATCACGTCCAGGTGGGTTTGGGATCTCTCCAGAGAAGGAGACTCCACAACCTCTCTGGGCAGCCTGTCCCAGGGCTCAGTCACCCGCAGAGGGAAGAAGTTTTTCCTCGTGTTCAGGTGGAACTTCCCGTGTTCCAGTTTGTGCCCGTTGCCCCTGGTCCTGTCACTGGGCACCACTGAGAAGAGTCTGGCCCCTTCCTCTTGACACCCACCCTTTAGATATTCAGATCCCCTCTCAGTCTTCTCTTCTCCAGGCTAACCAGCCCCAGCTCTCTCAGCCTTTCCTCATTGACGTGGTTTAGCCCTAGCCCCAGCCCCAGCCCCAGCCCCAGCTGAGCGCCATGCACCGCTTGCTCACCCCTCCCCCAGCGGGATGGGGAGGAGAACGGAAAAACAAGGGCAAAGCCTCGAGGGTTGGGATAAGGGCAGTTTACTGGGACAACAAGGGAGAGGGAAACAATCAATCAACAACAGTGCTGATAACAGATAGTAACAATGGGTGATAACAGAGAACCCACAACGGACTGACCTGACTGCTCAGCCCGTCCTGGAGCCACCCCGAACCCGCCCCTGCCTGACCAGCCCCCTTTTATGGTGAGCATGACATCCCATGGTATGGAATAGCCCCCGGCCAGCTTGGGTCACCTGTCTTGGCTCCTTGGGAAATTAACTCTATCCTCACCAGAACCAGGACACTCATACCAGAGATGCTCCAGTCCCCTCCTCATCCTCACAGCCCTCCGCTGGACTCTCCCCAGCAGTTCCCTGTCTGTCTGGAACTGGGGAGCCCAGACCTGGACACCCAACTCCAGGTGTGGCCTCACCAGAGCAGAGGGGGAAGAGAACCTCCCTCACCCTGCTGGCCACGCTCTTCTCAATGCCCCCCAGGTACCACTGGCCTTCTTGGCCACGAGGGCACACTGCTGGTCACGGAGAGCTTGTCCACCAGGACTCCCAGGTCCTTCTCTGCAGCGCTGCTTCCCAGCAGGTCAACCCCTAACCTGTACTGGTGCCTGGGGTTATTCCTCCCTAGGTGCAGGACCCTACACAAAAGCTGAAGTTGAGGTCAGGTCCTCTACAACACGAGAGAAGAACCCTCAGGACCATTCCAAAGGTCCTGTTATGATTAGAAAGAATGGCTTGGAGGACCAACGTATGGTGAGATGGACCAATAAGACGCTAGTGAGACTGTGTGGAAAGTAAGGAACCTAAGAACACACCTTATGTATTAACTAATGTTAGCTCTGTGCTATTCTCTACGCTGGTAAATTAAATTATTTCAGAATATGTTTTTATTAATGACACAGACAGCACAGTCCAGTGAACTGACACGGGTTAAACATGACAGTATTCAGCACAGACAAGGTCAGGTTCAATGCCACTGCGTGACTCAATTTTTCATTACTGAATGAGCCAAAGGCAACCGATTTCCAGACTTGACAGCCACCTCCCCCAACAGCCTTTCAGCGTACCACCCTGGCGAGAATCACCTCGAACAATTCACCTGCTTTGGAGTGTCCTTTCCATAGTCTCAGCACAAAGACAAGAGGTTTCTACATTCTGATATAATAGCTACAGCCCAAAAGGCGCCAAGCACACCGCTACCGTTTTACATCAAATACGTATCAACTGTTTCCCCCAAACTGCTCACCCCAGGAAGCCATGTCTCTTACAATATCTCAAGTTGGAAGGGACCCATAAGGATCACCGAGGCCAACTCCCGGCTCCTTGCAGGACTGCCTGACGCTAAATCATATGACTAAGAGTGTTGCCCTTGAACTATGACAGGCTTGGTGCCGTGACCACATCCCTGCGGAGCCTGTTCTGATGACCGACCACCTTCTTAGTGAAGAACCTTTTCCTAATGTATAATCTGAACTCGTTTCCACTCTGGGGTACAAAAGGCAGATTTTGAGCAGAGCTCCCCACCGCACGGGGGCCCTTGACAGCGGTTCCTGCTCAGACGGTGGGAGGTGGTCCCGGCACCAAGCAGGAGGTTGTCGCAGATGCCAAGACCACCCCTATGCCAAGTGGGCAGTGGGGACTCCTGCCATAACAGTGAGATAAACAGACCCAACCGAACCTCCAGCACTGCAGTTTTCCACGCTAACCACCAAGCACATCTGTTCTACCACAAAATATAATGCAATCAACATTTAGTGACCAGAAAGCACAGCTCCTCACCTGAAACCATCACTTTTTTCATCACGTAAATTCCCAGTCGTGTCATCTTACCTTACGTTTCATTTCGTCATCCTCTTCTATCCTGGCACCGCCAGCATCGCTAAGGACAGGGCTCAGAAGAGGAGATGAACCCTGGCCAGCTGCGTTCAAGTTCACCTGAAACGCCGGGTTCAAGCCCAGGGGGCTCTTCAGCACGAGGGAAGAGAGCTGAGGATGCTCCACTGGGAGGCCTGGGTGGGAAGAGAACAAGAGATGGAGTAAAAAGGAGAGAAAATGGTTTCAAAGAGAGCACATCTAAGATGATTACCCACTGTTACTGTAAGCCATAATTGCAAACTCACATTGTTAAAAAAAAAAGGCAAAAGAAAAGAAAAACAAAAAAAGGCATGTATCTCCAGACTTAAGCGCAAATCTCAAAGCAAACGGAGTGTTCCCCGCAACCCAGCTGTTACGCGGCAGCGCAGTAAGGACAGACACCTCTACGACTGCATTTAAAGAAAGGATAAATTGTTCAGCGTCTAGGAAAAAGTGCTCAATTCCTCCTGGATTTCGTGAAGTAGCAGCAAGGTTCGTAACACAGGATTAGACTGCAGTAACAAGAATACAGCTTTTAATTTTTCCTTTTGAAAATAAGAATTACTTTTCACCCCAGGGAAAAGCTAGGCCAAAGCATTCCACTACTGTTCACTCCAGAAAAAAAATCTAGAAGACCGAGATTGTTAAAAATACATTCAGAAACCAGCGAATCTCCAAAATTGTACCAGCGGGCGAGGAAAACAGATTGCTATACAAAAAGGGACCATGCAAGAGATTTCATTCCTGGCTATTATAAGTATAGGAATAGAATAATCTACCGATCTCAGAGGAAAACAATTTTGCAACACTGAGTATCAATTGGACGGACACAATCCTCTTGCACAGCAAAGCCTGTCTGAAGCAGGAGTAACATGTGCTGCTTGGCTTTAGATTATTAATTGTCAATTTTTTTTTATTTTTTTTACATTATTATTTCATTTGTGATCTTTAGAGATTTCTGACCTACAAGGCACCAGCACAGCGAATTTAAGCCTACGGGCAGTAGCTCCTCTCCCCTGCAGACACCCCTCGGGGGGTCACTGCTCAAGCAGCTCTGCTTTTTGGGACCAAACGAAGGCAACAGACACTCCAATTACTCGCACTACACCCACAAAATCCCTACCTAACCTCACCTATTTTTTTTTCCCCTGATCTTCCCTATGACAAAGAGACAAGCTTTGTGAGATCGGGTGACTGAACGGGTACCAAGCACTTCAGCGTCTACCGCTTTCACCACGCTGCTCAAACACTCGGCCACGCTTGCAACCCTCCCCGGCGTGATTTGTTGTGCGTTACAAGCAGAAAGCCAGGGCTAAATCACCTGACCGAAGGCAAACAGAAAAATCAACAGCAAAGTCAAACACGCCAACTCATCCATTCCCAGACTACTTAGAAATCATCCCAAAAGGCTTTAAAAAAAAAAAAAACAAACAAACCAAGACAAACCAAAACCGAAACCCCCCAGCCCCTGTGGCTATCCAGTATCTCTCGACAGGCCCAGGGCACACGTGCTGAAGGAGAAGGAGTTTGGAGCTTTTCAATTCACTACTGGCAGGAGCGGCTGGTGCTCTCCGGCTCAGGAAGCAAAACCGCGGCAAGGCGCCCGGCAGCGGGACAATGGCGAGGGAGCCCAAGCGCGTATTTTCACACTGACAAATGCAGGAAGCTAAACAGTGCTGCGCTCGGTCACCTGGAAGAGATTCAGACCGTCGAGGCTGCGGAGTTAACTATTAATACACTAGTCAAGCACAGGCATTCTGGAGCGGATTTTTGTTTCTGCCTGAGCATTTTCTTCACTCCCAATGCTTTTAATATTAGCCGGGGAAAACAACAACGTCTGGCATTTGTTTCACCGATCAGGGGACAGGAGTTTATTGGAAGTTTGCTTTTACATGTCAGGGATGCTGAAACAACAGCTGAAAAACAAATAAGCTACAAGCTTACAGGGGTGAGGAGCTTCTTTAAAGCCTTGGAACTTAATGCAACGCAGTGACACGTTCCAGAATTTGTAACTTGAATTGCTTCTGAACAGGGCAAATGTTCAGAGACAAGGGGAGCGAAAGGGATATAACTTGCTACAAACTCCACTGCCTGCCTACGCCAATCGAGTTGGTGTAGTTTTTGTCACCTCCAACAGACACCGGCATTAAATGCGTTTCAAACACTTGCTCACTTCTATCTGACAGCAAGAACCCTGTTGCCCGAAGCCAGAGCGATTTATGAAAACGAGAGGCAGGTTCAGCTTCTCGAGAAGCCAGAAACAACAAGCAGAACCCGCGCTGCTGAAAGCACAGGGCTTCCTCTCGCCCCCAGCCTGGGGCAAATGCCGGTCCTTCCTGGGGGCGGTTCCCCTGGGATGAAGGCAGGACGGAATTCAGGAAGGAGCTGTTAGAGCTGCAACTTGTAACAGGCTGTCAACTGAAACGGCAAACTCTGCAAAGGCACTTTCCGAGGTTAACGTGACTTCCAAAATTTGTCTTTTCTAGGAAGGGCTATAAAACGTCACGGAGCAGCTCGGGTTAGCTTTTTTGCTAACGTTTGTTTAAACATTTGATATAAACTCAACATCTTGGCAGATGACGTTACAAGCGTGTACTGAAATTTTCATTCTTGTAATCCAACAGTATCTCTCCACCAGAGCAGCAAGGGGGGAGCTCCCAGTCAAGCAGGGAAGATGTACAGATCTCTGTTCTCCCAGGGAAGGGCGGTAAAGGAAGAATCCATGCAACAGTTGGAGCAAGAGTTACTGCTTTCCACAGCTCTTCAGTGTAGAAAACTCCCGATTAGGTAGAAACACCGGTGCAAAGATCAAGACGCATGAATGATTTCCTCTGACATCAAACCCTGGTGCACTGAGGTCTCCCCTGCCCCGCAGCCAGCAGCATCCTCCAGGTACACAAAAAAAGAATCCCTCGTATTCTTTGCGAGGGATGTTTCCACGTTTCAGCACTCTGCACGAAGAGAAAATTTGTTCTCTGCATGCAAGTCATAAAACAAACAGCCCAAATCATGAAGCCTTGCTGTAAGCAGGAGCCAGAGTTTCCATGCCATGACATGGATATTCAACGATGTAAGCCAGACCCTCGCACACACGACTGCGTTCTGGACGTGACAAATTTCTGCTTTCACATCACACACAAAGGCACTTAATGCAACATCAGAAAATGTGGAAGTTCAGTGTAATGTTCCACATACTCAATGGTCTTGAAGAAAACTAACACTTCTTAGTTAATTACACTATGTAGTTATAACCATCTATCCATAAGCAAACCAACCCACAGATTCATAAACAGACCAGCACACATATAATTGGAAAAGAATAATAAAATAATCAAGTTGAACAGTAAAACATTGCAAAAGCACCGTAGTTTGCGTGAACACAGCTATGGACTTCAGCAAGGATGCTAGCTGATCTCTCATGGCTACTGTAGAGTATTGTCAGACTGGTTTATTATGGTTTATGCTGCCTCCTCCGTTGTCCAGGTATAAAAATGCAAAAGCCTCTATCTAATATATAAAACTATGACTTCATACAAATGTTTGTCCACTCTACTTTTTACTGAGAGCATCTTCAGTGTATACAGATGTGAAGGTTCATACTCAAGTTGAAAAAGAATTATCTTTAGAATATTATACAAAACCAGTCATGAGAAGTTCATTATGGGATTACAGAAAAACCTTGAAGCCAGCTGCTGTAGCCATGACCTTACCTGGTATTTTCTTCAAGAGTTCGTGAATCCCATCCTTCTCACTGACATTATTACAGTTAACACACAATTGTTTTCTTTATTTTTTTTTCCCACAATATACCTTAAACAGGTCCAATATCCACAATCCATTCTTATTTGCTTTGCTACTAGAAATACATGAGGGATCTTCTCTAACTGTCAGGCATTTCACAGGGCATACACTTCTTCACCCCTTGCAAACTTCAGAGGTGTGGGTAGTAAAGGAAAATTTTGGAAAACTATCACCCAACATCAATCAGCAATGCCAGAGAAAGCAAGGGAGAAAGCACGCAGAAGCCAGGTTTTAAGTCGGACTTGTAATTTGCCACATGAGCACAAACCAGGTTTGGACCCACGTCAGGGGCAGCAGCAGGCAACATGCGCGAGAGAGAAAACCACCTTCCCGATCGAACTTTCAGAGTAAAAAGGAACTGATACGTGAAAAATTACAACTATTTTCTGCAAAAAGAAGAAAAAATTGAGTAAGAGGAGAACAACCTGCTTGATTAGTTTCTTAACCATTACATTAAATTTTATCATTTGAACCATCAGGAGCCTCTAAGTTTCTGTTGTCTGAAATCAGTCATGTGGCATCTTTAATGAACTACTAGAAGATGCCCATATATATATACACACACACACACAAAGACACTTTTTTTGTGGTTATAAACCAAGCTAAATTGAAGCATACTTATACAATAGTTAAGGGAGAGGATATTTCATGCTTCTGAACTCCCACAAAAGGAAATGGCGGGGGGGGGGGGGGGGGAGAACCTGAAACAAACTTCAAATTGTGTATCTGAGTTTTAATTGCAGCTTTAATTTTAAAAGCGGCTCTGGAAAACTGGCATAACAACCCCAACATCTCATTTTTCTGTGTGCCATCCGAAGCATGTCAGCTGACACTCAGAAAAAGCTTTTGCCTTTCCCCCACTACCTCCTGTACACCTTTAGAAGTACAATGCAAAATTCTGTTTCTTTTGGAAAATTCTGTCTATGGGAAACATTCAGCTCCAGCAGCAAAAGGGAGGTGGTCCAGGTCCAAGGCAGAATCTGGACTAAAAAAAATAAATAAATAAAAAAAAAAATCACTGCAGCCATGGTGATGCTAACGGAAAAGACTAAAGTTTGATTTTCAGATCTGAAATATTAAATCTATGCCCTGCCATACTTTACATTACCAAGATCACCGGCTATCTGTTGTTTCAGAAAAAGAGAAGCTCCTGGCTCCCAGCTCTGCAGGCTTTCCTCCCAGATTAATACAGTTTTAAATGGTAACTCTCCCAACAAGGGGACTAGGTTAGTTTATTACAATACAGGTTTTGCTAATTACATTAATATGGACTAGCTATTACTAAAAGTTTAAGTAGCTGCAGACTTAATTTGGTTTACACTGAGATAACAAGCTTGATAAGAAGATAGTAAGATAAGCTTTTGGCATCACTTCTCAGTTATTTTTCAGAGGATATTTGCATTCTGCAAGCTAAAATCAATCTCTACACAAAGCCAGATTTGAGTGCAAAGCTTGACAAAAATAAAATGCAAGTACTGGTTCTGTAAGCTTTAGGCTTGAATGCTTAAAACAATTCAAAGACTGACAACAAAGACGGCATCCTAATAACAAAGAGTATTATTGGATGTACTAAAAGCTACGTGAGGTTCAAACATTAGCAATTTGATTCCTTATCGGACGGGAGCACCCCTCGCATTTCCCTGGTTGATTCCCTTTAAAGATGTAAGTTTTTAATTATTATTATTAAGAGTTGAAGCAAGTGAGATTCTTTTAAGGCCAAAGCCCTGCGGTGGCTGACCAGAGGACGGTGGGAGCCCGCTCAGAGCCCCGTCCTGCCCAATGCCCAAGCTGAACCCATCACATGCACAGAGCAAATTATTATTTCTGGAGTGTTCTGCCAGCTAATGCACTACAATTGAAATCTGGAACTTCCCCGATCTTATTTCAAAATATCACAACTAATACATTTTTCCCCCTGCAAATCTCCCCTTTCAAATAATGAGGGAAAGTTGGGAGACAGAGAATCTTGAAAAAAAACCCCATTATCTACAAGACTTTAAAGTCAAAGATTTCTTTCTTATCCTCAAATGGGTACAGATCACATTAAACATTAGAGCATGTTTATAGCACTTGGCACGTGCCCCCGTGAAACCATATGTATCTGAGAAGTTACACCTACACACGATACCACAAGGAGAGTCCTAACGTTGGTCCCGGTTTTAGTTACGTCCGGGATCTGAAATGACCACCCTTCCTTTGCCACCTTCCCCCGCCATAAAGGCTGCGCTATTTGCGGGCAAGAAAGAATGCGGGTCTGTTGTTACAGCCTGCAAGGCGTAAGCTTTTACACTGCCAGAGTTAAACAGAAACCCCTGCACACTGCGTGGATGGCTTCCATCCACCTGGGCTCACACTACGACTTTGCACAAACCTCTGCTTGCAGCATTGCTGAAAGGAACGGTCGGGTTTTCAACCTCAATTGCTTCTTTATGTCAGGTACCTAATTTCCTTAAGTCTACGTAAAATTGGTTTAACTTTGCAACAGAAACAATCAAAGCAAAGTTAATCAAATTCCACCCCTCTAATAAAATGATGTAACATGCTATGTTCTAAAATCTCCTGATGTTCAAAAGGAAGTCAGAGCCACTTCTGCCCAATAATTCCTCCTTGCTGAAAAGCAAAGTTTTTTGGAGTGGGTGTTTTAATTGTTTTATAAGTCAGCGAACATAATATAGAGAATAATTGTTTTTTAAAAAAGTCAGTTCAAACAAGCCAAGAAACCTGCTGAGTTTACCTATACAAGTATTACTGACTTTTTTTAAGCGAATGTTTCCATGCTTCAGGAAAAGAGGATTTACCCACACATCAGTCAGACTCCTGGAGGAGAACTTTCAACCTAGAAAACATGCAACTGCCTCCATAGCCTATATTTGCAATAAAGAACAGGCTCCCAGTACAAAAAAAAAATATACAGGAAGGGGCGGGGGGCATACCCAGTTTAAAAGAAAACATCTCCACAATAAACACAATTCCTATAATGAAACCTGGATTTTTAGTCTCATTTGTATCCCAAGGGAAAGGATTGCACAAAACAGTAATTTGAAAACCCCACACGAGCATTTGGCCCAGCTGTGCTCTACTTTCAAAGGGGTACAGGAGGAAAACTGCCTGGACAAATCTCGTAATAAAACTCTAAGATGCCTTGGCTAGGAGAACAAATATTTATTCTATTTCAAACACAAGGGTAACGAAAAATAAAGCTAAAAAGCCCATGTTGTCATTTATATCAAAGTTTTCCTTATTTTATTGCATAAACAATTAAAATTATGCATTAGTACAAATCTGTAGGTTCATAACCGGCAATCTGAACAGACACAAAGATATTAAAAATCCCAACATGTAATTCAAGAAAACATTTATCGTATAAAAGATAAAGTTCAAGAGATCAATTAAATTCCAGCCCTCTGTTTTCTTAAAGTAATCCTTTCCTGAAAAGAGTAGCACCTATTTATCCGGGGAGTCGCTCTACCCAAGGCACACGTATCCCCGCAGGGACTGACAAATGGGCATTTCATGTTTCTTACCCATCCGCAGGGCTGTCGCGGCAGAGTATTGTGACTTTGGAAAATGGATCGCAACGCCTTCCTTCCCCACAAACCTGGTTCAATTAACCACATTTCAAACCTGAAACCTGCAAAGCTACAGCTCACCCGGTGGAGTAATCCTACAATAGCTTGCAAGCAGGTAATAAATTAAGTGGATTTTACGATGCATGTTTGGAACTGTGAAGTCTCCCCATAGCCATCCAGACAGTGTATATGTATTCCCATACATATACACACAGCATTTGTGACAAGTGCGATGTAAGAACTACTAAAAACTACAGGCAATGGCAGCTAAAGGACTACAATGAAAATTGTATTGGATACTCATTCATTCAATCAATACCCGATAATTATGGCTTAGAGCTTTTTGCAAAATGACAATAATGGGAATGACTTACCGACAGGTTTGCACCAAAAATCATAAAATAATGACTTTTATTAGTGTCTCTGTGAAATTTTACCCTTATCAAGATTTGCAACTAGACAAAGGCTACCACCACCAAAAAGAACCAAACAGAAGAAAACAACACCAAACCAAAACCAAGTCATCAACCAAAAACAAACAAGCAAAAAATCCCTTAAAATCACCTACGACCACAATACAAATATACACAGGAAAAAGGAGATCAATACTTGGTATTATCCAGCAACTCTGAAATTCACTGGAAATTAAACTGAAAGTTGAGAGCAGATCAATATATTGCCCTATTCCATCCTAAGATAAAATATGCTAAGTCCTGGGAAATATACAGCATGTATTGCTTGAATAATGAATGAGTACTTTAAAATTACAAAGTCTACACACACTAGATAACTCAGGCTAGTAAAGTTTACCAATGTTTAACCAGGCGGAGGATAGGTCAGAGAACATTCTATGACCTGCGTTTTGTGCAAATTAAGAGTTCCACTAACTGCGTACACGAAGATCAAAAATGTTCCGACGTAGTGCTTTCCTTTAATACATGTGTTTAAGCGTAGAACAGTTGTAAGTATACACATACAGGACTATAGGTGCAGATTCAAGACACGAATATCTTAGTGTCTTTTAGTCGCATTGCAACGCGCAAGTTCAGTACCGCAAGAGAGCTAAACACATCAGTCTAACTCATTTAGAAAAGCCACTAAGATTGACACACTTTCTACGGCTGCATGTTATCACTAAAATAAGAAAACAGAGAAGCGGAAAGATGGAAGCCAGCCCTATTTCACCGAGGAGCAGGAGTGAAGGCTCCAGCACCGCTCCCTTCGCTGAGCCACTGCTGCAACAGCTGGTAGATGCAGAGTCTGGAGCAGAACAAACGTGGAAACCCCAGTGGTTCTCCGTACCGGAAAAGCACAGCACTAAAAACATCAACTAGAAAAATAAGTACCTATATATGACCCCCCAGCCTCTCACAGATGGGGGCAGAAAGCAAATATGAAAGAATGTACCTGCAGAAGTGACACTGCCGGGGGGAGGAGAGGACGACCACTCACTTGCCACGGCCCAAGTGATGGTTGGCCCAAGTGATGGTTGGCTTTCACCTGCTCCTACCACACCTCCTCGCACGCCGCCTTCTCAAGGTGAGCATGCACAGGATGCTCAACAAAGATGATCTTATTTTTCCTACATAATGTCCCCCCTTTTTCATGTCACACGATTCCTGTGGCAGCTTTCACTGCTCGGGGTCTGCAAGGGTCCCAGCTCTCTCGGTTAAGTGGCTGGCACCGATTCACACCTGCCAGCATACTACTCACCTTCTTGAAAAGAAAACTTGGGTGCTCAGGAAAAAAAACAGAAATCAGTACCGGGAACTAAGTTTTAGTAGTGTCAACACTGTAAAAAGAAAACAAACCGCACAGAGTAACACTGAAAGCTTAGCAGCATTGCTGGTACTTGGGACATAACCACCCTGCACCGAAGTTCACCAATTCCCTTACACTACCCAATGACAAACGATACGGAGAATGGAAAGCCCTTCCTTCTCTCAGCTTCTCCTGCCACCTCAGGAGATAGCTGGGGAAAAGAGCACGCCTCGCACAGCTCTAATGCACTAAAATAACTCACAATTGGTGCTTGAGTTCACCACGAAGCACTGAGCCGTCTGGTTCCCTTGAAGGCAGGCTGGTTTTCTCTCCATCTCTATTGGAAAGTGAAGCTGAACTTAACCCTCTGGAGGAAATGATGAAGAACCTTTTCTCACAGCTCTCTTGCTATAATAAAATTTCTACGTTGGAACTAAATTTTCCTCCTCTTTTGGGGTTATCTGGGAAACCATGAATAAAATAACAGAGCTAAGCATGAAAGAACAGAGCTAAGCAGGCAACTACATCCTCGGAAGCTATACAGCTTTGAGAATCAGAAAAGCCCCGAACGAAAGCAGGACAGCTATATGCTATCAATTACAAACAGCCAAGATACATCCAGCAGGCAGCAGGGGCACACAACCTGCAAGTACACCACGGTGTGCAATCCCGGCAAGCGATATCGGCGTGTAGGTGCTGACCGGCATCGTCTTTGCGCAAGCATCCCAAATCCAGGTACAGAGAGGAGTCGGATGATGTGAAGGTTGGTGTTCCTGGTGACACCCGTAACTAAAACCTTCATCTGAACAGCTCTGCAGCTGGGTCAAAGCTCCCACCACCCTGTCCTCACCTGTGGCTTCACACATCTTGCTCAAAGCTAAAGGACCAAGATCCTAGTCACTCCCATTCTTTCAGAAAACAAAAGGGGCATTACATTAAGACTCTACTTTTTTTTTCTTTTTAAAATCCCTGAGATTTATAATTGCCAATAAAAGGTTCGCGTAGTTGCAAAATACAAGAGGAAAAATATTGAAGATGCCTTATCGAACTAACTGCGGTGCAAGAAAATGCATCGGCAAGCCTTCTCTCAGGAGGGAATTGTGTTCATTGCAAACACAGGCAGCTTTTTCCTAAGATCTTTGGAAAACCTAGAGAATTTAGTTGGATTTATTCCTGTATTAAGCAATTCTAACACATTTAGAGAGAATGCTTGTGATTGAGGCATGAAACACAAAACAGAGGCAGACCTGGTTATATGTAAATAGCTGAATCCTGATTCTTTTTTTAAAACATCAAAGAAATTAACAGCCTTTCTCTAAATCTTTATCTACATACTTGTCCCTGACTATCACCTGTAAGAGAGTTTGCAGATAGAATTCTGTCTTTTTTCTGGTTTTCTTTTTCAAGTTACATAATGTAGTTAGTTGTTGGAAGGAAATCAGACAAACCGCCTAAAAACATACTTAAAGGTACCAGCTTTGGACACAAGTGAAGACCTCCTCCAAGTGCCTATTTAGAAATGTCACATTACACATCCACACCACCCTCTCCACAGGTATGAATAAAGTCACACAAAGAGCCAGAACGCACATTCAACAGAAGGAAAAAAAAAAAACCAAAAATGTATAGCACTTATAAACAAAACAAGAGCAAACGGCTGTACATTCCTGTAGGTCCAAACTAATACTTTGTTCTAAATGTGCTTTGATTTTCTGTGCCACTGGCAAAGGCGACAGTTTTCTCATGGAACAACAGCAATACCACAACATAAAAGCAAATGCTGTGAAGAATAATCATACCATGGTAAAAATTAAACTAGAACGGGTGACGAAAGGAGGTTTTACCTCCTCGTGTTCTAACGTACATTGGCAGGAATTCCCTTGAAGTTTTAGTTATCAGAATTTTGAGTGTACTCAAACAAAAATGTTTGAGTAAAGAATGAAGGCCTTTTAACAATATATCAAGACCACATTTATGAAAACTGATATGAATAATATTGAGCATAAAGTTATGCTTGTAACTGTAAGGTGCTTGTTTTGGAGGCATTGATTGTACCAGCACTGCGGCTGAAAACTGGGCAACAGAGAACCCCAAATCAAAGGGCTGCAGGAGATGATGCTTTCCATCACGAGGTTTCGGTCAGGTGTTATGTATTTCACATCCTTGCTTTTACAAAAGCAAAATACTCTAAAAAATGTTATTATGAGCTGAAGCTCAGAATTTCACCCCCCCAATCCATCAGGTTGGCAGACAGGGAGGACGTTTTGCAACTTTTACTGTTTTACCTCAATAAAAGTTGCTAAATTAGATGTGATCAGTTGAGTAACTGTCTTTTCAATTATGCTTTCAAAATTACAGACCAAGTCTCATGTTAAAATCACCTGATTAAAACAATTTATAAAAGCAGTGAAGCTCTGTTGTCTACAGTATTCACTCCTCCTAACATCTCAATTTCTCAGAAAGATTACAGTATTTTTCTGAATACAGCTCATATTTTAAAGAAAAAGTTAAAACTATCACCAGGTTTACCACCACCTGTCTTCCACAGATAAAGGACACTTTTATGAATTAATTTGTAAGCATTTTTATGCAGAGTGATTATAAAGAAGGGGAGACAAAATGCAACGGGGATTAAGTGCTTTTACAGTCTATGCATTTATCTCCAAACTGCTGCAAAGCAGAAGGGCACTTCTGTGTTGCTGGACTGCTGAAGGCACGCTGAAGTCAGAAAATACAATGATTGTCTTCACGCGAAGTTTTGGCAATTGCTATTTTCATTTGATTGTGTACGCGTTCCCTCTTCTAAACTACCACACAGGTTATTTATTCTTCAAAGTATACCACAGACACGTTGCATAGGTTGATACTTTAAAACTTTCCTTCATAGCTGATTTGAAGATTGTCCATTTTTTTTGCTTGTAGAAACAAAAACAAAACCCAAAATGAGGCCACTCAGTGCAGGAAAACAGCTGATTTACTGGATGTGGCTGTTTGTTAACAAGCATGTGCAAAAGTGACTGTTGCATTCGGGTGTTGGAGGAACAGCATATTATATAAACATATCTGTAAGAGTCTGATAGTCAAAGAAACCCTTCAACATACTGTAATTTGTGATGTCTGTATGAGCCAGCTGATGATACTTAACTTCTCTGAAATCAGTAGTTTTTCCTAAATGTCATATTTTGCAAACATCGTAGCCTATTATAACATGTTCTGGATGCAGTGTGATGCATATAGCGCAGTACCAAAGCAAGGATGCTTTGAGGGAAACTGAAGAGGTACATGGAAAAAAAAATTAAAAAAAAAAAATCAACTACGTTACGTGATTTAAAATCCAGCCACTGGATTAGAGTTTTCTTGCTTAAAGTGACTGACATCATACCCTTTTGACTTCTCAGCCTGAACAGCATGGAAGGATCCATCACAAAAAAATCAAGAATCGATCAATTGACATGTGCCTTCTCTGTCCAGTCTTCTTGTGTGAGATTTTTTAAATTATTCTGAAAGTCAAAAGCAAAGTTATCACCGGTGGCTTGAGCAAAAGGGTTACTGAAGAAAAGGTTTACATCCAGAGGTGCAGCAGTTTCGGAGTCCCAGGAGTCTGTGTCTGTGCTGCTGGAGTCTTCTGTGGTAGTAGGTGGATAGCTCAGCTGTTCCAGCTGGTCAATAACGTCCGTGAACTGAAAGGCTGAGCTGGACTCGGAGCGGACCGAGTAGGCGGGGAAGTTCACCATAGAACTGGCCTCTGAATGGTTCGCGGAGCTGTACACGTGCAGGGAGGACGTACCGTTCAGCGGCAAATTATTGAGGGAGCTGCTCTCGGAGCGGTTGTTGATGAGCGAACTCGTTTCGGACGGGCTCAGGAGGCTTTGCATTCTGCTCGCTTGGGCCTTCACCTCAAACAGCTCTGAGGTATCTGAGGGTCTCTCATTGCCGTTGAAATCGCTCCCTTCTTCAAATTCAAACTCATCTTCCATATTCATGTCTACCGCTTCGGTTGAGTATCTGTCAGGGCTTGACTGAGAAGAGACTGTATTTTGCTGAAGGGCATCTGTAGTTAAGCCAGGCGACTCTGACACACGCTTAGAAAAATCAGAACCCTTTAATTCTAAACCACTGTAAACGTATGAAAACGCCTCAGAGCCCCCAGCAAAAAAGGAAATTTCTGCTGGGTCATCATCAATAAATTCCTCCGATACCTGTAACTGGGAATTTGTCAATGTGAAAAGAGGGGCACCCCGACTGCCGTGCCGATGCTCTTGTTCAGCAACAAACACACCCGTGGTAAAGTCATCCTCATCATTGTCATTTTTACAAACAGCAACCCTGCTCTCCTTACTACTCTTCTCTACGTCTAGATCTAAACCGCAAGCACTCTCAACAACAGGACAAGCAGGGCTACAGTTCCCTGCAACACTACCAAACCCAACACCTTGGAGCATGGGAGATCCAGGCTGCTGCATCAGTTTCCTCCCCGCTTCTGCTGGCGTTGCAGTGTTTTTTTCTGGAATCCTCATGTATGGCGCTCGGGGGTCCAAAGAGGAAGGGCTGATTTCTGCAAAGATGGGCAGGACAGGAGTAGGAGTGGCCGATGAGTGAACTGAGTGGAAGGGGGCAGCTGCCGAGGCAGGAGACCCTGGGGTTCTCAAGCCCTCAGTGAATGGGACACTCTAAGAGGGAAACAAAAAAGTAGAAACACAACAGAGAAAAAGATTTTTATAATACATAAAAACAAATGCAACATCCAGTTCCTGATGCAGAAGGAATACATGCTTCAAAAGAGCTCACTTTACAGCAAACAAAACATTGCATACAGAAACAGTATCCCCAGTAAGAGGAAAGTTTGTTTTTCCTGAATTCTGGTAACTGGATGGAAAGTTAAATCCATTACTTTATAGCCTCTGCTGAAAAAGTATTCACAAGGGAAAGTAAACCAAAACGATGACAGCAAAATCCTGCGATGCTTCCTTAACCTCTCACATGCAAAGCAAGTGGATTCAGTCAAACACTTGTTTCTTGCCACTGATTGTAAAGGCGCCTATAAATGAATTCAAGACTTCCAGAGAAAGCAGTTGGATAGTACCTGAAAACAAACTAATCCTCTGAAGTAACATACTAGAGAGTATGACATTTTCTCTTCAGTTAAGCTGAACTCTGAAAAGGAAAATACTACTCAGTCTACACTCCATTGGCTATAACTATCAAAACTGCTACCACTCACAAAAAGAAGATGACATCAGGAACAAAGATCAAACAGTGAAAGCGATTCCAGACAAACTGTTCACTCGGATCACCTTTCCTCCAACCATCACCTTGGAAAGCTGGTTGTCAGCTTCCCAGACTGCAGCATTGAGAGTGCTGCAGTACTGACCTGTTTTGGCATGTCGGTGTTCAAAGCGCGAGTGGACGCTCTGGCTTTGCTGTGCCTCCTGCAGAACAGAGAGCATCCTGTGAGTTTCCAAGACACGAACCAGCCTTCTCCCTGCCCCCTTCAGCTACTTCCATTCTAGTAGCCAACAGAAACGTCTCAAGCTGTATTTTATCATGTTTCATTAATAACCAGTTCAAGATTTATACAGTCACAAGTAAATTAAACAACATGGGAGTAAGAAACCTACAGTAAATGGGATAAAGCAAGCTCTATATCATTCATACCACTAAAGGAGAACTCAAGAGTAACTTGGAGCAGAAGACTAAATAGCACACTTAGTTTAACTTCTTTGTCATCAGTATAAACATCTACAAATGAATGGCTTCAAAACCAGAATGAGGTAATCTGTAACAATATTACAAACAACTTACAATTCAGTCAACCAAGTCATTTATGGCATATACAATTCTATGTGTTACATCCCAAAACGTGGTACCCTGCATCACACTTGTGGTTAGATTCATTCTATATCAGTAATTTACTAGGAAATTAATCTTTCATACAGAAAAGGAGCTCAACTGGAGTCTAAGACAGGAAAAATATTTTTTATTAGTAGATTAATGCAAACTTCCTAGAATTCCCATTAAGTCCCTATAATCTTTCAGATGAAAGACTACAAAGAGTTTCCCAGATGTAGACAGCATGGTTTCATAACCAAGTAAATGATAATTTTATAATGAAAATACACATTCTGAATTTATTTATTTATATGTTTAGAAATGAGTGAGTATTTAAGGTGACAGTTCCAGACTTGCAGATCCCAAGTTCAATTATGTGCTCTGCCACTGGGCACCTGCATAGCTACAGTGACATGCAGACAAGTCCTAAATTCAGTGAATCTTTGAAACAGACTGAACTTTAGATGGCTAAGTCACATGTTGTCTACAGACATTAAAATGCAATACTGAAACTTTCCTAAGCTTCTTTACATCACCACAAAATTATGGTTTGTTTTTTTTTAATTTAGTTGAACTACCTTAAATTTGAGGTAGACTTCATTAACTGAGAAGTCAGCAAACGACCATGCCTCCACGCATCATTTAGAAATGCTGCAATTTAGGAAATAAGAGCACTGTGAACATCTCAACTACATCTCACCTTACAAAAGTATTTGTACTTACCTTTCATATGGGGTTTTCTTCATCCCACTGTCCTTAATATAATCCACCAGCTGCTTCTGTGTTCGTCCACTGTGAACCCACAAAAGCACAAACATTATAAAATGCAGTGGATGAGAATTATAGATGGAATGACTTTAGAATACTTTTTCCTTTTGATCTCACTTTCTAAGATATGAGGAATTCAGCTTTAATAAATCTGTTATGTTTCTCCCTACCTGTATCTGAACGATGACCCTCTGGTGAAGAACACTGCTTTAGCCTTTGGCTTTGGCTGATCAAAGAGTCTAAAGAACGTGTGATATTCAACACAGATTTTCCAGAAGTTTTTACACTCATCCCTACTTCCCAAAAGAAACTCCAAAGTATCCTGATACGGGCCCTGGGAACAAAACACAAAAGCTAAATAGCGCATAAAACGGCAACGGAGGAGAAAAGGAGTGCCAACAAAAAAAAGGAGTGCCAACAAAAAGGCTAAACTCCAGTGAGATGCAGTATTTTGCTAAGTCACTTCTCATCTGCAATGGAAGTGATTTTGAATGCAGTTTAATCATTTAATAGCTTTCAAAAAGTATTTGTTTACCTTGAAACTGTACAAAAGTTTAAAATGCACTTGACTTTAGAAACATGCTCAATATAATCCACTTTAAGAAATACGGATCATAAAAGTTAGAAATTTGAAAGAAATTAAAATATTGAAATGAAATAGTAGCGACTTTAAAATACTTTTTCCTTTGAGGTTCTGATGCTTGTCCTACTTCCTGAGATTTAGACGAGACTGACATACGGAGTATTTTCCAGAGTACAGTTATCACATGAAGTTTCTGAGGTCTCTTTGCGAGACACATTACTACACATGCAGACAGTGTGTCCTGCTTCAGGATTCCTTGATACCCAGAACTATCGCATGTCCAAACATTTTTCCCCCCCCCATTTTAATACAATCCTACATTGAACATAATCTAGTCACGCTGTGTGGAAGCAACAACTTTGATATCATCTGCAATCAAAAACATCTACTGTAAATCAGCCAAGCACGAAAACTATAGAGAAAAGATAAGGCTGTAACAAGAGTAATCACACAGTCCTTAAAATTAAACTCCAACAATATAATCTCAGCCAGCTACTCTCTCCTGAGGTGTATCAGATTATTCTCATTTGAATCAAGAGATTCTCTACCAGATTTTTCATTTGAGCAGCACATATTCAACAAGTTCCTGGAGGAAACAGAGAGAGCAATCACCATTTGTATCAGTAGTGTACTACAGTAATCTTTTAAGGAGCTCCAGCCAAAAGCACTCCCTAACGAGCTTCTACCTGACCAGAGATTTACTATTTCAGTGCTTAAGTTACCTTAGTTCATTTTGATGATAATGGATCAGAATTTGTTGAGTGTTAACCTCCATTTCTATTCAAGGGAAATAGTAAATGTAACTTTTTCAGAGTAAAACTACTGAGACAGGATGTACCAAATACTTCGTTGTTTTTGTTTTTCTATCTTACATTTACACATGTGTATGCCTACATCAAGGATAAGCTGAGGCTGATACACAAAACCTAAAAACCCAAGACAACAGACACGGGGTGAGAAAGGAAAGATTTTTACTTGAATAATGAAGCCAAGCCTACCCCAGTGAAGCTGTTTTATAAAATTACAAACTCTAGAATTTTTCATAATAAAATTAAGTATACTTTTTTTTTCAACACTGACCAGCCTACTGTTACAACAAAACTTACACAGACCTCTGGGTGGAGTTTAATAAGAAATCTTTTCCTCTTGAAGCTTAGTTTACGGACCTTCGACCAGTTGAAGGTATTGATTTTCGTGTTACCCTGAATTAAAATGATAACAGTTAAAAGTTGGCTAAAGTTTCAGAAGTAAGAGCAGAAAACAAAATTCTGTTGCGGGTAGACAGACACGTGCATGCGCGTACACACCATCTCCCAACCCATTCTGTTGGATTTTTATTTCTGGTATCAATATTCCCTTAAACATTTTTATCTTTCAGTACAGGGATAACTGTAAGTGTGTGACGTCTATCTCTGCACAGACACTAGAATACTGAAAGAAAACCTAGAAAACCAGAAGGGAAAGGAATGTTTCAACCCCATCAATATTCAGGATACTTTATCGTACAAGCAAGATGAAGGCTTCATTTTATTTAACATGCTTTCCTCTGCATAGAACTCTAGACACTCCTCCAAGCTGATTTTTCTAATTCAGCTGTAGAACATACTGAGGCATACTTGCCACACATGCGAGGAATCCTGCCAAGCTCTCTCGCTCACAAAACCTGCTTATTCGGCTAAAACCAGGCTCTGCCTTCACCCTGCTGCCCTACATCAGCCCTCCCCTCCCCGTACCACTGACTCCCAAAGCTGCAGGGAAGTGATTCTCCTGTCGCCCTCTATAAGCAAATGGTACTTCAAGAGAAAGACCTAAATGAGCTGAAATGGTGAGGAGGACTGAGAGGAACTGCAGGACTGATGCATCTCTGAAGAGCAGCTGCCCCACAGTAACAAAAGAACGGGTAAGACACAAAATGAACGGAAAATGAGTGCCCAAAGGGAAATATTTCAGTAGGTCGGCTGCCTGTGTGTTTTGCGGGGAGGAGAATAATACGATCACATTCATATACAGAAGTCTGATCATCAAATGTCTTATTTAATACAACGAAAGTAGTAAATCAGATTGGTCCAATCACTTCAATCAAACAGCACTTCTATACACTAAGAGCAATGTTATCCCAGCACAAATATGCTATAACATTAAAGCAAGGGTAACGGAACCAAAATTCCAGGATTACAGACCTGTTGCAGGGCTGTACACCAAATGAATCAATGATTTTCGCTGAACATATACATAACTTTCAAACAGACAACAAAAACCCTTCTACTTCGGTGTCACTGTGGGTTTTGCTGCTCTTCTCTCCGCACCAAGGGCAAACTGCGCCAAACAATATTTGGGGGGCTTTAATGACACTCCCATGACCATAAAAATGTGTTAGTTTTAAAATCACCAGAGACACCTGAAGTTAAAATGACAGACTTACTCCCAAAACGTGCTAATGGACAGACACACGTACCCAGTTGGCTCTCCCCACCTTACCTGGAATACCAGCACACCCATGTGTGAGACAGCTAGATTAATTTTGGTGCCCTCACGGTCAGATGCAAGGTGAAATCTGATGCCATACATCTCCAGTTTCCGAGCAATTTCAAGCACTTGAAAGTCTGATTCAGCAGGAGTTTGACCCCTATAATGAGGAGGAAAATAAATAAAGTTTTAAGAACAGTTCGATTCTACAATATTGTCAACACCGCTAACACACTCAAGTCTTAACTCTGGCACTAAATGAGGATTTTCTACCTCATCTACAGGGGCAGTTTCACTCCAAGTTAAGTATTACACTGAAACTTTTGTAATAGGAGCAATGTGCAACGGCAGATGACCAACCTAAAATGCATCCCATAGACAGAGGCACTGAAACAAATGTTAACTAGTTCAGAGCTTTTTCAGTTTAGAAACAATAAAGTTGAGCAAATCAGAATTCAATCCACAATGCTCCTTCCTCTGCTTGCTTGTATACACGTTAATATTAATCAGATAAAAAGTGAGAGATGAAAGAGCTGCACAGCCAGCGTGATAGAAACAAAGCAAACACTGCAAAGGAACGACCCATTTCAGGGAGGGTTTTGGAACTCCATCGGAATTATTACCCTAGTACTAAGAGGTGCAATGCATTCCCCCAGTCTTTGACTGTATGATTTCCTCCATGCCAAGGAATCCAGAGAATTTTAAAAATTGGTTTTGAAGTATCATCGGCTGTTGATATGACTTTGAAAACAGAAGGAAGATGTACACACACGGATCATCTCCTTTTTGAGTGTGCACAAAGTCCAAGCAAGCAATACAGAGACTATTAGAGATCCTGGCACGCACCAGTCACAGATTCTGCTTTCATTTACTTCTCTGCAAGTTTGCTGAAGTCAAACAACTGACATTTTGTTTTCCTGCATGACAAAACTGTCCTGTATAATTTTTTTTTCTTCTTTCTTTCCTTCCCTCTCCCCTATTTTTCTCCACGAGGGGGAGTTTATTGGATGATGGTGCATTTTTCGCTGGCTCTCAGAAACAGGAGGGGTGGCCACGGACTAAGTGTCCGGGCTGGTCAGCAGAGCCAGCGCAGAGAAGAGAGTGCCCACGGAGCAGGAGGTGCAGTGCCTGAAACACATCTTGCCCAGGACACAGAAGGCAGTTCAGAGCTCTCACGCCACCAAGACATGTGAGGGCCAAAACCCCCAAATATGGACCATTCTGAAATATGTAATTTCACAAGCCCTGAAATGAACTAGTCAAGCACTGGTGGTTGTATGGACGAGACCTTTTCCCTACAAGTCAGAACTGTTTGCATCAGTTCAGGGGTCCTGATGGGGGTTAGGATATTCCAAGAACAAAGAAATGCTGCCGTGGAAATGCAGTTCTTGCTACTGAACGTGCCCCAGTTACACTGCAAAGTCCTTAGGACAAACACAAGCCTGTCACCTAAGGTAGTTTGTGAACTAAAGACATACTGCAAGACAACACTACCACCCAATTTGAGGCATAAATAGGGTCCAAGAGGACTAGCTAAGCAGAAGACCCTTCTCTGGTGCCAAGGGCGCAGGAACACCAGCAGCACAGACCTGCTGGGGCAGCAGGACCGGTGAGGCTGCCACAGCTGTACAGTGACCCCTGCCTCCCTACTGAAAATGATTAGAAATAATAAATATTATGTTACTGCCAAGCAGGTGCTGCACCAGCCACCTACGCTACTGCATTGATTGAACTGCTCCTGCAACGTGCAAGTTTGCTAGGATAAATGGAACGTTACAAGGAAGACACAGGAGATAAAAATTGATTGTTCTATTTACACCAACTAGTGCAGAAACCGGATTAGATTCCTGCACACACAAAGACAAATTTTAAAAATCCTCTTTTCCAAGAAACAGCCTTTCTTCCACTAATCTGTATTTCATTTCATTAAAACAGATGATATACTATTTGTAGCACAATCTATTTTCATGTACTATGTAGTGCCAATCACAACACTGGTACTAAATAAATTCTCCTGCTACTCTGAGTTGCCTTTCTAGGTATGCTCCTTAAAAATACCTCCTTTTACCTACCTACAGTCATGTTTTAGATTAAACAACTTCTTTTGCTCTGCACAGACTTCTTTTAAATATATATTGAGAATATTAAAGCGAATGGTTATTACATTTATCAGAAGCAGGGGTAACGACAATCCATATTAACTGCATGTAGGAACTGTGTCTAAAATTCAGAGTGCAATTATGAAACTTATTTAGTATGCTAAACATCTTAAAAATGGAAGTTGTTAGAAGAAACAATGCTTCTTTGATTCTTAGTAACGCTCCTTAGACTAACACACACATACACAAAAACTCACTGAGAAAGCAAGCCTGAACGCACATATATTTGACGATAGGATTTCAACAGTTTTCTATTGCCTTATTCATTCTGGAGGGAAAAAAAAAAAAATCTAAAACACTACAACAGGAAATCCCAATTTATTTTTTTTTTCCCAACTGGAGAAAGCAAGGATTCAGTGACATTCCTAACTTACAAGTTCAGTTCGTATTCCAACCTTACCCACACTTCAGTATTATATGACCATGTATGTATAAAGGGATTGGAAAGAACAAACACAGAAGAACAAAAATCTGATTTCAAGTGGAAAAAGAAATGCCAAACTACATAGAGAGTCTTGTAGTTGCACTTCTACCATTGTTACCACCACATGTACTAGTTATGTCTAACAGCTTAAACTGGTAAAGCAGATTTCTCTTCCCCTTACTGAAATGAGTAATGCTGGAGTAAGTGGTTTTATACTGGCTTTAAGTGTTACTAGCATTTCTTCCATAGACTCCTTAACTGTATCAAAATAGCTGAAGTACCATGGTTCCTGTTTATTAAACACATACAAAACAAAAAAGGTAGATCATAAACATTAACTTTGGCCACAGCTTCCTGAGTGACACTCTGAGAGCACTGGGTGTAACTCCCACCCATGCTAATTCCTGCTACAATTCTTCTGAATAGAGTGGCATTAAGAAAGAAAGTGGTGCTCTGTCTTTTAAAGAGGATGCTGTGCTATGGTTGCTGAAGGCTGGGAAGGGAAACAAAAATTAGGATAAAATGGCAACTAGAAAGTTGGAGCTATATAGTACTAAAAATTCTTCATAAACAGTCCAGTATAATTGGTGCAGAACCACTGACAGTTAATTTACATTCCATTAGATATGATCCAAAGCAGAACGCATCTCAGGAAGAATAAAAAAAAAAACCCAACCCATAACATTTTCCAAGTGTTCTCACGCACACGACCCGCCTGTACCCACCAAAGAAGAGCGAGCCCTGAGCGGGGCACGCCGGGAGCGACACCAGGAGCGATGCTGGGCAGCTCACGCAGCACCACAAATGGTTACAAATGAGAAGCCGTTCCAGAATAATTACCCTCAGATGTTTGCTGCAGACTAAGCTGCACAGACCAGCCTGAAAACAATCTGGTCTAATTTTGTACATCCACTAAGCAGATAAATCTACTTAATCTTCCCCAGGTCAATGGACAACAGACTATCTATTACACGTACTTCCCAGCAAAATCTGCTGTCAATGCGATAGGTTTTAGGGTAAAGGTTCCTTACGTACATCCATCTAGATAAGTATTGGTAGTGTGTTACAATATTCACATGACAATCGGGACAATTGATTCAAAATAAATGCTGTTAAATGTTAGGTGACTTACAGAGCATTTTAAACCAGTGATTAATATAGAATTTTAAAGATCAAGTATCAAAACGCTGCATGTGTAGAAATTGTTAGACTATGTAGCAACCTGAAGTGATAGTTTTTCTAATTTAAAAACAATTTATGAACATCCTATTTTCAAAAAAAATTTAAATCATGGACAACTAGGCTAACAAGTTGTGAAAAGACATGAGGGATAACAGTAAATGTAAACATGCATAAATTGGGAAAGAAATAGATTTGATAGATGTACGTACACACAAAAAAACCCCACAGCCACCTGAACGCAAGCAAATCATGCGATGTTTAATTCTGGACTACACTCGTCCTGCGGCAAGCATTCTACTCACACTACTGCGGGAAGGCATTAAATATTATCTTTTGAGCGTCCGGGGTGCCAGGATTTAACTGCACCCCCAGCAATACATCATCTTCAAAACATAGGTGCTTTTTTTGCCTTTTTTTTTTTTAATAAACTATAGAAATAAAATAAGCAAAGTTAATTCAGGCTCTTGCTGAAGCAACTAAGTAATGTGCTATACCAAAAATATAACTCATCCTGTTTACTGTTACTACATTTGTAAAATTAAATATAAAAACTGTATTTCTTTAGTGGTGAAAGTAAGAGAAAATATTTGTAAAAGTGAAAGAAAAAAAATAAAGGGTATTTAATATAAGCTTTCAATTCCCATCTCTCTGAATACAACCTTCTCAATACATTTTCTCCTCTTTTGATACACAATGGATTGGATATGTAGATTCTGTTTTATCCAGCTTCACGGTCTTCTACCAGTTCTAATAGCTATTAATAGCTATAGGTGAAGCAATCGAAAAAATAAAATCAAACCCCAACTTTCTAACGTGAAGAGACACTCCAAAGAGACTGAGCAACATCCTCCTGCTCCCCCAACTCACGCACGGTGCCGGATAGTGTCCTGCTGCAACTCCAGCCTGAGAAACCTGAATCGATGACACAGAGCCCCTGCAAACCGGGATACGAGTAAGTGTGTCCAAGGCAAAGCAAGGGCCACAAAGAAGGGAAACTCATGCAGAAGATGATGCAGAAGCAATCTGGAGATGAGCCATCCTGCCAGAAATGGGTTTCTTTTCCCAGAGGCTCAGTTTATATGAGAAGTCTCTGCCAAAAGCAATCATCAGCGGAAGAAAGTATCAATCTGCTAAAGGTAAGTGGGGGAATAATACGGTTAACTGAAGGAAATAAAAAATGAAAATAAAAGGCAAAAATAAAAATATGACGCACGAGGATGATCAGAGAGAAGCGTTCTGTTCATTTAACCACACTGCCCATCGCCAGGAAGCAGACAAATGCCCAAGGTTCATGCTCCCGCCTGCTCCTCGTAACACAAATGAGGAAAACCGTGTCTGAACTCTGAGAAAGCACGGGACCTTCACAACTCCTACTAAAAATGGAAAAGGGTGGCCAATACTCCCTGGGTAAGGGAAGAGAGGAGACGTGTAAGGAAGTCACAGCTATTTTTAGGATTGCAGTGCTTCCAAAATTACATCTCTCTAACAAAATTTTTTCCAAAGGCGCAGGGGATTTAAAACATGCATTCAAGGTACTCTGGTATCACTAACCTTCGTTTGTGACCTTTTCTAGCCACACGCCTCAGTTTTTAATCTTAACGCAGTCTGAACGTACACTTCTAAAACACTGCTTTAAAATAAGACTTGCAATCATTTTAATAATATGGCTGTATTAGATGCAATTCTCATTAAACTAATGAAAAGTACACTTATGAAGCAAGGAATCTTTTCCTATTAACCTTCCTCTGACTTCTTCCTGACAGGCAAAACCACAAAACTTTCCTCACTTATGATTAATGATTAGAAGAAATTTGTTTGAAAAGAGGCTCGAACCTAATTAATAAAGTTTCCAGTCCCTGACTCATTCCGAAGACAGTCACGACCCTTCCATCAAGAAACCTCCCCGCAAGTAGAAGCGACTCAATCGGATCCAGGCACGTGATTAACAAACAACTGTTCTTGTGCATGGGCTGGAGGTACTTATCTCAGAACTACGAAATCACATACTTCAGCGCTAATCTGAAAGCCAGCAGCCTATACTGCATGATGTCAAAGCCTTTCATGAAGCCATTTGTAGCTTCAGACAACACAGCATCTTGCAGCAGGAAGTTTCACAATGTCGTTACAAGGTGTATGAAAAGGATGTTCCTCCTTTTCTTTTAATTTGCTTTGAAGTTACTGCCTAATTGTTTCACTGCTGCTTTTTTTTTCTTGACATGAGAAAAATAAGGAAATATTTCTGTGCAATTAATGGCTTCCCTCCTCCAGCTACTTTCTCCAAAGGAGAAGAATCCTAGCATACATTTTCATTTACTTCAAAATTACTTCAAAACAACATTTAGTTTGTGCCTTCATCGTTTCCATGTGCACCTCAAAGGTTCAAAAGCAGAAAAAAGTAACACACACCTGACTTCATCAAGAATTGACAAAGCTGAAATTCCATCAGTACCAATAATTTCAGTACAACTGAAAATGAGTGATCATAAAAAGCAAATATTTAATTATTGAAATTCTTGGGAACTGATTTTCTAATACTACAGGATGTGTCTTAGCCTTAAACACAGATGCTGCCCTGAAAAACCTCCTTGTCCTGTCTTCAAATAAAGTCAGTCTGCAACAATCTCTGAGTTTACCCACACAGAGCAAAAGGGAAATTTAGATTTCTGATATAGTATTTGGATTAAAATGCATAATTATGCGCAATAACTGTGCATGTGGATATTCACAACTAATAAAAGCACTTCAAATTGCTAAATCCTAATACACAAGGTCTCAAAAATTACAGAAAAAGACTTATTGGGTGAAATCAAACTTATATCACCATTTTATCAAACACCTTCTCTTATTTAACCTGACTCCAAGAACTGCACAAGTGAGGTTAGGGCCGTTATGGCAGGTAAGAGTCCGAAATTTCTCAGTGATATTAACTTTGTGTGCTTAAAAGCATAAAAGAACAAAGTTGTGGCAAATATAGATTGCACAATGTAAACCCTGATCTTCCAAGTAGTATTTTAGTCACAACAGAGTCTCCCTGTAGGCTGACTTCTCTTTCATGAGCACCACATTGACTGTCTGCTCCAAACCTTCTTACTTATCAAAATATTTTACGCTGCACGCATTGAGTAGATAGATATTCACATTTTAAGACCAGCCGGATTAGACTGTTAAACACACAACCTTACGTACATTGAACACGCACAGTGAGAGAAGTGGGTGTTTCAAATAGTAAAGCATTCGTTTCTGCAGTTCCTGTGTGCTGGAATTAATTTTATAATTGTAGCAAATAGTTTCTTTGTCCCTCAAACTTTACTTATTTCAGAAATACTCCAGCTGTAAGATAAGGTATTGCATAAATTCTTATTTCTCCCCCACTCCCTCCATCCTTCTCCATCTTCTTTATGCTTAATGAGTACAGAACGAGCACAATCCAACTAATTTCTAATGACATAGACAAAAGCAAGACCTATGCCTTTGATGGTAAGCTGAACTTAAACTTTGTAGACTGGGAATTCTGAAGAATGATTTTGCCTTAAACCATTATTACAAGCTCACGACAGCTTCTTTGGTATGTTACTAAAGGTAAAAAAAAAAAAATCACTTGATAAAAACTACTGCCCAACAACTCTGTCCTAACTATTGCTACACGCAACTTTTCTTGCTAGATGTAAATGGCATTTAACTTACATACTTTTAACATCATCGTATCATGCAGCGTGCTTGACCTCCACCAAGTGAGTCCACCTGCCCCCCCAGGAGTATGCATTAGGAGTATACATTAATCCTCACTTACACGTGCTTCCTGTGGAACTCCAGAATCTTTCCTTCGATTCTTTCCTGGTTTGGCAAATACCGGTTTGTTTTAAGGTGTTCTCGATCCTCTGATTCATCAAAATCCCCTATTTCAGCTAATACAGAAAATAAAACAACATTAGAATAAGAAGAAACAATGGAAAAGAAACAATGACAGAAAATACTTAGTAAGGAATTACAGAGACTCCAAGAGCCAGAACGTATTTTCCTTTAAGTGCTTCAAAATTTGTGCATTACGCTTTGTACCCAGCTTCATTTTACAAAAAACTCACATTTATCCCAAGCAGACTTCCTGGGGATTATAGCAGCATTTGAACATTGTTTAGAAAATTTAAACTTCTTTATGGTCAAAGATGTGAGACCTGTAGAAGACCCTAAAACATTGGTGGTCTAAACATTTCTTCTTTACAGATACCTCATACCAAGCCAGGATATTTCAATTTAATTTTTCTAAATATATGTAAAATGGTTCTGGACAAGCCTACTTGGGAAGAGGGCGAATTAAATTTTAGGAATTGTCCAAAAATAAACACACAGTAAAAAGAGAAATCAGTGTTATGTGACTATGAATCCCCACAGTGCCTACATTTGGAGTTTGGGTCAACCCCCTTCAGATATCCACGCCTTTCAGAAATGACATTGTGGATTTAGGAAGAGATTTAGAGAAGGAAAAAAGCATCAACCAAAATGCAGAACAGCTTCCATCTGATAAGACATGAAATGACCAGAAGTCTCTGGCTCAGAAAAGAAAAGCATGAGGCAGGCAGAACATATGGCAGACATATATAAAAATTACAAATTGAATAAATAAGGGTTTTTTTAAAAAGTTATTTACTTTTTCTGATAATAGAACATGAAGTTACAATATTAAATTAAAATGCAGAAGTTTTAAAAAGACAAAAGGACATATGTTATCCTACAAAACTCCCAAAAACTAAGCTGTGAAGCTCCTTTTCATAAAAGGATGCCAAAAATATAAGTAAATTCAAAATTCAGACAAATACATGGAAGCAAAGTTCATCAAGCACAACTACACAAAGTGTTGCAGAGTCAATCTTTGACTTAGGCCACATGCAAAGATTACTGGATGGACACAGCAAAGGAAGTATCACCACATGCTTGCTCCGTTTTTGAGGGCTTCCTCATAGCATCTGCTATCAACTACTGTCAGAGAAAGGAGAGAGAACTAAACGAACTAATAATCTCATCCAAGGCAGCTGTTCTGAAAAAGAACACGGCAATATCCTGTTTAAAATCAGGCCAGCATAGGAAACAAGAGGGGAAAAAAAAATATTGAAAGGCAATTTTAAAGAATAATTTATGTTAAAAATAATCATATTCTTTTTCACTTCTATTTTTCCAGTAGGGTAGAATCGCACTAAGCAAGGCCAGAGATCCGCTCACCGGCTCCACACCGCACTGTGGAATGCTGGAAAACCATGAGCAAACGTTAATTGTGTCACTCACTGATGGCACACACACAAGATACATTTGCTCTTCCAATAAAATCACCCTAACTAATATTATTATAATTGTATTATTGTATTACAATGCAGAATTACATAACTAATAACTCTTTAGCAATGCATGTGCGAAGAGGGTTTGTTTCACACCCAGCAAGGAGGCACAAAGTCCCAGTTCTGCAGCTGGGGTTACAGATTTGTGAACATACAACTCTGCTGCTCGAGCTGAGTTGGTGTCTGAACCCTCTGAAGGTTTTCAACCTGCTTGTCCCAAAGGCCACGTCTTTAGGTCATTAGGCACATACTGCCTGAACGAGCAGCAACACGGAGAGCTTCCAAGTCAGTTGCTTCCTGTTTCCATTTGCACTCCCAGCAAGGAGGAAAGCTGCTGACAACCCCACTGTTGAACTTGTTCTGGCACGTTTCTAGTTTTATTTCAGCTCGGTCTCTACACACTTGTCTCCTCCCAGCCGCAGGGAAATGGAGAAATGAAGCAGGGAAGCAGACGGGAGCAGCTGGCTGGAAGGTGAGGAGTGCTAGTGACGCCGTTTGCAGAGCCAGGGAAAACAGACAACATGCAAGGGCTTTGGTTTCGTACAGTCTCCACGAAGCCAAAGTTCTCTCGTATGTAAGTACCAGCTGTTCCTCACCACAGCTAGCCCTGATGATAATTCCAGTGTTCAAAATCAACAGGTTTGCTGCACGCACAGAAGAAAATACCGCGAGACAGAAAATGCCTTTAGTTACCAAAAGCTTCTGTACGCTATTTAACTCAGGTTAGCAACAGGAACATCACCCAATGTCACCACAGTCGAGGTACTCACACTGCAGAAGGTGAGAGACCAGAAGAGCAGCCGTATTGTCACTGCAGGTCAGTCGTTCCTCTGCCAAGTCTCTCTTGATTTGCAACGCAAACAGGTACCTGAGAGTTACAAGTACTGGAGTTACAAGCACCACCTTGATGCGTGAAAGAACAGTAAAACGACTGAGCAGAACTTCATAAAACCAACTTCTCCTAATTCTTCCTCTCTCCAAAAACCAGATAATAACAGAAGCCTTGCTACCAAGGACAGTCAAATCAAACCAGACAACCCGTGACTAATCCAGTGCAATTTATCAGCGTAAATGAAGATGCAGGGACAAGGAAGCAGAAGGAAATCCACACTTTTAACAGGTTTGATTTGTGAAGTAACACAGCAGCTGAAACTTTAGCTGGAAAGAAACTTAATGAACACTTCAAGTGACTTTATCTATTAGAACAAGGATAGGAGAACATCATTGATTCCAATAACTTGTTAGGAAAAATAACGAGCATTTCTGCTAGCACTCAATTAATTTACTCAGTGGTTGTATTTTCCAAGACTATAATGTTAGCAGCCAACAAAGACAGTAAGAAATTAAACTTCCTTTTCTTATACCACTATACTCATTTAACTAAAGTATTTCCAAATCAGTTGCTAAAGAGGAACAGATTTCTGTTTAACCATTTTGTATAAGCAATAAGCTGCCTGCAAAACACACAGGGATAGCAGAAAAACCTGGCAGCCTGGGAAGCATGCTGATAAAGACTGATTTAGTAACCTAGACCAATTTTAATATATTTTTATGAATGTAATGCTGGCAAATCTTTTGTGCTTTCCTTTTTACTTGAAAGAAGGTGCAATAAGGACTCCAGTAAATAGGCAACAATTCATTACTATAAACCTTTGAACTGACAAACTGATCAATATTCTTTAGCAAATTACACTCCAAAAGAGAACAATTTTTTTTTTAAAGAATTAATTTTAAAACGTTATGTATCACATTCTTGAAGTAAAAACATAATAAAAGGTATGCATTTTGAATGTGGGAGGGTTTTTTTCCAATTTTAAAGTAGTGTAAGTATGTATTAAAGACTTCTGCTCTGTTTTCTGCATATCTGCCTGACCTATCTTGGTTTCTTCAATTCACTCACAATAAAGTGTACGTATCATTAATAGCATTATGAAATACCTACAGCTCTAAGCACAGAGCAGAATTCCACAATAAATACTCTATAAATAGACAAAAACAGTAACGTGTGTTTGCTAGTTGAAGAATAAAGCGTAGACTTTGGAAGTTTAAATGATAAATCATTTATTAAAATACGTACTGATTATTTTATACAAGTAGTGTTTGTAACTATGCGTATTTCCTCTATACGCTGTCTCTTTCGACACAGTGATGTTAGGCAAGCCTTAACCTGCACTGTTTTCTGTTTTGAAAGATATTCTTTCTGATACCATTCATCTGCTAACATATGTCTGCTAAAACTGTGGCACTAATGAGAAGCACTCTTCACTCACCTTCAATGTAAGTTTTGTTTGGAAACAGAGGGAATGTCCTCCTCCTCTTACCTTCCTTTTGTTTCAGTAGGTAATGCAAATCAAATTCTTCAAAAAAATACTTTACCTAGTATATTCCTCTTGCAACTGGCCTGGGTCTGGAGGGAAAAACTTTACGGCTAGACGAAGCACTGTAGTCTTTGGTCCTATAAGAAAAGTTAATCATGTCACAAAAAGCTCTTGTTCTTCATAAGCACATGCATATTATGTTTTCCAACATGCACAGAAATACAACACTCACTAAGCCTAGCTAGCTTTCAGCTAGCTGGCTAACTATAGCGGGTCTATGGGTATGGATTGTCCACGCCAACACAGATACAGCAGATAGTACAGACAGTTTTCAGAGGAACTATTTCCAAGGCAAGTCTGCAGTTTGAATGCTGTAAAAATAGCTTTGTGCAACCTGAAAGGTATACTATCCCAAATCAAGTACTTGACTGCGTACAAAGGCATCACGGATGACCCAGTGAGAGGTTCCCAGAAGGGGAGGAGGGTGCAGATGCGTCCCACCGGCTCTCTCAACACCAGTCACCACCAGAGTTGTCAATGAACTGAATCCACAGGTCCGGCCAGACCCAGCTGGCTCCCCGTGGATATAAAAATGCGTTTGCATGCCTGTTAACACCCATTTCCTCCCATTTTTAACACTGTTCTTGTCAATCTCGACAACAGGGAGAGAACTAATTTAACATTTAAATCTAAACAGAATCCTAAGTAACTATTTGGAATAGTCCATAATGCCCCGTGTAACATTTTACAACAAGAAAACCCAACTGCGACTGGATCACGTTAACAGTCTCAGTGTCACGACCCAGCCTGCTGAACCAGCTGACTCGATGTCCCCTGTGTCCTCAGTATTTTCAGAGAAATATTACAGGGTACCACAATTGCTTACTGTGCCACAACTGGGCACCACTGTTCCGCTGCTGTTTTTCCTGTCTAAAACCAGAAAAGGCTGAGTATACCGCAGGCAGGCAGGGTGCTAGCCAACCTCTGCTTGCAGAAGCCTACGGAGCATCCATCTCGCATTTGCAGGCATCCCCCGGACAAGAGGAGCATCACTCCCCCTACCCACGCTCCCGACAGACCGAGACCTGTCCCCAGCATGCACCTTCTCACAAGGAGCAAGGACAGCCCGCCTTGAGCGTGCGGAGCCGCAGAAAGGCAAGACAAACTGCGAAAAACCAGACTCTGCCAAAAGGCAGGGGAAGACCTGGGAAGGACAAACCTGCAACCCTCTGATTTCTAGACTCTTCTCCACGTATTCCACAACCCAGCTGAACCTCAAAGCCAGCCCTGCTTACGGGTGACCTCCAGAGATGCCTTCCAGCCCCATCCACGGGACTCTGCATGCTGCTGCTGTTTCAAAGTAAGCTTAGACAAATTTTAAAAAAAAATAAATATCAAATTTGTATGAGCATTTTGGTAAGCACAACCCAGCCTGCTTTAATTTATTTTAAGCACCAAGAGCTCTTAAAGCTTGACAAAGTCCAATTTAACCCCATCAACTCCAAAGAACACTGATTTCTTCTGTCTGGAATATCCGATTCCCACACGCCAAACGTTCCTCCGCTCACTCATCCTCTCATTTGCTAATGAGGGAATAAGAAACTTTGCTTTCAGCCAAGTAGCTGGGAGAACTAACTCTCAGACTACCAGAGCTGTCAGAAGAGCAGCTCCCAGCCTCCAATCCCAGAATTACCAATGCTTTGGTGAACCAAAAAACCTAAAATCTTCATCCTAATTACAGTGTTATATCTAGAAACGAAAGGGGGCTGGAAATAATGCCCTCTAACAATACACAAAGCTCACATTTGGCAGAGACTAAAATCATACATTTTATAGTTCTTGAGACACACCAAGGAGGGGGGGGAAATCTTTACATGAAATTTCTGAAAATACTCCAAGCCCTTGGAAGGCCTTCACAAGGTTAAGAAGGTACTTGCACTTTGCTGACACCAATCAACAGGAAAGTATTGCTGTGGGAGCAATTTTGGCAGTGTTCTGAGCATCACATACATTAAATGACAATAGATATTAAAAAGTAAAAACATAATGCCACGTATTTGCTTCTGTAGCACAACTCCTCCTCTTTTTGTTTTTTTAATCTTGCCTTTCCTCTATGAATAACTCCCATTTTAATTAGGAAAAGAAACACTGGGCCAGTCTTAACCAAGATAAAGAATTTATTGTAAGAAGCCAAATCTGAGCAAGAACAAGAACAGGAAAAATTACCCAAGCGATATGGTGAACACAACACTATATAAAAGTGGCAAGACCTCAGAGAAGGTACCCAATTGCCAACCTGATACTGCGTGACTGTTAGGAAGTTGAAAATTTGGATTGAAACTCCTTGCCTTCTAGAGTGGTTCTGTAGTAAAACTGACTGCATTCATTTGAAATTAATCAAAAAAAATCTTTATCATACAACACAAAATTCTATATATCTGTTCTATAGATACTCTCTATATTCCATATTAGCAAAGACTAATATGAAGTAAATGTCAACAATCTAGATCTTTTGGTTTTAGAGAACATGTCAAAGACTCAGAACTGCATGCCTACAATTACACAGCAATCGCCATCAACAAACTAACGGCTTTGAGTCGTAGTAACTTAAAGCCTATGATAACATCTAACCTTACCCTGCTGCTGGACTAAAAGGTACAAGGTTAACTCCAAAATCATTAAATTCCAAACCAAACAACTCAACCCTGAAAAACCAACCAAAAAAAAAAAAAAAAGAACAACCTCAACAAAAACTTTTTAAAGTGAGAATATAGGAAAGGATCATCCATCCATGCCAACTTCAGGCATTTCTTCATAGCACGAGCAAACTCACCAAATCTCATTCTTACAGAATTTCGCCTTCCCTTGGGGAACGGCCAGTGGCCACAGGCAGAGCAGGGCCAGCAGAAGGAAGCACACTGCCTGTGTGCATCGCTGCCAGGCCAGCCCACCCGCATCTGCCACCCGCCACCCCCAGGGAGCCCAGGCACCGGGAAGGGCAGCCCCGGCTGAAGCCAGGATAGATGTGCCAAGGTGTGCCAGCCTTTCATAGCTGTATTGTAAGGTGTAAACGTCTCTCCATTATTGCAGCTTGCTTAGTCCCTTACTTCTGAAATATCCACGTTATCAAGCAGTTAAATTAATTCCTCTCTTAAGGCTTTGTATTCAGCAGTACTGTCAAAGGAGTTCTCAGGAAGATGCTCCTGTGCAATCATATGTCAGCTACCTGATTCAGTGAAAGAACAGCTTAAGTTACTACACGCACAATTAACATTTTAATTGTAAACATTTTCAAGGCTTTCTACAGTCATATCTCATTTCAATTCTAAAAATAGCAAAATGCTAGGAAGGCATTCAACTAGCATAAAAAAAAAAAGAGCTCTCACCTGAGCTATTGAAACTTTACAAATTTAAAAACTTGAACATGTGCCAGACAACCGACTGGTGTCTCCTACAGATGAAAAATTTTTTTTTTCTCTTAAAGAAATCTTTCATCGTCACTGGCAACATAATGTGGGTGGTAGACCACCAAGCTGCAGAGTAGCCATAAATTTTAGCGCATCCCTACGGATTTAAACCATCTTAGAACAATATATGCATCATCAGGGAACACATAGCCATCAGCCTACAGTCTAAGGCCAAGTTTCCCCAATTTATCTGGTACAGAAGAGGATACAGGAGGAGTAACCAAGTGGCATCGCAGACCTGTGGTTCACCAAATCTTTTGACTAAGACATAATTCCTTCCAGCCAGGAGCACTGCAAAAACAAAACAAGCCTAACTGCATGGGGTATATAAAACAATGGCACTCCAACAATTGTTTTATTTTTATTTTTTTTAAATAGACAGTGAAAGTATTATTATACCTTCCTAAGGAGGCCTTTTACAGCTGATTTGACTCTTCTCCTTAAAACACAACGTTGGAAAAAGTTAAAACCATGACCTTAAAGTTAAAAAAATTAGACAGAATTGGTGACTTATTTTTTTTCTGGCAATCAGTTTTAGGCAGAAGACCAACTAAAAACTACCTCCCAGCACTAATTTTCAACATTTTCCAATTAAGATTTTGAAAGGAGTAGGAATCCACCACACCCTCCTGATCTTGTTCTTCCACCAAGGCTTTGCGATCAGAAACAGAAAATAAGCAAACAGCTTAACCCCAGTCTAAGAGGAAAAAAAAAGTCCGATCTACTCTTTCAACATCAGAAGAACTTGCATGCTGTGTTCTTCAATTATTTTTAGCCTTTAGAATGCATCTCATAGTACTTTTTAGAGTAGCATAAAGCAAAGATAGCATCGCTATTGTAATATCCTCCTGGCCAAAGAACAGAAACAAATTTCACAGGTGAAGAGGATTCCGAAGCTGCGGCCACCCACCAGGTGGGAGATCCCTACCTCTGCTCGCTCAGTGAAGGTGCCCCTGAGCACACTGGAGAGAGTTTTTGAGAATGAGATGGGAATACCCCCATCCCTGCACATCAGCAAGCTCCATCTGCAGCTTTTTGCAGCCCTTCCGAAAGGTGTATCAGCTCTCAGAGAGGATCTCATGACTGCAGATGCTACCTCCTCCCATGCAATGGGTGCAATAACCCAGAATACTCCTTTTTCTTTCTACAACACAACTTACAAAAACTCACAAAGAGCAAATGTCACGTTTCACATAACACCAGCAGACCCAACCTATCTAGATATTTCTCACAGAGCAAGAATCATACCTTCAGTAAGTTTCCATTCCACCCACCACATATTACATACGAAAAGCATCAGGTTTGCATGCCCCAACAGGAACCACTATCACCTCTACCAAGTACCATTTTCAGGGAAGCATAACCAGTAAATCAAGTAGTAATTGTGAAAGCAACCCACATAAAGAAGATGCAAATTAAGGAAAACTTCCTTTTTTAAAAGTACTTACTCCGTACTTGTTTAATAACAGGTTTCATAGGTTCCAGCCAAATCTGAAATTAAAGGGGAAAAAAAATTACAAACTGATGTTCATGTTTGAATACAATATGAAAACTTCAAAGTAAATTCAAATAAAGTAATATTTTATAAGTATGCATTTCTTCCTCACTGCAGTAAGGCAGCAATTCCTTTGTTTAAAAAAAAAATTAAAAAAAATACTTATTTATTTGAATTGACATTTATCATGTATCAATAGAACAAACACTGATCCATGTTTAAAGCTCATCTGGACAGAATCAGCAGTTAAATCAGCAAAAGCACACCACCACTGCTGAGAAGACAGAAATCATGTGAAAACATGACTGTAGACAGGAGCCAGGCTACAGAACTACAGGAGGTCTGGAGAACACGACACAGTCCAACTTTTTTCCCTTCCATGCTTTGTCCATCTCTCTTACCTATCAACTTGAGGATTTTTACTCAGTAATAACTTCCCACAAACTTTTCTCCTTTGACAAGCACATGTTTCAAAGACTATTGTTGTTCTAGTAAAAAGAGTATCCATAAAACTAATGCAAAGTACTCCAGACGCTCAATGTTTTGGGGTGGGATTTTTGGGGTTTTGGGTTTTTTGGTTTTGTTTTTTTTTTTTTACTCCTCCAAACAAAGAATTGTAACAAGACAATTACGTTTGGTCCTTAATAGTTACTTCTGTGTCTGAGAGAGAGCTGAGGATTTTAAGAACCTTATTAGATGCAGAAACACTTTGGATGCTTTGCAGAAGAAACGGAAACTAAACAAGATTTCGCGTATTTCCTTGGCTCAAGAGCAGCATGTATTAGTGCTATGTTCTCAGCCATACTTTCTGTGTGAGTCCTAAAACTAGAAAAAGTAATAGGAAAAAAAAAATGAACACACAGTTTCGGGAACATTTTCTAGTTTAGAAGCCACACTGTCCTCTTTGCAAGGTACAGGGTAAGCAACAAGGAGGCTGAGAGTGTCAGCATTTATCTAGATCAATGATTTAAAAAGCTTGCAGGTCTGTAAGTCTGCTGAGGTAGGTTTATACTTATTCATAGAGGTTCATAATGACTCTTCTGGGAAATTAACTGAAGACTGAATTAACTGAAGATAAATATGAGCATTATCAAAATTACTCATTGTATTATGATTTTGTCAGTGCTCCACAGACTACACTTTAAGTTGATGCTCCCCCTTCAGAGGGAGGAAGGATTTTATTTATGCCCCTGAAAGCGGGAACAACAGTAACTAACTGCTTTATACATTTTTTGAGATTTAACAAGAAGTAGAACCTGATTCCTCCTCTCTGCTTTATTAGTTGTCATTGTTCTGGTTAGCAAAGCAGATGTACAATAATCAAAGAGATTATCCTACACGAGACTCCAGCAGATTTTGAAACTTTTGACACCCAGGCAACTGCATTCACCCAAACTGTTTATTATACCGAATTTGTCAGGGAACTATACATACCCAATATGACTGGATGTTCTGGAACTCAATCCCAAAGTAGTCCGATTCAATCAAATTCAGATGCTTGTAAACCTCTGTCAATAACATATGGCCATAATATTTTGACTAAGGAAGTAAAAAAAACAAAAAACAAAAAACAAAAAACAAAACCACACAGTGAGATTAAGTTAAGAAAGTTTACAACAAATCAGAAAAAAATTATAGCATCTTTAGAAACTGTGGAAAAATGTCTCAGAGATTCTTCACGTTATTTTTGTCACTGTAACACACAAACATGCAATATACAGGCATGGCTCCATACAAACAAGTTTCACAGAACCAGAGGAACTCAATCCGGAAGGGGCTGCTGGAGGTCATCTACATCCACACTCCTGCTCAGAGCAGGGTCAGCTCTGAGAGCAGACTAGATCAGCTGCAAACTATTTGCAGCTCCTTCAACAAACCAGCACCATTTGTTTGTGTAGCTGGACAGTGTGGCTCCCCCCCCAGCCGCAGCAGACCGAAGCAGGGGCTGCCAAAACCCCACTCAAACGTGCACTCTCTTGCTCATAGCAACACCAGGGACCACACAAGCCACGTGCAATTTGCACACTGGCAAGACTGGAAAACATGCGCAGATGTTCTAGGAGAGTCCAAGAGAGCTGGGGAAGGCTGGTGCAGGGCGGTTTGCACCCAACCAGAATTTAGCCCTGACCTAGGAAGCCCCGGCCAGCCCAGCAGGAAAGCAAGAGCTGCGCAAGCAGGATTTCCTGGGCCAGGCTGATCGCTGCCAGGGATCACACCGACTGAGCGGAGGCTGCTCACCGCAGCACATGCAAGGCCTTTGCTGATAGAACTAGAACTTGACTTCTACAAAGAAGCATCTTTGAAAAACTCTCATTTTTTCTTGCAATAGCACTCCAGAAAACCCAAGGTGATAGTATTTATTCTGTTAATTAAGAAATAAACAGGAAGGCTATAGTGGGAACCCGAACACCCTCCTCTTGCACCGCGCCTTCTGTGTAAGGTCACCTGCAAGGAATCCTTCCCTCAAGAAGCCACTCGCTAGCCCTTTTCACAGTCAAGTTAGGTGCAAAGCCACAAAACAAACATCGGCAGAAAGCAGCTACAGTGACACGGGAGAAAAAGGGAAACTTTCACAGCACACCCAAAACAACTACGCTGGGGTCTCTTATTAAGACATACGAGCCTGCTCTCAGCATCTACTATTGCATGACTGTAGCAGCCACCACAAGAAAAACAGCATTTATGAACCTGCACATCAGTCCATGAAAAGAACGGACTCCTCCGTACCTGTTCCAGCAACGCGCAAAAGCTAGCCAGACGGCTAGTGCAGGCTGCAGAAGGAGGTAGCGTGGCCACTGACATCCACGTTCTACCTTGGACTATGGAAGTGATCCTGCAACTGCAGTGACAGGGTCTGGCATCGCTCTGGTTGGCCAGGTTATCCGGCAGAACACACCTCGGGCATTCATGCCAACGAGGTCTTGTTTATTTGGAAAAGTCAGAGTGCCAGAAGACTCTATGACTTTCCCATCAAAGCAGGCACACAGTTCTGTAATTGACTCTTTAAACTCAGAATGGTGTATCTTTTAAAAGTATTAGGTATTATAGTAAATTAGTATTAGAATAATTTAATGAAATGCGCGAAAATATCTACCAGAAAAAATGGGCTGCTTTAGGCTAAAATAAAGAGGGTTTAAAAAAAAGCAAAAAAAGATGGTGAAAGTTGGGGAAATTGTTTCACATTACTGAGATGCATAAAAATTCAAAAGTAATCGCTTCTTACAAGAAAAAGAGATTAACTAGCCATCTGTTTTTAGAACAGTACAATTTAGCTCTGTATTTAAAAAAAAACAAACTTCAGTGAGAAGAAGTATGACAGCTCTGGAGTACTGCAAATCTGAAATAGCTTTGGGAATCGCACTGATGTGAGTGGAGCTGACTGAACCCAAAGCCACAACCAAGGAGGAACGTACAGAAACAGGGCAGAGAACGATACGAGATCGGCTTGTCCTTCTCATTTGTGCTTTCACAAGTCACAGTTACCGCTAAGGGCCACCATGGGTGTGAAGCACAGGTCAGACGAATTCACTCCCACAAACACTAATCATTCAAATGTTTCTTGGTGTCATGCTGGGTCAGGGCACTGATGCTGAAACCCCCAAATAAAGCTGCAAGTCAGGAGAAATGATCCAGTTCTGCGTCACTGCAGTGGATACAGAGATGCCTGGTTGGGAGGTGACACAGATAATGTGGTATGGAGCGCTCTCCTCTTTGTGGGCAAGTTTTGAGATGTCTAAACTGGTGTTTTCTTTGTAAGAACACAGTTTAATTTTTTTAGCCAAAATCTATGCTTGCAGAAGGCTCTGTGAGTAGAGGGGATTGTTTTTAAATGATGACAAAGAAATAAGGAATGATACAGGTAACAGTAAATCACATCTTCAGTAAGTAACATTCTTGCTCTTCTGTCTACAGGATGTTTCTCAGGCATGCTACAGACTGCTTGCCACAGGACAAGAGAAATGGAGACATGCATTTTAAAAATCAAATTTTTAACTTTCAAATGAAATATATTGCTTGCCTTGCACTTGTGAATGAATCTTAAAATGGTAACAGAAAAAAATCTCTTTAAATATAGTAGGACTTTTTTTAAGGTACAGAAATATTATCATCACATGCGTACTGTTTACAGGCACTACAGACTTGAGAAAGGAATACTTTTTAGCCAGTGATATTTGTGGGATGCAGCAATACCCTGACCGACCTCACGGAGTTCCATCTGCAGAAGATGGGATACCTTTTCACGGCTAGATCTATTAACCTCTAGAAGCCGCTGACCAGGAGATGTCCTGTGACCCCAAGCCTCTGACTTCTCATTTGTGAAATAAGCAGTAATTCTAGTTCCAACCCCCTTCTGTTAGAATTGATAAACTCGGATTAACGTGTGAAAGATGTCCAGTGACAGACAAGTTTTACAGTCACTGTGCTGATTAAAGAAACTGTGTCCTGTCCAAGCCGTTAAAATCATCCCAGATGGGGAGATGGCGCCTCTCTCCCTCCACTGCGAGTTTCTCCAGAGAAACTGGAGAGGAAGAAATTAAGATGGTCAGAGCACTTTGCCACCAAATAAATTATAAAGGTGCCAAATATTAAAAGTGTAAAATTATTTTGACTGGACTACCAACTGTAATTTTAGGTGTAATTTGCAATAACAAGTTGAGAAAAACCTCATTCTAAGCTGAGTACCATTCCACAGTACTTCCTTCAAAATATAAAGCAACAATAACAATGCCACATTTTAAAAGAACACTATTAATTTTATTTTTAAATAAAAATAGGTTACAAAAGCTTGAGACAGAAAATCTTTTATTACTATGTCTCAAATGCTGTGGGAAAATTCTTCTTAGAGCTATTGAGTTCCTCAAATTGTTACATTTATAACCATCCTTTCCAAAATGCTGCTTTAACATTTTGAAGTTGACAAAAATGAAAGTTATATAGTGGGTAGCTCCATGTCATTGTTTAATCTGCATAAAAGATTTTGCTTTGTCCTGCTTTTAAGCAATTACTTAATTACTGTAATTTTGACGTCAGGGCAAGAAGCTGCATGAATGCATTTCAGAAAGGTCCCGTTTTCAATACAAATTCACAACACGGCATACTTTCCATTCCTAACTTCTCAATTACTCTTTATATGCTGCCAAGACGACGACTACTGATATTACAGAATTACTGAATTATTCCACATAAAGAAGAAAGAGGGAAAAAAACCCCACAGGGTAAAAAAAAAAAAAATAAAAAAAATAGATCAGCAGCTAATAAAAGCTTTCCCCAGCATCCCAGCTCTAACCGTGCTACAGACTTTTGTAACAAGTCACCGTTAGAAGGCTGCTCAGTACAATAGATCTATTTTTTTTTCCATATCGATTTGTATATTCAGATCAAGCCTGAAAGGACGGCTCAGAGCTGTGCGAGCAGGGTATCCTGCCAGGCGGTGATGCTACGGAAGGCACTGCGCTGGCAAAACGCCGGGGTGGCAATCCCCTGCCCGCACGCCGGAGGGGTTGGTAGTGCCTTCGGACCAGGCTCAGGGCTAAGGCAGTGCTACGCAGAAGAGAAATAAACAGCAACAGTTTTAAGCCAAAGTTTCTTGACTGAAGGAGGTATCTCTATTTTTTACTCAGTCAGAAAAGTAAACATATTCAGTGTTAGCAATTTTCAGGATGGATGAGTAAAATGCAAATTAAAAATTAAAAAATTAGAACAACAGTTATTGTTCTTTTATCATCCCATCTGTTGTTTCCTGTTTTCTCATGTAGCATCTATCACTACCTACATGGCAAATCCTCCCTTTGCCATAACGTTGTAGCTTAGGAAGACAAAAAAACAAACTAGAAACGCATAGCCTATGATTTTCAGTAGACCATACTTCAGTATTATCGCAACCAATTCTTCCCCAGTAACTCCCAAACATGTCTTCCAGAACATCTGAACTTTCTGCTTCCACATATTTTAACTAAAAACCAAACCAAACAAAAAAACCCCAGTATTTTCATAATGAGTAGTATTCTCATATTCCAAAACAGACAAATTACCCTTGCTCAAACTTTCCAAAAACAAAATCCACTTTTGGGAGCACTTAGGCTGGGGGGGGGGAGAAGAAAAAAAAAATCATTCCAAAAGCCAAGAGTTTGGAAAAAACTGAGTTATAAAGCAGAGGTATAGAATGGAAACTTGCGCAGCCAGAGCCGTTGGAGCCACCGGCCCTCCACTTCAAACACCAGCTGCCCTTGGATTTTGTGTTACAGAAATCTGCGACTGTTGGGAGAGCAAATCCTCCAGTAAACAGTGTATCTGCATGAGGAAGAAGTTTATATTTGACATCATCCCTGACAAGTGGCCAACACAGAACGATCCACGGGCAGCCAAGGAGAAGTGCAGGCATGAAAAGTAAACCGAACGGATTTAAATAAAGATCCCTTCACTGTTCACAGATTTTTTGATGTTTTTTTTCTTTTGGTGCACGTTAGCGGTCTTACTAATGAAAAAGTGATTTCTCATCTTTTGACAAATTGAAACAAAAAAATGGCAATCAGCAACTAAACAGAGTAGTTACATCAGACTTGTTATATCCTTTCTTAACCACAAATACACAAGCATTTCAGTGAGTTTATAGCTCTGTTTATCTACAGCCCTTTTGTAATCTGTTAGATCTCTGTCCAAATGCAGCGTGATACATAAAAAATGCCTTCAAAAGTGCCTATTAATAACTATCATTAATGCCACATTATAAACAAAAACTGCATTTATGAATACAGGGTGCATGTTTAAACCACATTTATTACAAAGAAGGAAATAATATAAGGAATACCATTTGTTAACTTTTTGTTTTCACGGCTAAACCAAGACAACTTCGCAGCTCCATATCTAATTTTTAATCCATAGACTGGAAAAGTAAAAAATATTTAGTTTCTTCAATTTTAGTTGGAACAAGTAACTCAAATGAAACGGGTCCCTGCTTCCCCACAAAAATGGGTACCTTGGTAACAACAGACGCCTCAAACTCTGGTTTCACATGCTCAGCCAAATACTGTTTAAATATTATTTCATTTTCATTATCTGAACATCTAGCAATAACTTTCAGCTTCAATTATTTCAATTTTTCTTTTAATACTTTGTGAAGAAAATGGTATTTTAAATATACGTATTTGTTTTATTCACTCTTATATACCAACAGGTTACTTTACTACCACCAGCCAGGGTTTGCAATGCCTTTATAACGACCCACAGAGCATCGGATGCACAGCCTGGGATGGCAGGGATTTGACTCTCTCCTACGGGGTCCTCCCCGCTGCTTCCCACCACCTCAGTCTCTACCCGTTGCTCACTGAAGATGACAATCCTGACTTCTTCCAGAATTAGCTCCAACCTACAGGAGTCCACCCAGCATGCAGATAAGGTTTGTGAAACTTCTTCCAATTTTCTACCCTAGTCACTGATATGATTTTTTTTTTTTTAAAACTTTTTTTCCCCACCCGAGGGAGCACAGTCCAGCTGCCAGCACCTCCCGGCTCACCCCGAGGAAGCCGAACCCATCGCCAGAGCTCATCTCCCAGGCCCACAGCCCGCACCGTCACCACACCGGCAGGGCAGCCCCCGGACGCCAGGAAGCACCGCTGGAGCAACACGAACACCCGCATCCGCCCCAAGCCGCAGCCTCGCGGCACTTCTTATTTCATGGTTGCAGACTGAACTCTGGGAACACATCGCCAGCCTGAAAATGACTTCATAACTTCTTCACAAATCAGATAGCATAAATTTTCATCTTGAAAATGTACTACTGTTTTTAAATATTGTGTGTCACAGGATTTCTATATGGCATTGAAATCCAATTTACTCAAACATGGAAGCTGCAAAACCAAATACAAATTTCTGACATATTTTAATTTACATTATTACACTGCATCTTGGGCATAATTTTTTGTTTTAAAAAAAAATTCTAAGACTTCTCCCCAAGACTTTTTGTCCTAAGATTTCAGTGGTTCAGTTTGTTGGTTTTTTGCGTTTTTTTGGTTTGGTTTGTTTTTTGTGGGTTTTTTTTTTTTTTTTAAAAACAGAATCCACAGCCAGACAAATTATTCTAAAAATGTAAGCCTCTGGCTCATTTAATTAAGGTTAGCTTTAAACCTGTGATCATTTAGAGGTTCAAGCAGTGCTGAAGCACTTCACTGCCAAATGAACCAGCTCTACCCAACAAACATGCTTTTCCAGAGTGGCTAGACTTGCTGGATGCCTGAAAGTAGGAAAACAATAATTTGTTGACATGGGAAAAGATCCCCAAGAGGGAGGGAATTATGTGAATAAGATTGGGAAATGTATACTTAATAGCATGTAGAGATAAAAAATGGTCCCAAGTTCCAAAAGTGCTCTCATGCTGAAATGGAGCACTTGAAATAAAACACAGCGTGCTCAGAGAAAAACCAACCGGCACCACAGTTAAGAATTCAGCCAACACATGGTCCCCAAGCACTATATACAAACAGCACATGGAAGAGCCACATAAAAACTTTTGGGCATCAAGCAGAAATTCTCAGTCGCTTTCATTACCTGGAGAGAAAAATATAACCATGCACCCCCTGATACCTCTGCTTCATACACTGCTCTAGAGTACCTGGGGAGGAGGTAAGTCACCCAAATTAAAACCCTGGACCACATCGCTGGAAAAAGTTTCACAGGACACCGCTGCTTGAGAGCTTGGCACCTGAGTTGATGCTTGCTAATAATTAAACATTCAGATGACAGCAGCAACTGTATCATGGAAAGCACCTGCTTTGGGGTGGCTGATCCCACACAGAGGCAAAGATCGTGGTAGTTGAAATGCCAGAAAAATTCTGCTAATGGTGATGCTGGGACCGTTTTTATAACCCATACTACTTCAAATAATCTGCAAAGGGTGACACTGCCCTTTGCAACGCCACACCGACAGCCTTCCTCAAACATGGAGCGTGCACTTGGAAGGGCTCAGCCTCATCAGCATGCTACGTTAAATAGCTGCGCTATTGCAAGCCTTTAAACAACTTCATGGCTGAAATAACCAAGGACAGATACAAGTACCTAGTTAGAACAATGGCCTGCCTTCAAAATGGAGAGTGTGCCGTTGTTAGCCATTCTCAAAAAAACCCTTTTTTCCACTTCAAGAAATTAAGGTTCGTAACAGAATGTCTAAGCACCTCCTTCGTTCGTGCAAGCTGTAAAACAGTAGAACAAAGCTAAGAAACTAGAAGTTAGGAGACTAGTGGTCTTAATCTTCCCCCCCTCCAAACTTTGCTACAAGACTCTATGCGCTTGTGCAAACCACTGCACCCTTCCTACACCCACTCCCTCCACCGTGTCCGGCCACTTCATCCATTTCAACTGTACGTACTCTAGGAACTTGCACAGCGTCATTTCATAAGTGTGTCTATGTATATAAATAAAACTATGGTTTTAAGTCATTTTAAACACAGATATTACTTTGTTTCCTTTTGTTCATAAAAAAGACTACTAAAATTGCTAGGTTTTTCTCCATTAATTATGCTTTTGCCTCAAAGCCACTATACATGCTAACGTCAACCAGATTTGATCTGGGCTTTCCCTCCGAGGTGTTACAGTACTCCAGGCTAGCACACCACTTGAGGAAGTCTGCCTGAAGGAAATAGTCTAAAACATTACGGAAATAAGGTGATTGTGAAAGATTCTTTACACAAATCAGCTATTTTTTTTCAGGAAAGGCCAAAACTATCTTTTGTCTCCTGTAAAACTGAAATTGTACCAGCTGTCCTAACATCATTCCCCACTGTACTTTGAGCAGAGCTTTGATACGATGGCGATGGGTTAATAAATACCTACAGGCCAGATTAGATAAAGCCAAAGCTTTGTTAACTTCCCCCTTTCCAGCAGGAGTCTTTACACCTCTGGCTTTGAGCTAGCTGCCTGAGAAGTGGGCTGAGGGGCACAGTGATGCTTGTCTTTCATGGTAAGAGTTGAAGTACACGTCGGACAGCTCTAACACGGTCTCTACAAAGCCCTCTCTCTCCCTTTTTTAAGCTAATATGAGTATTTTACCACTCCCGTTTTGTGCTCAGGCTCCACAAATGCTGAGCCCAAGCCTTCTGCCAGGGGCGGCCGGAGAAGAGCAGCAGCTCAGGTAGCAGAGATGTCAAACACGTCAGCCCGGATCTCACTGCCTGGAAAGCAGGCCTGCAGCTGAGCTCCCAGCCTTTCTCTTGCCTGAGCAGCGAGGAGGCGTTAATAGTAAAAACACTTCATTTCCCATTCCTCTGCTGTGCGGCTGGGAAGAAACAACTTAAGTGATGTTTTCAAACCTCCTCTCACCATCACGAGAGCGCTCCAAAATACATGCCTGTGTGCAAAACCCAAGCACAGTGATACAAACCTGTCAAAAAGGCATCACAAGTTCTACTACATGGGAAAAGAGATTACTAAAGAGCAATATACTCCGATTTAGCGAGCCAATTTGTTTCCCCTCTGCGTTTCGTACCTGTGGGTTGCAGCCGTGCAGCTCGGGTCAGGGCAGCAATGCATGCAGCAGCTGTTCAAAGACTTCCAGGAGTGTGTCCGAACTCACGATATAGACTACTTAGTAGCTAAATACTATTTTTTTTCCCTTTTAAACTTATTTTTATTCATGAAAGACTGCTCTGTCAGACAGATGGGGCCTCCCCCCTCCATATCCAACATACCAGTCTTAAAAAGTAAATCATCACTGCAGCACAGTTTTTTAAATATTCAATTTACATGGTCTCTCTCTTACACAAGCAGGCGACGTTGCCCTTGCCAGAAATGTGTTTTGTTGCAAGGAGAACCAGATGACACACAGGTATGCTTTTGCAACCCTCTTTACTGAAATGCACTTTCACAAGGCTTTGCTTCTGTAAACACAGCCGGGTACCAGGAGACACCATCCTTACTCAACAAGTCCCTTTTTTCAGTAGGCACTAACCTAAAATTTCTTTAACTGCCTCTTAGCACACTGCATTTCTGTAGCTGTCTTTAGCTGACTGTGGGTTGTTTCTTGGGTTGGGTGGTTTGGGTTTTTTTCCTTTCATGCTCTATATATTCTACAGAATTATCCATCTGTGGAACCAGCTTTGAATGTCACCCACACCCAGAGGGGGCTTCCAGAGAACTACTTACTTTTTTTTTTTTAATATAGCATTTCTTACTGTTATTTTGATAGAATGGCATAACACTGATTTCAGCTGATTTTCACAATCCTTTGTCATTAGATTATGAAAAAAGAAATGAACACTTGCATTCTGCAGAAGTGTTTAAGAAACTAACAGTATTTCCCTTCTTTATTAGTGATGACAATACATTATTAAATTAGTAAGGAAGTTAACAGGTAACAGTTTCTTCTTTACAAGGCTGTTACTTCGGAAGGCGCCCTAAAGGAACTAAGTACAAGAATTGTACCACTGCACGTATGCCAAGACCATTAAGTTATGCATTGGTTTACTTTATCAGATCTCATCCAGAAAGCAATTACAGGCAGGAAGTTCTCAGTATGTTCACGATAAATTAAAGAGACCTTAAAAAGAGTTCAGCTTTACACCAACTCAGGGTTAAGCTAAGTAAATGTGGCTCTCATACGGGTTCAGAAGAGTGAATTGAGGAACAGTACAAGAGAAGTTTTTCATCTCTGGTGAAAGCATACTCGCTGTAGTACATCACAGGCACACAGTTATGAACTCAATCTATTACATTCATATTTCATACAGGAACATTCCAATTGTTTCTCCTTTACTGCAGTATAACTCAATTTTCACATAATGGAACACCTAATGTCCAGAGAGATGTAAAGTAGTAAATTGCTTTTATAATACAATTTAAGTTCAAATCTTCCCTTGAAAAAACAAAAAAACAAACAACAAAAGCCCCACACATACACCTCAAATGCCTATCAATAAAGTGGCTGCAGTTTTACCTTTCCCCACCCAATACCACATTCTTACATAGCATCAAAAAAGGCAAGCCCCCAAACAAAATAACAGGTTTAAAAAACTATATAGTAGAATCAAACAGTACACAAATTGCAAAGCTTCAATTACTTTCTTTTTAAACCCTATAATAACTTCAAATTTTAAATAGTGAATTACTAACTTTCTCTTCTGAGGTCAGGCAAAAATAAGTCCTAAGGCAGCTTATTTGCCATATTTAGGAGAGTCAAACCGGAGCAATGACAAACATCTGGCTATGATTCTTTCTGGAATTTTGACTATTTCTTCCCGGCCAGGGAAGAAAAACACTGAGCTGACTAACACAGCATCTTGATTCCTTCAGCACAGTACTTAATAGGATTCAGAAGCAGCCTGTCCTCCCACTTCCCACATATTTAAGCTGTTAATACTTTTACAGCACAGAGGGAAAAAAGCCTTTATGAAAGGAAGGTCTGAGCAAGCGAAGGAAGAGCAAGGGAGAGGCAGGAGGGCAGCTCGTGCCAGAGCCTGGCTCTGCCGGAGAGCCGACAGCAGGCTGTCCTGTCCTGCCGGAGAGTGCCAAAACACCGGCTCAGGGTTTGCCACAGCCTGCAGTAAGGACAGCCTCTCTGAAAAATCATTTCAGAGTATATGTTTTTAAGTGCCCACAGCACGCTCTCCATTTTTAACAGATGCATATTCTTAAAACTCCTCAATAACAGCATTTTAAGCCGTGTAATTTCTGCTTCAGCCCCAACAGAGTTCTCAGGGGTACTAACGCTACCATAAGAAGTTACTGAGAAGCAGCATTTTTCAGCGTGCTCGGGCTGAAAACACTCTCTCCAAACCACAGGAAGCCACGAGGCACATATGAGCTGTCAGATTGCTTCCTCCACCACCTCAAAAACCTCCCGTAGTCCCAGCCCAGCTCCTGATTTCAGGGGCCCCGACTGCAGCGAGTCAAGATCGTGGGCTCCAACAGCTGGTCGGAAACAAGGAGCATCTGAAGAGGTGCCATCTTCACAACACCTTTTCAATTACGGATGCCTGCAAAGTGCACTGAAACCAGAGTAACTAAACATAGTTATTCCAGTCTATCCTAAACATACGAATGGAAAGTAATTTTGCACTTTGTACATTTAAATAAACCAAGGAAGAGTTATATAGGTGGCCAGCAAAGACAGTATCACTATTAGACAGAGTAATCATCAAGTAGCTGTTTTCAGCTTAGTATAGAATAAGCCACTTAAATTTTGTGGTGATAAAATGGTAAGTTTCACAGGGTACATCAGTAAACTCCAAAATGGACACGAACAGTGAGAAGACAGTAACTAATAAGAAAATACAGGGGGGAAAAGTGTAATTTTATTTGACTAGCTTGTTCTCATGAACAGCAGTGGAGCCGAGCATTTCCCTCCCAGGCAGCCCATCGGTGTCAGAAGGAGAAGGACACATTGCACAGCGCCGCAGGGATGCAGAACACACTTGCTCTTTCACTCGGTAAGAAAATGAGAAAAGATATAACCATCTTCAAGAAACTGAATCACACACAAGGAAACAACAGGTCTGGTAGAAATACAGAAAATAGGAAAAATTCTGACAAAATGAAAAAGCGTTTTCCTAAGGCCCAGCTTCACACTCTGAGACACCAGAACGCTGGCACTCGCCTGACCCACAGAGAACAACTTCAGAGCATGGCGAGACTGCAGGACAAAACCAAAATCCCAGCACAAGTTTGTTGAAATCTGAGGCAAATTCAAATCAACATAAACCTAACTTAGACTATTAACATGTTTTATTGAGAAGCAAGTTACTTCATTATATTTAAAAAAGAAAGAACAGACTTGTGCGCTCAAAGCAACCCGACAAAGAACAGCATGAAAGAAAAAATTCTAGTTTAAGTTTTCCCATTGAGTACACCAGGCAGGCAGACCCACCTGGTTTTGCCAAGCACCAAGAACTGTGCTATTATTTTATGATGGCTACTGCAGTTCTACAGAATTCATTTTCCAGCAGGTGAAAATAGAAAAAAATTCAACTATAATATAATGCATATGCATTTTTCACTCCCAAATTTTATTTTACATTCAAGCAGAAGGAGACAAGGAAGTACACACAATTGAAGAGGTGCCAAGTTCTTGCCAAACAGAGTTTGGTAAACTTGAAGCATAATCATATAAACTTCTTTTTCCAGGGCACTTCCTCATAGCAGAGAGCATAATTCACTTAAAGCAAGCACACAAGGAACAACATATAGACCAAATATTAAACATCACATTATGGCAGTGATGCCATTAAATGTCTTATAAACCAGTGCAAAGAGAAAACTGGATCAGAGAGGCAGACCTTACAGCCTGCCTGTCTACAGATCCCCCCAAAAAGTACTGCATCAGAGAAAGCAGCTGGAAGACGTAGCAAGTCTGACCGCTTTCTTCTTGACTAAACCTGCTATTTCACTTACCGGGATTTTAAGACAGCACCAGACTCTCAACTGCCATCAGCACCACTCTTCTTCCAACTATGCCACACAAAAAGACCCCTTGTTTCCTCTAACCCACTCACACACGCTGTACTCTAAGTCTTCGACAGTCCCTGTATCTGTCGCTGTAATACATTCCCCTTCCATCTCTTCCACAAATCAATGCAAAAGCTTTCAGCAAGTATAAATCACACTCTCCTACCCTAAATTCCTATAGTCTAAGTTGTCCTTTGTTGCAGCACACTTTATTGTCTTCCATAAGCAGCACCAGACAAGTATAATTTCACCAAGCGGTCATTTTGACAAATTAAACCCAGCCCAGCCCCTTCTACTTAAGAGTCTGCCACGTTTTTATGCTGATCAAAGGCCTCCAAGTTTAATCTCTTAAGAAAATCAGGAAAGCTGGCAGAACTTCTATTGTAAAACCCTGATGACTTTGAAGTGTGCCCACGGTTTGAATTAAATTCAATTTTCTGATCGTTCAGCTAGTAGTCTGGAGAACCGCCCATTTGGACAGACTTAGATTGGAGGGAAGAGGACAGGTACCCCTGATACGGCACATGCCAGATTTGAACTGACTAAACAAGCTGGCCGTAAAAAGGGAAAACAACAACACCACTCATGAAAATAATTAATAATCCAGCCTAGCTTTAGATGGGTATGTTTCATTCTCTTTTCTGTTTTGGGAGGGAAAGGAGAAACCATAAATACGCAATTTTCAGGTTTTTTAAAGTCTAGAAAACATTTGAGCATTTCTCCATCCCCTAACATTCAAAACGGATTCCCCCCCGAGCAGAGCTCTGCCCCAGCATACTTTAAAGAATAGTTCCCTGATACTAACAAAGTTCATAATTAGAAAGAAAACCTTACAGTACAGATAGTGTGAACAGAGAGAGTAGATTTGAGACAAAAGGCAGTGGATTGTAGCTATACTGAGCTTTCAACACACTGTTCTAGATACAACAATAACATGAAGCAAAGACTGTCCTTTCCTGTTTTGTTCTCATCCCATCCGTTACGGCACTATGTCAGTCTCTTTTCTTGCTCTTTGGCAAGTTAAAAGACCCAAGGGATGGGGAAAAGCTACCAAACGAGAGTATCCACCAGCACCTGCCAGGAGATAAGCAAGTGTTTTAAAAGCACCTTGGAGAAAGGAGGGGATAACAAGGAAAAACCACATGGATTAAATTGTTACTGTGGCTACTCTGTTTATCCTGTACGGTTAAAATTGCTGATGTGGCTCATTTTAGGCTGCTTCACAAACGAGGCAGCACGCAGGGCTCCTGCGTCAGCTTCCCTACCGCAGCACAAAGAGAAGGCCTCTCTCCAGAAGCTGACCGCTGTGTCTACCCAGTCTCTTCCACCGACACACCGCTTCTCTCAGTAAAAAGTTATTTGCCAGAGTTCTCAAAGACAGAAGGGAAAATGATTTGAAGAACACCTTTTGCCATAAGGTATGTCTCCATTAGAAGGCAGTACCAGCAGCACCTATGAGAAAGGCCTCAGTGTCCCACTGCACTGGAAAATTATTGCTGACCTGAATCAATAAACACAAACCCCATGAAGCAGGTAACGAACTCAACACTGCCTCTCGTTTCCACACCCAGTGAAAAAAATTGCAAAAACAAAGAGGAGCAGGCAAGCAGCACTGCAATCACAGCCTCAATCCCTCTAGGACAGCTGCTTAATCATTAATTTCTCTTGCTGCTTTTTAAAAAAAACACCTGTGTTAGCCCACACCAGCTATTCAGCAGATGTGGCCGATTCTTCCCAATTCTTACCCTCAATCCCCAAGTGACAAATTTCAATTTTCCATCACAGCCAGCAGTTACTGCTATCCCACCAGTCCAGCTAACAAATTAGGAGGCAGAGGGTTATAACTTAATACCTCATCCCTGTTTGCTATCATTTGCAACCTCATTTAGACAAAAATGAAAGGAGATGCAGGCAGTGTATTAGTAGGACTTTAATGCTACAGTTGCTGATTGTGCACCTTTCTGTGCTCGATGCGCTACAGATGAACAAAGGACAACCCCTTCTCCTCGCCGCTTACATCATTAGGCAAAAGTTTCTAAGTTGCTCAGTTCTGACTGACCTCACAAAGAACAGTACAATATTAACTATGGCCTCAGCATGCTAGTTGCCCAAATTCAGGTGTTTCCGTGAATGTTGTAATCAGAGAGAGCTTTCCAGGTAAAAAGAGGAAACTAAGACAGTTCCTAATAGGAAATAGAAACTACAATATTGGTCAGACAGGTGAGACTGCAGTATGACTCACAGTAGTCAAAAAAAGTGTGAGGAATTTATGGTTTTTACATGTAAAGCCCGATGTTGACACATAAATATCAGAAACAAATTTCATCAGGCAAAGGCTGATTTTATTCAGAGCTGAGAGACAGTCAAGAGTTGAGACATCATAAAAAAAACTGAGCCACAGCTGAATTTGTGCTCGGTAGAAAGACTAACATCAAAGTGCTGTAGGGTAAGACAAGGGGTTAAGGATGGAGCTAAACTGTACCTGCAATGGAAGCCAGAGAGCAATGAAGATAACTAGAAGGATATACAGTCAAGACTGTTCCAGCAAGCGAAGGAGAACCAGGTCAAGACAGCTTCAAAAAACAAGGTATTGGGAAAGCAGTGAACCATATCGAGCATGGACAAGAACCGAGGGGTACCAAGGGAGGGTGCTCAGAGGTTAGAGGGCAGCAGAGAAGCTAGGGCAGAGCTCCAGGATGGGACCCCAGGGCCACCCAAGCATCAGCGAGTCTGAGGGCAGAAAAAGATTCAGAGGTTGTCTGAAAGGCGAGCATAGCCAAAGGATCTCCCTTCAGCAGCAGATCAAAGACAATAAAGCAGGCTTTGACTGTGTCAGAAAGAGCCAGGTCAGAGTTACAAAGTAAGCTGAAGAGGGTAAGGTTATCAAGGAAAGCAGAAGATTTGCATGAGAAGAGCAGACTGACTTGGTACAAATATGACAAGGAAGAGGCGGAAAGCATCTGTGTTAATATAGAGTAGATTTCTAGTCACTGACTTCATGTAGTAAAGCAGGAACTAGGAGTTATAAATTCTTTCTTGATTTTAACAGCTTACAGCAGACTTGCACCAATGTGGGGTTGCTTGTATATTTTTTTCTTCTTTTTTAAAATCAAAACACAAAAGCACCAATGTTTAGACCAAAATTTGAAAGAAAAAAATTAATCACAATTCAAAAGAACCAAAGTCAGAAGATTTTTAAAAAAACTATTCTAAAATATTTTTTAAAAAGGCTTTTGTGTTCTATGGAGTAAATGATGGATGGAGAGGTTTGCTGTACCCTCTATGTCCTCAGGTAGGATGATATAGGCATAGCCTCACACTTAACCAAAAAAAAAGAAATTAAAAAAAAACAGATTTAATGTTTGAGAGTTGAATAGCTGAACAGCAATCTGTAGAAGACATCTCCAAAAGCCACTATTTTTTCAGAGCTCCACAGACATTTTTTTCTATGCAACAAACTAAGGCTACAAGTGCTAATTATAAAGTCAATTTGATACTAATGTAGAATACCCGATAGCTGAGTATCTTCACTAGAACAGAGCTGTTTTCTAACTACAGATCTTTAGGTAAGCTAAAATTAAGTCTGAGGTTAATGCTGAGAACGAAACAAGAATGTGAAGAACAAAACTTTTTGATTGATTAAAATCAGAACCACCTCAATTTGAGCACGGTTTGTATTTCTCAACGCAGGTTTCCCCAACTGCTAAGCAAGCGCCCTTTTAAATACAATTTTTTAGAAACATTGCCACCCCTCTGGTGGCTCCCTCCCAAAGCATGGCAACAAGCAAAAACTTTCAATTAGGAGCAAGTTTACTTGAAGAGGATACAAACCATTAAAATAATTCATAAAAAGTAGTAACTAAAAAAAAAAAAAAGCTCTTCTGCTCTCCCAGCTGCCTAGTCGACAAAGCTGCATGTGGCTCAGGAAGCAAGAAGAGTTTGGCAGAAGATAGTTGGTGCTCCCCCAAAGCAAATAACAGTTAAAGCTTCTTGTTACAGTATGTGCTTGTATTTAAAGTCTTTTAAAAACACAAAACATCTATTATGCTTGAAAGATTTTAACAAACAAGATGCATTATTCATTTAACTACTTGTAAGTAGGTAAAATCCCTACAGGAATCTTTATTCGGATACTGCACCAAAATGTCCCTGCTCTGTACAGCAGCACATCCTGTGAGCTTTACATTATCAGAGGCTAGGTGCACTTGAAATCAGGTTCAAACCTGTCTTACCTCAATCTCAAGTACCTCCACTGTGTTGTCCAACATCTTTATTTTGATCGGTAGGTCCCGCTCGTGTGTTTTGGCAGGCGATGATGCCATTGCAGTAGAGAGGTTCTGTCCCGGCTCCAAGGTACTCACTCCTGTGGTCTTCTGGACACCCAAGCGAGAGCCAGGAGTCTGCAGGACTCTGTATGTTCCTTCTATCTCTCCCATCTTTCAACAGTGAGCAGAGGCTAAAGAAACATGGAAGAAAATAGAGAATTACAGCCTGAAAGATAATTTTCACCGATATCCCGTATGAAAATACTACCCATTGAAGCACAATCACATACAAAGTCCTTATTTAATGCTCTTCACCCCACTATCAAAACCAATATTAAGTTGATGAAACTGTGGTCAAAAGTCCAGCTGCTGGGAAGAAAAATCAGTCACGAAAAAAATAACTATTCCAAAAAACGGTCAGGAAATAGGATACTCAAACCTATGCCCTCCGCCCTCCTTACACACTGACATTTTAATTTCTGATTAATTTTTCTGCCAATTTAGGTCCCTAAATCAGGTCACCACAAGCAACGTGGGTGCTGCTGACAGCACAAGAAAAGCCACAGGCAGCGAAGGGTAAGGCAGGACTCCCTTTCACTGGTACCTGGCCGTCCCATTGACTTTGCTACAACATTGGACTGCACCCTGAGATAACAGGAACAATTAACTTTCTTCATCCCTCAAAATGATGACTCATGCAAAACTGTAACTACTCCACCAACGCTGGCAGCTCAGAGCCTTCAGAACGCAGATTCCTGCTGCAGATAACAGTTCACCTTACTGACAAACCTGCGCTATACCCAGATTAAGTCAGTGGACAAAAATCTCAGTTACAGAAATCTACACCAGTTCAAGTAGGCCGACTCCTACATCATGATCCTTACTTTCGTAGTTTGGTGGCAGCGGTTGCAGAGCAAATGTTTAATTTCACACGGGGAAAAAACCTGCGTGCCTCTCCCCGGTTCTCCCGTGCCATGGGAGCAGCAGCAATGTTTGCACGGGGATTGCAGCGGGGTCTACGTGAAGGCGGGGCACGTGTGCTCAGGGTGCAACGTGCCCAACAAAGCCACTGCCTCATGCTCACCGCTGGCATGAAGTATTTGACAATGTGAAAGGCGCCCAGCAGAAATGCACATGGAAACCGATAAGCTCCTCGGCGCTTTTGGTTGCATTTCCCAAATACCACGCTGTGTCTGAACAATCGAAAGTATGTGGATACTGAGGCTGGGACAGCCTTCGCATGGCCACCACACTACAAAAAATTCAATGAAGTGTTAGATTATTGTTTTGTAATAAACGTGTTTTGTCTAAAAAGGAGAGAGGCAGCTCATGAAAACATTCCTTTGTCCCTCTAGGCTTTGAGTAGGTAGGCAGCCTGCTCTGTGGAATTAAATGGAGCCAGCCTTACATGTCGTTAAAAATTAGTGGGAAGTTTTAAGTTTAAATCCTTGCACACATAGAGACTGGTCAAAAAGCTTCCTGGCTTGCAGACCACTGGGTTTCAACGTTTTGTTTGGGGTTGGGTTGGTTTTTTTCCTTTTTGTACTTGCAGACCCCTGTACAGATGAGCTTATCTCAGGAGAGGGACAAATGCCCAATTACACCTACCACAAGGCTTGTTGGGCTTAGCGGTCTCTCAGAGCCCTCGCAAGTGCTGCAGAGTCCTGCCCGAGACCACCGCAGAGACGCCGCCAGCTTCCCGGCTGATGACATACGCGACGAGAAAGCATGAGGAGGACACGCCAACCTTAAAAGCATGCATATGCTGCCCATTGCCCGACCCACCAGTGGCAGAAACTTTCCGTTAATTTGTCACCTTTCTCAGACCACTTTGTGCATATCCTTTCACCGAACTTCCCAGTTTGCACAGCCACACAGCCAAGGAGAAAAACTTTTAGGTCACAAATTTTAAAACCACCACAACAGCAAAAATCAGCAGACACAGGTGCCCAGGTTACACCTCTAACTTCTAATCTGAAGAGAAATCATAGCTCAGTGCCATCTATAACCCCATGACACCACGGCCCTTATCACTTAACCGTATGGTAAGATTTTGCTGGTGCCACTCAGAAGCTTACGAGCAACTGCAGTAGCCCAGAATCAGTTATACTCCTCACCGAGCTATTTATTAGACAACCGCCCTTAAAATTAGCCCTCCACGAACACATTCATCCCGTTCTGAATACACAGCTACTGGAAGGGCCAGACACTACAGGTACTCAAAAGGAAAGAGATGTGAGCGGTGACGGCCAAGGTAGTGCACGGAGAAGCCCCGCAGCAGAGAGGTTTCAGCAACCTCCCCTCCAGCCGAAGCCAGCCGGTTCCCAAAGGCGAGCCAGGCAGGCCACCCAGCTCCACACTGAACGAGGAGCTCCTGGGTACTTTTACTAGCTTTGGTTATCAGCCAGGAGAGACCAAAGTCATGTCAAAGATGCCAAAGTCCCTCCTCACAGGTGCTAACAGGAATGGCAAACTCAATGGGGCCTGGCCTTGCGTCTTCCTGATGACACATTCCTAAAAATATTTACCGCTACACTAGGCCCCAGCCAGCATATATTCAGACTTTAAAGGTCTAACAAGCACCTAGGGAGAAAACACAATGCGCAGAAGCAAGCCACGTTCCCCTAGAAAAGCAGCGCCCTGCCCGCGGTGTGGCAGATGTGAGCATCTCCCCACGCCACATCCAGTTCCCTCCTGGTGCACACAACTAATGCCGTTACAATTATTAAAAAGCCCCAAACAGCCTGGCCTGCTCCAACTGCCTCAAAAAACAAGAGTGTAAGGAGTATTAACCAAGCACTATTTCTAGTTTCACCACCAATTATAGTTACATATTACGTTTTATGTAAGCTGACTACATAAGATGTTTCTTAACAAAAACTGCTGTGGCATGATGTAGGAAGCGTTTCAGTTAAAGGGACCAACTAAATCAAAGGCGGAGGAAAATGGAAGAGCGAAGCCTGAGACAGGCTGCAAGCACCAGCAGAAAAGGAGGCTCTATAGGCAGAGCAGAGAAAGCGTCCAACAGCACTGAGAGTCTCCCACCCCAGGCAAGCCAGAACAAGGTCTCATTTACCTCCTCATCAATGCAAAATTAAAATGCAACGTTACGACAATATTAGTGGTTCTAAGAAAAACAACCTTCCTTGCATTCACCCATCCTCAACTTCTTTGCATTGAGTGCTTACCCTAATAATTTCCTATAAACCAGGACGGGGCATCAAAACTAAACCACCTCCCTGAAGCACAGTGACAGAACGACTGCTGCTCTCAGCCCCAAGTAAAGGAGCAGATCAAACAAAACTTACAAAATTTAGGCAGCTACGTACTTTTTGTGGCCTTTTTAAAATAGCTTCAAAGTTGCAATGATTTTTGTCTTCTACTTGGATGGAAGAAACTTATTTTTCAGAAGCAAGGCAGTGTTTTTCAGCTAGCAGCAAATGTGGAAAGGCAGCTTACACCTGTGGATATGCTGGTGCAAGATACTAAGGGCTTTCAAAGGAACTCGGAGTACGGTGTCTTTTGGTCAGTGACAGAGTCATCGTGACACTCCATCCCTTGCCTCTATGTGGAGGGCTGCTCTGAAGTAACACCAGTTTCCCAGCTCTCCAAGTGTGAGCAGGGTGATCCCTGCCTCCCATAGAAAGGGATCCCCACCACTGCACGCAGTGGGAGCCCACATGGAGCAGCAAGGAAGCGCTCTCAGCAGCTCTCAAATCAGGTCCCTTCAGTGCACCAGAAGCAAACTTTCCTCCTTTACCCTTTTCACTAGGCAACAGCAACCCAACAACATCACTACACCAAGGTGACGCCAAGGGATGCATCAGGAATCCAACAACTGCAACAAAGAGGGATGAAGACTATGAGTGCCCCAGACGCACCAGGAGAGAGGCCTCTCCCCGAAACACGGAGCCCTCGCTCCTGTTACAAACACCGTCCCTCATCGTGCCCACGAAAGGGATCTCGTGGCTCTGTCCTGCGGTCGTGCACTGCTGTGGCCGGCAGCACCGTGTGCAGGAGACCACACGCTTGCCTGGAAGGAGGAGATGGACGGGCAGGAAGGGTGGAGAAGGACCGCAGCTGGTCCCCGACAGACGAGCAGGGCTTCGGGAACGCTTCTTCAACTGATTTCAGGGAACCAGCGGGGCCGTGCAGCACTACCCCCTCGCACCCCAGCGAGCTCCGGGATGTCCCTCGCAGGGAGGGGAGGGGATGGGCCGGGCCGGGGCGCAGGTGCTCAAACCCTCCCAGCCTGAGAAGAAAGTGGCGAAGCCGCCCAGGCCTGGCCCCCGGCGGCACGCTGGGGAAGGCTCTCCCGAGCCCCCAGCAGCCAGAGCCCCCGCCCTCAGGGCTGGAGGAGCGAGGATCGCAGACCCTCAGCGGCGCGGGCAGCGCCGGGCAGGGCCAGGCCCCCTTCCCGGCCGGGCTCCCACGCGAAAGCCTCCACTCGGGGCCCGCAGCGCACGACAGCGGCCGCGGGCGGCGGAAGCACCCGACGCGCAGGCGGGCCGAGCCGCGGGGTGGGCCGGGCCGGGCCGAGTAGAGCCGCCGGCCTGGGGCGCCGCTCGCCGGCAGCCCCGCTCCAGAGCCCACCCGGGGGGGCCCCCTCAGCTCCCGCCCCGCCGCCCGCTCCCCCTGGCCGCGCCGCCCAGCCTGCAGGGCCGGCTGTCAGGAGGGGCCGGGACCACCGCCTCGCCTCACCTCACACCAAGGGCCGGGCCGGGCCGTCCCGCCGCGCGCCGCCTCCACAGCAGCAGTAGCAGCAACTCCAGCCCCGCGCAGCCCGCGCGCACTAGCCCAGCGCCGGCCCCGCCCCGCCCGCCGCCATTGGCCGACCGGGGCCGGGGGCGGGGCCGGAGGGGCCGGGGACGGTGGCGCGGGCCCGCCCTGCTCCCGGTTCCGGCCGGGGTCACGCGGGGAGGGGCGCAGGCCGCTGTGAGGGGGCACCGGGGCGGGCGGGGACGCGCAGGACGAGACCGATCGCTGCCCGCGGCCCCGTGCTCCCGGGGAAGGCGGAAGCTTTAGCAGAATCTTGACCCCAAACCGTTTCCTGCCGCCAGCTCCCCGCGGGCTGCCCCCCCCCCACCCCCGGAAAGAGGGACGCGGAGCTCCGGGGCCAGGCGCCATGCCCGGGGGTGCGCAGCGCTGCCACGGCCCGTCGGCACGGCCGGAGGGAGAGCGCTCGTCCTAGTGCGGGGCTGCGCTTTGGCAACACTGAGACGGTGGGTTTGTTCCCCAGAGCCAAGGGCCTCTCCGCCCCTCACCCTGCCGGCGGGTGCCCGGGGAGCTGGGGGGGACACGGCCGGGACAGCTGAGCCTCCCGGCCAAAGGGACGTGCCATCCCCGGGACGGCGTGCCCAGCGTGTGAGGGGCTGGGGGAAAGAGCGGGGCAGCGGCCTCTGGCTTCCCTCATGGAGCCCTGCTGCCCCGGGGCTGGCTGACCGCCCGCCTGCCCCTGGGGGCGGGGGGGATGGTCTTGCTTTGCTCATTAACCTGCCCTTACCTCATTAACCTGCCCTTACCTCATTAACCTGCCCTTAACCTGCCCTTACCTCAGCCCAGGAGTCTGCTCCCCTGCACGCCCCGGCTGGGGTTAAACCACACAACCCGGCAGGTGAAGGCTGCTCTGGGGAAGATGCCATTCCGTCAGCCAGCCTCCAAGATGCACCAAACCCCACACGTTTTGCTTTGAATGATGAACACTGCGGGTCTTCGTTTAGTTAACTAAGTTTTTCACAAACGGCTGAGTTTTAAATAGGGACGGAAAGAGCCACGGCACTGCAGAGCGGGAGAGAAGAGGCAGGTGCTGCACCCACGTGCTGGGACCCAGCACCGAGGCACGGGGCGCTGCCCACACCCAAGGGGCTGAAGGCTTTCAGGACATCCTCCTCCTCGCTCCCCGGCCAGCGAGCCCGTCCCTCAGTGACACAGACAGGAGCCAAACCTTGTAGGAATTGCAGCGCAGGACGAACAGAGCTCTGCCTGCACACACCTTTGCGCCTTCCGGATTCTGAGTCTGGAAGGGTTTGGTGGCCGACAGCACGAGAAATGCAAAGAGCCACCTCGTTCCTGAGAACTTGACCTTTTAGCAACAATTTGAAAAACAAAACACTAGCATAGTGTATGACTTTCACATTAACAAAACACATCAGTCATGCAGAACAGCCCTTTCAACCTGGAGAGCTTCGCTGCTCTCACCTACAGAAAGCAGCAGCTCACAAATTTAATGAGTAATTCCTGACCAGCAACATTCTCATCTCGTAGAAAGAAAAAAGACACAAGGTTTTAAAAATATGTCCCATTACTTCTTCTCGTTAGAAAGTGAAATGGAGCTGAAGAATCTCATGCATACAAAAAAAAATAGGAAAGTTGCAAAAGTATATGTTTTAGACAACTCCATTTGTAAAAACACTTGTGATTCCAATAAACTGAAGTGCTTTCATTACTGAAATGGCTGTTTCGGTATCCTGTTTTGCCTACCATTTGCATTGTACTTCCATAGGCAATGAAAATGGAGTAGTCGATTTTATTTGCAGCTTAAGCACTAATAGAGTTTCACATCCTTTCAAGTCCAGACACATCTCAATCACTTTAATATCTACAAAGAGCACCAAAATTTTCTTGTGCAAAAAAAGCAGCTGTTGCTAAGCTGGAGAACAAATCTGCTGTGATCACTTTAAAAGCAACATGCGACAACAGAGAGAGGAAGCAATAATTACAGGTACAGTGAAGTCTTTAGAAGCATCAACACCCTGCCGTTTGTGCTTCCCTGTATATTGCTAACTTTTATTGCTCGCACAAAACACCAATTACTGCACTGGAACAATCCAGTAATGAAAAGGCACCAAAGGTTCTGCATGTTTAAGTGTCCACATACACACCACCACCACCCCCCGTTTCTACACGCAGCTCATTTCTAGCCTTTCTACCCACCACGGGCAAAAAAATTATTTTCCTTCAGAGCATGAGGAGTTTGGCAGGATGCGTAAGTGTTCCGCCATGAGCCTGAAGCCTCTCCTTTTCATACCCGCATCCCCAATTCTTCAGGGCAGCCAATACCATCCTTCCTGATGGTACCTGGCAACTATTGCTGCCTAGATACTAAAACCTTTCTACAATAGGTTTTCTCATATATATATGTATGAAAACCCCTGTAACATGCATACAAGTCACTATAACAGTGACTTTTTCCCTGTTCAAGAAGTCACCACCCATTTTCACACTTCTACCCGCGTGCTTAGGACCAGGCCCCACCGGCCATTTTCAGTTGAAGGGCCATCTTCAGGGGAAGGGATGAGAACAGACAAGACTCCTCTTCTACAAGCTCGAAGCAGAAGCTAGCTCCGCACTCACTGAATCATTTGGCAGGGAACAGCCCAGGAACAGATGATGCGATTCCTACTCCCAACTCAAAAGAAGGAATGGATGGTTGTGAAACCCACTACAGATGGACTCAGCAATATGTTCTTCACAGCTGTCCACAAAGACCTCCGATTTTCCTTAACTCCCATGACTGCAAACTTTTTGACCATCCAGGCAGTGGGTTTGAACCCTTTCTGGGAGGAGGAAGTTTAGAGAACAAAGCTAGAAGAAGAATAACATCCTTACACAGGAGAGTCTGCTGTTGCTATTGGAAGGATGCTGTGTCAGGACAAAATACAATTTTATCCTTGTGAGATAAAAAGTGATAATGAGGTGTAACTCATTCACTCAACTAATATTACAGATAATCTACATCATATTCTCCTCTTGGCCTGAGTGGGATAATTAGAATTACCCTTTAACTGCACTATGATGTCATCTCTTTCTTTAATCACTCTCTGGATGAGGGTGGAGGAAGACCTTCAAAGCAGAATTCTTGTCCAACTAAGAAAAACAGCAGCTGGAAAAGCTGCTTTCTGTTCAAATTCTTCATCATGGCAAAGAGAAACTCTGCAGACTGAAAAATTATACCTATTGCTAATTTTGTTAGCACACTTTTTCCAAATATGTACTGCAAAGTTCCATTTCTTAAAGGTGTCCTGTCTCATAACAACAAGGCAAGCGATTCCAAAAACTTACGTTACATCTCCCCGTCTGTCGACAGCAGAAGATGGGTATAGCTGAGGATGGAAACGGTTACCATCGGTTAAGCCAGCGTTTCATGGCATGTACGCTACGCTTCCCCGCTTTAACTGGGCTGCACATCGCCAGTTCACTTCTCCAGCATGTTATATTGGGACTCTAATGACAAGACATGTAGGATGCCAAGGCTGAAGATACGAAGATGAATTGGTATGGATTTCGTTGCAGGTAGGCCAGCCAAAGCACCAGAATCCCCGGGGGGACAGTTCACAGAGCTCTGAATGCCATGGTTCACTGCCGTTGTCCTACTCTGGGTCAAGCTAGTGCAGTGCCTTGTACTACAATTCTCCCATCAGCTACTCCCTGGAGATACTCAACAATTCGCTGTATGCATCGTTAACCTAAGCCTAAGCATAGTGTCAGTTAGGACTAACTGAAGGGCTGAGAGCTTTCTCCACAGGATGATCACTCTTCTTTCCCATCACTTTTAAGGACCTGGTGGCACAGTACCAGCTGTCGAGCTCCTCAGAGGTTCACCAAGGGAAAAATTCTCATTTCCACAACTGTGTTCACATCTTAGGTTGACTGTCGTGACAATTAGTGACTACTCTGGTCACATTCCTGATCTGAAAGCTTTTCATCCCAGAAGAGCTCGGTCAAGTACTTCAGTTTGTAATGCTCTGAGCAGCAGAACCAGGCAGGAGACTAGTTGCCTTGTCTCACCAACCCATTCTCTGGATTTGCCTTCCATGTTGGCTCAGACATCTCAGTAGAGACTGGGCTACGTGGATTGACGAATCGTTCCTCAACCTGTCTCATCAGTGATAAACAAGTTCTCTAAGTAACAGCTCAGAATTGCATCAGACCACTTCTCAAACAGGAAACCCAAGCCAATTGCAGCAATTATAGCCAGGTGGTGTTCTGTACTCGCAGCCAACTTGTACCCCAGACAGTAGGAAAACATGAAAAAGAGCGTGAAATCATAGAGTTTGGTCAATACACTGACTGTCATAAGCAAAGGGGAAAGACTCAAGCCAAGGCGAACAGGAATTGCCAGGTAACTGGAGATGTGATCTGCGTGACCAGCACAAAGAATGACTAACACAGACATACCTGTACATACCACTTTCTGGAATTACTCTTATACCAGGTTCACTTACTGTTACCATTGACCTGGAGGCACAGGAGAAACACTGTTCTTTAACAGTAATTAATGAAGATGCTTCAAAACCCAGTATAATGTGCCTTGCTCTACCGGCAGAGATAAAATGCCAAAGGTGCTCATCATTATCAGTATCTTGCTAAACCAACTCAGAGAAACTAATTTCTATGCTATGGAAATTTGCAGAGTCTTTGTGGGGGAGTTCTACTTCCAATCTTAAATTCCTCTGCCTCCCCCACGCCAATGCTGCCCGAGCACTTCTCACAGGGGTGATCCTTCGGGCTTCTCAGGCTGCTCCTCTTCCACACACGCTCTACCTAGCAATTACACTGTCCTTTATAAAGTGCAAAGTCCTCTAACCTCCGCCTGTGACCTAGAATTAAACCTTCAATATTAACCAATTCTTTAGAACAGGTATGGGCACTTACATACAGGAAAAAATTCTGCTAGTCTGCTAACGGAAAAAATGAGTGGATGCAATCCTTTTTTGCAATCACCTACTTTGACTTTCATAATGGTATCTGTATTTTAACTTAGCTCTCATGGTGAAAGCGGCAATTATAACAAACAAATTAAGCACAGCATACGTTCATACCTGCGCGCGCGCACACGCAGGCACTTGCTCTGCAACTTCTTTCAGCCTGATGAGCGCGCTTGCCTCAACACGTTCTTCCTCCCCAGAAGGCTCAGCCTGTGGCCAGCGCCGGTTCTGGATCGACAGGACAAAACCCAAGAGCGCACGCAAGCTGCAAAGCAACGCCGAAACAAAAGTCCAGGCAAAAACTGCCGACTGCGCCTCCCGTTTCAGTAATGGATAGGTAGATGGGAAGGAACAGACGCAGTCCGATCTCATGTTGCCCCCATGTGGTAAATCCATCCCAGCGTGGAAGAGCACAAGTGTCCCCAGAATTCCCCTAAATTTGCTTTAAACTGAATCCTGAGCTTTTTCGACAGATGTTAGTTCTTTGACTTGTAACAGCCTAAACATTAAGCAGACACAAAACAGTCTTTCCTACAACTATGCAAGTTCTTTCTCTGTTTTGCTTAACCAGCCCTGCACGGTGAGGTTAACCAAGCACGTTTGCAGCAGCGAGGCCTAAACCCCCGCCGGTGCAATTGGGAGTGTCAGAAATCTCCCCCCACCCCCCCGCTTCCTTTTTCTCTTTTTTTTAAATCTCATCGGGGTTCATCTGATTTCCCTGTCCATGAAGCCAGGCTAGCACGTGTTACCTCGGAGGAGACACACAAGGGTTCAATCCAGTCACGACTTGTACGGTGCTTCAAAGATCTACATCAAAAACTTCTGTGGCTGGCGGGGGGAAACCAAGACACCGCCGAACAGAAGTCGCCACTCTCCCAAAATCTGAAATTCTAACAAGAAAAAACGATCACTTCTTTTTCACATACCAATAAACTTTAGTTGACGCAACTACGCAAAAGCTCAGTTTATAAGAATGTAGGTTTCCAAAAAAAAAAAAAAAAGTATCTTAGATATAAAGGAGAAAAAGGCCTAGTCCTATTCCATAGCCAGGATACTTCAGAACAAAAAGAAAGACTAAGGATCTACAAACACTAATCACAGATAAGCGTGGCAATTATTTTACTGCCAAATTAACCTGATGGGAGGTTTTCAGTAACACCAACTAACCATCCTACCTTAAGGTACTTTCAAAAATGAGGCAGCCAAATGGTAGACTGCTAGCAAAATGATCAACTGCTAGATTTCCCCTTTCTGTCCCTAAAACCAAACAAATCCTTCCAGCCGTTCGTGCCAGGAAACAGAGTACGGAAATCCCCGCTGACGCTGAAAGGCAGAAACCGAGCACAGCCTGGGGTCGGACACGTGTGCCGCCCTTCCTGCGATGCCGCTTTTCTGCCTTCCAAAGCAGAGAGAGCAGGCAGCCCGAAATTCTGGGCACGAAAGGAAGATTAAAACCAGTTTTCTTGCTCTGGGTATAAACTTCCCCAAGAGAGTGCCAGTCAGCAAGGTAACGGCTGCACTGCAGCGGCGCTGGAGATCCAAACTGCACGTTCTCTTCAGGGGAAAAAGCTCTGGACTTGGAGCAAGTACCACTACAGGAACAGACTGACCTGGGGTTTAGGGTCTCCCTTATGGAAAAGCTTCTTTAAAAGTGCAAATGAATCAAAAAATATTAAAACAACGGGGGAACTGCAAATTACGAGGCACAGGAGTGGGCGTGTTCCGAACAAAGCATTTTACTGTCAGCGCCTTTCCCTTTTTTTAATAAATACGCTGTTGAAGCAGCAGAGTGTCTGTTTAATGAGTGTTTTGCATTAGGTCTCAGGGTGTGTTTGTTTACTCGTTCTGTAGAATACGCTGAGTTATCTTCACACAACTTGGGAGCTCCTCTGTTACCTACATGGGAATTTTCCCATGAATTTTTGGCTTCCGCTTATAAAAATGAGGCGATTCCTTCTCTTTGCCCCACCAGCCTCAATTTGTTTCTCAATAAAATCCAGGAGGACAGCCAGCCCAAGGCGCTTTAAGCATGATACCTCAACGCAGTGAAGCTGCTAACGGCTGGCACGTCTTACAACTCAAATATCTCTGACCTGTAGCCATACCTTCCTCTACGTGACCTACGCGGTTGAGCAGAAATTTGTATCTGGCAACGTGGACCCCTCTTGGAAGGCAGCCATACCTTAAATCTGATGCGCCAAGCGCCAGTTACATCACCACAGCTGAGGATCCAAGGAGGGCTGAGACTAGAGCAGACGCAATTAGCTGCATCAGTCCTACGAAACCATTTAGGCTGTTTCAAACAAAGTGAGCGGGAGTAAGCCCCAGGCTCAGCAGCATTAGTAGCTCTCCTCATTCTTTTCCTATCGAGGCGCTCCGTCTTTCCCACAGCAACCAAAGCGCCGCGCTCCGTGCTGCATGGGACCTGTTTCTTACAGCCAAACAGGCTGCCTGCGGGGCCGCCGCTGCTCTAGCCAGAGGTGGTTTCCAAGGAGCACGTTGTTCCCTGTCTGGGAAAGCCGGACGCCTCCTCCGTCTTGCTAGATTTACAGGCTCTCATTATTCCTGTGGGTGGAAGCGAGCTTCATTTGTCTACTGCATTTCAAGCACCGAAACTAAACTTGCAAACATTACAGCTCCATCAGAAGATCTCGCCTTGCTAAACACTGTAGAAACTCCCCGACAGACCTGAAACTTCGACACACCCTTGCACGGCTGTGAGCCAGAGCAGGCAATCCCGTCATGTCTGGGCTGCACCGTCAAAGCCAGCCAGCAAACTGCTCCTTCCACAAACAATTCTTCCTCCCTCCGCTCTCGGTTTGTGGACTTGACCCAGAACTACACCACCAAATCCGGCTTCACTTCACCTGGTTACTGCGACAACAGGCCGATGTCAGCATCGTTCAAATCTTCCTATTTTGCTGCAGGAGCAGGTACCAGCACGGGGCGCGGGTGCCGCACTCGCTCACAGTCTGCCCGTGCGCGCCGGTAGCGGGGTGACACGCAGCAGAAAGCTCAGCAGGAGGACGCAGCTACAAGCCCGAGGGCTGCTCCAGCGCAGGGAGAACGCCGGCCTCGCTGGCAAACCAGACTGCGTGCCCAGCCTTTCGCCTTCCGGGCTCGCCACGCGAGTAGGATGTGCTGCAGCCCAGAAAAGAGCCAACAGACGGTGCTGCTCTACGGCAGCAAGTTGTGAGCAGAACTGCTCATTTTAACTCTCCCGAGAAACGGATCCTGGACTGTTGGCTGTGGGAAAAGCTCTACAGCAAATTGAATTACAAAGGTGTTTTAATCACCCAAATGAAACCTTTCTTTCCGCTGCGGGAATCCTTTAAGAGTTTCTTCCTGGTTTTCTCCCACTATCTGTCAGTGGGAGCCCAGTGTTAAGCTGTTTGTGCACTATTCCATGCACAGTGGTGGGAAAACAGCAAACATGGGAGATCGTATCACTTTTGTACTTAATTCCAGTGTGATGTCTTCCCGAGAGACAGTTCCAATTCTTCCCCAAGCCTTTATGGATTATATTCTTGCACATTCCCCAGACTGTCAGTAATTAACAACCTTGTTTGCCCTCTCTTGCAGATACTTCCATAAAGCACGCAGCATTTCAGGATCTACTAGTAAGTGTCCAGAAAAATGCAGAAAAAGTGATGTTTTTCATTTTTCTTTGCACAGACATCAAGAAACAGGAGTTAGCAGGTACTTTGTTCACTTCCCCCCCCCACTAAATCTGTGAAACAAGCTAGCAAAATCCTGATGGAAATCCTCCTTCGGGACACAGAAGCCAGATAAGGCAGCAAGAACGTCACAGAGTAGTCCATAAAACGGACACACGAGGTGCGCCCAGCCACGTCCGTACTAGACACTCACAAAGACCCAAGCAAGTCTGGTTGACCGCGTGATAAACAGGACTCCGGTGCAGGACAGTGACCTGAAAACAAGACATTTCCCTGCACTCACGCTGTCTGCTCAGATACAAACAACAGAGGAGTCAACTGCCATCAAAGTTACAATTCACAAGCCTGAACTTTGTTTCTTTCAGAGCCTTGTGATGATATCCTACTAATTTCCAGCTTTTGTAGAAGACAAAGCAATAAAAAACTCCATCCCTTCTTGCACTAGACGTCTCGATGCTGTTGCCCAGGATAGTAAACTGCAAGTAGAATTTGTTAATGAAATGCCAAGCATTCTTTTCTTCTGGCATCACAAGACGGCTTTCTTCTCAGTCACTAACTCTGAGGTCATTAGTCTTTATGAAGAGAGAGCTATGACTAATTCATCCACAGGTGTCAACGAAATGGAAAGCCTTGGAGCAAGCAGTGTAAATTTGATCTCCAGCCCAGCGATCCCAACGTTCAGAACGACCTGAACCAGGTACACAAGCTGATATCCTTCCTCGTTCCTCGCTGCAGAGCCAGAGGCCAGGGAGTCAGCTCCGACTTCTCCGTTTGGAAAAGGGAATGCTGCTGTCGACAACCCACTGTCACTAATGAGAAGTGGAACCTGCAAGAATGTTACCCCATAGGTGTAGATGAAATACAAGAAAAATGCTGGAAATTTGCAGGATAGCGTAGGGAAGAAGCAAAGAAAGGGCAGGAGTCTAAAGAGAGAAGAGAAAAAGCTACCAAATAGCACAGAGACGATTGGAAGAAAATCAGTATGTTCAAGAACAGTACGAGTGGGCGAAAACGACTGGAAAAGAAATATCCGTAGAAGTGCAGGCAGGAATTAGATGAGAAATCAATCCAGAGAAAAAGGTTAAAAAAGATACACGCACACTTACACAGAAAATCTGTGTCCAAGTATATTCAGCTGTATTATGCTACTGCATATAATAGTTTATCTGCATAGCCATGTACTAACGATGCACTGCAATTCCTCCAAAATAATGTGATAGCTTGGGTTTATTAAGCAGATGTAAAGGAAAATAAAACTTGTTCCAGCATGAAAGCACGTAAGTCGACGTGATGCCTAAAAAAATGCGTTTGTGTAACATTCCTTCTAGCACTGTCAATGGCAAAACACCGTACAAAGGACATTTCCTTTCAACGTGGATAGTTAGGTTTATCATGATTTTAATATTTTACTAAAATAACCCATAATCCTCCCCCCCCCCCCCAATCCCAGTCTTCCTTTTTTCCCTCCGTAGAAACGTATAATGAGGAGGTTTGGGAAGGCCACTGGCACTAACCTGCACATTTCTGAACAGAAAGCTCACATACATTTGCCCAGTTTTGTGAGGCGTTGTACACGTCAGTGGGGTGGGGTGACCCTGCCTGGAGGCCGGGTGCCCACCAGAGCTGCTCCATCACCCCTCTCCTTCACTAGACAGGGGAGAAAAGGTACAATGAAAGGCTGGTGGGTCGAGATAAGGACAGAGAGAGATCACTCACTAATTATCATCACAGGCAAAACAGACTGAACTTAGAGAAAAAATTAATCTAATTTATTACCAAGCAAAACAGAGTACGGCAATGAGAAATAAAATCAAATCATAAAACTCCTCCCCCCCGGCTTCTTCCCAGGCCCAACTTCTCCCCATTTCTCTCCCCCCTCCTCCCCCAGTGGCACAGCGGGACGGGCAGTGGGGGTTGTGGACAGTTCATCACACGGTGTCTCTGCTGCTCCTTCCTCCTCACAAGGAGGACTCCTCACACTCCTCCCCTGCTCCAGCCTGGGGTCCCTCCCACGGGAGACAGTCCTTCACCAACTTCTCCAGCATGAGTCCTTCCCACGGGCTACAGTCCTTCACGAACTGCTCCAGCGTGGGTCCCCCACGGGGTCACAAGTCCTGTCAGCAAACCTGCTCCGGCGTGGGCTCCTCTCTCCACGGATCCACAGGTCCTGCCAGGAGCTTGCTCCAGCGTGGGCTTCCCACGGGCCACAGCCTTCTTCAAGTGCCTCCACCTGCTCCAGCGTGGGGTCCTCCACGGGCTGCAGGTGGAATCGCTACACCCCCTCATCCTTCCGCCATGGGCTGCAGGGGGACAGCCTGCTTCACCATGGTCTTCACCTCCGGCACCTGGAGCACCTCCTCCCCCTCCTTCTGCACTGACCTTGTGTTCACCTGAGGGCCAGGTGCCCACCAGAGCCGCTCTAGCACTCCTCTCCTTCTCTAGACAGGGGAGAAAAGGTACAATGAAAGAAAACTTACGGGTCAAGATAAGGACAGGGAGAGATCATTCTCTAATTATCATCACGAGCAAAACAGACCAAACTTAGAGAGGGAATTCATCTTATTTATTACCAAGCAAAACAGAGTAGAGGAATGAGAAATAAACCCAAATCTTAAAACACCTCCCCCCACCCCTCCCATCTTCCCAGGCTCAACTTCCCTCCCGGCTTCAACCTCCGCCCCCCTCAGCGGCACAGGGGGACGGGGAATGGGGGTTATGGTCAGTTCATCACACGGTGTTTCTGCCGCTTCTTCATCCTCAGGGGGAGGACTCCTCTCATCCTCCCCTGCTCCAGTGTGGGGTCCCTCTCACGGGAGACAGTCCTTCACGACCTTCTCCAACGTGAGTCTCTCCCATGGGCTACAGTCCTTCACGAACTGCTCCAGCGTGGTGTCTCCCACAGGGTGCAGACCTTCAGGAGCAAACTGCTCCAGCGTGGGTCCCCCACGGGGTCACAAGTCCTGCCAGCAAACCTGCTCCGGCATGGGCTCCTCTCTCCACGGATCCACAGGTCCTGCCAGGAGCTTGCTCCAGCGTGGGCTTCCCACGGGGTCACAGCCTCCTTCAGGTGCCTCCACCTGCTCCGGTGTGGGGTCCTCCACGGGCTGCAGCTGGAATCTCTACACCCCCTCATCCTCCCTCCATGGGCTGCAGGGGGACAGCCTGCTTCACCATGGTCTTCACCACAGGCTGCAGGGGGAATCTCTGCTCCGGCGCCTGGAGCACCTCCTCCCCCTCCTTCTGCACTGACCTGGGTGTCTGCAGATGTTCTTACATCTTCTCACTCCTCTCTCTGGCTGCAAAAAACTTCCCGAGGTTGTTTCTGCCCTTCTTAAATACATTACCACAGAGGTGCTACCACTGTTGCCGATTGCCTTGGCCAGGGGCGGGTCCGTCTTGGAGCCGGCTGGCATTGGCTCTATCAGACACAGGGGAAGCTTCTAGCAGCTTCTCACAGAAGCCACCCCTGTAGCCCCCCCCGCTACCAAAACCTTGCCACACAAACCCAACACAGTCAGTTTTGACATGCTATTGCAGTCCCGGTCCACAATTACCATTCTTTTTATGTGCGCAGAATTAACACATCTTGAAGATTTTTTTTTGGTAATAACTTTTCCAGTAATGATTTCATTGTGCAACTCTTAGTGCAATTCTTTTCCAGCACTCCTTTCCAGAACTGGATTTGAATTCCATGAAAGTACGTCTTCTACACCTGACAGAAAAGATGCCATTCTGAAAACAAAAATACAATCAGGACATACAAAAAGTCTTCTTTCAAAAAGTAGGTCTGACATATTCAGAATACATCCTTGCCTCTTCTCTCACTATACCCTAAAGATGGATCTTCCTTTAATGTACCAGTTCCACACTAAACACTTCAGATAAATGAAACATAAAGATAATTTAAAACCATTTACGACAGGTCACAACGTGCACGGGTTTTGCCGCTGTGGAGCGGTCTGACCCGTAACGTGTGCCTCCCAGCAACGCAAAGCAATCCAATACAGCAACCCAAAGCACTGCCCAGGCCACGGCAGATGCAAAAGCCACACATTCCAAATTTACAGTACTGCTGTAAAACCCTCTGGGTTTACCAGTTAGCTCAAGAATCCAAAAACAAGGACACAGCCTGGTGCTCTTACTCTGTAACAGCCACAGGGGTCACTCAAGTCATTTCACAGGAAGATGAGCTCTAAATTATTATGGAATATCTAGAACAAAGATCAATCACCCTTTCACTCTCTCCAGAGATGAAGCACGATTCACCGGAGAAAACAATTACTCTTAACACGTAAAGCACCACGAGCACCTTCATTCTATGCTAACATACTAATTAAGGGACATGCAAGTTTGGTGAGAGCTGCTGAAAAAGCATGATCCCAGAGGTGGGACTTGGGCAGCTCTGGGAACACCCAGAGGGAAATGCACTGTACCAGTACACCCAGAGCACACGATACTTAATGACTGAATTTTGTGGGGGTTCGTCAATGTGTTCTCTTTCAACCACATCTGCATTTCTCCCTTATATTAAAAACATATCACCACAAACAAATTCATATTGACAGGGTTGATTATAATAAAGAATCATAACAAAATAAAACCAGTGTATTATAGCATTTTTTATTATAGCCTTGGCTAATGGCAGTACATAAAACAGAATATAAGAGATTTTTGTACCGAGAGCGAGTAATTTTTGCTACCAACTATAAAGCTCTGCAAATTTAAAATTATTTTGACTCCTAAAATAAAAACCGTAACAATGCTGTTACAGAAAAAGAATTGTGGCCAGTTTGGCAAGCCACCAAACAACATGTACCTTTTGTCTCCATGTCTTTCTTCTACCCAAGTCTTTCTTCTACCAGTAGTTGTGTTGGTCTGAAACAGAATCTGAGAAAGGTAGTCTCACTTTTCATGTCATACCATGAAGCCATCAATTGCAAGACCATCACAAGAAAAATAAAGGGGAAAAGACTTGGGAAGAAGAAGCAATTAGCGGTCTTAAAGTATTTCACTGAAAATGGCAAGTGCCATAAACTTGCTTTTTCCTATTAAAAACCCCCCAACAAACCACATATGAAAATATTTCTCCTGCTAGAATTTGTAGATCAAAAATTATTTGCCTAAGAATCAAACAGAATACTTTATCCTAATCAAATATTTTAATAGATACATGATACGCCTAAAATAATTCCACAGGTAGTGACCAAACAGCACTGAATGCATGGACAATCTGCTTTTGTTCCCATGTTAGAAAATACAGGAAAAAAACTATCAAACCAACATACACAGAGAGAGTTACACGTACAACCAGTCCCCCTTTGCATACATTATAGATTTCACAGTTTTTCTTCAAGTACAGGTTCATGGTACTATTGCAGCTTGCCATTCCCTACCAAGCTTGTAGGTGAAAACACGAACGTCCCACAGCTGCTCTCCTTCGCAAAGCAGACAGTACCTGCAGCACGCTGTGTTCAAAGCATTTAACAGAGATACCAGACAAATAGCTTAACAGTAGACAAATGCTACATTATCAGGAAAAAACCCCCCACAAAATAAACAAAAAACCCCCCCAAACCCCCGGATTTGTGGCAACTGAAGAACAGCATGGGACTTCACAAAGTACATGATGACTTAAGTTTATAGTAAGTTCTTTTGGTAAATTTATGACAACTGATTCACAAAAATATATCAAAAGATTGAGGAAATAAATAAGGTATCGCAGAGTGTTTTCTGACAATACTGCCACATTACTTTGTTTCTACATGCTCTCTCGAAAAAGCAAGACAAGAACTTAGAAGCGCATGCATCTAAGTTTTATACGTAAATATTCGACAAAATGGAACTTACTACTTCTGTGCTTCTCAACATAGGTTCTCATTTTCACTTTTGTCAAGGTTAGGGAAGGTCAAACAAGTTGTGCAAAACTCTGACAGTAATTGCTTTTGAGAGGAAAACTGGAGGTTGCTAGCAAAGGCTACGATGCTGGATTTTACTTCACATTTTTAGAAAGATTCAAATGTAAAATATTCATCAACAGCAGTTTCAGGCAGGTAAAAATTTTAGTTGCTTAGCAGGTTTATATTTCATCTAGCCACTTAAGTACCACTGGAATTATACATTAGCTGTAGAAATCCTATTAATTTTTTCAAAGAAACGTTAAAAAAAAATTATAAAAGTCACAGCTGCACCTGAGCTCAAAGAAGAGAAAAAAAGTTGCAATTGTATCTATTTATTAGCTGTTCAGGTAACAATGTTTTGTAACAGATCAGATTAGGAAATCTGATTGCTGGCTTTATCAGAAGTAGTAGAAAAACCAACCATGGTGTATTACTGCTTACCATATCAGGTACCAGCTACGCAGCTGTACACTATAGCTGTACTACAAATACAATACCAGACACGAGATGTAGAGAAGTCCAGCCAAGCTAACAAATGGTGTCCTTTACTACCAGTATTAAGGAAAGTGACCTTGGCCGAAGGAAAAAAAAAAAAAAAGAAGTGTAAGTCATCGGAGTCACTTCCAAAGTAATACTGCTAACTCTGTCTTGGAGCAAGACCTTAAAATACAGTTTGCATTGATCCTGTCAGGCACAGATCACTTAAAAAAAAAAAAAAAAAAAAGAGGAGTGTACTAGTATATACTTTATACTACAATTAACAGTTTGGAATGCTCTAAAAATCGTATGAAAATACTCATTAGGAATTCTAGAATTTCTTATGCATTTGGATATATAGGAAACACCTGTGCATAGAAAACTACTCTTTGGGGTTTGCCTCATTTAACAGTATCAGCATTATTCAAGTTTATTTGGCTACAGTAATGCCAGAAAATAGCAGGACTGATTTGTGCTGACCTACAAGAAACTCTTCAAAATTATCTGCAATAGAGTAAGACATTTTAGGCAAACAATAAAGAATATATGTCCCTCAAGGTTAAATCTGAAGGAAATAACGTCTGTCATATAAAATGCAGCGTGCCTCTTAAAGAGGCATTTCCTCTTATTTCTTTTGTTAAGACACAAGGCATGCTTGAATTTTAATTTGATACTTGCAGAGGCCAAGAAAATCATCTGCACTGAGCAGAGACAGAAAAAGGGCAGATGGTCTCACAGACACACACCTGTAAACACTGCAAAAAATATAAAATTAACCTTTCAAGGATCCCTAGTGAGGTGACTGTTATATGCCACTGAACAAGATATCACTGACAGCTGTTCATGTAATACAAATTTAAAAGCAAGAAGCTAATAAGCCATATTAAAAAAAAAAATTATCTAATGCCCTATCAGGCTAGAAAAGTTTCAATGTTTACTGTGTATCCCTCATACAATGGGAAATATAAGCTCAATATAAGAATTACTAAACAAAAACCAAAGTCAAATGTGTGTAATATGTAAAATACCAACTGAGTACATGTTATGAAATACACATCACAAGAATTACCACAATTCATTTCCACATTAAATTCTAAAGCAAACGCCAAGTCACATGTTGAGCAAAAGGCATCCTTTCTGGTATAACACCATCGTAATTCAACTCCAAACGCCTCCTCTAAGTCAGGGTATAAAGTAATCTAAAACCAAGACAGAAAAATACAATTTAAGATCAGCTATCTTCTTAGAGTTAGAAACCTGAAAAAACTGCAAACATTTTAAAAGTCACAATGAAATTACTTCATCATGAGTTTGAGAAACACTTGTTTACGCAATTTCAAAGACTCCTTCCATGATTCTTGCCAGCATATACTGCACTGACTTTCTGGAAAATTTGTGTGTGTGTGTATATATATATAAAAAAAATACATATATATATATATAAAAAAACCACACACAACCACACTAATATTTAGTTTGGCTCCAAGCCATTTCACTTCACAAACAGTAGTTAAACCTTACAAATTAGAAGTAAGATTGAAACCTATGCAAACCCACCTTCTAAACATTTTTCCAAAACTTCTCAATACCAACCACAATAATGAGTAGTTAAAAGAAAAACCCTTTAAGTGGCTATTTGAACATCTTACCAAAGACTTTATACATGGTGTCCATGAACCGTGCTGCTATCTCCTTCTCCACTTTGCATCTGCAGCTGCATCTGCGCCTGCATTCTCGCAATCATCTCCTGCATGCGACGAAGCTGGAAAAGGAGCACGGAAGAATCCTGTAGCCTAATCTCACCTCAGAATACGACTCTTCGCTGCCGCCACGCTATTAATTATTTATATTAAAAGAGGGAACACATATCTACATTATCTTTATCTGATGGGTAACAATCTCAGGTTATGGCATCTTTTCCTACTGCTCTTCTTCATCCATTAAGAGGTTGGAAATCTACTGACCGAAAGAAGCAGGCTTTACTATCGTAATTTGGGATGAGATTTTAAGCATCCCAAAATGGAAGTCTTTGCTACCTCTGAAGTTAAATGCATAAAAATGATGGTGCTGAAGTGCTGAACAGTTACTAAAGCTTATCATCAGAAGAAAAGCAGCTTGTTTATGTCCCTCCAAACTACATCTCTATCTGTCAATAAAAAGAACTGTCAGGATTACTTTCCAACTCCCTTGCTAGTGATGTCTAGGTGGAAGCAAGTATTACAGACAAATCATCCAAGGAGACATAAGCATTATTAAAAATGGTTGAAAGCTCAATTTTAGAGCACTGCAATATTTAAGCACAGGGTAATCATGTAACTCAGCTACTAAGATTAATTCAGCCATGTTACATGCACAATACTTAAATTCTTTTATCGTACCCAACTCTGACAGGTGGGAAGCCAACCGCACTTACTGAAATACATTTGGGTGTCTTTGCCTTTGTGCACTTACACTTGAAACTTAAACTGTTAAGCTTAATAATGAATAGTTCAACCTGTGAAATGTTTACACTATTCTTTTTCCATATTCCTTGAAACAATGACCCTTTTCATTTTTATCTTTTGGGACTTGGGCAGCTGCTAAGACTAGTAGAAGACTAAGCATCCGCTCGTGCCAGAGCAGACCAAAAAGTCCATCTAACTCAGCCTTCTCTCCAACACTGGCTATTAGCAATTGCATGAAAGAGCCTAACAGCCAGGTGCACACCCGCAGTATTTCCTGACGTCTCTCTCAAACTCCAGAAATCTGTCAATTCTGAACTTGCTAAACCAAAAAATTCTACCTTTGTATTTAGTGAGCAAGTTCATGGAGAAAGAAAAAGTCTCCAGTCTCTCGGCATTTTTGAGCCTATCTGCATTATTGCTATGACAAAATGCCATGCTAATGAGTTCCTCAATTTACAGACTATCTTAAAACTATCTTTTTTTTTTATTTGAAATCAGCCACCCATTAATCTCACTAACGCGACCTGTTGCTTGTATAGATTCCCATTCACCCTGCCATCTATGATTATGTAAGGCCCATTACTATATCCTTCCCCTCTTATCATCTGCTTCCCAACAAGAACATGAATCGAATCTCCCCTTGTACAGGACCTGCTTCAGATTGTCACTTCAGCCTTTCTGCTCACTTTTTGCTATCACTGTACTTTTTCTATTCTTGGCTATATCCTTTTTGGGCTAGGGGACAATGAAAACAGTGTTAGAGCCACACGTTATGGATTTATCATAGTGGCAGAATGAGAATTCCTGTTTTGTTCATTATTCCTGACAATTCCTACCGTTGTTCCCTCCTTTACTGCAGAGCTGGACTGACTTTTTCCCAGTCTGCAATTGCTACCTCTAGAAGCTTCCTTCCTGTGAGGATGGCTCCCTCCCCACACAACATACATTACATCCATCACTGACTACTACAATGGAGTCAGGCATTTTACCAGATTCCCCCTGTTCCAATAAATCAGTATCCTGAGACTCCTCTACATCTCTTAACGTTCTGTTTTATTACTGCACCTTGAGTAACTCTGTATCAGCAGGTTCTGTCTTTTCCTTTATGAATTACCAAGACTATATAAATCATTTGACCTAAAGTAGTGACACAAGAATAAAAATCCCCCCATCACAAGAGTGCAGAGTTCTGTCATCTTACTTCAGCTTCTTTTTCAAGCAGAATCTGGTCTTTGTTTACTTCTTCGTCTTCTATTTTCCTAAAATAAGAGGAATATTGTTCAATAATGTGCATACATTCCAGATTTTGAACTTTCAGAGAATGCTTCATTGGCAAAAATCAAGGCTCTTAGAACACATCTTACATGTCAGAGTTTCATAATACAAACACATGTCATTGAAACTTCTTCTCCACATACCTGCCATTCATGGCTTATTTTTAAAGCATTTTCAAGACATCAATTTATCCCTTACTCCTTCATAAAGTTATGCCCAGAACAAGTATAAAGCGTTCTAGCTATTACTTTAAAACATGACAGATCTTCACGTGTAAGTACAATAAAAACTATTTCTGAACGGTGTTCAAGTATAGCAGTTTCCCTGAGCGTTAACTGATTGCAATTTGAGTACAGTACAAACATTGACTACTCCTGTCAAAGTTACGCCAATGCTTTCAATCAGTATCTCAGCAAACTCATTTAATTGGGACATTCCAGTCTTATAGTAAGAAACCAAATGTAAGAATATTTTTATGTACTCTATTTTCAAAATTACCTACCACTTTGCTAATAGATTTCTCCTTTCCCATGTTGCAATGGGGAAGATCTGCTAACAGATCTAATCACACAAATGCCATCAAAAGTGCAAAGAGAACAGATACTTGTTAAAGGCTAACAGAGAAACAGATTGTCAAAAAATCTTCTGCGCCCAAAAGCCTCTAAGAACATCAGTGAATACACTCAACAAGCACTAATTGCCAAGCGCTGCTGGTGGGGTAGGTGCAAGTTTGCAATAAATTCACGTGCAAACTACCCTCACTGACAGTAAATTTAACTACATTCTAGCACCACTTCAGAAATGTGAAAACAAAGATCTATGGGCCACCTACTTAGAAAAGACACAAAAACATGTTTTAGTTTCACAAAGAAAGATGCCCCAACTTAACAGCAACTTACTGTCATAGGTCCTTGGCAAAGGCAACTTTAAATCCTCTAAAAATTGGCAAATGTTATTTTAGCTCTGGATGACCTTAGGTTACATCACTTCTAAGACCTTTGTACATAACTGTTGGATAACAGGCACCAGAACTTGGCATAAATATTTTTTTAGCTTGAACTTCAGAAGACAGGATTTAAAGTCAGGGAAGAAGAGCACATCATCCTGCCTGAAGGGAAAACTGGACTTCTAGGCCAATGCTACAGGCAGAGACAAATCCCTTTTCCTGAAAACTGACTAGGCACATGACAAAACCTATGTCAACAGCATGATGGAAAAAGCTTTGCAAAATATACCAAACCCACTGAAATGTGCAATTATGAAACCCTCTAGTGGTTGAAATAAGAGAAGCAACTAAAAAAATCTAAACCAGGAAACACCTAGTTTTCAACAAGAACTCACAAACTCAGCTTTACAAACCCTGCTATTTTAATGAAAAATGGGGTGTTCTGCCCATCTCTCTTACCAGGAAAGCTGTGCCCTACCCACCACAGCTCAAAATAGGGTTGAAAGACATTCTCCTGTAACTGCTATGCAAAGAAAATGATTTATATATACACCATGTTTAATAAAGCACTGCAGAAGGACTTGAGTTTCTCTTTTTAAAGACGCAGTCCAAATATCCCAGTAGTTAATTCTGAAAAAAACCTTTTTTTAAACATATCAGCACTGACCTAACTTGCAGATTTAAGACAACATTTATCATAGACATCTGCCCTACTTACTTACCTCAAACATTCCAAGCCTTAAAACAAAACAGAGATCTAACTACACCCTTTTAATGCCACAACTGTCTCTTTAGATTTACATAATGCTTTTTCTTACATTCAGTGTAAGCTGGTTGACTGAACTTGGTGCTTACTGGAGCTACAGAGCTGTCCATGATCTACCAAATCCTAGCAATGAAATGGTAGGAGACAGAAAGAGAGAGGCACCAAAAAATAAATTCAGAAGAGGAAGAAACAGCATATAACCATAAGATGACAACCTGCCGCCTCGTTTGAGCCTCTCAGAGCGGAAGTTCTCATAGTGAAGATCCTGGGTCACCTCCTGAAGATCTTGCATATGGGTGCTAGAGGAAGAGAAAGAATTAAAACATACCTGTGTCACATCAGCTTGCTTAACCAACTCTCACATTCTGCACTGTATTAGGTCAACGTTCAGCATGTACACCCAGTTAACATGCTAATTTAAAAGCTAATTTAAGTTAAGTGGGTGCAATAAAAGACACGTAGAGAGACCACCTCAGACCCAGAGGCAGCCCTGACACAAGCTGTCCTCCTGGGTGAGGCATTTGATGAAGCAGTGCTGGGCAGGGGAAGCAGAGTAGCAAAGCCTGAAAAAAGTCAGCCAGTGGACTTTTGAAGTCTACTCCTTTGCAGATATATATCTACATACAGATATGTTCAAAGAAGCACAAGGTTGAAGCAACCTGGTTTGTGTTCTTGGGGATCTGAAGCAATACAACACTGTGTTCAACAAAAGAATTAAGACAAAAGATTATTTTCACAGAATCACCGAGTAATTCATATTGGAAAGAACCTATGGAGCCTATGTTGTCCAATCCCTGTCTAGGCCTAGGCCAGCTAGGTGAAGGTTGCTCATGGCCTTCTCCAGACAAATTCTGAATGTCTCCAAGGATTCTACAACCACTTCAAACCCCCATTACAGTGTTTGAGTATCTTTCTGGTGATTGTTTTTTTAAACTGCCATTTCATTGGGATTTTCTAACTTACATTAACATGGTCCTCAGCTTCAGGAAGTCATTATGTTCTGGATTCTCCACTTCAACTACACCCCATGGGTAGAGTCGACCTCTAACTTTTTTACCTTTGGCTTCAATGAGTTGATTGGACCCCACTACACAAAATGGAATGCTGGCCTGAAAGCCAAAAATGCAAAAATTACTAATAATGAACCAGAACAACTCCAAGAACAATCCTTGTTCTGCTCAGCACTGCATATTATGGTAATAAGTTTGTAATGCTTTTAATTTGAAGCTGTTAAAAAAAAAAAAAAAGGAGAAAAAAAAAAAGAAAAAAAAAAAAAAAAAAAAAGTCGTCATTACCACCATCTTCCAGATAGAGAGCCTGGGCACAGGGACACAGTGACTCACTCAAGATCTCCTCACAGGACGTATCTTGCTCTGAAGCCATCCGAGCGGTCCAAAAACATACGGAATATTATCCACATAGGTAACCTGTGAGGCCAGTCATACCTTCAGGAGTCTGGTCTGCTCCTTAAAATCTTCATCCTCATCTGATTCAGCATCAGGCAGGTGATAAATCTTGATGCCATGCTCTTCTATTTCATCCAGAATCTGACATTTATAATTTCAGAAATTGAGATAATAGTAAAGTCAGTACTTTTAAATCTTAAGGTACAATTACTAGACCAGTTACAAACAATCTCTTGAGAAATTTAGGCCTATCTTATTGATCCAAATTACTTGGCAAGTGTTTGTTTTTAAGCACCATATTTCTTCACGATATTCAACACCTACTTGCCACAGACTTTCATACGAACAGTAGTGCGTTCAAATAAACACTGTCCTTTATGGATTACACATAATAAATTGAGCTTTTTTAAAACCTTTGCATTTTTTCTTAACATTAGAAAGCATTGACTCAGAAGTCATAATTGCTTTGAACAGTCTAAAACTCCTTGCTCTTGACTCTGAATTACTATTTGGGGGGTAGGGGTGGGAGTATTTAAAAACCTAAGCGAGCTACAGACACAACAAATAATTTTTCTGTCTTCATGACTGCTAAGAATGGCATCTGCAGCTGGAAACCATTTGCAATAAACCCAAATTTTTGTCTTTAAAACAATATTTTAAAAAAATCCTTATTTCTGCAGAATTCTAGCACAGTAAGTCTATTAAAGTAAAGTATACTTCTCTGTTTTTATTGCAAGTTGGGTAAGGATTTTCAGAATAACTGAAAAAAAAATCACAGATGAAGTTTTAAATATAACAGCTAAGACGGGATCAAGTGTGCCTTCTGGCAAGTTAATTCTAACACTTATTTCTAAATTTCACAGTTGCTATTAACTCATAATGCTTTGTTGCATTTTCCCCCCCACCCTCAGCAAATAGAGCATCAAGTCCTGCAAGACTGAATGTGTTAAGGGGTCTCGCCTATGGAAGAAAGACCTGGAATGTATTAGAAGAGGGTGACATAGGGGAAGAAAACCAACTCCAAATCATAAAAAATCTCCAAAAATTCTATTTTTCAATCATCAGAATTCTGACTGGGTAAAAAAAATATATGCACACTATAGATCCAGATACTGTCTCTGCTTTGGGACTAAGGAAACAGGTAAGGGAGCAACCACTGTTAGCAAATGCATTTAAATATTTTTCCAAAGTTTCAAAATTCATCCATAATGTAATTATAAAGGTATCAACATTGTAAAGATATCAAACTACATATTAAATAACGTTACACTGTGCATGAGATTATATTTTTCTTGGCTAGGACAGAGTAAGGTTGAATGAGAATGCTCCTCTTCAGCAACCATGCTGCCGTAACCAAAGCACAACACTTTGCAGCAAGCTAGAAAAATACTTACCCTTTTCTTTAGTCTTTCTCGCTCTTTCAGAGAAAGTGTATCAGCTTTTGCAATCACTGGCACAATGTTTACTTTGTTGTGTATAGCCTTCATAAACTCAACATCCAGAGGCTTAAGGCTAAAATTAAAATATGGAAAAAGTTAAATTTATTTTTAACCTAAATTACCACTTTTTTTTAAACCAATGTAGATCTCTTTCCTTTCACAGAAAGAATGCGCCCAATTAATTTCAGCAGTTCTAGTACTGCCTTAAGTCACGGCCATCTGATTCTGAAAATTTAACTCAACAGGCACAAACCAACTCCCCAAAGTAAAACAGTGTAAAAAATAAAATTACAGAGAAACACTTACCCATGACCAAATGGTGAAATGAAATAGAAGCAGCAATGAACCCGGTTATCTATGATATGCCTTCTGTTCAAACCACTCTCATCATGCAGGTATCGCTCAAACTGCTCATCGATGTAAGAGATTATGGTCTTAAAACTGTAAAACAAATATGGATTCAAGAAATCATGCTCGTTCCCAAATGGTCAATAATCGTAGGGATGTTTCAAAGGTAATATTAAAACACCAAGACAATGGTGTCTTATGAACAAACCTGCTGATAGACAAAAATGAATTTACTGGTGCTGTCAGACTGTACATAGCTAAGCACATATCTTAAAATTTTACTTGAATTCGAGAATAACAAACTACTATGCTTTTTTCAATATATATATTAAGATAAAATGTACATACATATAACAAACAACTTCTACAGCAAATTTCTTTTGGGTTAGTATTTATCTTTTGACTAGTATTAATTACACATGCTCAAGATAATCTAAGCTTCTTGTTCCAAATTGATGTAAAATCGTAGGATAGTTTGAGTTGGAAGGGTCCTTTAAAGACCATGTAGTCCAACTCCCCTGCCATGGACAGGGACACTCTCCACTAGACCATGAACAACTCCAGCATCCTCAACTTCTCTTGGCAACCTGTTCCAGTGTCTCACCACTGTCGCTGTAAAAACTTCTTCCTTGTGTCCAACCTAAACCTACCCTCTTTCAGTTTAAAAGCGTTGTCCCTTGTCCTGTCACTTCAGAACCTGGCAATAAGTCTCTCTCCATCTTTCCTATAAGCCCCTTTATATATTGAAAGGCCTCAGTAAGGTCTCCCTGGAGTCGCCTTTTCTCCAGGCTGAACAACCCCAACTCTCAGCCTGTCTTCATAGGTGTTCCCGCCCTTGGATCATTTTTGTGGCCCCCTCTGGACCTGTTCTAACGGGTCCATGTATGCCTTCTGCTGAGGGGGCCCAGAGCCGGATGCAGGTCTCTCAAGAGCAGTGTAGAGGGGGAGAATCCCCTCCCTTGACCTGCTTTTGATGCAGCCCAGGATACGAATGGCTTTTGGGGATGCAAGTGCATATTGCCAGCTCATGTCCAATTTTTCGTCCACCAATATCTCCAAATTCTTCTCTGCAGGGCTGCTCTCAACCCATTCATGTCCCAGTCTGTATTGAGATTGAGGATTTCCCCAACCTATGTGCAGGACCTTGCACTTGGCCTTGCTGAACTTCATGAGGTTTGCCTGGGCCCCTCCTCAAGCCTACTGAGGTCCCCTGGATGCCATCCCTTAACTCTAGCGAATCAACTGCACCACTCAGCTTGGTGTCATCTGCAGACTTGCTGAGGGTGGGCTCAATTCATTGATTCACTATGTCATTGACAAAGATATTAAATAGTATCGGTTCTAGTGTGGACCCTTGAGGGACATCACTCATTACTGGTTTCCACTTAGACTTTGAGCCATTGACTGTAACTCTTTGGACACAGCCATCCAGCCAATTCCTTATCCATCTAACAGTCCGTCCATCAAATCCATCTCTCTCCAATTCAGAGGCAAGAACGTTGTGGGGGAAAATATGAAAGGCCTTACTGAAGTTCACGTAAATGACATCAGTAGCTTTTCATTTATCCACTCCATGGTAGAAGGCCAACAGATTAGTCAGGCACAATTTGCCCTTGGTGAAGCCATATTGGCTGTGTCTAATCACCTCCCTGCCTTCCATATGTTTCAACATATCTTCCAGGAGGATATGTTCCACGATCTTACCGGATACGGAGGTGAGGCTGACTGGTCAGTAGTTCCCACAGTCCTCCCTTTTTACCCTTTCTAAAAATGGACATGATATTTCCCTTTTCCCAGTCACTTTGCCTGCCTGTGATGACTTTTGAAATATGATGGGAGAACAGCTTGGGAACTACATCTGCCATAGATAACCCAACAAGATGGGATGCATCTTGTTGGGTCCCATGGACTTATATACATCCCAGTTCCTCAGGTGGTCTCAAACTTGATCTTCACTTACAATTGGAGGGACTTCACTTCCCCAGTCCCTGCCCTGAGCTTCAGAGGCTTGAGAGATGTGGGAAGAAGGATTACCACTGAAAACCAATTGCCATTAATCTCAAGATTATTTCTCAGTACTTATTATAATTAATAAGTTTTAATTAATTAAATTAATTACATTTCTCAAAAAAACCCAATCAAACCCAAAGATGATGAAAATGCACTTAAAAATGAAGAACAGAATCTGAGAATGCTCAAATGAATGTGGACAAGATCTAAAGGTGGATTTTTACTTGCACCAAAGACTAGATGAATTACTTTCTCAGAGTATTGTTTAATTTCTTGTGTTCCAGTGGTTCCATTGTTTTCTGACTACAAAAAACCATCAAGGTTATTGGTCACTTAAAACTCTTCCAAACTTAAGAAAGTTAACTAAAAAAAAACAAAAAAAAACCAACCAAAATATGTGTGTCACAAAATTTATTTTAAGTTGTGTGGAAGTTATTGATGCCTCTTTACATGTATCTGAATGAACTCATAACAAATTAAGCTTCCTCAAAATTAGAGAACACGTCCACCTTAGATATCTATAAAGTAGAATTTTCCACTTTACAGGGACAGAAGTGTGTTTGGGTTAGTGCTTTGACACTGTTTAATTTAGGGTTAAATGCACTGCCTTTCTTTGCTAACGACTATACCTTTGAAGAAGAGCCGGAAAACCTGATAAAAAGAAAACATCCTGCCCCAGAAGGCCCTGAGAGCTGGGTGACTGCCAGAGGCCCAAAGTCAACAAAAATCAGCACTAACTAGGGGAAACGTAAAGGTGGCTGGGGGAGTTTGCGACCACCCACCCAATTAAATGATTATGCAAATTACACCCCCACATGCACCCTCAAGGAGCATGCGTTCTAATTTAAATATGCTTGACCAATAGTAGATGATGCGGTAATTAATAACCAATTAGTGTAAATTTAGGTGCGTTTTTTTAATCCTGTAACAAGGTAAATATGTTGTAGATTCTGTGTGTGGTGTGCTAGCTTTGTGGAATTACCACCTAGCACCCATCTCTGCGCAGACATGAAATGAATAAAATACCTCTGCTCTGTGTGTATATTGGTGTACCGCACACTGGGTAAACGATCCTGCTTTTGGGATAACAACCTCTCCAAAAAAATCACACCTCAAATTCAGCACTTTGCGTAACACACCAAAAAATTTAGATAATGCACACCAAAAAGGTTAAGATAATGACTTAAGAGTATAATCACTTTGAATCACCTTTGGAGTGGAAGTGTTTAGAAGAGCTAGGGTTGCCACTTGGGCCATCCTACTTTGAACTGCATATCAATATAGCCCCACTTCAGTTACTTATTCCCTGCCCCCAGGACAAATCTGAAAGGGATGTCAGTCTTCATACATAGGTCAACATATACTCTGTGTACATACCAGTCTCGACAGTTGATAGCATCCCCATATCCTGGTGTATCTACAACCGTCAAACGTAGCTTCACACCCCTCTCTTCAATTTCAACTGTTGAGGCTTCAATCTGCACAGTGCGTTCAATCTTCTCTAAAAGATAATAAACTTGATGTTTCAAAATAGAATTTGTAAGACTATGACATTTTGAGATAAGCTCAAAAGATTTATTGGCAGACGCAACTATATAAATTTTATTCCACAGATTACCTTCTAAGGCCTGATAACTTAATAGCAAGACTCAGTACTTAAGTTCTTCAGATTTTGTTAGAAGATTATTTGAGATTTCATACTGTTCTTAAACATAATGCAGAAACTAAGGTAAAAGGGACTGAGAAAAAAACCTGTATGTCATCAGCAACTTGGAGAACAATATTAAGTTATACATAATGGATTGTTTCCTAAGGCTGAAAGTGATAAGTAATTATCAGCTAACATGATAAATTATTAAAGCAAGTCATTCAACAAGTAGCAAAGAGGGGAAAATAATAGCACCTTCCTCTATTTTCTTACAATATCCTCTTTCATTGGATTATTATATGCTTTTTTTAACAGAATAAAAAAGGGACAAGGAACTGAAGAAGAAAAAGAAGTGAAGTTCACATTCACTAAATATCAACCCAAAGCAAAGGAATCAAGTTGCAAGTCCAAGCAGGCATAAACAATGCATAAGTTTAGAAGTGCAATAGATTAAAAATTAAAGAAAGTTTCTGATTTAGTTGGTTGTTTATCTTACTGCACCACAATGACTTTTTTTAAGCAAAAGAAGAGATCAACTTGCTCTGTGCCAATATGAATACACCTGAGGACTAAACAACAAAGACCCCATAAACACCCCAAGTACAGAGGGAACCAATTCTATCAAACAGTTCAAGTATAAGGAAATACATCAGAAATTATTACAGCTAGAAATCACTACTGGCTGTTACTAAAATCCAAAGATAAAAGCATTCAATTCCAAAAATCATCAAGAACAGAGAAACTAGAACAAAGTGTGTTTACCAGCAGCTCCTGGGATTATCCTTTCTGGGTAGAGATCTGTCAAGAAGAGGCTGTTTATTAATGTAGATTTTCCCAATCCAGATTCACCTGTGATTCAATATAAAGATAAATTTAATATATTTACATAATTAATTCCAACTGTATGCAGACAGTATCCTCTGACTATAGATTTTTTCAAGTTAAATGTAAATATTTCAATTTTAAAATTTACATCTTATAGTTTTTTATTAGAAAAGTTTGCACGAGAAGGTTGAATAAGAGTATTTACATCTCAGATTTATAATACACTTTCTCAGAGCTTTCACTGATGATTTGTAATTAAACCTACTAGTCAAGTGGCATTCCGATCAATTTAGACTTAAAATTTCCCATTTCGTGCCTCATGATTTTTTTAAGGCATGCTTTTCTATCACTCCAGAATGTGAAAGATCAAATAGAGTGAGAAGCTAGATCCTGGCTGGGCTGTACCATGAATTTCAACAAAAAAAAAAAGGCATTGCTGAACTTCTGCACAGCCAGCCATTATAAAGTGTGATTTATTTCTGCTTTTTTTACAGAGCAATTTTTTCACTGATGGCACCATTTCACTGAGTGTACCATAAATATATTTTTGTTCTAGGGCTACTGACTGAGCCATGAGGAAAGTTCAAAAGCCAACTAATTAGCTAAAGATTAAGATCTAAATCAGAACAAAACAATCACGGCATAAAAAAGACCAGCAACTCAAAGTGCTCAGTACTTCACTGAACAATTCCTTTTCTAGAATTCTCATTTTATTTCAGGTGTTGATAGAATTAATTTTAAAAAAATAGGTGTTAAAAATGATTGGCCGCATGATCCCTCTGAGTAACACAGACTATTCTGCAACAGGAGTCCGAGAAAAATATCTGAACAAAAGAAAAAAGAGATGGAATTATTTTTTAAATAAATATTTGGCTAGGAGCTGCCAGTTTTTAATGCCTTGTGGAATGCATCTCTCAAGATCACATTTTACCAGTGCAGTCTTCACCAGTGAACTCAACAGTCATATCACATCATTTCAGCAAAACCAAAAATGTACGATTTTAACCAGTGGCCCATTCCCTACTTTCAGTCTAAGTAAGTATTACATGTAAACCAAATCAGTTTTCATAGTTGCTGTCAAGGATTAATGAAAAGAGTAGTTATTCTAACTACTGGCCATGGTAGTTGTAGTTTAGTGACTCTCAAGTGAAATAACTATTTAGATGAAGTCACAGCTTAATAATGAGAAGGAACATGAAATTGTTAATAAATACAAGTGGTTAGGATTTCTTTGGAAGTGCCACAGTGAAGCAGCCAAACTGTTATAAACCCCAGCTCATATTTTCACAAACCACAATAAATAGCAGAAAAAACAATGTGAAGAAGGAAAATCGTTGATTAGGACTCTGTCAGTGCAGACAGCTTTTAAAGAAACATTCTCCTGCTCAGAAATTAAGAAGCATGGCAACTTAATGAAGAATAGTAGTTCGATACAGGCATTGTGATATATCTCACAAGAGAACATACTTAAACCCCACGCATATTTCAGGAGAAAGAATTCACATTCCAAACTGTTGAAATAATCAACAATTTAAAGCACAGTTTATTTTATCTTACATCGGCTGCCTCCCTCTGCTCATGCATCTTAAAATATCATTCCAAATTTTCAGTGAAGCTACTTTTCTCCAAGTTCTCCTCCTGTAGTTTTCATTTACCCCTTAGAATACTGGCAGGCAACAACTGTAAAGTTAAATTTTACTCTGAGACATGGGTGGCGTTAATTGTCTTTCTGTTACTCTGACACCATGTCATTTCCCCCTTATTTTCTATTTTACAAGAGGCTAGAAACAACTGTTTGGTCTATATAATTTTACATAGCTTTCTGCCAGAACTATTTGACATAGCACTATTTGCAATTAATCTCAAAGAGCTCTAGAAATTGAGTTTAGCTGCAGCAGAGAAAGCACATCTTTATTTCTCAGAATTGTTCAGTTTTTTATGATCACTGAACATTAAATTCTGAAGAGTCACAGTAGACATCACAATGTGAAACATCTGCTTATAGTTTGGCTTTACCCTTAGATTTTATAAGATATCCATTATAATATTATCCTAAGCAAATCCAATAAATGATACAGTAAACAACTACGATAAAATTCTATGAAGACAAAAATAAGGGCCAACTCTGTCCAACACTAAAACTACAAAAGACAGAAACAAGATAAAAGCAATGCTAGGGCTGTCATTTGGCAAAACTAATGAAAGGTTGGAGGACAGTCTCCTGTAACTACTGGAATCCAAAACAATTAAGAACTTGAACACCTCCTATCATGTACCGCCTCACCTCTCCTGCTCATTTCCACTGTGATCTCTCTTAGACAAATCTAACACACAAATAGGATTTACTTCTTGTGACGCCTGGTAATAAAGAACCTAATTCTATTAGGGTACTTTTTGCAAAAGCCTATTTTAAAAGCGAGAATTACAGAGTTCAAACACCAGAACTCAGATGTTTCGGCTCCCAAGCAGTGTGACAGGGAGAGAGATAGAAGACGCCCAAGCCTGATTTGGGAGTCTACTTAATTTGCAAAAATTTACACCGACTTCTGAGAGGATCAAGGCATTTCTGCAGACACACGAGATTTCTCTTTCCATTCCAGATACCAACACAGATGCTTCATGAAGTATCGAATAGAATTAAACTTTAAATTATAACTGCTAACAGAAAATCAAGATCAATTTTGAAAGTAACAGCTCACATCAAAACCAACAAATCCAATTCTCATTCTTCTCTTACAAGAGTATTTAAAAGGGCTGGAAAGACCAGAGTGCAGATTCTTTTGAGCTACAGAAGCATAAAGAGCATTTTAAATAGAATAGTCTTCTTAATACTATTCTCTTAATTAAAACACACATTCCATTTTAAATGGAATGCTTGAATCTGGTAAGACAGAAGACAAAGAAGAAAGTAATGATCACTGGAGTACACAACAACATTTCTTCACTTCACCTATGAACTTATTAATGTATTCAAACATCGTTTGTAGTGTGGAAAACAACTGCTGCATGAATTAATAAACTATAAAAGAAAGTTAAATCATAGAATCATAGAATGGTTAGGGTTGAAAGATCATCTAGTTCCAACCCACAGAAGAGCTTTCTGATCCAAGATGAAGCCTTACAATAGTGGAAGTGATATTCATTTTAATTCCAAATTCCCTGTGAGTAAATACTAATTTTGAGAAAGACTATAAAATATTTCCTTACCAACCACCATAAGAGTAAATTCAAACCCCTTTTTCACAGACTTCCGGTGAACCTGATTGGGAAGGTTTGCAAATCCAACATAGCCAGGGGTTTCTGGATTGGTAAACTGAGCAGGCTGTTGCTAAAAATAAAATACAGTAAGACAATAATAAGGAACCACTCAAGACATACTTGTTTGTATAACTGCTTTTCTCAGTTATTTCAAATGGTCTGAAGCTGCATGACATACTGAGAGAAAACTACACAGGTGTTCCTACTGTTCAACAGTTTCACAATAAAGTACAGAACAATTACATTCACCTGGAATTAAAAAACAAAAAAGTTTCATTTATTCAGCTATCCAGCCAAGATCACCTTAAGTAAAAAAGAAACAAACCCCCAAACATTTATTTAGGGAAGTATGAAGTTCATTTGCTAATCACACACTTTTTAAACAGTGTCTTCACACACATTTAAAATAAAGAAGTTTGTGTCCAATGTTTATGGACTTAAATAAAAAAGTGACTGTTTCTAGTCTGTTTTTAGCACATCTAAAGGAAAACACTGAACGACTAGTGAAGTGCTAGCCCTCTGCTGGAAGTCCTCCTTAGATGAATCCCAGGATGTCAATAATATTTTATGTTGCCACATTGTTTATGAAGGATTTTTCCAGAAGATCAGTTGTCTCTATCAATAAACAAAGAAATTAAATCTAAATTCTTTCTTAAATGATTCCTACTCAAAATACAGTAGTAGAATGGAAGTTTCAATGAAAATGCACCAGGGAGCTTGTATGCAACTCCCTGACCAAAACTAAATCCTGCCAAGAGTATTAGTTAACTGCAGAGGTTTGTACTTGTAGAAAACTAATATATGTTTTACATCACTAAATCTTTCAATATTATGTCTTCTAAATGTGAATTCTCTCTTATTTATGACCCATAAATTTAGCGTACACATCACCATCAAATGTGATGCAAGTTACACATTCTGCCCTTGCAGATTAATATTTTAAAATAAAATATCTGTTTCACATTGTTACACTGGAACACAGAAATGTTATTCTTACCTTGGACATTTTTATGGAAGGTCGAACAAATCTGGAAAAACAATAATGTTTTTCAACTTATTAAAAATTGTACGAGAAAAAAAAAAAACACCAACAAAACACAAAACGCTTAGATGTACACTAAATTAAAAAAGAAGCATTCTTCATTGGACGTCCAGATTTTGAAACAGTGTGAATTGCTTCACAGAGTACAAGTATTTGACTCTCTAGTATTAACGAGGAACAGAATTTTCAGCAACCATTGTTCCTATTAACACCATTGGACAATAAACTCAAGCTACATGAACGTGGGTGCTAAAGCCACTAGATGTATGACAAACCATTTTGAAGCCGGAAAAAGTTCACATCCTTTCCGGAAATTAACCAAACCAAACACACTGCTTAAAGACATCTTACTATTTAGAGGAAACATCTCAAAAAACCCCCTTGTGTATTATTTATTCTGTTTCAACCTCCTTCCTCTCAATATTTCCATTCATGCTTGAGCGTTCTGTAAACAGCTGACAACTTCAAAATGAAGTATCAATGCTTGCAAACTCAGTCATTTTAACTTCTTTTGCCAGATAAGATTTTCACACGCAGCTGCATCACTTTAAGATACAAAGGCGGAGAGGAGCAGGAAATCTCTCATCTAACACCTCCATGCAAAAAAGTCTCTTGAAAAACAAAGACCTGTCAACAGAAGAGAACTTCTATCACACTAACTTGCATGAGTTCAAGCGATCATATAATTTACTACGGCAATATGAAAAAGTCAGCATATGCTGTATCTTCAAGTGATGAGATCTCCAAGTCCCCCTTCTAGTCCCTCCCCTGGCTTGCCCTCTGACTGAAAAGGTATCTGTTCGCACTCACAAAGCCCACATAGCACATCTTGTGAAATGACACAAATTGCTTCCGTGTATGGCACCCTTCAGTCTGTGCCTCCCATCAAAAAGCCATCTTGATGCCAAAGCAGCCTACCAAGTGTCAGATGGACAGGAGCCCAACCTTTTTTGTGCTAGGCAGAAGGCAAAGTTGTTTTCAAATTGGTGATGATTTCCAGCAGCTATGGCATTTGCTTCTCAAAGCTACTGTACGTGTATATATACATACAAGTGTAACCTCCTTTAGGTTTATTACGATGAAACTTTTTAGCTCACCATGATTACTTCACTGTTAACAATTACCAAGCCACTTCTCCACACACACACACCTCCCAATAAGGAAGAGCTCAGTTTTGAGGAAGGTTTTTTGATGGGAGGAACAGACTAAAGGTGCTAAACATTGAAGCAATTTGGTGTCGTTTCATGTGAAGCTGAATTTGCTGACAAAAATCTGGCATCCTGATTACACACACAAAACAAAAACTGGGTAACATGCTTCTCAAGTGAAATTTCATGCTAAAAATAAAAGCCAGTATCTGCAATTTCAGTCAATAACTGGTCTATGACCTATGAAGTATTTAACTGCTGAAAAGGTCATCCCTGAGACTTTTATCATCATGCAAGATTGCTCCGATAGCAACTCTTCCAAGAGCGTTTCCTGCCGAGTGAGGTCATTGATCCCTGCTTAACCATTCTGCATGAGAGATTTTCAATGCCAAACAAAACTTGATCCTGCTAGAACACAGAACATTCTTTTAATTCACGAGGCTTGTCTGCCACCCAACTATTTCTCAGAGGCAAGCTAAGAACAGAAGAAAGTTTCTCACAGCCACCAAGAAACAAAGGAGAGCTATTTATGCAGATGCCTGCAGTTACACTACATTTTAATATATGGACCAAGCACAGAAATCTTTCACGAAGGCTCTTTCCGATAGCATTCCCTCCAGGGCAGCGGCTGAGCGCTACCACGCAGTCATGGAGCAGTCCAGATTTTCCTCTGATCACGATCCGTACCCGCCGGTTTCAACAACCCGCTGGAGTTTTCTATCAGAGCGTCTTAGGAAGCGTGGCGCGCGAACGGCACCAGACTGACTGCCGCACCGCTCTGCAAAGAGGGGACCGCATCTCCGAGGCCCGCCCTTCGGCGGGTACTTCAGGCGACCGCAAGGCCCCACGCTCGGCGGGGGGCGGGCAGGGCGCTACCTCACCTCTCCCACACCCCCAAGCCGCTGGCGGGTCTACAGCCGGCGCCATCGGCCCGCTTCCTCCTCACCAGCGTCTCCCCAGCACCCCTCCCGGCCGCCCCACCGCCTTCCCTCAGCCACGGCCCGCCGAGCGCGTCCCGCGGGAGCGCCCAGAGGGGCCTCCCGGGGAGCTGGGGAAGGGGCTGCCCTGTACCGCCCCTCCAGAGAGGGGCCGCGCAGACGGTCCCCCGAGCCCCGCCGAGGAAGGCAGAGAAGGGAGGGCGGAGGGCGGCGGCCCGGCCCGGCCCGGCCCATCCCTCACCTCACCTCACCTCACCTCACCTCACCTCACCTCACCTGCCGGCCCGCGCCGCACCCAGCCGACGACCCCAACAGCCGCTCCCGCGCGCGCGCACCGCCAGGGGGAAGGGGAGGAGCCCAGGCGCTTCGCCCCGCCCCTCCCCTCAGGCCCCGCCCTCGGGGTGTTGGCGGGCGGTGCGGCGCAGACGCGCATGCGCCCGCCCCGTTCCCATAGCAACCCGCCGGCCAACGTGGGGGAGGGACCACCCGTATGTTGGTAGGTCACGCACAGCCCTCTTTTTTACCAAGATGGCGGCCGGCCCCTCGGCCTCGTACCCAGCATAGGCTTCGCTGCGGGCCTACTAGAGGTAAAGCCGGCCCTGCGCCCGGTAGCGCCGGCCGCGCGGAAGGGCGGCGGGGGGTGGGGAGCGCCTCAGGTTAAGCGGGAGGAGGGCGCGGGCCCAGCTCTGCGGCCGAGCGCGTTCCGCTGCCTCCAGCAAGATGGCGGCAGCAGAGAGACGGGCTCCGCGGGCGGAATGTCTAGCGAGCGCCCGGCTCTGCTCTATGGTCTCGGCCTCTCCGATTGGCGCGGGGTGGGCCACGTGCCGCCGGGGCGCCCCCTCCCGAGACGGGGCGCGGGGCTCGCGGGGGGGCCTCCCCCGCCCCCTCAGCCAGCGGCCGCCCCGCTCTGCGCCGGCGGCGGGGAGCGCTCCCGTGCTGCCCGGGGAGCGGGCGAAAAGGATGAGTCACGCCCCGCTTCCCCTCCCTGCGGCGGCCGCTCGCCGCCCCGCGGGTCAACCGGCGGTGGCCCCGGCCGCCCCTGGGGGAGCGGGCTGAGGAGGGCTCGCACGCCTCCAGCCGTGACAGCACGGATGCGGTCGCCTCCCCGTTCTCCCCCCCCCCCCTTCGACTTGGTGGCAGATCCCGTCCGGTGGCCCGAGGCCTGGGCTGCTTCGGAGCTTGAGAGTAACGGTCTGCTCTCGCAGCGCTGGTGGGCCCGAGCGGGGAGGCTCCGGTCACGGGCGGCTCAGGAGAACGGCTTCTGCCTCCCCTGCGGCTCTTCGGGTAGAGCCAGCCGCCGCTGTGGGACAGAGGGGAAATTCTGCCTCTTAACCGAACTGCTCTCTGGTCCTGTAGTATGGTTTGATTGCAGGTCACTTATAGAACAGGGCGATCCAGCAAGCAAGCAGAACCGAAAAGGTTTAAGTGAGGCGAGCGTGTGATCCTTTGGCCCAGCTTGGCTATAGCTGAAGCGGCTTGACACGTGATAAGTCGCGCTTCCTGTGCTGGCCTTCCCCACGCATAGGAAGGATTCCCAACTGGCGAGAGCAATTCCTTCCACTGAAAGATGAGATGTGAGAGAGCAGGTCGTGCTGGGAATGTTAGGAATAGCAACAGCGATTCACTCGTAACTGATGAGAGGAGCCAAGGTCCTTGAATTCACGGCTCTAGTTTAGAATTTGAATCCAAATTCACAACTCTGTGGTTGGGAAATGAAAATTGGAGACATTCACAGTCCCAAGGAGTTTGAAGGAGTCATATCTTTTCCTACACTGTTGTGTAACGACAGAGAAAATCCTGCACACTGATATGTGCTGTATAGCTTTGTTGCATGTTTTCTGTTTAGTAAGGCAAGTGAAGCTACTGCCCTGTGATTTAGTCCCCATTTTTCCTACTGTTGCTATCTAAATGCTATGCAGTAGTTTTCAGTTAGAAGCAATTTAACAGGCAGTATAATGGCATGATTTTGGGTTTGTTTTTTTTTTCCTCTCCAATGCTAGACTGGAAAGTGGTGTTTCAGGTATCATTTCATAGGTGAATTGGATATCACTCCCTCTGGTACAGAAATACACAGCAGAGACAAGGCAGGAAAGGAAGCAGTAATGTAATTTGTAGCTGTGTGTCTACTAAAGCTCTGTATCTCCAACCCTTTGCCTGTTTAGATTTAAGCCATTGGAAAAAACAGTCTTCCCATTTTGTACGTGGATTCTCATGCAGCATGGCCCGAATCGTAAGCAAGGCCACCCATGTACTCAAGTCGCAAAAAACCCCAAGCGTTTCCTTCCAGGAAAGTCTGGAGTAGTATAGTTTTTCACAGATCAGAATGACAGGCACAGGAAAAGCTCTCATTAGATGTGGAGGTAACAGTATCTGGAGGCCTGTAAATGTAGAGTGGAAGAGGCAGTGTAACCATCTAGTCTGAGCTTTGCCACTGTGGCAAGACATAGTAAGCCTAGATCATTCTCAAAAGACAGTTTTCTTAGTGGCATCTGAGAAGCAGTTAAGAAAGATTGCTCTGTGTTCATCCTATGTAAGTTGTTCTGGTGTTTCACTTTTAATAGTGACACGTACTCCTGTCTCCTCCTTCACTGCAATTTAAGCTGATTTCTTGTTGTCTTCTTTTCCTCCTTTCCCCCAATTCTGCCTGAGAAGGTGAAAAAAAATCTCACTATTTCTTACGTGTTGAAGGTTATTGTGTTCCCTGTGTCTAGACTGGGATGATCAAGGAAGAGGTGGGGGGAAAGGGAAGAGATTTCCTCTTGACCTGGAATCGGATCATAACACCATTATGTTACGTAGCATACTGGTAACAATAATAACTTATTTTTGGTAGGATAAGGGCAGTTGTTCTTAGTTGAGTAGCTAGTCTTTTTTCCAATTCACATTAAGCCGCTTCTGAAGACAGTAACGATCTATTAGAAGAGGGATCTATAACCTTGGATCTTGTAGCTGTTATCAGCGTGGAGAACTGTCCCAGATACACCAGCCTGCGCACTTCACACCTCTTCAAAGAAAACTGGGATATTTTATCGGTTTCAATATTCCAGCTGATACTGCTTTTCCCAAAACACACTCTTCCCTTTGTGTATAGAAGCGTGTTAAGCTGGTACAAATGCACTTAGGGTTGTGCTACTGTGAGAATTCAGGTAATTTGCCCAGGTCACTACCCATCAATGGCTACAGTAGTCAGCAGTTGCATTGAGACCAGTTCAGAGTGTTCAGACTGAATGCGGGGCTGTGGTTGAAAAAATTCATTCACCATGACTGGGAGGGTATTGGATAATTTGAGCCATAGGTTTCTGTAGAATACCAGATTTATGTGAAAATGTTGTTTCTTTTTTTTTAAAAAAAAAAGTCACTCAGCAATGGTTAGACTTTGTTTTGTATTCCAGAATTCTGCAGAAGGAAATCCTTGGGCCTATACTGTGCAGAACTTATAAAATAAACCTTAAAGCAAAATAGCAAGGCTCTGGCAAGTGTACTCATGGGTGTTTTGAAACTGGCACGCAGTAAAGACAGGGTGTGGAAACTGCCGTTGCACTTTCCCTGCTGCCAGAAAGAGAGAAGTTGCAGATCAGTCGGTCACATCCTTAGCAGGAGCAGGCACCCAAGCACAGCCTGGCGAGACACCGTAACAAGAAATACAAGCCTTTCAGTGCCCTGTGGATCGAGCACAGTAATAGCCTCCTCTCTGTAGCATTACCCTGATGGAAATGCTGTTATCATCTTGACAAAGAGATGCACTGCTGAAGAAGTTGCGACAGGGGTTTTTAAAGTGGGCTGAGAAAGGCATGTTCACCCAGGATGTAACGAGTCTAACTTGTCCAAGAGCATGTTATTGAGAAGCCCGGAGCCTGTAAAACTTTTGCAACATAGGTCTGTGCAAGAATTAAGTAGGTGTTGTTTGTATTAAAATGTGAAAACAGATAAAGAAGAGATAGGAAAGTAAAACCCAGCTGCAGAATTAGGCCTCTGTTCTTCCTAATTACCCTAACCCTGAAAGAAGAAAGCATTAGGCTGTATTGTGTAGCATGGTGGGGTTTGCTGGTGGTTTTTTGTTTTGCTTAGTGTTTTTTTTCTGGGGCTTTGGTCTAGCAGCTGTTCCAGTGGAGTCCGTGTTACCAGGACGCTGTGGTATTTATTGTGGGCCCTGAGACTGCGTTTAGAGTGGTCCTGGTCAGGAGGGATGGCTGAGGAGCTCAGGAGACGGCTAGAGCTGGTCTCCGGACCCCAGGCACTCGTGCTAGGCTGGTAATTGAGGCAAGTGTCTAGTGTCCCGAGTTCGGGGCTTGTTTCAAGAGCTCTTTTCATTTTAGAAATTCCTAATATTGGAAGAATAATTTTGGATTACAGGCTTATCCTGGGTGTGGAATTATACCTGGGAGAATTCAGCATGTGGCTTTATATTTAGCTGCCCTTTAAAAGAAAGACTGTTTATGCCCTCAAAATCTGCTATTAAAATCTCATTATTTACATTACCATCTTAAAAGGGAAAGTCCTGCGTGCCTAATAAACCTAGTGACCCTTTTCCCCATCTTCTGTGAACTAACATTGTGCCATAGCTCTCATGGTGAGACCTCAGCAGAAGAGAATTAGGGAGTCAGGTTGAAGAAAGATGTATCAATAAACAGGGGGGAAAAGTTCTAGCCAAAGTAGGGGGGAAAGAGCTTCTTTATTTAGAAAATTTGACATGTATAGAAGATTTTGTGTTGCTAGAAGAATTATGTGTTTAAAGTTTTAATTCTAATGATGCAAAGTAGTCAGGCTGTGATGAATGTTCTGGATTTATTTGGCTTTAACATACATAAGTTCCTTCTGAAACAAAAGTGGTTCATTTTTTCCTTCATTTAGGTGATCTTTGGTGTTTCTACCTACACAAGCTCTGGTATTTTCCCAGCAGTCTCCCAGAAATACGAGTGTCCTTTCTGCATCTGATAGATCTTTCAAGTCTTGAAGATACCTGCTAATGTTTTGCAAATTATTACTAGATATATTAGCATATAAGTAACTTAGGTACGTTCACACCTCACAGTGCTAATTTCTTGACTTTGGCTGATTCAAAAAAACCCTTCTGGTTTAATCTCAGTGCAGTGTAACTTTGTTTTGTGTCTGTGCGTTCCTATGTTTTGGGGAGGGCTAAATAGGTAGCTTCTGCAAAGAAGGCAGGGGGTGTGTGTTTACGTACGTGTTTGTATATAAGACAGTTGGATTTCCGCTTACTGCTCTAAATAAAGCAAAATGGTAGTGGTGTTAGAAGGGGGAGAAAAACTTGTCATTACACTTATGGTCCTAGCAATGCTCTCACCTCAGTGAAGTCTCTTTGATTGCATTTTTGGCAATTGTCGGACTTGGGAAGAAACCTGTGGCCCCGGTGCCAGGAGCGGGTTCCTGAGCAGCACCAAAGGGGCAGGAGCAGGGTGGCCTCGTCCAGCGGCCATGCAGGTGCGGAGGGCTGACCTTGGCCACGGCTGCCCGTACCGCTGGAGCTGGCTGTGTTGCTGAGGCAGCGATGGAAGCATGTCACTCCTTTGTGAGGAGCAGGGGTTGAGGCAAGGAGCTATGTCCAGCTGGAATCACAAAAGAGGTGCTTGCAAAGCAGTGGGCAGAAATAACAGGGAGAAACCTGAGGGAAAAGATGGACCACAAAAGGCTCGGTTAGAGGAAATCGTAATGAGTTTAACTTCAGTGGAAAAACAGCACTGGAAGAAGGGAAGGGATTGGTTCAGTAGCTGTAAGACACCAAGAAATGATGATTCACAGGAAAAGTTTTGCCTTTGAGAGGATTGAATAGCACAGTAATAATATTCACGCGACCTCCCTCAAATGACGCTGTTTAATTTCATTGTAAAGTGAAATGGATTTACTTGTTGACGCAAAATGGAAGTAGTACCAGATTCTCTTAGATTCAGCAGCACGGCGTCTGGAACTGTTTTCCAGCAACGGTTTTGTCCTCTTTTCTAAAGATTTTTCACTGATGAGAGAGAACCATTTGGGAAAAGTTTGGGGGTGGAACTGATTGTTTTCTTTTCTTCCATTAATGCTAAATAAATCTAATACCCAAACAAAAAAAAAAATCCCAAACCCAACAAACAGAATTCCACATATGTCACAAATCGAGGTGATTCTGGTAAAAACATCTGCCTGTATAACTTGGATGTACACCATACCTTTTGCCTGCACAAGAAATATCTGTGAATGAAAACTTCTGGAAGTGAGTGCTGATACCACAACAGTTGATACTTGTGCGCTGTAGCCATGCATTTAGTAGTCCGATATCCCAGCCGCTAACTGGATTTTAAGGAGTAAAGACTTGGAGCCCTGTAGTGTTTTGACTATTACTATTCAGCTTGGAGGCTGCACGACCCAGCCTTGTCCCTGTGTTATTAAGCTGATAACTGCTTGTTGAGGTCTCTGTCAAAGGCCCTGAAAGCGCTGTCTGACCCATACGTATCAGCACTGTGGTTTTAAAGGAAGGTTACTGGTGTCATATCTCACAGTAAATATGAGGCGGGTATGGCTAGGTTTCATAAACCTAACCTTGGGCATGTTTTTCATCAGGGATTGGATAACTGGAATAATCTTTTTGCATCATTCAAATGTCAGGCTTGGTTTAGAATATTGGCATGTAACATGGGCATCACTCCCCTGCCCTTTTTTTCCCCACCCCCACTAGTTTTTTTTGACTGGTATTTCAAAGGTTTTACACTGGGTTGTCTGAAAAATCAGTGAAGACCTTGATGGCCCTTGCTCAGTTTGGGTGGTACTACCTGCAGTAGTACCACTTGCTGGTTCTCATCCTGTTGTTTCTGGTACTGTGTTTCTGTCTATACCTGCATTTCTGGCATGGAGAGTTAAACTGGGTATTTCACAAAATAAACTGGGTATTTGCCAAAGATGAGTGACAAACAAAGCCTGGGCCAGGCCGTGCGGTAGGAACATGGACGTCGGGCACGGGATGGATATATGGGTTGAGATAAGAAAAAGGAAGAAAGTAAGAGTCGGAGCCGATGTGAGGAAAATTTCCCACTGACGGGGGACAGAGGCAAAGCCAGGGAAAGCCCCAATGGGGCAAGAGGCCAGGAGCGATTGAGATGGACTTGTTGCTGCTTGCCCCAGCTGCAGCCTTGGGGGAGGATTGGGGATGTCTGTGTGTCTCCAGTGGGCACTGTGGACGGTGGGGGCTCTCTGACTTCCCCTGCCCTTCCCAGAGAGAGGAGCGCGGCTCTGCTCTTTGCAAACCAGGCCCTGACTGTTTCCATTGCACGGTGGAAAGTTCACTGTTATCTCTGTTCAAGCGATAAAGCTCAACATAAACCTGTGTTGGAGCAGCTGAAAGGAAAGTTAAGAAGAACAGCTCACAGAGCAGGCAGGGTGAGAGGACGGATGGGAATATGTTATGCTTGGCCTGTTATTGCATATGCTTTTGTTTTCAAAATGAATACTTCAGCAGTTGGTATAGCCTGCTGGGATTTAGGCGCATGGTCTTCCAAGGACCCTTGAAATCTCTGGAGAATAGCAAGTTGTAGATGGGTGACTGCTTAAAAGTAGAGCTGCTTAAGTAGCATTGAGGAAACTTTATAAAGTTCTACACCTGCTCTTATAAAAAGTTTAATGAAGTTAAAATACTGAGTTGATCGCTCTGCTGGTGGCCAAGTTGTGGCTAAAAATGAGAGCAAGCACTGACCATGTAGAGAAGTTTAGAAGTTCTTGGAAGTTTAAGAAATGTTAACCCCTCTATTTGATTTGAAAACTCGTATTGCTCAGGGCACTATTGTGTTAATCCAAAAGACAATAACAATATGTGGGTGGAGGACAGTACAGCACGTGGTATCCAAGCAAAAAAAATTGTACCTAAAATGGCACGTGTACCCTTCTAGTTCAGCCCAAAGATGAGCAGGGTGGGACTGGAAATGATTCAGTTATGAAAAGAGGTTTTTAAGCATAAAATAATATTATGTATAACAATTAGTGGAAATAGTTTTACTCTGAGTTCTATCTCTCTCTCTCTCTCTTCTTTCATAGCAGGCTTAGAATGGCCTTGCAGATTTGGAAGAGAAGACTGTTTTTTTCACTGTCAGTTTAGATCACCGTGATGTAATTCTGTCTAACACATGAAGAGCCTTTTGCTTGGCCTAGTAGAGATCAGGAATTAGTGCTTGCCTGTGGATATGTTGAGCCCCTGTTGCATGTGCTATGAATAGGACAAAGGGAAGGCTGCGCTTAAATAGCGAGGGTGCTATCATCACTTTTAAAAACTAGCAGTTGGAATCAGATCTTTAATGCCTTTTCAGAGGAATTGTTACCAAACCGAAGATGATTTTGTTGTTGTTGTTTAAATTGTCCCTTCCCTCCAAACAAAGCACTAGCCTCCCTGCCAGTTTAATTATTTTATTCTTTTGAGGTTTCTGTTTGTCACAATAATGCTAACTTTTCTGGGTCGTATTTTCAAACTGCTTATTGTAACTGAAAGATAGAAATAAAAAAAAAAATCTACAAAATCGGAGAGTCTTGTGAAGCCATGTGACTTGGGGAACTGGAACTCAAAGGAAAACATACCAGAGCGCATAGAAAGTTTATAAAAATGGAGCTCCGGCATTCTTTTAAGTCTTCATTATCCAATAAACATTAGTAACTGAGGAATCTTTAAAATCTCTCAAGGAGCTGTTAAGGAACCTTGCTTAGCTTTTTCTGTACAATACCTAGAATCGAAGTAGTTAAGCAAGGTTAAAAAACCCCCACCCTCAAACGAACAAAACAGACAAAAAAATAAATGTCTATTTACAATTTCCATGCTTAAGTTGCAAATTGCCCCCCCTGCCCCCCTGAAAAATGCCCTTTGGGACATCTCATTTAGTTTGCCACTTTTCGTAGTATTTGTTTTCATTTGCTGTATATATTTACCTAATTAAGTCTCTGTGAAAAGAAGTGGTTGTCATCTTTATAAACTGCTGTAAGCAGGTCCTTAAATTCTGCTCTGCAAAACATCAGCCTAAGAGTACCTGTAGGAGGGTCTTTGGGAGCGTGGTGACACCTTCAAGCTAAGGGACACGGTCAGTTTGAGTCTTCTTGATGGTTAATGTGAAAAAGGGTAAGTTCAGGGCTTGCAAGTCCCTTGCCATTCCAAGCTACGCGATACGTAGTGCGCAAGAACTTCTGGCAACATCTCTTTTAAAAAAAAAAAAATTGCCACATGTTCATTTTATATTGCAATTGCCAAGGGAGAGGGAACAAGAGACACTGGAAAGGTAAACAAAAGAACTGCAACCCGGTAGCCAAAGGAGGGTGAAGTGAAACTTGCCTTTTGAAGAACAGAAAGGAAATAGACTGTGCTTTGTTCTGCAGTATCTCCGCGATCCTCGCTTCTGGGGTAACTGTGATACGTAACTGCAAGTATCCAAGCAGGCTTTGGGAAGTAGTTCTCAGTGGAAGATATTTTTTTTTTTTCTTCTGCAGTGCAGGTTGCACGGAGAGCAGTGCTGCAGCACCACTCTGAAAGCACCTGTGTATGAGGAGCAACCAGTGTGGTGGTGATTTAAATTAAAAAGGAAGTTCAGATCAGCATAAAGAGCCAAAATTGAAATTAAAGGTTCTGACTGCAAGTAAGAAACTTTCTTTACTGTTAAGATAATTGGCTGTTGGAATAGGTTGCCCAGAAAGTTTGTGCAGCGTTGAAGGTTTTCAAGACCTGACTGAAGAAAGCCCTCAACGCCCTGGTCTGACCCTGCTTCAAGCAGCAGGTTGGACTACAGACCCCAGAGACTCAACCTGTTGTCAGATGCTCTGAATTTCTGTGATTTCCTTCGCTTCTGCTACTCTCTGCTATTGCCACTTCCCAGTCAATATATCAGGAACTTTTGTTTTCTGAATCTCTTTTTCCCATTCTTGAAACTGTAAAGCAACACAGGAAGATACTTTATGTCACTTTGCCCCTCATGTTTAAAAAGTATTCCTCTTCAAAGTGTTTATTGGCTCCCCATGGCCAAGAACTTGAAATTTGCTTCTACTTTGACAACCTTTTCAATTCCTAAATTTGCCTATAAGCATTTCTGAAATACAGGTAGGAAATTCACCTGTCATTCTTGGTCAGAACATATTACTTCTGTTTTCATCTCATTCCATTTTATCTTGATTATTTGAAGTCCTAACTTTTCCTGAAAGCCAAGTTTGTGTTAATTGATCAGATTTCTCTTCCAGTTAAGTTGAAGGACGGACTCTGACCTGTCCTCCATGGCTTCCTTTTGCTTTGCTTTTGGATTGATTTTATTAAACTGTCCGTTGACTTTCTTCCTCATCTTTGAAGTGGCATTTGTTTTGTCATACCACCTGGCACCCAAGGATCACAGCGTTCTGAACAACCTGAAATGAAATAATGAGTCCACAGAGTAAATCAAGACCGTTGTGTGTGCACAGCCAGGGCAACTGAGGGAATTTCATCAGTCAGTTCACCAAATCGGCAGCAAAACAAAGAGTAGAGCTCAAGTCTCTTGACCGGTTTGTCCGCATTAACCACTGGATCTAGTTGTCTCACAGTGTCCCTGTGTAAAACATGCATATCTACACCTTAACTTTTCCTCTCTCTGCAGTCAGAAGGCTTGAAGCTACTTGTTCACGCTAGACCTCTGTCCACAGCAGTAAGTTGCTCCTGTTCTTCCTACCTATTTTGTTTGCCCCTCTTTTTAAAGAGCACCCTGTGATAGTCTAGGATGGGCAGTGTATATATCGTTTGCTAGCTAACAGTTGCATAATTTTATTGTCAGGCTGCCCAGGAAATAAATACGTCTTTTAAACAACCATTTTGGCTGAGGGGCCTGCTGCGGTTAGTCACCTTCCTTCTATGTCTGGTCAGCTCTTCTGCTTGTGCAAGAGACTTGCCCTCGATAAACAACGTAGGTTTACCAGGAGAAAGGCAAGTGGGGTTGTGCTCCCTTGGGACCCCTTATTTGTACCACCTGGGTCTTGTGTGAGACAAACACATGCAGTTGCTCATCTTCCTTCCGCCTCCCTCTCTCCTTCACAGCGTGACTGGTTGGAGTTGGGATTAGTGTATAGGCTTGGGTAGATTTTTTTCCCTCTTTCTACCAGCAGTTCTCTTCTTGGGTGTCTGCAGTGAGCCTCTGAAGATGGAGGCCTTGCATTAAGTACAGCCGAGGGGCAGAATTTAGCCTACAGAATCATTTCTTCCTAGTACTGATGTGTGAATGGGGAAGAGAGGTACCTGACTTGCATGTCCCTGGAAGTTTCCTTCCTCATGGCAAATAAAGAAAATCTGGTCTCAGAGTCACTGAGACGTAAGCTACGTGGACTCACGTTCAATCGTTTTTTATGATGAAACTTTTCTGTTTCCTTAGCAGAAGGATCTATATAATTTGACCCTTAATTTCAATTTCATAGGGGTTTTCCTGTAGAAATAAACACATTCTATTGGAAGATCCCATGGCAAGCCATAGTGATAGCTTTAGAGCTGAGAGGCATATCTTGCTTTGGTTGAGAACCCAAGTACTCTCTGGCTTACAAGTGCCCTGCGTCCTGAATCCTCTTCCACTTCTTTTTGTAGTTTGAGCCAAAGTATCCCCAACCCCTTTTCTCTTCATACCCCTGGTGAGGGATGTGCCGAGATGCTTTCAGGGGCATATCTTTTGTGGCGTTCTCTGACTTCAGTGTGTGGGATAAGCACCCAGAGTACAAAAAGGGTGCTTATTTGTACAGTTTTAGAAATCTGGAGTTATATTTAATAGGAAATAAAGTCACAGCACACACTTTGGAGCATACTTGGGTTGCTTTCCAAATAAGGCTTAGAGTTTCTGGCAGGAAAAATAGAGATCTCTTATAACAACAGAAAATAAGAACAGGCTAGAAGAAATCCTTTGCAAAATCCTAGCTCAGCTGAGGGTGAATGTGCCAGGAAGGACCAACCTTTTTGTGGTTTTTGCTCCAGTGGTTACGGAGCTGAAAGTTTCCTCTCTCTTCCCCAAGAGTCCTGGGGTAGTATGATTATGGAAAGCTTCTTAACTCCTCAACCTGTGCTTTCACACTGGTGAACATTTTTCCTAAAAAAACAAACCCCAAACCTGTTCAATGTTAGTTTTATCTCTGTGTGCGTTTCATATTTTTGCTGGTCCCATTTCTGTGTCTTCCCTCAGACTGGTGATATGAGCTGCCAATTTGATAAGCCGTGAAAGCTGTATATTGCCCAAGCCTTCACTCATTCTATCGCGCATCGATGCCCTTTTGGGGAAGCTTCCTTTGCAGTTGTTCTTGCAAGTCATGAAACCAAGGTCTGTCGTAATGCTGCCAAAATATGGGATGCTAGAGGGAGACGGGCAGGTTAGTGTTTGTCAAGGAGTTGAGTACCTCCTTCTGTCTCTTTTCCCTTCAGCTACCAAAAATTCCTACACCTGGCTTCTAGAGGAGGCATTTTACACACATCTCTGTGACAAGCATTTTTATTTTTTTTTTTTTTAGTGTGAGATTGCACTTGTGGGCAAGTAGACAGAGCAGGCACCAAGCAGCCCCTGCAGGCACCTCTCTGCCTCATTAAAGAGGGACGGGATGGGATGCAGATGGTCAATGTTGTGCTGACAGGAGGAGCAGCAGATTGAAATAGGCCTTCTAGCATCCTCTAAATGTGCTCTTGTCCATGTGCAGGACTTACTGAATGTGGGAGGAAAGGTGAGCTCTTCCTTCTCCCCACACCCTCTTCCCCCATGGAAGATGTTCCTCTAAGGAGAACAGCCTCTGACAGGTTTCCTTCAGCAGAAACCATTATTTGAGGGTAGCACGCAGTGAGATGCGCTAGGCCTTCCAGTAACTTCTGGGCCTGGCAGGCTTCCCTCCCACCACTTCCAGCTGCAAATAAAGGAGGAGCTACAGAAATACACGGGGAAGATTCCCTCTTAAACAGTCCCAGAGAGGAAGCTGTGATAAAAGCCAGAAATCCATAATGTCCTAGCAACCCCAGGGCTGCAGCTGCACTACGTAGAGCAGGAGCGGGACCCAGGGCTGTCCCATAGGTGCAGGCGGCACGTCCCCGCAGAGGGCCCCTGCTGAACCAGGTAATGAGATGGAGTTGAGGGAGAAGGATGTTGGTGTTTCAGTAAGATGCTCTAGTCTGGGGGTTGTGATGCCTCTATGGTTCCCAGGCACAGGAGATCGCAGTAATTACCTGTGTCAGAGTTAATTGGACACAGCAAAGTGGAAACTTTGAAAGGAGGCTGCTTGGTTTGTGCTGGGGAGGTAAACAGGAGGGAGTGAAAGCACCAGAAAAGCATCGTGCACATCGAGCGAGGTTCAGAGTGCTAGGCTCCAAGTCCCAAGTTACAACCCCCCCACGCTCCCAGCTGCTGCCTGGAAGCAGAAGTGTCCAAAGTTTGGAGGTGCTGTGGTTTACCCAGGTCCCTGGAGCTCTGCTTTTGCATGAGCCACCTCTTTCTCAGTAGGCACCAGCCTGCTCACGTGTCTTATGGGGTGCTGCTGGCATCTGCCGCCTGGACGTTTTTTGTCAGAGGAGCCTGAGCCAGCTCTTGGAGCATATATGACGTGGCAGCAGTGGTTGCTGCCTTTCTGTGCGGCAGCCCCGTGCTTGGAGCGGTATCCCTGCATCCTCGCAGAGACGGACAGACTTTTTGAGGAGAGGCTGGGGCGGGGGGGAGATGGATCGTCATGGTGCCTGGGCAGGGTGTCAACTCCTGACGACTGTTCTCCCTTTAACGTACTTCCTGATTTCACCCACAAGTGTATTTTTATTTACAGTGATAAATTGTTTGTGTCAAAAAGTTCAAGTGCTTTAATGATGTCCTCCCAGCCACAGGATTGAAAGAGGAAAATGGGAGAAATCTACTCTTGGTCAATAATAATAAGTAATCATAATTTTACTTAAGGCTAAATACCATCTATGTTTCCATAAATACATCACATGAATATATCTATCTAAAAATTACTGCTTGTAATCAAAAGCAGTTATTCCAAAGACCTTGCATTTCTGCAGTCAGAGCTCTACAAAGCAGGTTCTTGCATTTAGTTTGCCAGGGTCTGGGAGAGAGCAGGGTGTGAATGAGAAAACCAGTCGCTAAACACAAGTTACGAATGATGAGGAAAATTAATCCTCTTGTAGGAAAACGGGCAGAGACTGAGCTAATGCAAAAATCAGTTCAAATTCCATGTATTTTTACACTGATGTGACTTTTTCCTCAGTTCCCTGAGGGTGCAGGGGTAATAATTAAAAACATCTATATTGCACAAACTTTAATAAACATCCTCTCTGCAGGAAAGGAGGGTGTTGTGCTTGCTGGCTTGCCTTTCCTCTCCCTTGCTCTTCCCCGTTTCCAAATTAGAGATGGGAATAAGGAGAGGGGCTTTTCTGGGGGGGATGAGGGGGTGGGTATTGGTGTTTTGTTTGTGGTTGGAGGGTTTTTTGTTGGTGGTTTTGTGGGTTTTTTTGGGTTTTTTTAATCCTGCACTTACCTTGTCCCTTCTCCTGTCTGTACCCTCAGCATGGAGTAGCTGCTGCTTGGATGCAGGCCATGCAGGAGGAGGAGGAAGAGCTGGCCTTGGGGCTGGAGCCCTGGTGTCCCTTTCCACTGGTGGGACAGGGCAGAGGCCCCGGGTGTTTGCAGCTCTCCGGTGCCAGCCGTGGTTTTAAGATTGATCAGAGCCTTCGCGAGCTGCTCCAGCTCACTAACCCTGTGCGAAACCGGCCTCAGCCAAACGAAGCCGGTAATTCTCAGCTCTGGGGAGCTGAACCGAGTCCCGGCACTGCACAGGGGCCCGGGACAGCCGGCCGGGCAGGCTCGGTTCTGCAGCAGCTCTGGCCCTCGCGTCCCCCGGACCTCCAGCCCACGGCTGGGAGGCCCTTTCTGCACCTCAATCCGTTGTTTAAGGGAAGGCGGCCGGGGGCTTTCCCGCGGGTGTCAGTCCGGGGCGCCGAGCCGGCGGTGGGTGAAAGCCACCCGCGGCTCTCCTCCCTCGCCGTGAAGCCGGCTGGGCCGGGCGGCGGGAGCGGGGCTGCCGCCAGAGCCGCAGGCTGCCGGGCCGGGCTGCTGCTCCGCTCCGCCGCGGCGGGGCGGCCCGGGGCACGCGTGGCGGGCCGGCCCCGCCGGGAAGGGGCATGTCCCGCTGACGTGCGGGCCCGGGATTGGCAGCGGCCCGGCCTATATAGGCGCCGGGGCGGGCGCTGCGCCGCTCTCCCAGGAGCGCTCCGGTTCTCCAGCAGGGCGGGCGAGCGGGCACCGGCCGGAGTGAGTCACGGGGATGGGGGGCGGCCCCTCCGCCCGCGGCCGCGGCGCCGACGTGGAGGCTGGTGGTGGGGGGGCGGCCCGGTCCGGCGCGGCCTCGCTTCCTCCGCCTGGGTAGCGACGTGTCGGCGCCACCGGGAAACTCCGGGCCAACTTCTCGCTGGCCGGGCCGGGCAAAGTCCGGCGGGGGGGGGCGGGGGTCCGGCGGCGCGGCCTCGGCCGATGCCGACATGGCTGTGCCGGCCGGCAGCAGCTGTCGGGTAGCGCCGGCGTGCAGCGCCGTCCCGGGACCGGGTTGATGGGGACGCTGGGCCACGCGGGTGCGTGGGGAGGGGGGCGGCCCGGGCCGGGGCGCGGCGTGGACCCTCTCGCCAGAAGGAGACGGGTAGCGGCGGGGGTCGGGGCGGCTCCACGTCGTCCGCGGCGGTCGGAGGGGTTTGAGCCTGCTACGAGCCAAAACGGTCGACGGCGGGCGTTCGTCCTGCGCCGGATCAGCCCGCGGAGCGCCGGCGGCGGGCAGCCTTCCCCCGGGTCGCGAGGGCCGAGCGGCTCCGCTCCTGTCGTGACTAGAGTGCCCCGGTCCCGCTCTCTGGGCCACCGGCGGGGCCGAGCGGGCGGTGGGAAGGTGCTAACGCCGGGCTCGGGGCAGGCCGTGCCCCCCCCCCCCCCCCCGCCAGCCCAGCGCCCGCCTCTCTGCCGCCAGCGGCAGCTTTCCGGCAGCCGCGGAGCCGTGCTCGGGGGGCTGTCACACCACCACCGCCACCCCCCCGCGGGAGCACCTTTCCCCCGCTTGCGTGATGCGGCCGCCCCCGACCTGCAGCCCGGGGGACTGGGCTGGGGCTGCCGCTTCTACTGCCCCCACCCCGCGGCGCCCGCCGCGCTCCCGGTCCCGTACGGTCGGCGCGTTGGGGTGCACCCCCCATCCCCCCCCCAGCTCGGCCCCGCGCGGGTGACAGCGGGGCCCGGCCGGGCCCTTTAAGGGCGCCGCCCCGCCCCGCCGCGCCGCCCCGCCTCCGGTGTCGGCAGTGCTGAGGTGGCGCTGGCGGCGCCGCCCGCCCCGGCCTGGCCTGGTCCGCGGGGCCCGGCGGCTCCCCCGCCTCGCCGCGGCCGGGTACCGCGGGGGGAAGCGGAGGGGGGCCTCTCCGCCCGGCCCCGGCGGCGTGCCCGTTGCCCGTGCCGTTGTCCCGGGGAAGGCGGGCGCTGCCTGAGGTGCGGTAGCGGTACAGGCCCGGGCGGGCTCCGGGCGCAGCCTGCCCCGCGCGGGAGGCGCTCCCCGAGGCCGGCTGCCCCTCTGGGTGCGCGGCCGTGGAGTCCCTTCCCCAGCCCCGGTGCGAAGCACCGCCGGGGCCTGCCGCGCTCGGGGCTGGCCAGGGGGACACGGGCTGGTGCAGGTTCTCCCTGGCTGGGTGGCGCAGAACCTCCTGTCTGAGGGCAGGAAGCGAGAGTGGGAAGGCGGCTGTCATGGCGTTGGGGGAAGAGGGCATAGGTCCGCTCTAAGTCTGGCTGTGTCGAACACACCAGTTGTGTTGCGCTCTCAGATGTAATGCTTCAGGAATAGGTGCGAAGGGCAAGACTCCATCCTGCCACGCAGCAGCTGTCCACCTGCGCTGTCTCCCCAAAATCAAGGGGCCTGGGCCTTCAGTTCTTGGAGAGCCGGTCGCTTTTCAGAAAGCAGGTATTTTCATGTATGACCACCCACCTACCAGGAGATCCCCTGCCCCGCGTCAACATCTGATGGAAGATCGTGGTGCCACAGCCAGCCCCAGCCCAGTTCCTCTGTGCAGTCCTTGCTGCATCTGGTGTTAGTTACCTTGATTAACAAAATGCTGATATTTTTATTAAATACAGTTTTAAATAACACGTAACTGATGTTTCTGTCCACAAATACCGATTGTACTGGCAGTGTAATTCACGTCTTTGCTTTTGTTTCTCTTCATACAAATGTTTCCCGTGTGGTTAGGTCTGGCCCTTGCCGGAGGTTATTTTTAGGATTATTTCGTTCTCTTTATTTTAAGTGCGCTCTAGACTTCTGAAACTTTTTTGGCGCACAAAGCCAGTGCTACAGAGGGTGTACAAACTAGGCAGTTTAAAACCTGTTGACCCAGTCAGCCACACGCTAGCATGACGTAGCTGTAACCTTAGTTTCAAAACCTAAAGTGGGAAGTCGAGGAGGTGTAGGCTCCAAATGCGATGCCTGAGCTGCTGGTTTTGATGTTATGTTTAAAATACCATTCTGATGGCCGCCTCTGATTTTGGCCGGAGATGAATCCCTGAGGCCTACAATATTCCAGATGTTTGGGGTTACTGGAGACGAAGAGCATTTGTTCTTAGCTTGCTGCATGGGTGACGAAGCAGAAATTCGTGTGGATAAATGCTGCCCTTAGATTCCTCTTTGAATGTCTAGCTGTTCTCTGAGGTGGAGGCTGCAGGGAAGGTCTCCGCAGCTGGTATGGACACAGTGAAACCAGCAGCTGTGCCTTGAGGTCGTGGCTTGCAGGCAGGTGCTATATTGGGTGTCGTTCATTGACTGTTCATCTTTACACTCCTCTCAGGAGCAGAGCCCGTACGAGATGAGCTAGGTGGTGCTCTCCTGAGAAATGAGGGTTAAAGGCACATCCATGGCAAGGCTCTAGCCAGACCTTGGCAGCTGCTTGTGGTGTCTAGGGTGCTTCTCGGTCCTGCCTGCGGCTTGCCATGAGGTGGTGGCACCTTTGATAGTGACCCATGGGCTGGAGGAGCCGACGGCTGAGCCTGCAGGCCTTGCCCAGACAGTCTGGGACAGGTGCCGTGCCACTCACGCACTTTCCTTGCTTCTGCGGCAGCTTGAGCCACGCAGTTGTGTACCACGGACGTGTAGCCACGTGTTACACCATGGCGTAACCATGGACAGCGAGGAGAACTCAGGTATTTCTCTGAGATCAGATTACTAACCACCCTTTTGTGTACACCAGCAAATGCCTCTGCACGCTGCAGCAGCTGTGCTTCAAACAGCATGGCCGGCTGGCTGTCCTGGGAGCTGCCACCTCACAGTAGCAGATCGTTACAGGATTAATTGCAACGTTGGTTCTATTTCTTTGTTAGCGCAGGTGGTGTTGCCTTGTGCCTGGTAAGACGTGTGTTGAAGTAGGGGAAAACACCCCGGCCTTCACTGAGGTGTGGATCAGGCCTGTTACTGCTCTCCTTGTTCTTCCCTCCTTTCCTTCTGCCGTTGTCGCCTTCCTTTACTATGTCACAACGCAAGCGTGAAGTAGGACACCACATCAGCGACGCTGTGGTTTTGGGAGCCTTTTCTGGCATGTCGGGAGGTCAGAAATGGCCGCTGTCGGTTTACTGGAAGTGTCTGAGTTTGCTGTTCAGAAGAAGGGCTGAGCACAGGGCAGGGTGAGAGGGGCCTCTTGTCCCATGAGCAGTCCGAGGCACTGGATTTTAGGAGAGTGCAAGCCCTGCAAGAGCTCATGTAACCGCTGGGGCGGACTCCAGGTGTGGGGAGTTGTTCTGCATCTGGCAGAGTGTGTACTGTACCAGCTTGTACGTTGTCACTTCTGTTCCTAAAGGCATTTTCAGTAAATGTGCAGATCCAGATACAGGAGATGTAAAGCTCCCACCAACAGTGTATTTTTTTTGCCTGGTTCCATCTTATGTATGCATTTAAAATAGTTCACGTAAACCAGCGTGGGTTTTGTTCTTCCAACTTGCAGACTTAGGCCTAGAGACAGAGTTCAGTGCCTGGTACCTGATCTTATTACAATAAAAAATGAAGAGGTGAACCGACCAGCAGCTGTATGGATAGCCCTGAGTGTTTGCCTTAGTTTGTGAGGATGTCTGTGTTGATTCACGCAAGCTCCACTAAACTACATTCCTAACTTCTGACTGATGGCAGTGTTGTTGGCAGGTTTTCAGGTTGTTAGTCTCCTCTGACTAGATGTTGATGCTCTTGCTTGCAACCCTGAAATTGTATGTCTCTCTTGCACATCTGTTATTAATTGACTATATTTTTCCCTGATACTGGATGGCTGCTCTTGTAGCCAATGCGATGAAAGAGTAGCTACTCCAGGCTTCCTACTGTGAGGTTTAAGTAGATAGTGGTGTTGCCTGCAGCTCTAGGAAAACATGACAGGTAAAGCATGGCGAGATGTGACTCAGTATGAGAACATTTTGGATAGGGTGCAAGTTTGAAACACAGTACAGGCAGTGTTCCTTTGAAATTTACAGTAACAGGGGTGTCGCATTTTCCTGTTTTCTTGGAGCAGTCACATACAAATCTTTTTTTTTTTTTTTCTATAAAGCAAAAGCTGGCAGGCTGACAAACGGGCAGTTTACAGGACGGACTCTCTGGCTACTGACCATTTAGCTGGTAAGTTCTTATTTTGGAAGAGCCAAAAATCTTTCTGTTGCTGAGCTTGCTTATCAGAGTGGCTATCAGAGTGGCTTTCCGAGTGTATCCCTAAGTCAGCGGGAGTTCAGGCACCTAAATAAGTCTTTTTCAGGAAGAAGCAGCATCCTGGGCCATTTTTGTTTTCTCTCCAGGGTTACACAATGATCTTGGACTGACTGTCCAGACCTTTGGATACTCGTTTAAAAATTTCACACCATTAATAATTGATAGATTAATTAGACTATGCTTTAACAACTTCTGGTGTCCCCCTTTCCAGCAACCTTAGATTGCACATCCTCTGCCTTCTTGATGGGGAGCTGTGGTTTTGGTGACCTCTGTGCTGTGAGGAAATATCCCCCTGAGTTCCTGTCTGGTTCAGCAAGAGAACTGGGCAGCCAACTGGCACTCTAGGTGCTTTTCAAGAGGGTGACTGGAAAAGTGCTCAGTAACACATACTTTGTCTTCCTGGAGTGACTTTTGTGCATCTTGAATGGTGTTGGTAATGGCGTCGCCACCTCTGTCTCTTCTAGTGGCATACCCGGATTGTGTGTGGGTGGGAAGTCGACAATGAGCTCCGTGGCAGTTTTGACCCAGGAGAGCTTCGCTGAACACCGCAGCGGCCTGGCTCAGCAGCAGGTGAAAGGTGAGAAAACAGTTGAGTTCCTGTGATGTGCCTCTAAACACAGACTGCACAGGCAAGGTTCCTTGCTGTTACCCAAGCTCGCTCCACATGTCTGGTTCCCCACAAGTGCACAGACGTTGCATTCTCCATTCCTAGATTGGTGGCCTGCCAAACTGGCTTTCCAGCACCAGCAGCCCAGTGGCGATGCTGCACAGTGCAGGGCCAGGAGGAGGCAAGCCTCAGTTCTTCATAGACCCCTGGCTAGCAATGCGGTCAGCCGTGGGACGGGGCATGTGCAGGAGTGGGGCGTTGGGCTACAAGAGAGCCTCATGGGATCGGTGTGCTGGGCTGTCATTTCCTTCCTTTGCTCAGCCAGGTGCTGGGGAAAGTCAGTGTAACTGTATTGGCTGACTCACTGATGGGTTTCGGCACCCATCCTCCAGCTGCAAGCTGGCCTGCTTGGCACAGCCCAGTGCACAACTGAGTCGGTACAGACTTTCCCTGAACTCTTTTCTACCTATAGCATTTCTCTCTGCCTTCCTCCTGGGTGTATGCTTGTCTTATCCCCTTCTGACCTGCAGCCTTGCTCTGTTCCTTTCACTTCTTTCTGCTCAGCCTCTTCTCCCCTAGTTAAGCTCCTCTTGACAAATTTGACAGTAACGTGCTGTTTGCTGCCACCATTCACTTGCACGCTCACTTCCTGCATCTCTAGTGCCAGCTCAGACAAGGGTGGTTGTTCGTGGCATCTACTGCAGTCTGTACTGTGGTCAGTTGTGCTCCAGACTTGGCTGCTCCGCAAGCATAGCTGTAATAGGATTAATAGTGCACAAGTCATTAGCTCTCCCTTGTTAGCGGTGCCTAAATACAATCGCAGTGCCTATGAATAGGGCCATTTCTGCGGGGAGAGCATCTCATTTACCCTGTTTGCTTCACCCCAGTTACAGCTTTAAACTCCGAAGAAGAGAATGATCCTCCAACCTACAAGGAAGCCTTCCCTCCGCTCCCTGAGAAAGCACCATGTTTGGAAGCTGCCCAGGAACCTGCTGGGCCCTGGAGCAAAATCCGACCAATAAAGGCTTCTGTCATCACTCAGGTTGGTGGGAGTGGGTGTCTTATCTCCCTCCTTTTCCCCCTTCCAAAAAGCAGGTGAAGTGAAGCTTTCCCTGGAGTATGAAATCCTTCAAGTGTCAGATTGACAACCTCTTTGTTGTACTTTACCCTGGGGCATGAGGAGGGCTGCAGCTGAGAGCTAGGACTGCTCTGGAGGGAGGCGGATGTTGGAAAAACGTCCAGAAAAAGCTCTGCATCCCTGTTCCACAAATAACTGGAACAGGCCTGAAGGGGGAATTGCAGAATTCAAGTAGTGAGCACTAATCCATTAAAGTATTCCCCCTGTAGCACGTACTTTGGGAAGACACCCAGTGTGGGACAGACTGCCTGCTGCAATGCCCCCGCGCTTTCTCTGGTCACAGCTAGTGTCACCCCTGGAAAAGGCTGATGGGTTGCACACACCTGGGAACTTAATATGCCAATAAAGTCCTGTATGGCAATAAGAGGGAGGCTCTGTCAATCACAAGCATACTGACTGCTTGCTGTGTCTTTCTTTTATCTGTCCTGCGGCTGAGCAGGTGTTTCATGTGCCACTGGAGGAGAGGAAATACAAGGACATGAATCAGTTCGGAGAAGGCGAGCAGGCCAAGATCTGCCTTGACATCATGCAGAAGACAGGAGCTCACCTGGAGCTGTCTCTCGCAAAGGACCAGGGCCTTTCGATCATGGTCTCTGGCAAGCTGGAAGCAGTCATGAAGGCTCGGAAGGAGATTGTCGCTCGGCTGCAGACTCAGGTGAGGGCATTGAACTGTTTCTCACTTCATCTTTGCTCTTCCCCAAGACTCACAAATGCTTTGAGACCCTCGTGTGTGTGTGCTTATAAGCCAAAGAGGTGTTATTAGATGACTAATTCAGCGTTGCCATATATTTTCAAAGCACACAATTGGCAACTTGGAATGGAAATGAGGCTTAAAATAGGGTTCAAAACTAATTACAGGCCATGGTGTTGCATGAAGGGTGGAGTCTGCAATCTCTGAACACTTGAATTGCAAACAGTGACTTTGTGCTGAGGTGCTGGTGCCGGAGGGGGTGCAGGTCCCTCGCACAAAGGTAGTAGTGTGTGAGAATGGGACTGTGCTTTCTCTGAAGTCCCTCAGAGGAGAGCGTGGAGGGATGGGAGAAAGAAAAGTAGAGAAGAGGAAGTTCTGCCAAAAGTTGAAAGCCTCAGGATTGTGTAACTCAAGCCACACTGGTAAGGAGCCAGAGCCCTGTTGTTTCTCCTTTCAGTCCTATAGGTTTTGATTTCTTACCTTCAGATTCTTGAGTTCATAATCAAGATGGTAGTTCTTGTTAGGATATAACACAGCCAGGTTTTAAAGTGTAATGTCAAAAGTAGTTAATGCAGTAGTTAATACCATGTCTGCTTAGTGATGTTCCGCCCATGTGTCATACCCTGCCAGAGGGAAGGGAAAGGGACAAACCCTGCATAATGTGTATCTGAAAAAATAGTTCAGGTCGTACTGCCGCAGATTCGTGACCCACTGTCCTCAAATATACCTCCTGCTGCCCTGGCCCCAGGTCTGGAAGGTGTGTCTGTCTTCCCAACTTCCTCTGGGCTTGCCTGCCTTCAGTACAGGGACACAGAGTTGAAGAGTCACACCGAGTGATCTTTTGCTTATTTTTATTTTTCCCATTGTAGCTTGAATTTTAAGTGTCTGATTACTGTTAGTAGTTACATACTCACAGGCATCAGGAGCATGGTAGCAATCATAAGCTACCAGGTCAGTAAAAACTCAGCAAGAAGGGAAGAAATCAGGGATCCCTGTTTCAAACCATCCCTTTACCGCTATATCGAGAGAAGCTCTTGGGACCCCTTTTCCAAGAGAGGCCTTCTAGAAGCAGTCCCAGGAGCAGTACTTAGTAGCAGTAAGCATCTCCTAGCTGTCTGCCTGCTGGAATAGGTTTCTGGTGTTGAATTTCTGTTTCCTAGGAGTCAGACCGTGTCTTGTTCTCTGTAGTCTTGGCAGCAGATGTCAGAGTTCGGATAAACTCCACCCATGAGCCATCATCTCAGTTGTGTCTGGTACTGCTCCAGTACCTCTCTCCAGGAGAATAGGCACCTCCTTGTATGTGCCGAAAGGCTTTTGCTAATTCAGAGTACCAGTCCTGGGCTAACGGAAGGGTTTTGAAGGAAGGGTGAGTTTTAGACTCCTGATCTACAGGCACTGTAGATCAACTGTTCTGGTACAGTGTCAGTCCTCAGACAATGTGCTGGGAAGGCGTTGTGTTTGCTCCTCAGTGGTACTGCTAACTTGCTTTCTCTGGCTCTGTTCCTGTGGATCTGCCATGCAGGCAAGGGTTCTCACAGATGCTTGGTTCTTGGTGTTGCAGGCTTCAGCAACAGTTGCCATCCCCAAGGAACACCATCGTTTTGTCATTGGAAAGAATGGCGAGAAGCTGCAGGACCTGGAGCTCAAAACTGCAACCAAAATCCAGATCCCCCGCCCAGATGACCCCAGCAACCAGATCAAGATCACCGGCACTAAAGAAGGGATTGAGAAGGCCCGACACGAGATCCTGCTTATATCTGCTGAGCAGGTACTTCAGTACTGTGATCTCCCTCATGGCATTAGCTGGACAGCCATTTTGCTTCTCCATGGTATATTAGATGTTTGTAGCCTCCATGGCCACAGTCAGTGGCTAATACATTAGTCTGAATGGAGATGTATACTGTGCCACTGGCTGTACAAGCACCGTGGCCAGCTTCTACAACTTGTGGTTCTCCATTTTGTCCATGTCTGAAGTCAGATAAGCGTGTTTCACATTCAAAGTGAACCATATTAGATGCCAGCTGAGGTAAGGCAGGAGATTACAGAGGTGAATACCGTATATCGTCATCAGCAACAACAGTATTTGTAGATTGAAAGGGATGGAGATCTACAAGCCTGCAAACTGAAAAGGGTGCTTGGGCCAGAGTGTCAAGCAGTGGGAACTTAGCTGTGTCTGGCAGAGACTGTAATATGGAGGGCAGTTCCCACCGCGGTCTGTTCTGGGCTTTTGCAGGATAAGCGTGCTGTGGAGCGGCTGGACGTGGAGAAAGTGTACCACCCCTTTATTGCTGGCCCTTACAACAAGCTGGTGAGCGAGCTCATGCAGGACACAGGGACGCGCATCAACATTCCTCCACCCAGCGTCAACAAGACAGAGATAGTCTTCACAGGAGAAAAGGAGCAGCTAGCCCAAGCTGTGGCTCGTGTTAAGAAGATCTATGAGGAGAAGGTATGGGTGGCCCATAAAGCTTCCCGTCTTCCCCCCAGCTGCTTGTAGTCCCTCTTTCCTTCTTGTTGTACTTTTGTGCATCCCTCTGCATCCTCCTGATGTCAGCTCTGGCTCAGCAGCCCTTGCAGTACCTCACCCTGGACCTTACCATTTCCTCATTTGGCAGAGTGGGACTTGGGGCGATACTACCAGGGAGGTGACCGATTTCTTGCTTTTCTGTGTCATGGGAATTAGCAGACCACAAAGAGCTCCCTTGGCTCTTGTTCACGCAGGTGCTACTAAGGAAGGAAGTGTCTACAGTGGTGGCCAGCTGACAGTATCAAAGTTGCTACAAAAGTAGAAGTTGCTGAAGAGTGAATTTCACTCCAGTTTATTTTCCACAGCCCCCATTGCTGTGAATATCCTTGTTGTGGGTTGTTGGGCAGTTTTTCCTCGTGGTTAGGTCTGTATTTGTACCAGGCTGGATTTCAACAGAGATAATCAGCTTACAGCCTCATAGCCTACATGGTGTTTCATTACAGCACTGCCTGGGGGACTACGGGATGTCAAGCCCCGTTGGGCAGGAGAGGTTGTGTGCACGTGGTCTCTTCCATGTAGTGTCCCGTGGAGCTTGACACAGGATACTAGTTTCTGTACATCACCTGTGAACTTTTGAGCACAAAGCTTTCTGTGGGCAGGGGCCCAAAGGGTGCTAGGGTACGCAGAACCACTGTGCTCACCTTTACTTTGCTCTTTCCTGGGTGCAGAGTTTCACTGCATCTTGTGCCTCTTCCTTTCGCTCTTGTCCTTCCCTGCCCCCTTGTGATTGATGCCCCAGTGCCTCTGCCCCTACAGAAAAAGAAGACTACTACCATTGCAGTGGAGGTGAAGAAGTCCCAGCACAAGTATGTCATCGGCCCCAAGGGGAATTCCCTGCAGGAGATCTTGGAGAAAACTGGAGTCTCTGTCGAGATCCCACCCACTGACAGTAGCTCGGAGACGGTGATACTGCGAGGCGAGCCTGAAAAGCTTGGGCAAGCATTGACTGAAGTCTATGCAAAGGTACTGACAAGATGGGCTAGGCCTTCTTTGAAAGTCCCTAGAGATACATCCGTGAGCACTGACTGGTGTAGGGGGGTGGTCTCTGTTGACCTGTTGGAGATGCAGCTTAGAAGTCAATACTGAGGGTGCAGCATGGGAATTTGGCACTGAATTTTTGTGAAGACCTCTTCCAGTCTGTCCATCAAACAGCTTCTCTGTTTTTCTGTCTCTCAGGCCAACAGTTTCACCGTCTCCTCGGTCTCTGCCCCCTCTTGGCTTCATCGTTTCATTATTGGAAAGAAAGGACAAAACCTGGCCAAAATAACTCAGCAGATGCCAAAGGTATGGATGAGCTGGTTAGCTTAGCACCCTCTGATGTAGAATGTGGTTTAGCCCAGATCACTTTTTGTAGAAGAGAGAAATATGTTCTAGCGTGGGGAAAACCAGGGAGGAAATGACACAGATCTTAATATTAAGGGGAGCCTCTCTTTTACTGCTGCAAACACTACTCATCCTATGTTATTCTCATGGGTTGAGCCCTTCAAAGGAAGCTTTATGTGGAACTATTTTGAGAATTGATGTAGTAGGATACCTGGAAATGTTGACTTCAATGAGGCTTCTCCGTGGTATCCCTCATATCTAGAGAAAGACCAGGTGAGTAACGTCTCCAAAGCCCTCGCAGACTCCAGGACAGCACCAAAGCCTTGGGCTCTAGACTGATATGGCCAGAATTCTAAACTACCTACTTCTGAAGCCATGGGGACGATGTGTGTACTTTGTGAGAAGGAAGCCGTCTCCTAGTGGCAGGGTTTGATAGTATAGGCCTGACTAACAGCATTGGCCTGGCTTGTATCTTGGAAATTCTTACTGGATTCATTGCCTTGCATCTCAAGGTTCACATCGAATTCACTGAAGGAGAGGATAAAATCACTTTGGAAGGACCTACAGAAGATGTGAATGTGGCCCAGGAACAGATTGAAGTCATGGTCAAGGATCTGGTAAGTTGGTGTTACTCGTTCCAGTACATAAGAAGAAAGAGGGGGAAGAAGGAGTAACAGAGCAGAGATGATGTGTGTATCACATCCACATGATGTCTTGATGTGCTTAACAGAACTTGCAGAAGACAAGCTGTGTGGCAGATGGATGAAACCCTTGGTTATGAAGCTTGTCTGTAGCATTCTTAAAAAATCAGCAGCACGTGTTAAATCTTTTGAGGCAGCGAAGGAAGGATTCTCTTTCAGTCGTAGCTGGAGAGGCTTAGCAGTTCCTTTAAATGTTTCACAAGCGTGGTGCTCTCAGCTCAAAGCAGGGGAGTGCTTCTGCTCTGCTTAATAGCAGGAGGAGTGCTTGCAGCTGACTACTGGAGAGTCAGCGCCAATACTGGCAGTAGGCAGTTACTTAGGGCACAAGACAGGAGAGGTGGTGGCCTACCCTCCCTAGCCCTGTATAATTCTTTATAGATCAACCGGATGGATTATGCAGAAATCAACGTTGACCACAAATTCCACCGACACCTCATTGGCAAGAATGGAGCTAACAGTAAGTGGGGTGCCTTTCTAATCCTTCCTATCCTGGGCTCTCCGTGTTTAGTAGATCCTGTCGGGGCTCTGGAGCTCCTCCAGTGTGCTGTCTTCATCACGGAAATTTCCTCTGCCCTTCTGTGGTGTTAGCACAAGGAGATAAATGGCCAGTGAGGTCTTGGGATGGCTTTAATGTGTGAAAGTGTCTTGGGAGGTTGAACAGTGGTGGAATCACTTTGCCATGTCCTGGAGGAAATGTGTTGGAGTCTTTTTGGATAGAGAATTGTCTTTTTTTTCCTCTTTTTTTTTTTATTCTTTTTTGAAGTTGCTCTATGCGAATTACATTTTAGCAGCCAATTGGGGGTGATAGAAATCTGCCTGGTGACTTTCTCCCCAAAAACCAATATGGGATTAGAAATGACCGATCATCTTAAACAGCCTCTAAGCACTGATAATCAGGGTGCCTTGCTTCTAAGTCTTTGCCTAGCAGACTGTGTCACCACAGCCCTTCCCTTGAAGTTAACAGGATTAAGGACCTCTACAAGGTGTCTGTGCGCATTCCCCCGGACAATGAGAAGAGCAACCTGATCAGAATTGAAGGAGACCCACAGGGGGTCCAACAGGCCAAGAAAGAGCTGCTGGAACTCGCTTCCCGTATGGTGAGTAGGATGTGATGCTTGGGAGGCTGCAGGGTTTGGGCTCGTATCTTCCCTTGTAACCTTCTGGTGCAAGTGTGTGCCCCTTGCCCACCGAGCGCTTACATCTCATCACAAGTGCGAGTTCTTATTCCCAGATGTGTTCCTCTGTTCCCTTGGATACCGTTTCTCTGTCAACCTAGAGTGAATTTTGTCTAGAGGAGAAAAGAGGGACAATGCTGGCAAGTAAACTGTCAGGCAGCAAACTGGTAAATAAAAGTACGTGGCTCTCCAGCTGAATGCTCAGTGAAAACTCTGTTCTCATCAGGAAAATGAACGCACCAAGGACCTAATAATTGAGCAGAAATTCCACCGGACCATCATTGGGCAGAAGGGCGAGCGGATCCGGGAAATCCGGGAGAAATTCCCAGAGGTAAGGCTTTCTAGGAGATGAGGACTCCAGAGTGGGTATTTCCTATTTGGGTAGTAGACACATTGTTGCTGCAGTCATAAATTTAGTGGCATATTAGTATCTAATATGTATGAGAAGATAGTTCTTTTGACCAGAGGCTACTAACACAGTTACCCTCTTCCATATGGGAAAGGGGATGCATAGGATCCCCCCAACCTTTGCATGTGTCTGGCACAGCAGTTCTTGCATTTGCTTGAGCTGACTGTAAATGACCCCCTCCTGCAGGTTATCATCAACTTCCCAGACCCTGCGCACAAAAGTGACATCGTCCAGCTTAGAGGCCCCAAAAATGAGGTGGAGAAGTGCACCAAGTACATGCAAAAGATGGTGGCAGACCTGGTAAGCGGGACGTCTGTCTGCTGTTCTCTCCTACATGCCTGGAGAACCCTGGAATATAGCAGAGCTGTTACTGACTTGGCTAGGGCTGAAACACCTCGAGATGAGGGAGCGTGGGACACTGCTCTGGCTGGATTGGGGCAGGGAGGTGTAATACCTGTTACTTAAGGGCTCTAGGGGAAGGTTATTTATTTTTATTCTTACAAGTCTCTTGTGTAGAGAACTTCCTTGGGTTTAAGCCTATTGTCAGAAGCTTGTTTATCAAGTTCCTGGGACAGGGCCTCACTTGCCATGACAGTGTAATCTTCAGTTCTCCCTTCCTTTCTCCCTTAGGTTGAAAACAGCTTTTCTATTTCTGTCCCCATCTTCAAACAATTCCACAAGAACATCATAGGGAAAGGAGGTGCCAACATCAAGAAGGTGAGATATTGTTCCTATCTCCAGTGCTCATTATGGTAACTGCCTGCAGCTAAATCCCACTCGCTGCTCTCTCCTGCTCATTGGTGATGTCAAATATAACCTCCAAGGGCTTTTTTCTGATATGGGACGCCTCTGAGATGATTTTATTTTTTTCCTTTGTCACAGATCCGTGAAGAAAGCAACACCAAAATTGATCTCCCAGCAGAGAACAGCAACTCGGAGACAATTGTTATCACAGGCAAGAGAGCAAACTGCGAGGCTGCTCGCCACAGAATTCTTGCCATCCAGAAGGAGCTGGTAAGTGAAATGACGGGCCTGTTGCAGATGAGGGACTTGAAAATGTTGCTAGAAGACATAAATACAGAAGAAGTGCTTGTAGTGGGGGAGGGCAGGGAGACAAATGTGTGTGTCAGTCTGTTCTTGACTCTTAAACATAAGTTTGTGGCTGCTCATGGGTCAGGAGTAGCCAGTCTCAAACCTTCTGGTCAGGCATTTCTTACAGCTCCATGTAGCTGCTGGCAACATGGGAATGAGTCAAGCTGCAGAAATATATTTGCACCCACTCTGCTTACCCTCTAACAGCCTGGTACTGTCCTCTCTTAGGCCAACATCACAGAGGTGGAGGTCTCTATTCCTTCCAAACTGCACAATTCCCTCATTGGCGCCAAAGGCCGCTTCATCCGCTCCATCATGGAGGAGTGTGGTGGAGTCCACATCCACTTCCCCACCGAGGGCTCTGGCAGTGACACTGTGACCATCAGGGGCCCAGCCCAGGATGTGGAGAAAGCCAAGAAACAGCTGCTCCACCTGGCAGAGGAGAAGGTGAGCCTTGTCTCACAGGGGAAGGAGCAGATTGTTTGGCCAGCCATTTCCTTCTGGGGTTTGGTGATCCCCTCTGCCTGCTGGGAAGCCTCTGGCATCAGACAGCCTAATCCTTTTTTGAGGGATTTGAGTACAGTTTGGATGATTAAAAGAAAACTATGCTTGCATCCGTGTGACAATGAGTTCTTTTCCCATGGGTAGAAGAACTGGCTGTAACGCTGCTCTGCCCAGGCTGGGGACATACTCAAGGGGTTAAGGCTCCCTACTCCAGTGGTTTGAATGCTGTTGGGTATCCACACTTCTCTGAAACAGCTTACTCTTACTCTGCGTATCTCCTTTACTTTTTTCTTGATCTCTGAATTCCAGCTCCAGTTCTTCCATTTCACTGCATATATCCAGGTTTGAGAACTTTGGGTTACAAGACCTTGCTCTGAGTTGTGGCTGACTGACTGACTGGTCATTTTAATAGCAATAAAAATCCCTTTCTAATATCAGCATGTGGACGTGTTCTCCTGATCGGTTGGTTGCCTCTGCTGCCTGGCTTGCAGCAGTGAGTTAGCAAATGGTTATGCTGCTTTGTGTGAAAGACCCTTCTCCTAGGGAAGTCTTTTCTGCTCATATTCTCACCAGTCATGCTGAGTGTAAAGTTAGCTTTTCAGCCCTGAGAACATCTTTCGGGTAGTGGTTTTAATTTAAGACATTGTACACCTTTTTGACTTTGACAGCATGCTGCATCTACCTTGCTCTTGCAACACTGTGTATGTGGGTGCAGGTAACATACCTACATGCTGATGTGTATTTTCTATATATTGACATGTTCCGTGGGTATCTGACTCCTTTCAGCAAACGAAGAGTTACACTGTGGACCTACGTGCAAAGCCTGAGTACCACAAATTCCTTATTGGTAAGGGCGGTGGCAACATCCGTAAGGTGCGTGACAACACTGGGGCCCGCATCATCTTCCCAACCTCTGAGGACAAGGATCAGGAGCTGATCACTATCATGGGAACAGAGGAAGCTGTCAAAGAGGCACAGAAGGAGTTGGAGGCCCTCATCAAGAACCTGGTATGAACTACTTTTTCTACTTTCTTGCCTATCGCTGTAGCAAGATGTAACGAATCAGCGTGGAGGACCTGCTTGTCCTAAAACCGTCTGCTGCCCTTCATGGGAGCTCAGGAAGATCCTCCTTGCGGTCACATGTTGGGGTGAGGTTGTAAACTGATTGCTGTTGAGTGCAGCAAACTCATGCTTATCACCAGGACACGCAGAGTTGACTGACTGTCGTCTGTTGGCAGGATAACGTGGTTGAAGACTCCATGGTGGTTGACCCCAAGCACCACCGCCACTTTGTCATCCGGAGGGGCCAAGTTCTGCGTGAGATTGCAGATGAGTATGGTGGTGTGATGGTCAGCTTCCCGCGCTCTGGCACCCAGAGCGACAAAGTCACCCTCAAGGGAGCCAAGGACTGTGTGGAGGCAGCCAAGAAACGCATCCAGGAGATCATCGAGGACCTGGTATGTCGCAGGAAAACTGTTTCTTCTACACTTTGTTGCTTCAGCAGTGCCCTCTTTGAGCCTGCTGTACAGCCAAGCTTTATGTGAACAACTCCCACAGTAGTTCTGGGATTTGAAGCTTTGCTGTCCACCTATAGGGTCTACAGACTTTAGGTCTCGGCCTGGGGAATGGCAGCTGGCTCCAAAATGGCAATGCTATATGAAGGAATTGCCTCCTCTGACCATCTTCTTGGGTTTTAGGAGTCAAAATAGGAGACCTTTCCTTGAGGTCTACTTCTAGACATTAAAAGATTGGAGCCTTCTTGTGCCTCTCCATGCCTGCTTTGGGCAGTGGTTGCTCTCTTTGGGGTTTCCTGTGCTGTTAGTATTGGCTTTTGGAAGCAGCCAGCTGTCAAACCTGTTCCCTTCCTTCCTTCTTTATCTTTTTCCTTCTAATGCTTCCTCCCCTTCAGTGTAATACAGAGCTTGAGCTTTGGTCTCAGAAGCCTTTGACATCATGCCTTGGAGGCAGCCTTCATTAAGAAATCCTCTGCTAACTTCTCTGAGAGAGGAAAGATTCTAGGAAACTTCCGGTTCTTCCCCTGTCAGCAGCTGTTAACTTTTCTAACTCCTCTCTCTGTCCATTATGGATTTCACCTTGCACAAGCATCTTGTTTTCTGATGTGAAAGAGGCTGCATCGTGATAGAGCTTCTCTGCTTTCTCACAGGAAGCTCAAGTGACAATCGAGTGCACCATCCCACAAAAGTTCCACCGCTCCATTATGGGCCCCAAAGGATCCCGGATCCAGCAGATCACCCGAGACTATGGTGTCCAGATCAAATTCCCTGACAGGGAGGAGAACCCAGGTATACCCATGGATGCATGTTTGCATGGTAGTTGGGGTGATCAAATGAGCATAGCATAGTGTAGCCTGCACTCCCTGTCAGTGGAGATGTTCTACTTAAAATCAATGGAGAACTGACCCCAGGTGTTCCCTGCAGTGTCTTTGAATTCTGGGCTCAGCATCAGCCTTGCTCTCTTGGGAAGAGGGGACAGTTTTAGGAGGTAAACACACAGACTTGTGTGTTCTAAATGTGTTCTCACCAGAGCGCAGGGAGTACGAGGACCTACCCCAGCAAAAAGGGCTCTCCAGGTTACCAAGGTCTCTCTGAGCTCTCATGCTCTCGGTGCTGGGTATACTGAATTCAGCACAGCCTAGCACCAGCCGTCCTGCCGCAACATCCAGCGCTGTGCTGGAGAACTTTCCTGTTGGGGGAGAAACTGCCAGCTTTACTTGTTGCCTCTGCTGACGTAGGAGTGCAGCCCTTGCTTCCACAGTGCAACTGCAGGTCCTTTCTGTGCAGTGTCTCAGTGGATGTTCTTGTTTCGCTCATTCCAGGCTAAGCCATGGCAAGCTGCCTGTGCTAGGAGTGATCTCGATAGCAGCCTGAAGTGTCTGACTTCTTGTGGCAAAGCCTGAGGATCTCGAGGGGGAGATAATGAGCAAGGAGGGGACTCTGTGCATTTAACAGGAGATTTTCCATATTCCCAGCCCCTGTTGCAGAGCCAGCTGTACAGGAGAATGGTGAGGAAGGTGGGGAAGGCAAGGATGGGAAGGATGCAGATCCCAGCTCTCCAAAGAAGTGCGATATCATCATCATCTCTGGCCGCAGAGAGAAGTGCGAGGCAGCAAAGGAGGCGCTGCAGGTAAGTGACTTTCTAAGACCCTTAGCCCTGTAATGTAGTGAGGCCCTGATGCAAGAAGCTCACTGCAGACTTTAGTGGTGGTAATAAAAGCTACTGGGTCAAGACTGCAATCCAGGTGGTCACTGATGCTAACTGTGGAGGTGGTGTGTACCGCTCAAGGGAAGTCCTCTCTGATTTAGCCTAGTGGCTTGAGTTGTAGTGCCTGACCTTGCAATTGCTAGAGCTTGTAGGCAACCCTGAGTTACTTGCCATAAAAGCATGACATGCATGTTTTATGGAGCACAGCTGGAAAGAGAAGGGAGTCTGAGGCTGAATCATTCTAGCTTTAGCAGACCTTGCCGTGCTCCTTCAGCGATGTTTTCCAAGTCTCTGCTAGATGGAAGCTGAGGATGAAAACAGCCTGTCCCCAGAGGCAGGATTTAAGACTGCTTGTTTGGAAAAAATGCTTTAACACCCAAAAGGTCATCTTGGCGTTCGCAGCCGCTCTCTCTTCCTGTAGAGTTTGTAGACTGACTACAAGGGAATCTACTTCAGTTCAGCCACATGTTCTTTTGGGCAAGTATATGGCAAGCTGAAAGACAGGAGAAATCTTTCAGCTGGTGAACTGTGCTCTCTCCCCTGCAGGCTCTGGTTCCTGTCACCATTGAGGTGGAAGTTCCCTTTGATCTTCACCGTTACATCATTGGCCAGAAAGGAAGTGGGATCCGCAAAATGATGGATGAGTTTGAAGTAAGTGGTTGCCCTTCCTCCCATCTCCTGTGCCCTGGAGAATCTGTAAGTGACCACGGTTGTGGTGGTGGCAATCAGTTGTGACATACTCAGGACTGTTGTGGTTTGACCATGCAATATAGTCTCTGTAACAAGAAAATGAGACCTGTGTCATTTAGTCCCTGGCTGTGGGGCTCGGTAGGTTTTGTGTTGAAGCTGTGTGATCGGTGTCGATGCTGCAAGTGTTGCATGACTTGTTTGGTGCCTACAGGGATTCCTCATCAGTGTGAGAGTTGATTTCCTCCTAGGCCATGGGAAACAGCTCTGCTGTGCCTGCCCTTTGGGACAATTCCCCAGAAGTCCATGGGGACTCTTGGGGCTGATGCAGGTTGGCTGCAGGCAGCACTGTTGAACATGTATTTGTTTCCTAGCCTCTCTGGGCTGGTACAGGGACTGCTGGGGGCTGAAACCTCACAGCAAAGCAATCTGATAACAGCAGAAGAAACAGGGTTCTAGTCAAAAAACATCTAGACATGGTCCCATGCAGCTGACTGTAGGTGGCCCTGCTTGAGCAGGGGGTTGGACTAGATGACTTCCAGAGGTCCCTTCCAACCTCAACCGCTCTGTGGTTTAGGCTGTCTGGGTGGGAGTTGGTCTTGGCAGCAGGGGAGATCAGTGAGATGCCAACCTGCGGTGATAGGCATCACAAGTGATACAAAAGGAGCAGTAATACAAAATGATAATCACTGCTTGTTACTCAGGTGAACATCCAGGTCCCTGCTCCTGAGCTGCAGTCCGATATCATCACCATCACTGGGTTGGCTACCAACCTGGACCGTGCCAAGGCTGGGCTGCTGGAAAGAGTGAAGGAGCTGCAAGCCGAACAAGAGGATCGGGTAAGGCCTGTGCCTGTCCTTCTTCCTTCCAGCCAAACAAGGCTTCAGTCTCTGGGTGTTCCTTTCAGAAGTTGCACAGACTCCTGGAACTACTCATCTTAGGTGCTCTGCAGGTGTGGAGTGCTCGTAAGTGGGTTACCCAAATGTAACTCATTTAACATGAACTGACAGGAAAATTTTCAGATTCTACTTTTAGGTAACTGGACTGTCCAGGGCTCTATCATACTTTGATGTACCTTTGAGACACTGCAGGGTGGGAATCTCACTGTGCTAGGAGTCTTTCTGTACCTATTCTCATTGAATCCTTATCACAGCTCTGAATAAATAGGTGAGGGATGAGTTGGATGATTGTTTGCTGCTTGTAGGTTCCTGCTGAACTTGGCAGAAGCACAAAGCCCCAGCATATGGATGTCTTGGGTGCTCTTCTGTAGCCACATGCACTCAAGCACGACCCTGCAGAATCTGTTCTGCACATCTCAGAAGCCAGAAGGAAACACTGGGACTTAGATGAACGTCAGTGGACCAGCCATGGTATGTTCCCTGCTGTTGTATCTCACTCTGTTTCTCCTGTTCCAGGCCTTGCGAAGCTTCAAGCTGACAGTCACTGTGGATCCCAAGTATCACCCTAAAATCATTGGGCGGAAGGGAGCGGTGATCACCCAGATACGCACAGAGCATGAGGTCAACATCCAGTTCCCTGACAAGGATGATGAAAGCCAGGTGAGAGGTCAGAGGGGGTGCAAGGAGGGCTGCTGGTTGTCTCTGAGCGTAGGAAAGACAGCATCTTCTCTAGGGCTCTGAACTCTCTGCACTGCCTTTGGATAAGGCGGAGGGTGAAAAGGATTAGCAGGGAGAAGGCTTGCTCAGCTGCTTATGAGCCTGATTTCTCACATATTTCCCTGTTCCCAGGCCCAAGACCAGATCACCATCACTGGCTATGAGAAGAATGCCGAGGCAGCCCGGGATGCCATCATGAAGATCGTTGGCGAACTGGAGCAGATGGTCTCTGAGGATGTGACTCTGGACCATCGTGTTCACGCACGCATCATTGGTGCACGTGGTAAAGCCATCCGCAAAATCATGGATGAGTTCAAGGTGAGCGGTGGGGCGATGCAGCAGAGGTTGGGCTGGTCCTGGGTGGCCAGTGGTGCTCCTGTGCAAAGAGCTTGGTAGCAGCTTTGTGCTTTATTCCTGAATTGAGGAACATGAGGCTCACATCCTGTGGTCCTTGTGTCTTGTGCTTGTTGAGCACCTTCAGCTGGAACAGGCACAAAGGAAAAGCCAGTGCTGTCCTGCTCTGTCACTACAAGCATGTGAGCAGAGTCCCTGGGCCAGGGCACCCCTATGCCCTGGGCAGCTGGGCTGTCTGGGCACCGCACCCAGGCACCAGCTGAAGCATCCCCGCACGACCTCAGCTGTGAGTCACCCTTCTTCTGGGAGCTAGGCAGGGAGGAGGCTGAGCCCTTCCCATCTTGCTGGCACACAACTAGAAGAGGAACCTGGAAATACTTCCTTGGTGCTCTGGGTTATCCCTGCAAACAGCACTGACCTCAGTCCCTCTGTGCAGCCCTTCTAGTGGGTTTCTTGCAGACAGGGTCCCTCAGGGTCCTCAAAGGGAGGAGGTGGTTCTGTCAGCTACTCTGATTACTGGAAGTGGACAGCCAGGCCTACTGCTGGGGGGGTCTGGGAGGAGACTGTGCCCACACCCCCTCAGCTTGAGCTTAACTCAAGGAAATCCTCTGGATTTCTTTGTCTCTCTAGGGCAGTGTTGCTTCCCTTGACTTTGGGAATCTTGACACGCTCTCAGGGCTCTAGATTTGGCAAAGTCTGTTGATGCTGGGAAGTGCAGGGACCTTTGCCCCGACAGCGTGTGGCGGTAGCAGCGTGCTTAACTACAGGGGCAGCAGTGAATGTGAACCCAGAGCAACGAGGCTTTGGAGACTTGTATCTTGGCTGGGCTCAGTTGTTGAAACAAGCTGTTTGGTTCCCAAATAAGCAGCCTTTGGTTTTGGTCCTGTCTTGTGTGGCTTCCCTGCACCCATCTGGAAGGCAAGCTGTGAGAGAGCTCAGTGGCTGGGTGTGGGGTGCACTAAGCCAGCTCCATAGAGTAATCCTGGCTGACAATTGCTTTATCTGTGGAGGAGACAGAAGGCTTATTGTGCTTCATGCTAATGGCTTGATGGTGAAAATGCTGGCAGCAGTGTGAGAATGCTGTCTGGAAATGCAGCCCTCTTTTGCCTCTGCTGCAAGTGCTGTGCAGAAAGCAGTGAGCCTCTGGGCAGTGAGAACAGCAGGGCTGCTGTGGAAGATGGGTCGTTACTGCAAACTCTGCTCTGCCTTCCTTTATGGGGGTATATTCCAGTGCACCCCCCCAGCATCTCAACCACGGAGGTCCTAAACAGACTTGCGGCCCTGAACAGATCAGGGCTTTTCTCTTCTGTGAATCTAATGACAAGGGTTGTGGGGAGTCTGTGGCTTTTCGGATGTGCAGGTGTAAGTCCTATCCAATTCCTTGTGTTGCAGGTGGATATTCGCTTTCCCCAGAGTGGAGCTCCTGACCCCAACTGTGTGACTGTGACAGGACTCCCCGAGAATGTGGAAGAAGCTATTGATCACATCCTGAACTTGGAGGAGGAGTATGTAAGTGTTCAGCAAGTCTGTGCAGGGGCTTAGCAAGGATTTCCTCTGCTACAGAGCTGATGTCTGAAGTATCTCCATGTTCTACCACTGCATTGGAGAACTGGAACCCTGTGAAGGTGGCAGTCAGCCCTCATCTGCAGCTGTCCCTCAGAGCAGCTGGGCACAGAGCCCCAGGCTGTGCTCTGCAAAGCAGTGCAGGGACTGGTCCCACTGTCCAGGAGAGGACAGTGAATGAGAATGCTGGAACACCACTGGGATGGGCACATGTTGCCTTGCTGCAGCTTGCATCAGTTAGGAGTTGGTGGCCCTCGGACTAGTGCAGAAACACTGTGTTTGGTCACTGTAGAGCAGACTGGTGACCTTGGATGGGTTTCAGTGTGGTGAGATGGGAGGCAGGCGTGTAATACCAGTCTGAGGAACTATCAAGATTCCACCCCCTAACTGGGCTGTGTCACTGCAGCTTGCAGATGTGGTGGACAACGAGGCGATGCAGGTGTATATGAAGCCCTCTTCACATGAAGAATCCAAGGCTCCATCCAAGGGCTTTGTGGTGAGAGATGCTCCCTGGGCCACTGTCAACAACGAAAAGGTGAGTGTTGCTTCTGCCCCGGGCCTGGGGGCGCAGGGCGTGTGGCACCCTCTGCCAAGGGCTTGCTCTGAGGTCTGGCCTTCCCGTCTGGGCTGGGGAGACAGAGCACTCTCCCTCCCGTGGTGGCAGAGAAAGCAGTGAAGGGCCTTCCTGGTCTTTGTGGCCCGTGCAAGCTGAGAGCGGGCCTGGGCTCTGCCTCTCTGCCTTCCAAAGCCCTTGCTGTCTCTTTCTTCCAAACGTCTTGCCCACACTGACTACCCCACTGTGGAGCCATGGGGAATGGGGGGACCCTTACCAGAAGGTGCCCTGCCAGGTCGCGTTGCTTTTAAGGGTAGGGATGGGGCCCTGGGACTTCTGACTCTTCTGCTGAGGCACAGAACTGGCTCGATGTTTGCGGCTGTGCTCTGGCTGGGAGCAGCGAGCTGGGGCGCATGGTGGCTCTGTCCTCAGCTGCCCTGGTGCCGCTGCAGGACTGGCCTGACCCCACTGCAGTGTCCGAGTTCCTGAGACTGGGCCCTCGGAGCCCTCGATCCGCCTGCCATTTGCTCCTATCTGCACCCTCCCAAATGGCATCTCTAGACGGCTTGACCATCCACCCGGGGCAGTCCTGAGGACATAATGATACTTTTTGGCCCTCACCCGTTGTCTCTGCTCATGGGACATCAGAAATGCTGCTTAGCTCAGGGGCGCACCATGCAGGTTGGCAGCAGGGCAGGAGCTTAACTTGTTCCCTTTTTGTTTGCTCTAGGCCCCTGATATGAGCAGTTCTGAAGACTTCCCCAGCTTTGGGGCTCAAGTGGCCCCCAAGACTCTTCCCTGGGGACCCAAACGATAATGACCTGGAAGCAGAAACTCCTCCAGCCCGCTGACCTGACACTAACCTGCCACAAATACTTCCTGTCTGAAATCTGACCCAGCGGCTGGAGCACAAGTCAATTGCCCCAAGAGGTCTCCTAATGGTGTCTGGAGTGCTAGACCCCATCCTGCTCCCCTCAGCTATCACCGTGGCTAGGACCCACCCTCATCTCTTGATGGATATTCTTTCCTCCTTTGGAACAAGACTTCCACTCAGATTCAAACACTAAATGTGTGTGGTTTTGTTAGAAATTTCATGATTGACTCAAAGTGGCTAAGATTTGCAGCTTCCCAAGCGCTAGCAGAGCAATCTGCTCTCTTGAGCATGTCTTACTAGGCATTCTCGCCTTCATTAGGAGACCTCCTTTACTGTGGCTAGGAATCTACTTCCTGTCTCATGACCTCAGGAAATAAATTTCCTTGACTTTCTAAAGCCAAAACGTTTGCCCTCTTTCCTTTGTGTTTATCCCAGGCCTTACCTTACCTTTGTAGAGTGCAATCAACTTTTTTTCCTTTTAACTGCCAAAAATTCATTTAATGCTGATAGCTGACTGTGGGGAGAGCTTAAAATAATCTAAAAGGTCAGAAACTTGCTTTTTAAAGGAACAAAACCTTCACTAGGCTGTAGAGGCAGCAGAGATGGAAGGGACCAGAACAACGTACGGCTACCCTGGTCAGGTAAACGCTTCTGAGCACAGCGCGTACCGAGCGTGCCCTCGCGCCACACCAAACACAGCCCAGCCTGCATGCTTGACAAGTCTTCCAGCGTGCGATGACGGACCCCGTTCACCCTTCCCAACAGCCAGCAGTGTGAGCAGGCAGGCGAGCCAGCACGTGACGATGTTACCGGATGGGGCAGATTTGGGTCGGCCGAGGGTGCTGCAGTGGCGTGGCCCAGGAGGAGCTGGTGGGAAGCAACAGCCTTGAGAAGCTCTAGTCCTGTGCTCGCACCGCAGCGTCTAGGCATGAGCGGTAGGGACACCTATTACTATTGCCTTCTTTCTACCTCAAAAGTCAGTACGATGGTGGCCTCTCAGTGTAAGGGCGTAAGCAGCTGTTCCAGCTCTTGCCCTGGCACCCAGAGCGGAAGCGTGGAGGAGAAGCACAAGGAGCCTTTTGTCTCCGAGCGGCTGTGGGAGCTCCTCCGGAGGGAAGCTGAGCACAGTGACGATGAGGCAGGCTGTGAATCGGAACCATAGGGCTGCTTGCTGAGCTAGAACAGGGCTCGGCCCCAAGGCCATAGGCACAGCCTTGCCGCAGCCCTCGGCTGCAGAGGTTGTGAGCCAGGCTTCTGCTCTGATGGCACTGGGGGCCTGACGGTGTCGTGCGTTGAGCCCTCCCCGAGGCCTCCATCGTATGGGCGGTAGAGGGTGATCCACGCTCTGTACTCTGGGCCGCTTGCATCTAGGCCCTGCCACGGCTTGTGTGAAGGGGGCTGCGTCCAAGCTCCTCCAGCCAGTAAGAGGAAAACCATGTCTTTGTGGAGGGAGGCAGGGAGCGTGGGGTTTCTGTGTTCCCTCCTTTCCCTGCCTCGGTCCTACAGAGGTTGTAGTCTGAGCCATTCCTCTATCCCAGCTGCTTCAGCTCTTGGACAAGCAGGAGTCCCTAGGCTCTTCTCTAGTGCTGCTTACGGAGCAAAGGCCCAAAACCCTGGCAGGCTGAGCCCAGCGTTCTTGCCTTTCCCTCTGTCTGGCAGGCCTGACATGCTGACGCTTCTCCTTCCCGTGCCAGCTCTTCTTGGAAGAGGCTGCTATGCAGAAGTTGAACCAAAACCTCACAGTGCTCTCCTTAAGTCTGAGAAACGACTGAAGCTGACCATGGCCCGTTGCAGGGCACCTGGCTGCCCCCGAAGGACAGGGTGGCCTTGCCTCCGGCACAGGAGACAGGGTGGGTCAGACAGAACTAGGGTGACACCTTCCCATCTGCGTCTGTCAGAAAATGGTTATTTACCCCTGTAGCTTAGGTCTGTCCTACATCACCAAGCCTATCGCCCCCCCCCACCCCCTTCCTCTTTAGGCCCCCCGTGCCCTCACCAGTTGCACAGCTAGGCTTGAGTTCCGTTTGGGGCACCACTGTCTGGGCTCGTGCCCCATAGCCCGCCCCTCCACTCTAAAGAAGGTCATGAAGTGATTGTACCTAGTACTGTCCCCCCCACCACCCTCCTTCCGCAGCAGACTGTGGCATGTGTCCATTTCCTCTCTTTGACGTCTTCCATATTGTACGTTTCCATAGCAATGATCCCTTGGCCTTAACTTTGGAATTTGGAGACTATATGCAAACATGTAAAAAGGCTCATGAGTATGGATGACACTGGAATTTTATAAATTCTAAAATAAAACCTGAAACAGCTTGGAGTGTCACGGATTTTATTTCTACTGGTGGGTTGAGAGCCGAGGCAGCCCTTGCTTGGCCGGGTTTAGCCCGGTTTGAGGAATTCCAGCTTGCACGTGAGACCTCTGCTGGGGCCGTGCCGTTGCGCAGCAAGCGGCTGGGTCGAAGGAGGACGCGAGAGCAGTGGGGAGGCACTGACCTGCTCCCACCCAGGGAAGTGGTGCCAGGGACACTGCCACGGTCCCTCTTGCTCACGTCCTCCAGAACCAGAGCCTCTGTCTGCCTCCTCCGGCTGGCCCCGCTGCACAGCACCCACCGGCTGGGGCCGAGCTGCTGCTCTCCAACAGCTTGGCTCAGGGGTGCGGTGTCGGGGTGACAGCATGCCCCTCAGGTTCCCCAGGTGTTTCCACGGCTCTCACATGTGTCTCCCCACAGCAGCTCAGCCGTTCCCACTGTACCTGCTGGCACCGCTGGTGCAAGCAGGAGCAAACCCTCCCACCGGGGTCGCATCCAGCACAGGTGGAGGCCGAAGCAGGAGCCAGTGCAGGAGGCCGTAGCCCACCTTTGCCACCGCTGAGCGGCAAGCGGAGCTGCAGTCGCAGCGACCAGTGGTGCAGTTGCTGTGGGCAGGCACTCCCCTGTGCCAGCTGAGCACAGCCCAGGGACGCGGCGTGGCCAGCCTCCTTTAATTGGCTCCGGCCAGGTTGTTTACGCAGCGGTGGAGTTACCTGGTGGTACTGCCAATGAGCTCCGACAAACTCCCGGAGCCAGCTGTGTCCCTCCCTGCCTTTAGCAATAGCTGTCCCCAAGTACCCGTGTCCCCTGCCTCCCTGCGGCTCCAGCCTGGCCCAAGGAGGAGCCGGTCGGCAGCGCTTCAGTCCCAGCACCCAGCCGTGGGGCACGCTGCGGCGCTCAGCTGCTGGAGAACTGCTCAGTTTCCCAGTCCCTGCCTGCGGCTGGATCTGTGATGCTGGCCTTGCTTCTTGTCTCCCGTCTCTCGAAAAGGACCTGAACCACAGAGCAAAGGAAATGGTGTTTGCGGTAGCAGGAGGTGCCACAATGCCTTACAGGGGTGTTGTCTTGCTTGCCTGTGCCTCTGTGCAAAAAAAAGAAAAAAAAGAAGAGGAGGCAGAGGAGCTGCCGCAGCCCACCTTGTTCTCAGCCAGGGCCTCCTTGGCCAGGTACCGTTCACGCTTCACCTTGACCTCCACAGACTCAGGAATGTCGGGTACCAGCCACGCGATCACACGGCCGATAAAGAAAACCACGTGCTGGAAGTGAACGGGGACACGCAGGTTGGCCGAGGTGGCAGGTCCTCACCCCGCGCCCCGGCACTGTGCCCGGGGCCACCCTGCAGGGCTCGGCAGCTGGTACCTCGAACGCGATGATGAAGCTCAAGCGTATGGCCAGCAGCTGCCAGTAAGTCAAGGTCAAGTTGCCGTCCCGGTCCCGAAACGCTCTGTATCTGTGGGAGCAAAGGGCGGGTGTCACTGTTGCACGAGGCTGCGGGAGCTCAGATCATGGCTCCCAGCACGTGAGAGCGCAGCAAAACCAGCCCTTGGCCAGCCTCAGCCGGACCTGGGTGGCTGCAGGTAGCCCGGCCCCGGGGGACTTACTTTCTGCTTTGCAAAAGTGCCTCCCTCCATGACTGGGGAGCTTCTGCTGCAGCCCCGGGTCAGGTCGGGCGAGCAAACACCCCCACACACACCCCCACCCCCCCCATTACCCCCCCCCATGGGCACCTTTGGCACATGCTCAGTCCTGGGATGGGCGAGGGGCCCAAAAGTGGGTGGCCAACGTGGACCTGGCTAAAGGCCGCTGCACTAAACAAAAATGTTTGCTGTGGTGGCAGCAGAGAAAAGCAAATCGAAGCCTGAGCAAACAAGCAGAGGAGCCCGATGAGGGGTGGGGGGGGCTCCCACCTGCACGTGATGTTGCTCTGCAGGACAAAGTCCCACGGTGCGTACGCCAAGGTGAAGTTCACGTAGCCGCGCAGGCTGCTGTCGTGGACATACTCGTAGTACGTACGGGGCAGGAAATCGGAGGTGAAGGCGATGAGGAAGGCCTGGGAGCAGGGAGATGTGCTGCAGCAGGTCCTGCAGCCGGGGGACACCCCAGCCCCACCGGCAGGACCTCCTCCGTGCCCTGTGTTCCTGAGGAGGCTTTCCGCCTCACCGTGCCCTCAGCCTGACAAACCAGACATGAGTACCACTTGGTCTTAGCAGCTTCCTGCTCATGGCACTGTGTCCTCCTCTCACCCCTCTGTTAAACCCAAGCAGGGCCGCACGCCTGGAGGGTGATGGCTTCCCACCGCCCATGGCCGGACCCACCCCAGGCACTGCAGCTCCCCTGTCACTCAGCGTCCTGCTGCAGCCAAACAAGGTTTTTTTGGTTTGGTTTTTTTTTTTTTTTCCTCCAATTCTCCTATTCTGCTTGCAGCCCCCTCCCCACCCGCCTGCCTGCCCGGCGTACGTTGCTGATGACGGCCAGGTGAGTGATGGCCTTCAGGATGGAGAACCAGATGCCGATGCCCTGCGCCCGCTCGGCCACGGGCCGCCGGTAGTCACAGATGAACTTGTGGGCATCCAGGCGGATCTCCACCCAGTTGTTGAGCAGAGCAAAGAGGGGCGCCAGGGGACAGGCCGCCACAAAGATGGTGATGAAGCCAAACTGCAGAACTGGGCGGAAGAGGAGGAGGCGCAGGAAAGGACAGGCTGAGAGACGGCAGTGACAGCTGCGGCGTCTCCCGGCCCTGTCCCGTGGGGAGCGGGGCAGCCCTTCTCCTTCCAGCACCCGTGGACTGCTTGGGGCAAAAGCTCCCGCAGCTGGTCCCTTCCTCTGGGGACCTCCTGCAGCTCCTGTCTCTCCCCACCAGTTTTCTCTCTCCCAGCACTTCAGCCCTCCTCACCCTGAGGCCGGTCCCTACCCATCTCCAGGTACTCGTCAAACAGCCCCTCGAACACCAGCAGCTGGTGGTCCATCACCCAGGGTGCCTGCTCCACCGGGACTGACGTCCCCTCCTCATCCTCCTTCTTGGTGGAGAAAAGCTTGTGCTTGTGCCACCAGCACTTCAGCTTCCTGGGGAGACCAGAGGGGCCATGTCCCCCACTGCAGCCAGCCGGCACTCCTCAACGTCCCCTCGGCTGAGCCCCACAGCGCACCTATGCCCCAGAGCCCCCGTGCTGTGCGGGCTGGGGGGTGTGCAATGGCCCCGGCGAGCCAAGGTGTACTCACGGGATGGCCACCTCCTGCACGTTGTTGATGATCTGCTTCCCCACCATGATGACCAGCAGCTCCTGCGCCAGCTCGATGAAGCACCCACCTGGGCTGCACTGAGAGGAGGAGGCCCTCAGCTTGCCGGGTCTGGCACATGGGGATCAGAGGACCCCAAGCACAGAAACGCATCCCCGCAGTGTGCGCTGGCCCCAGCTGGGGTAGCAGGCACGGCACCTCTCCCGCCTGGCACTCACCTCCTCGTTGCGGACCCCCAGAAAGCTCAGGTAGTTCCCGGGATAGCCAACAAACCTGCGGGAGCCACAGCAGAGCCGTGAGTGGGGATCTCAGGCGCTGAGCCCAGGGATGTGTCCAGAGCGGCCCTGGGGAAGGAAGGGCTCTTTCTGGGTCACCCAGAGCTCTCTTCTCTTCTCCCTCACCAAGGGGGACAAAAGGGCTGGTGGTGGGGGCCTCTGATGGAGAGGGTCCCCCAGTCCTGGACTGGGACCAGCTGCACCAGTTAGCTCACAGCAGGATGGCACTGCCCTCACCCCCAGATGCCCTGTGAGGGCTCCCGCTCTCTGGTGGGACATGTCCCCCCCACCACAGTGCTCCTTGCCCATGACGGCAGCAGCACTCCCCTGTCCTTCAGCCCTGCAAAGCCCAGAGACCCCAGGGGCTGCAGGAGATGGGGAAGACCTCTGCTTTCCCCAAAGGCCTTACTTGCCCTTGAAGAAGGCGATGTAAATGGGAGAGGAGTAGAAGGTGACAAACTGGAAGATGAACACTTTGAAGGTGAAGGCGTCCTCATACTTGGTCTGGGTGCGGTGCATCTCTGCCAGGGGGAAGCACGGGGACGTGACCCTACACCACTCCAGGATGCTCTTCCACATCATTGCAGAAGTCACCCCACATCGCTCGACTCTCACCAGCCCCCTGCAGCCGGGGGTCCCCAAACCTGCTGTGGTACCCATGAAGGTACCTGCCACTCATCCAGAGCCTGGAGACACCCATCTACCGCATCCCAGCAGCAAGCTTGTTGGGTGTGGTGCTCTGCCCTTACTGACTGCTCCTGCACCGCCCAGTTTGCAGGACCCTCGTCAGCTTACCCCACTTGGTGAGGAAATGAGCCAGGGAAGTATAGATCTTGGAGAGGATGAGGATAATGATGAGGTTCACCACTGAGCCAGTGATGCTGGCAATGCGGGATGCCTACAGGGAGAAGGAACACACAGAACATGGAGGGTGGCAAGCAAGCCCAGCAAGCGAAGCAGGTCCAGGAGTGGCTCTGGCCACCTCTTACCGAAGCCACAAACCAGAAGTACCCTGAGCTGGAGAGGAGGATGGCAACCACGGCCCGGTAGAGGATAACGGAGACCACAAACATCACCACCATGGCAATCTGCAAACACGGCACATGGGGTATGAGCAGCTTGTGTTGGGAAGGAAAACTCCACCGTTAGCCCAGGACGCTACAAGTCCCAGGGGAGGTCCAGGGTGGACAGCTGGGTCTGGGCACAGCGGGGGGCAGGCTGAGCTGGTAGAGAGCCACAGGTTCCACCACGGACCAGCGACACTTGTGTTCATCCCCAGCTTAACCCATGCTCTTACCCCAGACATCATTGCACCATGTCCCTCTGTCCTGGGGCAGCTGGGCAGACACTGCTCCAGGCCCCACAATCTTACCATCATTATAATGATCATCGAACCAGCCAAAATCCGGTGGAGGCGGCTGCTCTTGGGGAAATATGGCTCCTCCGCACCCGTTACAGGATTTATTATCGTCATGGGAGCCATGGCCGTGAACTGGGGCCGTGGCCTCTCCTGGGAAAGAAGGGGAAAGGCATCAGGGATGCCTGGTGTCTTTGGTCCATGCAGTTTTGGGAGGCGCTGCAGAGGGCAAGACCCCACCTCAATGTCCTCGAACTCAAAGCAGTCCCAGTGGTGAGCCAGGGATGCATTGGTTCGCTTCCAGAACTCCAGGAACAGCACTGCCCACAGGGACATGAAGATGCTGAAGAAGATGGTCCCACCATGGTCAAAGAGCCGTCCTGCCTGTGGGCAGAGCAGGACTGAGGGACAGGCAGGAGACCAGGCAGGGCGGCGGGGCTGCCACGGCATGGCTGCTGTGGCCAGTGCCAGGTCCTTGCTGTCCCCGAGCTGTGGGGCAGGCGGGGAAGGAAGGTGGAAGGGGCAGCCTGGGAGCCTGGGAGGGTGGGGGGAAGATGGGTGGGAGAGGAAGCACCGGGGCACCAGGGCCAAGGGGGAGGCGGACGGGGATGACACTGGCTAACGTTGGGATGGAGCTCTCCACCCTGGCCTTGAGCTGCCCTCCAGGACCTCACCATGAATGTTCTGCACATTTTGGAGAGCTGCCAGTAGGGACAGGTCTTGCAGAGGGGACACATCCAGTACTGCTCTTCGCTTGCGCAGATCTCCTGCCTGCGGGCAAGGAAGGAGCAGCCAGCGGCCTGCTGGGGCTCGGCCTTTCCCACCGCTCCCCACTGCTCTGTTCACCGGCAGTTTTGCAGCAAGTGCTGCAGCCAAGATGTGGCAGCCAGCCAGCGCCAGCACGTCGGGGTGCAGGCACCCCCCCCGCCCCCCACCCCCGGAGGTTGGGGCACTTACGAAGGTACATCACTGAACATCAGGAAAATGCCTGCAACGAACACCACCGTCCCCACCACTGCAGCAGGCAAGAGCCACCCTGTGTAGAAACCTGGAGACAGCGGGGATGGGGAGCATGAGTCCTGTGGGGCCTCTGCCACGACCACCGAGCCAAGAGCCGCTGAGGACCACACCTGCCCAAACCCAGCATAGCGCCTGCCTAAAACCACCCAGGGTTCGGAGGACCTGAGCATGGGCTGCAAAGTACCCGTCAGGCTCTAGCCAATCCTTCTGGGACACGTGGGGTACAGCTTGCGGTGCCACCCATCACCGCCCTTGAAATGGCGAGCATCCCGCGGCAGAGGTGCACCCCGGGGGCGGCTGGGAGCTGCCGCCCACTGCCAGCACCCCTTACCCCAAGCCATGGGGCTGAGGAAGCCGGTCCCTGGGCGGGCCGAGGGCTGCTCTGGAGCAGGCAGGACTCACCCAGCCAGGCGAAATAGAAAGCAACCTTCTCCCCAAAGTACGTGCGGACGTGATCCAGCGGCTGGTACTTGCTCCACTTGCTCCAGCTGGCCCAGTACCGAAAGAGGACTTGGCGCTGGCTGAGGCCACCGGCAGCCAGCTCCTCCGGCCGGGGTTTGTAGGGACCCTGTGGGGAGAGGCAGGGGGTGGGCCTGCAGAGGCTGGCTGGGCGTGCGGGGCTGGCAGCGGGGTGGTCCCTGGGGGGACAGTGGGGTCTTGCCTCGTGCAGCGGGAAGGCGGCAGTGAAGACGTTCTCGCTCAGCAGACGGTCCACCCCCACCTCCCGCTCCCTGGAGTGGCCGTACTGTGTCGTGGCGAGGATCTCATAGACCTGCCAGGGAAACACCAGGAGAGGTGAGGGGGACACAGCTGTCCCCCACAATGGGGAGAGGGATCCCCGGCCAGCTACCAGCTCCAAGCCTGATTCCCAGCTCCAAGCCTGAACAGCAGGAGGAAGGTTTCCACCCAAGCTTCTTCATCCCCTCTGGAGTTATTTGCACACAACAACCCAGTCTGGGACCTCTGAGGCCATGACAACACATGACAGCACACTCGCTCACGGTACTTCTCTCCCAGACCCCCACAGCCTGCCCAGGACTGGGGAAGAGGCCGTGGTGGCCCCGGTGCTCACAATTTGGTGCCGCTGGGTGGTGGAGAAGAAGGTGTCCTGCTCGTTGCTCCCCAGGAACCTGGAAGGGTGTGGAGGAGCAGCTCAGCAGAGCCTGGTGCTCGGCAGGGGGGTGCGACACTCCCTGCCCGCAGTGCCACCAGCTGGGGACCACCTCCCGACACGGACCCTCCCAGGGTACTCACCAGCACAGCTTGTTGGCCTTGAAGGGGCAGGTGTAGTAGTCCAGTGGCAGGTTGGGAACCTCCTGGGCCATCAGGTTGGGGATGCCGAGCCACCACAGCACGCTGGCCGACCAGTTGGAGGTCTGTCTGGGCAGTGCCTGCGTGGGCAGCAGAAACGCCTCAGGAGGAGGGAGCGGGAGCAAGTGCCTGGGCTGTGCCCAACACGGGAGCCTGCTCTTTGAGAGCCAGGGAAACAGGGGATGGGGTGCTGGAGGAGTTCGGAAGGGGAATGAGGTGGCATCCCATAACTGTGTGTGGGACAAGACCAGTGACTGGGAACTGCTGAGTCCACTGGAAATCAAGGAGGCTGCAAACCTCATCAGAGACCCACAGCAAGCAGCTGCCCAGCCTGTCACACAGAGTGGGGTCCCCGGGAGTGCTGGGAGCACTGTCCCCTGTCCCTGGAGAGCCCCTCACCTGTAGCGGCACATGGAGCTGGAGCTCCTCGGCATAGTAGCATTGCACACTCCAGGGCACGCTCAGCAGCAGGTAATGCACCATCTTCTTCTCCACACGGGTCATATGCTGTTGGGAGAAGGGGGCCCCAGCAGAGATGAGGCTGCTGGCACCAGTACAGGTCCCTGCAGAGGCACCGGGCTGACTCTGCACTGGTGTGGATCAGCCCTGACCCAGTGGAGAAGAGCACAAGCACGTCCCACCCCACGCTCTAGCTCAGCTGCCTGCAAGCCTGGGGCCCCCTCCCATGTGAGGGCCCCCACAGTGTGGCATCCCTCCTCCCAATTCACAGAGCAAGGTTGTGGGGGGGTTAGAAATTTGAGGTCAGGTACCTTTTCCATGTGGATCCCAGCAGCATGAAGCTTGTCCAGAAACTTCTTCCGCCAGGTCCTGTGGGTGGTGGCAGATCTCTCCTGCAAGCCCCCGTTCTCATGGCTGTCCTGCTGCCCGCTCAGCTCCCTGGGGATGGTTTCCCACACCAGGACAAAGTCTGTGGCAAGGAACAGGAGCTTGTGCCCACCCCATGGCCAGGAAGGACAGCAGGTCCCAGAGCCGTCCCGGTCCCACGTGTCCCTCTCCTGCAGGACTCAGTGCTCTCGTGGGGCTGGGCATTGTCTTGTAAAACAAGGAGTCAAGGGGAGGACACGCTTGGTCTGGAAGGGGCTGCCAGCCACCTCGCCTGAGTGTTTCTAGCGCGGGAGGCAGGAAGCCAGGAGCCCCCGTTAGCGTGGGTTGAGTACTGCAGCCATCTTGCAGAAGGGAAAGGCTCAAGCACCGGAGCGGTGTGGTGCCTGCCAGGGTTTGCAGGAGGCTCTACAGACGAGTTGTGGTCAGCAGGACCTGCTGCCGCCAGCTCCAGCTGTGGAACAGGGGGCTTTCCCCATCCTCCGCAACACAGCAGGCCCCAGCCAGCCCCATCCTTCTCGCCAAGATGGAAAGGAACCGACCCCAAAGACCAGCCTTTCTCCCTCACCTATCCTCGTACAGCCGTCGCTGAAGACATTAGCTGCACTCTTCTGGCCCAAGGCTGCATCGCTGGGCTGGAAGTAAAGCACGTGGGGCGATGTGAACAGTGATTCCCCAGGCAGCTCCATCGCTGGGGGACAGACTGCAGCCACCCACCTGGGGCATGGCAATGGACTCCTCACTCAGGCTGCCGTAGCGAGCGCCTCTGTTGTCCTGACTGACCAGGCTGCAGCGGGGATCATCCATGGTCCTCCTCTGCTGCATGGCAAACCTTCATGCCCCTTCCTCCTGGTGCCGAGAAGCAGAGCCAGGCAGTTGGCGCCTGCCCACAGCCCCACCACCCATCCCGAAGCCCTGGTGCTGGCAACGTGGCCTCACTCTCTTCTCTGCTGGCCCCTCAGCTCCTGCCCACGTATGGTGAGACCTGGGACTCTGCTCTGCCTACCGTCAGGAATGCTTCCAGGTGCACAACAAGCAGACCACGAGTGGTCAGCAGGCTTGTGCAGTGTCCTCCCTTCATGCCACCACCCAGACCCCCTCCAAGTGCCCTTCTCCTCCACCACCTTGGCCAAAGACATGGTGGGGAACAACCTCCCTTGCATTTTTTATCAATGGTCAACTGTGTCACTGTAGGGAAGGACTTTCCACCACCCTCCCTGTGGGGAGACCCAGCTTGAAGGCACCACCAGCACGCATGATCCAGTGGTGGAGAAGCCAGGGGCCCCCTCTCCAGTCTAGTCCATGCCCAAGCACCCCACATCCATAGGACATGGAAAACAGAGCTCGCCCAGCTCTCAATTTTGTAACTGGAAACGCCTCAAGAAGCCGAGGTAGGAGTCGGGAACCTCACACAATGGCTGACACTGGCTCAGACACACAGGCGTTGAATAACAAGTCAGAAAGATGCCTTCTGCAGAGGCGGGTGGGCCAGGAGGGCATCACAGCAGCATGAACAGCAGTCAGGCAGGGAGGACATTGCATATGCAATGAAAGGAAAAAGTTGTTCTCCTCCAGTGCATCCTTCACCTAAAAAAGGAGTCCAGGAACCTCTGCATGTCTTTCAGTAACATATTTTGTTATAGTAAAGACTGTCACTGATCAGGGGCAAAAGCTGCTGCTTCACGTTTGTCCTCCTCGAGTCAGATGTTTGCGCTTTAGCTGACTTGGTGGTGGCACTCCAAGGATGCCGGACAAAAGCCACCAGCAGCACTGCCAACAGCGAAGTACTTTTACACTTCAGCCAGGGAAACCAGCTCCGTCAGTAACGGGGCGGGGTAGATGAATTCCCATTTCTCCAAATCTTTGTGGCGGCTGGCCTGGCTCATTACCACCGTCACACAACATGCCCACAGCCACGGCCTTTTACACTGTGGCTCTGAGTTTGTTGCTAAACAGCAAGAAAATGGAGTTGGCCTTTCTAATGATGTCAGGTTGCTCTTCAGAAACAATATGGGTCTTTGTCGTTACTTTCAAGACAGGTGGTGTAGAAGAGGAAACACCAGACAACCTCAGTTTCTCAAATCGCCACGTGCCCCTGGCCAAAAGCAAGGTGGGCAAAGCACCGCTTCGCAGACCCATTCACTCTGCACCAGCAGAGCTCTTCTGATACAAGAGGTCTGCTAACTTCACCTAAAAGTGTTAGAAACCCATTCCTCAAAGCAAGGAAGTCATAAGAACAGGTTGGGCTTCTTGCTCCTGCAGTAAGGATTGGTTAGTGTGGAGATAAAACGTGCTCAGACCGTGAAGAGAGGTAAAGATGCCATGAAGAACCCGAGCTTCTGAGTGTTGCACCACCCAAAATGTCCCCAGATGGGCTCCTCAAAAAGGCCAGGTCCCTCCTGGGAAGGTGGCCCTGCAACCACGCTGTGACAACCGCACGAGGCAACCGGCAAGAGGCCGACATGACAAGATGAAGATGCACCTAGGCTCGCAGCGAATGTGAAGTTAGACATGCCGGGAGGATGTGCTGGAGGCCTGGAAAACCAGGAACGTGCTCGGGAATTGGAGCAGAGCCCTGCTGAGCTGGGCAGAGGCGCAGGTGCCAACCTCCCCCCCAATTCCCTTCCAGCATCTCAGCCCCTCCTGGGCACCTTCAGCCAACCCTGTCTAAACTTGCACCCCTTGGGCCAAATTCTAGCATCATTTACACCCTTTGCAACTCCCACCAAGTCAAGGGGGTTGTCAGCCAGCACCGAATTTCGCTTGGTTTAGGTCCTGTGACCTTTCAAAGTCCCGATCAGACTGGCTGGGAGGGCTGGGGTGATGCGTGCCAAGCACAGAACCTCCCTAAGGAAACACATCCGTGTCCTGAAAAGCTCTGGGCTGATCTACCCCCTAAAAAGCCTCTGTCACACCCAGAAGTCCTTTTGATATCTGGAGCACGTGGGCACGCACGTCTGCTGACTCAGGATGTAGCCCTCCAGAGCCTGGCAGCTCCAGAGCCCCTTCAGGCGCAGCATCTGGTTATCGCTCCCAGCCGACAGCGATAAGAACTTCAGTCAATCCCCACGGCAGCCCAACAGGCACCTCCAAGCCCCGCTTCGGAGCTGAGGAGGGGGACCGTGGCGGGGAAACAGCGGCAAGGCCAGGCACCAACCAGGAAGGTGGATGAAGGCACAGGGGGCTGCGGTATCCCACCCCGCTCCTGCGGCTCCCAGTGAGATCCCCAAACCTGCAGCTCTAGGCAAGATCATAGAATCACAGAACCCCAGACTGGTTTGGGTTGGAAGGTTGGAAGCCCACCCAGTGCCACCCCTGCCATGGGCAGGGACACCCTCCACTAGCCCAGGTTGCCCAAAGCCCCATCCAACCTGGCCTTGAACACTGCCAGGGAGCCAGGGGCAGCCACAGCTTCTCTGGGCAACCTGTGCCAGGGCCTCACCACCCTCACAGGGAAGGATTTCTGCCTCACATCCCATCTCCATCTCCCCTCCTGGAGCTTCAGGCCATTCCCCTTGGCCTGTCACTCCCTGCCCTTGTCACCAGTCCCTCTCCAGCTTTCCTGGAGCCCCTGCAGGGACTGGAAGGGGCTCTAAGGTCTCCCTGCAGCCTTCTCTTCTCCAGGCTGAACAACCCCAACTCTCTCAGCCTGTCCCCATGGCAGAGGTGCTCCAGCCCTCGCATCATCTCCGTGATCCCCAATCTTCAAGATCCCTAAATCTGCAGCTTTTCTGCCATACCTGCTGCCAGGGCCCCTGCGCTGCTTGTTCCTCCCACGGTGCTGGATCCAGGCGCTGGCACGGGACGAAGGGATCCCCCCCGGTCTACTACTGCTCTGCACCTGATTCTGCGTAGGTGGGGAGAGAGCGGGAAGTGCCACCCCGTTGCTCTAACCCAGCAGTCAACGGCTGCTTCCCGTCTTGGGAAACACCAGGCTCCCTGCGTAGAGGGATAGAGCTCGGGGGGAGGAGGAGGAAGGGAGAACAGGTTTGCAAGCACCTTCCTCATGTGCAAGCACCTTCCTCAGAGCAGCCCGGAAGAGGCCCTGCCTTTGTTTGAGCTGGAGGTGGGTCCCTAATGACCCTGAACAAACAGGCATCAGCAGAGCTCGGGGCTGTGGACATAAGAAGCCCCAGAGAGGCAGCGAGGGGCAGCAGGACACCCCCTTCCTGCACCCTGGAGGGTCTGGTGCCTGGCCAAGGCACAAAGATTTTGGAGCGCCAAAGCATTGTGCTCACCTCACACCCACAAAAGTTTCTGCTGGTTTTTGCAACTTTGGGGAGGGAAGAGGAAAAACCCAGCTCTGTTTTGCCCCCCAGCTGCTGCCGACCAAGGGGCATGCCACCAGCCAGCAGCCCACGGGACAACGTGGGTGTGCAGCGGCGATGGCCACAGAGTGGCCAAGATGCTGCTTTTGCAGGGAGAGCTCGTGGAGCCGTGGGGGGCTCAGAGCAGCTCATCCCACCACACACACACACCCCCACGCCAGGACAAGGTGAATCACCCCAGTTCAGCAGCATGGCGGGGTGCAGCTTCTCCCAGCCAAGCCCAGTGTCACCCCACCACCTCCAGCATCTTCTGCTGCATCAAAATCCGTGGCAGAGTGGTGCCAGGTGAGCAAAGGGAACAGAGTCTGCAAAGGGAACCTCCGAAAGCTTCCACAGGACACTGTCTTGCTTAATACTACTGGTCTCCTGCTGAAGAAGAAGGCGTTCCCCCCACTCCGTCAAAGATTCAAATCCAGGTCAGATCAGAATGAATCAAAGTATCACCAAGAGCAAATTGTCCACCACTCCTCCCATTTTTTTCTTATTACAGCTCTCTCTGGTTTGACAGGGCAGCAGGACAGAACACAGCTCTGATGGGCAGTGGCCCAACAAAACCTTGGAGGCTGACGTGCAGTGACCAGCACATCTCCTGCCAACACTGACACCCCGTTGCTATCAGCTCTGGTCCAATCCCCAACAGAAGGAAGGGATTGTCTTCCTTAAAAAACAGCCAGAATTTGCCTTTTTTTTCTCCTGAGAACTTGCAAACCTACACATCCTTTGAACAGCTTTCATATCTAAAATATGTTCCATTGCTATGTTCCTCTGACATGCCCATGTGTCAGCCCAGCCAGCACACACTGAAATGCCCGCGGCTGTTCCCTTGGGCTGATGACACAACTGTTAGACAAACACAGTGGCAGATGGCAAACCCTCCAGGGAGGTTTGTGCTTCCAGGGAGGGTTTCCAGCCACTGGAGGTACAAAGTTGAATTGCCCAGCTCAAACACGGGCACAGAGGGACGGCAATGCCACATCACCGTATCTGGTGGAAGCAGGACGTGATTCATATTGTTTCCTGAGTGCAAACCCCATCTGTAACGAAGTGCCACCAAACCCTGACCTTGCTGGCCAGTGGCATTAACATATTTAATGTATTAATATCAGTTTTATTAACTTAGTATTAATAACAAGCAAATGATGATGCTAAGACAATGCTGAATATGTCGGCCACAGAACAGGCCTAACTCCTAAATACTGCAAGAGGCTGCAGTCACAAAAGTTCTTAAGACTCCCATCACAAATAAAGCCTGCTCCAGCAGGCACTGGCGGCTTGAAGATGACAGCTGTCACCCAGCAGTGGTGGGCTTTATCATGGGTTTCTACCAAGGGACCTCAGCGGCATTTGTAACATAGACATATCTGAAGTCATGCTCAATGGCTCTCTCTAGAGTAGGTCCACTCATTTTTTGATAAAAATCAGAATGTCCACTGAGCCTTTCAGCTTCACTTCAGGCAGTGGAGATGTTCACTATGACCATCGAGGAGCTGCAGGGCAGATCCAGCACTCCTCAATCTGGAAGCGGCCTCAGCTTCAGCCCAGGAAGGAGCAATGCACCTCAGCAGCTCCTGTGCTTCGTTCCGACAAATCCTGGGAAAGCAGGAGGCAAATGAAGCCACAACCACCAATAAAGAACCTGTAAGCATGGCCTAGATCCCTCACCGCCTCAAGGGGGATCCATAGCCCCCCTTATCTCACGCTTTTTAACCCCTTTTCAGTTCCCACCTCAGTCTACAGCACATTTGAACATGGAAGCCCTACCATCAGTGGCTCCATGAAGGCCAGTAGCTCATCCAGGCGTGTACATCCCCACACTGCTTTCATGACTCAAGCCGCATTTAAAAACAAAACAAAACAAAAATTCCCCCCTCTCCCCCTGCCCCCAAGCTTTACAAGCAGATATTTAGTACCCACTCACACCTGATAACCTGGATGAGCATCTTTATCAGATTTTTCCCCACATCAACACCATCACTGTCTTTTCACATTTTTTAAGACCACCATTGAGCCTGGATCTGGAAAAACAAAGTCTGGAAGGAGGTCACTAACCTCAAGGCATGTCACTGAGTCAACAGAAGTCAGCAAACAGCTTCAAGCGGCTTCGGTCTGTTGCAAACACTTTCTGGCAAAACCTCCCCCACAAATAACAGATGCAAGTACAAGGAAGTCTCTTGTGTTAAGATTTAATAATAATAACAACAACATTTCAAAAACAATGAGTGCATTTTACACAAGATCTGGTATTCAGTGCTTTTTGTTGACCGTTTGCTCTGTGTCGGTGTACTGAAGACCTGGGGAGTGGTAAGTGGATAAAAAACCCAGTTGGGACATTTCTCCAAGGAGGGCAGGAGAGAGCGGGCAGCAGGAGGTTCAGAATCGAACAAACGTGGCATCAATCTGCCGGACAGTCGGGAGGGCCAGCATGATTTTGCGCCGGTACTGGGGATCCTTTTGCAAGGGGTTTCGCTCCAGATACACAGTTTCCAAGTTCTTCGCTCCTTTCAGCTCATCCAGGTCACTCCAGCTCTCGACGAGATTATCGTTCATCTGCAGAGCACATACAGGCACGCTCAGTCAGACAGATAGTTGCAAGCTAAGCCTGGTTAGCAGGAGCCCCCGATGCTGCTCAGGATTACTACTACCCAGTGGCAGTAACTGTACAGTCCTCACGCACATTTAAGACCACCCTGTCTACCTGGTCCTTCTCCCCCAGAACCTCTGAGATGTGCTTTCCTGTCTCAGGTTCCAGCCTCGCTAACCACCTCCAACTTCCCCACACTGTCCTGGGTTGCCGGTCAAAGGCTTCACCTTTGGACAGCACATCCATTCCAACTAGTACGCTGGGAAAGACCCAGGGACAGTCTATACAGAGTGTCCCAGCCCACACATTGTTCATTTACGGGTTGGAAATCTTTATATCAAGATTTTCTTCCGCTGTAACATCTATCTTTACTTTCATGACTTCGTCAGAAATGTTAAAAAAGGTCCAAGCTGATCTGAAAAGTGACATTTTCCTCTCCCCTTTACATCACTTCCCCACAAAAACTGCTTCCACACTCCAGAGAAAGCGCCAAGCTCTCCGATTCAGGTTCTCCTCCCATCAGGCCGGGAGCTGCCTTGTTGCTGGCACTGCAAAGGAAGTCCCATGCAAGGGGATGAACGCTTCAACTGCCTGGCAAGGAAGCAAAGTGTGCAAGGTGGCCATGTGCTGTCCAACCCACAGACTTCAGCCACCCTTTGGTTTTGGATACAGAGGCAGTTACTACAGCAATAACACCTTTAAAAAAATTATTAAAAAAATAAAAATCAATGGGTTGGCTCTGGGCCTCCTCAACAACTGTTCCTCACATCAGACACCCAGGGTAAACTGTGTTAAAGTGGGAAAAAGCCAGGAGGGCGTTTTCCAGATTCAGCCAACCTATCTTGGCCAATGCTCTGCTTTGACAAAGGACTCTGTAAAGGCACCAGAGTTTTTGCAAAGGAACTGCAGGGAGGTTAGGATCTTCCCTTTACTTTCTGTAAAACAAGCGGAAACAGCTGTGCAACGCCTTCTTCTATAAACAGAGCAACAGCAAAGATGAAGACTGGAGGAAATTGCAAAGGATCGTGACAGGTCCCACACCAGCCACACTGCACTGTCTCATTTTTACTGCTCAAAAGATGCCATGTTAATCGGGCTTCTCAGCTACTGTTAGTTAAAGGGCTCCTTACAGAATAGGCACGGCCAGATAACACCACTAACCATCTGCTATGCCACACTGCAAGACGAGGAAAACAGTCCAAGCAGATCCTGGACTCCAGACTCTAGCTTGGTTTCATTTGCAGCTGCTTTCCACTCCTTTTATCCCAGCCTCTGCCCAAGAGTTTAAGTCACTGAACTCCAAGGGAGAGACATTAAGCAGCACAACTCATTCTCAGCCTTGACATGCAGAAACTCTACACGAGCTAAAGCACAGGCCAACTCATCCACATCTGCTGCTTTTTTGCCCCCAAACATGAGCAGATTTGTAACACACGCCCTCCCGTATGGCAGGGTACTGATGTTTCCTGACCAGACTTGTGTGTGACACAGGGCTTCGTTATTTAGAGTGCCAGAAAGAAACAGAAGCAACCCATAACAGTTATCTGCCTCATAGGAACAGAAGTAAACTAGAAGACAGTTTCATTTTCTTCATATTTAAGACATGAACACATTGACTCTGCTCTAAACAAGCACTGTGCTCCGGTGCGGTGGTGAGACAGTACCAGGTTCCCCATTACACTGTCATGCTCACTTAAAGAAACATGAGATCTGCAAAAATAGGACACAGTATGGCTGTTTCATAACCATCACAAGCGTGAAGGCAAGCCCGATTTCCTAGGTAGAGACAGGCTCGTTAACCGCTAAGCAAAGCCCTGCAAAAAAAATTTTAAGCTCAACTCTTTCCTTAGGGGAAACCATCATACTCTACCCACACAGACTGTCAAGATCTTCATAGAATCATAGATGGCTTGGGTCCTCAAAGCCCATCCAGTCCCACTGCCCTGCCATGGGCAGGGACACCCTCCACTAGCCCAGGTTGCCCAAAGCCCCATCCAACCTGGCCTTGAACACTGCCAGGGAGCCAGGGGCAGCCACAGCTTCTCTGGGCACCCTCTGCCAGGGCCTCACCACCCTCACAGGGAAGAATTTCTGCCTCACATCCCATCTCCATCTCCCCTCTTTGTGTTTAAACCCATTAACCCGTATCCTGTCACTCCCTGCCCTTGGCACCAGCCCCTCTCCAGCTTTCCTGGAGCCCCTGCAGGGACTGGAAGGGGCTCTAAGGTCTCCCTGCAGCCTTCTCTTCTCCAGGCTGAACCACCCCAACTCTCTCATCCTGAGGTCTCCATAGCAGAGGTGCTCCAGCCCTCGGATCATCTCCGTGGCCTCCTCTGGACTCGCTCCAACAGCTCCGTGTCCTTCTTGTCCTGGGGACCCCCGAGCTGGACGCAGCACTGCAGGGGGGTCTCACCAGAGCGGAGCAGAGGGGCAGAATCCCCTCCCTCAATGCTGGTCACCAGAACAGGAAGACTTCCCTCCAAGACATACACATATGCCACCGTCCCACTGCTCCCCGTCAGAAGGGTTTCTTTCACCATTGTACAGACATTTTGGGGAACAGCTCCAGCCTGTGCTTACCCAGAATTCCTGCAGCTCTGTTAGGTGACTGATATTTTCAATCTTCTTGATTCTGTTGGATGCAATGTCCAGCATTGTGAGTTTGTTCTAGACAAGCAAACACAAATACATTAGACTGGATTTCCTTGCATCTTCTCTGTCCCACTTTTTTCAAGCCCAGAGTTGGAAACTGTCAGAAGCAAAGAGACATTATTACCAGCTGCTTACAGGCAGCTCAAGAACTCTCACTGCCTAAATATAGCACGGAAAACTGTTTTTAATTAAGCTGGGTTACTGACCTCCCAGAAGCCATGCAACAAAAATGAAAGCAATTACTGGCCGGATGGCAACCGCCAGCCAAGGGCTCCTAAAAAGTGAACTTTTCGTGTAATACATTAAGAAGGGGAATCCGTTAAAAATCAGATCATAAGCGTCATCTCGAGCAGCAGAGTTGAACAAGCTTTTTGCAGCAGGAAACAAGAGGATTAGAAAAAGGGGTTTTTTCCTGCCTTGCACATAGCCAACTAAGCTCCAGATTGTCTCCGCTCTCTGACAATGCCACCTACTGTTGGGTGAGAATGAAAATGCTACAAGCTTCTGGAAAATCAATCCTATCCAGAAATTTAGAAATGTATACTGACATGAAGGGAAGCTACAGCTTGTCTCTCTTACTCCCAGCTCCAGCTGTTGTCCAGTTGAAAAGAACTCACGGATATCTACAGGGTTCTGTCTGAACGGCTGCAGCAGAGACAGCCAGCTGTGGCCATCAGTCTTTCCATCACTGAAGATCAGCCAGGCTGCTGCACTAACCACATCTTGTGCTTCCCCTCCTCAGGTCACAAAAACAATTCTACTCCAGAAGATCTGGAGGAGCTTCACCCATGCAAGATATTTTAATCTAACAAATACTGGGATCTTTGTGGTTTTTTCAAGAGACTCAGGACTCCATACGGAACTAGGGAAGCTGAGGAACAAAAACTTCCAGAAAAGCACAGCCAGTAACGGCAGCAGCTTAGGGCAACAATTCTGTCACACAGTTAGCAAGAGCCTGCTCACATTGTTCTCCAGTCCCTCGATGACTTCGATGCCATTGTGGCTGAGGTACAACTCACGCAAATTCACCAAGCTCTGCAGCCCCTCAATCTTGGTCAGACGGTTATTCTGAAAGTGCAAGAGCAGTTTAAGTCCACTCTAAACAAACCAAAACCCAAGCGAATCACTGGAGAAAAAGCATTTCTCTGAAGTATGGATAGGAAGGGGAAACTGTCTGCTTGGGTCCACATTGATCTCATGAGCTCAGCTCATTTGATCTCTGTACCACTGGACACAAGGAAGTTCCATGGGAGCCAGAGTCTCTAAATTTAGTAGAATCAGACTCTGACCTTCCCATCAAAAGTTGTAGCCTGAAAGTTTTCCACTTTGTGTCTTTAGAAACAACGGGCCTATGCACTAACAGCATTCGTTTTGTAGGTTTTTTAATGGAATGGTCAGAAGGGAAGTTACAACACTTCAATCCCAATATGCTCCACTGTACATAACTCTTTACGTCCTACAGAATTACGATGCATACAGCTACTACAACATGTAGCGAGTACGCCCTTCTTACCAACAGCTGTAAGACATACTAGAATGCACTAGCAGTGTCATATGGATGAGAAGGAGACTCAACAAAAGAAATTAGTCGAGTACCTTTTATTCCCCTTTTTAAAGAGGAAGAAACTTTCCATAAGCTCATCGTGGACAGATTTCATTTAGCACGGGCTTGTTTACTTTTCTTCCCTCTTCAGGAAGAATGTAGTGACACTGAGCCCACTGCCATGATGACAGCTTCCCTGGCGTAACTCATTTGATGTTACTGTAATATATTAGGAAACGGTATTTCAGGAAGGAAATGGGGGATAACATTAATTTCCTGTTCTCTCTTCCATACAAACCAAACATTTGTTTTAGCATTTTATCAGTGTCTGTCAATCTCACTTAGTAGGAAAAGATGAGAAAAGACAGCCCAGAGAATCTCACACGTTCTTCCAGTACAGGAGTTTGACTCAAACACTGAAGATCTGCTGGTTCAGAAGAGCTTATAAATTACAAGGTGGTTCACGTAACCAAGGCTGTCCAAAACTTATCAGTACAAAGCAGAATCAATACCTGTATACTGAGTACAGTCAAGTTTGTCAGTGCATCCAAGTTCTGGAGCTTGGTGATTTTATTCTTTCCAAGGAACAGACTGTCAAGATTAGCCAAGGCGTCGATGTTTTCAATTGCCTGCAAAATGACCAAAGGAGACAGCGTTATTGTTGTGAAGCAAAACTCCAACCTATGATGCATTTTACAGCCTTGACCCACGGAGCTGCACTCCTGAGAAACACAAGCCTGCCGGTTCCACAACACAATTCCTCCCCTGTGACCCAAGAGCTGAGTAAGTGCAGGACTTTGTGCAGTGACGGTGAACCTCAGCCCATGTGACAGCTGGCTTGTGGCACCACTATTCACTGATTTTCATCGCTTCATCCCAGCTGTTGTCTCCACTGTCCAGGCAGCAAGAGCAGAGAATGAAAAGGCCCAGGGAGCACCGAAAGTGACATTCCCTGGGCCATAAGGTATATCCAAGGGCAAGAGATACTCATGAGGCAAGAGAAATCTGACACTAGTGAACGGCAAGAGAATCTGGGAGGAGAAAATACAATTTGCACATTTAGTCCTGACCATCAGTGACTGCATAAGACAGTCAGAGGCAAGCTGTTTAGCTTCTCTGCATAACAGTTTCTCTGTCATAAGCAAGGTTAACTCTCATTGGTGTATGTGTTAATGTATTTACTCGCTATATATTCATGCTACTGGCAGAACACACGCATAACAATTTAAGTGACATGCATGTTTTAAATATACATGCTACTGGCAGAACATATACACTGTATCAGTTTAAGTCCTGAGCTCAGCCTTCAGTGGGAGAAAATAAGGATCTCCGTGAGGCATCAAGAAGAACCATATTCTTTCTTTACAAAGGAAAGGGACACCAGAAAGCACAAATAGAGGAGAAAAAAAAACGCAAGAAAAGGGGAAAAGGGTTGGTTTAGAAAAGGCTCCTGTAAACAGTAGGAAAGAAAACATAATGGTTTTTTTCAGGGGAAAGCCTCTCAATTGAAAAAAAAAAAAGGTGCCGTCAGAAGAGACAAGAATTTTAAAAACAGACTTCAGCTCACAGAAGAATAGTAATATGGATATAGATACACACAGCTGCGCCCAAGTACCTTGTGACATCTCAGCTTTTTCACATCCTTCTTCCCAGGCAGAGTTTCAGAGACTAGTAGTGCTGGTGAGACAGGCTACTGAGTCCTAGCACCACTTACGATTACTCTGTGCATGTGTGTGTGTGCACGTTTACCCATGTGTGTACAAAGGAAGAGGAACATGGACACAAACACACACACAATGAATTTATAGATACACTCTGGAAAGGAAAGAAGCTTTTCAACCTCTGTCCCACAATTGCCAACAGATTAAACATGAGGTGTTTATCAGCTCAGATTTGGATCCCCCCTCCTTCTAGCCTGTGCACTTACCCCTGTTCTGACCTTGCAAGAAAATGACAGATTTGTTGCTCATTGGTAACTCCCCCAGCCCTCAGGAGGAAATACTTGTGACTCTGAGGATACTGAGAAGAAACAGTCAGGGGGAAAAAAAAAAAAACCTACTTAAAGCTATAAAAAAGCCACACTTAAGTGAGAGTATAAAACAGATGGACACAAGCAGAAAAAAACTAAGGAACAAATAAAGAAATGTTTGCTAGTAGTTGCCTCAGTCCAGCTTTGGGGAAAAAAGCATGAAAATGCATCAGCTCAAGCATAAAGTTCTGCTTTCCCACCATTCATACAAAAGGAACAGAACTACAAGTGCTTAGTAAGTCAGGACCGACTCCAGGGTCGCTGCACTCCAAAAGGTTAGAGTGTGCAGCAAAATTACTAAGACAGAACTGCTGCAGAAGCTTTAATGCACAGGGGATGAGTCTATCGGAACAGGCTTTTACCTAAAGAGTTCAGGATATGCCCACCTGTAAAGCACCTAGCCAACAGAAAACTATTAAAAGTTCTAGGTGCCCCCAAATAGCATGAGATGTATTTCTTCACGCCTAGCCTAGGCACAGGTTACTCCAGTAAAGCAATTAGAAGCACAGAGCAGTGCTGTTTGAAGAAGTCAGAATAGAATTAACACATAAACAGAAAAAAACGCTAAAAATAAAGTAATTGAAGAAGCTTGTGTTACCCATATGGTGATAACTTTGGGGGTTTTGGTCAGTTTGTTTTGTGTTTGATGCACAGGCTCAACACTAAGAAAACACACATAAATGTAACCTAATTGTTTAAAAGATATTCTTTGGCTTGACAAGTATCAATTCAGGAATCTAGCTGGATTTATTTTTTTTTTCCCCAGAAGGTAATGATGCTTAGATATGGAATACAGTATAGCTTTGCTTAACTCAGCTTTTGAAATGCTTTTGAAATGTAAGGATCAGTGTGCTTAGCCTGTTATGTTTCTGAATAAAGGACAGCGCATCTCTAATTCGTGTTCCCCCAACCTACGCAAACTCTAAGATTCCTGATCACTCATCTGATCTGCTGATGTTCTCACACTCTAGATTTATCTCCCTAAGTAATTTCATCTCCAAAGTAGAAATTCCTTTGGATGGAAAAGAATTCAGTCCAGTTTAGCTTTAGGAGCAAAATAAATTTTTTCCAGTTCACAAAAGCAGTCTTAATTTCTGCCTTAAAAGGTTGTTTCTAAGAGCTGAAGTTTCCTTCCTATCTAGAAAGAGAAGTGTGCTTCCACAAGGTCTGAAATACAGAGGACAAATAGTTATTTTCTTACTTTGCTCTTTCAGCATAACAAGCAATTTTTCAGAGATTGTAAATGGGGAGCACTAACTTAGACAATTTTCAGATTGGAATGCACTGATGTGTTACAAGTATTTTCTAAAACGTATATGATTGAAAAGGCTTCTAAAAATTAATAGTTTATTTTGCATGTTGCGAGTCTTGTGTCACCTGTTACACCACTTCTCTTACACACTAGGCATAATGCAGAAAAGCATTCCTTAAGGACAGGAGAGACTACTCAGAACTGCTTCCCTTTAAGTGACACAGATTTTAAATCACCTAAATTGAAAAGGTCACAAACTGCACAATAAACCAAAAAAGTAACTGGCAGTACAGTATCAGTTTTTTGAGGCACTTCAGAACAAAGCCTCAAGAAAATTCTTTTCCTGAGTGAGACTGATGTAGCAGGTTGTCAATTACACATACAAATCAAACTAGAATTAAATTTGCATTCAATAGGTTTTATCATCACAGCACCGGCCTCTAGGAAGAAAAGAGAAAGCAATAATTGCTAGTTTTGATAAGCTTGGCTCTAGCAGGATGAAACCGTCATCTGCAAAAGGCAATACACAGGGGATGCATGAGTTCGCTAAAGAGAGAAATTCATAAATAGTAATTTAGTAGCCAGGCATTACATGCATACATAATTAAAGGATCCAGCATGCACAGCAATAAGCAATTACACAGTAAATGACTGGAACAAGAAAAACAAAATTGCAAGTAAAAGCCAATGAAGTACACTTTCAGAAAAGGCTAATGCCAAGCCAAAGAGCTCAAAATTCTCCAGCTAACGTCTTGCAGAGCAAGCCTACCCGAATTCGATTGGATCCCAACTCTAACATCTGGAGCATCTGCAAGTTGCTCAAATTCTCAATTTTGCTGATTTTGTTGTTGACAAGGAAGAGTTTTTTAAGTTGGGTAAGCCGATCTAGTCCTTCAATGTGTCGCAGAACATTAAAGGAGATGTCCAGGATCCTGAGGTGAAACAAAAAAAAGGTCTCTTCAGTCCATCAGACATGGATGATTCTGGAAGAGGAACTTGTAAATTGGTGGGGAACCTCACTATCTGCAGAGATCGAGCACTTTACTAGGCCTTGAAGCCAGAGACATAAATATAATTTATTTTTATCAGAAATTACAATAAATTTAATTTTCAAAATACTTCTATAGTGTGTCAGGGAAAAATAGAGAAAAAAAACCTGTCGCATGCAGAAGACAGTCATCATTTTGCCCAGCCGTGGAGCTCCCACTGTGGGAGGAGGCCAATCTTCAGTACTGTATATTCCTCGGGAAAGGGATGTGCCTACAAGATCTGCCTCTGACAGGACAACATCAAGGCCTCCCATAAGCATGAAGCAGTTATGGCTGCGGGAAGTACGTCAGTCCTCCTCGCCCCAGTGGAAAGAGTTTTGTAACGTATCTCCAGAGTGATCACAGACAAGTGCCAGAAACTGGGAAGAGTGCTACTCCTTCCCTAACACCCCCCCAAAAAAGTCCTAATCTCACCTGAAATCTCTTTGTCATTTTTCTGCAGGAATAAAAACCTGTTATATGGAGCTCTTGCTACGAAGAGCAAGGGGCGCCTGAGCACTTCCGCACCTGATGGAAGCTGCAACCACCTAACATTCTCGCTGCCTCATACAGCACACATTTCATTTCCAGCTGACTGTGAGCCTCAGGGTAATGAAGCTAGTTTACTGCACAGGTTAAATACCAACGGAGAACAGACATTATCCTTCACAGAGCGCCCAAACAAATCAAGAGAAAAGACTGGGTGATAAACACTGGAATAAATACAGCATGAGTAACTGTGAGTGGCAAACCACCCTCAGCCTAATCCTGGTGATTCCCCTGGACTCACTCAAGTTCCACCAGAGACTCCAAATTCTCGATCTTCCGGATTTGATTGTCATAGAGATCCAGTTCCCGCAAGGTCTGCAATTGCTCCAGGTTCTCAATGCACTTAATCAAGTTCTGACGGAGACATAGAGTCTAATAGTTGGGGAGAAGTTTAAAAACAAACAGAAAAATGGGTATGAATGACAGCACGTAAAGTCTTTTGGCACACAGACAATGAGGTTTTGGGGTTTTTCCCCCATTGGGTTTTGTTGTTTGGTTGGTTGGGTTTGTTTTAATAGAATCTTTTCTTGTTTTATTCCAACTCTACAGAAGGAAATCTTTTTACCACAAAGATAGTCAGGCACTAGAACAGCAGCCCAGAGGGGCTATGTAATCTCCATCCTTGCAAATACTCAAGAGCTTGACTGGAGAAGGCCTTAAGCAACATGCTTTAACTGGACCTGCTTTGAGCAGGGTTTACTAAAGACCTCCAGAGGTCCTTTCCAATCTACATTATTCTATGTTAAGCCTGCTTTGCAAGTACAGAATGTATCTTCTAGGATGAGCCCTGATGCATTGTCGCTCATCCACTTCCAAAACCAACTTGCAAATTTTTATGACTACTTGACAAATGGGTAAACACTACCTCCTTCAGTTAAACATGAAGTGACCTCACTAGGATCTCAGCCAAAAAAGATGACTCCTGTATCTGTCCTCTTAAAGGTTAGACATGCAAAACCTGCAGCTCCAAGAAGCATTCTCTATTGCTCAAGACTGTTACCTTCACTTTCTTGAGCACCTCAAATCCTTCGATCTTCCCAATTCGGAAATGATTCAAGTCAACATCCTGAAAAAGAAATGGAAGGATTCAGCAGTTGTTTCAAAACACTCTTCCAAGACCAGCCTGGTAATTTGTTCTAAGGAAAATTATAGTCTCACAAAATGTGTGGCTGATTAAAACATCCCTTCAAAGAGCCTGCGAAAATTGGGTTTGGCACATGATTTTGCCACCAAAGGTGAAGCGTGTGGCCTAAGTTTGTCAACTGCAAACACAGTATCTGCGAAAGGGCAACAGCCCTTTCCTGACTCTGAGCATTGTTTCGCCAAAATTAGAAATCTTTTGCAGTAAATTCTGAATTTACTGAGATAGACAAATTCTGCTGTCTAGCACAAATAAAGCATTGCATAAAATTCTCTTACCCACTTAGCTAGGGCTTAATCGGAACACACCTTGCTATTTCCAGTTCCAGGCCTCAGATGAACAGGAACCACTGATAGTTCAAATAATCTGGTGGTTCTGCGAACATTAACTCTGCACTGGCAATCAGCTGATGCACTTCACATCTCTGCTGTCCAGCCCCAGATGTTCTAGTTTGGCAGGTCAGTCGATCGAAGAGAAATAGAGCACTTCACCACCCAAACTCAAAAACTCTCTGGCTAACAGGCTCACGAGGCTGCCGATGCCAAGGCACAAGGCCAGTGAAGTACCTGTGCCTATTACAAATCACAGGTCTGACAGCAGCAAGCAGTTCATTAAAGATATTCTCACAAAAGCTTGTAGCCTGCCAATAATGCTTACAGCATAGCCCCACTTTCAGTGCCTGCATGCTTAATTTAAAATTCTAAATTAGTAATAAAATGTTTCAGCAAGTGATCAAGAACAAAACACCTCTACATCTAGTTTAAAGGCTCTGAATCAATTCCAGGGAAGATCACGATAGCCAGCACCTTCAGAAGAGTTAGATCTTTTAACCAGGTTTCAATACTTGCCTTTGCCTACGTTTTCTTCCCGCTGTATAAAGCCCGTAAGGGCAAAAATCTGCCTTTACCTCAGCTTCTGGGTCCAGGCTAATTGTCTCCATGTCCACTGGTGTCTCTGCTTCTTCTGCAGGAGAAGCAAATACATGATAAACCTCTGCTACCTGATAGCTAGAGGCAAGATTACAATGGCTAACACCCAGAGAGACAAAGGGAGCAAATGCTCCTCAGAAGAAGAAATACATGAGATGCACAGTTCGGATATTCTGCTGCATTACAAATACACTTCACCTATTTGGCCTTCATCATGACAGCTAGTTGTGGGGGGGAAAAAAAAAAAAAAAAGATTTCTTAACAACAGAATTTCATGCCTGGATGCAAAACACAGAAAGAATAGCACCTTCCCCAGCCTGCCTGTGCAGCTGCTGAATAATGCTGGGTTAAGACTGATCTGGGCAGGATTCCTTTTCTTTACACTTAGGGCCATCACCCCTCTAATGATACACCATCCAAAGTGCCTATGCTCCTCCAACAGCCTCATACAACATCGCCCAGAAGGAATCTAAACTGTCTCCTCATAGTGCCAGGGATGACCAAGCATCTCAACAATCCCACTCTTCAGCTTTTCTTTCATAAATACTGCCAGTTTATGTCAATGTTGTGCACACTTTTGCACGGATCTCCCTTCTTTTGTTTGACTGAACTCACTAATATGCTAGAAAACATTGTTTATCACACTGCATACACATTCTTGGGAAATGTCTTTATAGCTCTGGAAGACAGCCCAACATTTGCTGTGCTTCTATCATAGCACAAGAGGGAGCAAAGTTTACTGGATTATTCATGCTGAATAATTCACGTCTGATTCCCATTTGTTGAAGACAGTGTGCTGGTTGCACCAATTTCCAAGAAAGTCTAATTCAACTTTGCAAAATAGCATACAACACACAATCCCTTTCCAATTCATGTGTGTAGCTTTTGTATGTACCTCCAAAAAACCAAGGAACTGTAACTACAGTCAAATCCCGAAGGCTTTGTATTAGCTCCTGCATTACTGTATGCAAGCTCATTCCACTAACCCAGAAGCAATGACTATTTTTATAGCCCACCATGGCTACAACATCCTTGTAAATGCCAGATGCTCCCCACACTTAAGAAGTGTTTTTCCTACTGTTGCTTGGCATTGTAAGTAGTACTGTAAGGCTGAACAGTAGAAGCATTACATTATTTAATACTGCCATCAAACTCCAAGGTTTTGATAGCTCCACACACCATCAACTACCTTGCTGTAGTTGAGTTACTGCTCTTGCCTGGACATTCAAACACGAAAGAGCACTAACTGAACTGACTCCCAGAAGTTAAGAAAAAAGGAATCCTCTGTCCCTCATCTTTTAATATTCTTTATAGCATAAATTAGCAGGGAGCATAAAGTATATTTTGGTGATGTGAAATGAGCTGGTAGGCCTGGTGACATCGAGCGGTGGTATAGAAATGCCACTAAAACTGACACGCACACATATGCCTGCCGGTGTTCTAGCAGTTGGCAACACTTTAATTTTCTTATTTTTCTTCCAGATCAGGAGCTATGCACTTCAGCAGGGGAGTGCGATACCCTACCTGCTGCTACCAAGGCTGCATCTCTTTGACCTACTTCTTAGGGTGCAAAGGGCTGCCAGCACAAAGTGCTCCAAGCCAAACAAGCACCCTAGCTGAATTTACAGACAACAAGAACGCAGTCCAAGTTTGGAACAACAGTTATTTGAGATATCACACAAAACCCCAAACTATTCCTCTTGTATTAAGTGGTACTTGCAGTAAGTTAGCACTCATGGTGAAGGAAATTCTCCTTTTGAGATTTTAAAGTTGTCCAACAGTAAAGCCAGTCATGCACTCAGAAAAAAAAATAAAAATCCTTCAACCAAAAATAAAATTCAAGTCAAAAAAACCCTTCAACCTTGTTTGGCTGTCAGGCTTCTCTAAATTAAATGTTTCATAACAGCACCCATTACAGACCATTTATACACGTTGGGTTTTGGCAATGTGTTAAATACTCTGTTCTGCGATCTGTCAAAGGGTAGCTCAGAGTGAAGGAACTTCAACACAAGAACATCCCCTCCTCATTTTTTTGCCATATGGCTTTGAGTGACCAGTCCTGGTAAAACCACTGTGGGGAAAAAACCACGCAAGTCCAAAGGTGCAAAACCAAATCAGACAGGATACATGTATTGGATTCCCTGAAATAAAAGCAATTTAAAACTGAACACAGAGGTACTAGCATTTATGTAATCAGGCCAACTCTCATAAACTTTATGTACTGCGTATAAAACATTCTCCTTATAGCAGTCTGAGATATGTGTACTGATAACACTGATAAATCAGTATTGGTATGAGAAGGTTAAAGTACATTTCCTCTCAAAGAAGAGAAACAAAAATGGTTCTAGCAAATTTACAGTCCTATAAATTGTCAACAAACGTTTTATTTATGAACCAAAGGGACATAAAACACCCTAAAGCGACCCTTCTACAATCACTTTACAAACAGAACTGTAATTTCAGCTGCATGCAGTAAGTATGGAAACAGCGCTTTAGTCCACAATTTTTTATGCAGCAGGTTTCTCAAGGGGAAAAAAACATTGCTCTGGCAGTGAAGTTACTTAAGCAAATTTTTCTGTAACCCATGCCTGCGAGCTACGCAGCTTTGCAGATGTAGGAAAAAACCACGACATTCAGGAAACCCAAATTCCGCAGTACGGAACTGTAGTTACTGAGTTACATAAGTTCACAGTACCGCAAGCATTTAACGCAACTAAAAGCCTAACTACACTTTTTAACTGCATATGCACGAGAAGTATTATAAATAGCTAAGTTATAAGCTTCCTATACAGAGGCACTGTTCCTCAGAGAATTAGCTAAATGATAAATTTGAAATTTCAGCTGCTTGAGCTCTTTCTATTTATGATCTTCTGTGAAAAATATGTAAAACACTTCATTTTCCTTTCAGCTAAGAAACTCAAAAGCTGGCTGTGGAAGCTAACTCAAATGTTCCAAAATTATTCCTCTGCTTGGTCTCTGCCCTAGTAGAAGTTTTCTGAATCCTAACGGTTTGGAAGAAGAAGCAGTAACCATACAGTCATTACATTAAATAGTATCCAATGTAATTCAGCCACCAAGTCTGAATGCGTTTTTCTCACTTTCATTGGAATAAAAGTACGTCACTTGAAGTATTTCCTCTAATACTAGAATTCCTGGGGGAACAACATACAAAACACAACCTCAAACACACAGCTAAATCACATTAGCTGAACAAACAACGTCACATGCATGCAAAGGAAAATTGTGACCAACTGATTCACCTGGTTTTATTGATCGCATAGTGCTTGGGAAGTACAATTTGTAAGGTGTGCTCTTACACTTTTACTGACATCACAGCAGCATTTTTTAATTAATAAATATATGGGGTTTTATGATCAACAATTAATTATACTGAGATAGAGTTCATTTGCAATTAAGGAGATGAGATTTAAAATTCTCACAATAATTTACTAGCTTGGAAAATACTTCTGCAAATTCTAATGGGCAAGATTAAGATTGGGAGGGATCTACAGTAGATACACAGTCAAAAGGGATTAAAATTTGCTGCAGAAAATTTGCTGTATTATTTTACTTCCATTTCCAGACCAACAATAATCACATCTCTCTCAAACAGATGCTATTACATCCCAGATTGTTAGCTAGCACCAAAAGCCCAGACAATATTGACACACAGGGTCTTCAGAAATGGACCTCCTCTGATAAGTTCTAGGCAAGCTACTGAAGAGAAACCCTTCCATCCAACACACACAGGCTAAAAAAGAACATTGGGTAGAAATGTTGACAGACTAATACACACAGTAAAAACAGTAGCAGAGAGACAGCTTCCTTCAATCTATCTAGAAATAGTCGTCTTTGCCTTCCAAAGGAATCTGGCAACTCTTCAGGTAAAAACCTACATACACTTAAGCAGAATTATAAAAAGCTCTTGCTGTTTATTTCTAATAAACATTTCTAGCATCCTTCCACAGAAAGTTACTATGTTTACACACACACAAAAGTATGAATAAAGGTGTTTTGCATTTTGATGTTAAAGATTTCAGACCAAAATGTGCACGGATGGATAAATAAATAAGGAAGAAAAAAAAAAAGGTGTAATATCAGTGGTTCCATAACAAGAAGGCAGTTTTATTTTAGCAATGACAACACTATCATTTATTTCTTTTTAAAGAAGATTGCTCTAGGGCAGATTCACGTTGTTAATTAACGCTGATACAACCATCACATAGCCACAAGGAACACAAAGGACCGATAGACGTACGCTACCATACACGATCATTTCGGCTGGCAAGGTACCTGCGGAGTTCTCGCCATTCTGCTCGTCTCTCAGGCTCTGCTGACTGAGGTCTGTTACTAAGCGAACTGCTTGCTTCCTCCCTTCTTCATCTCCCGACTCCTCCGATTCAATCCGCTTATCAACTGCATAAGATACATAATAACAGAATTAGGCTATTTTCAGCAGTGGGGTGGGGGGGAGAATAAGTAGCAAGCAGATATAATAACCAGGATTCACATATACCACTATGCAGTTAGTAGAAAACCTAAGTTAACTAAATGAAAGGTTTAGTCTTAAATAAAAGGCCTCTTACCCCTTGTTTCTACTTTGATTTTGGATGCACTTTTTCCTCCCATCACATCTTCCTAAAACCAACAATCTGGGAAGAAGACTGGAGGAAAAAGGAAATTTCTTAGATCAATGAAGTGCAATTCCAAAGATTACGGAGATGGAATTAGAACTATAATTACATTTTAAAAGCTTTTAGAAAAAAATCAGTATTGTGTACAATAGTACCAATGACATGAAGAAGCAAAGGCATTTAAAAAAAAAAATCCCTGCAGATAAAAGCAACCATCTCCCCAGCACAAGCTGCGAGATCCCTTCACTGTTTAACCAGCCACAACTCTGGCGGCCACCCTGGCCCTGGGGACCTGAAACTCCTCGCTCCTCCTCGGCCCCCCCATTTGCTCTCATTTCACGGGTCGAGTGAGGAAAAGCAACACCATGCCAGGGAATTTCCTTCTTATCTTTATTTTTTACGTCACGGTCACCTCCACAAACCCACTTCTTCCACCTCTCGCGCGTGGACCCCCAGGGAGGCGGCAGACATCACGCCACGCCCCAGGGAACGCATCCCCGGCCCGGCGGCCAGCCAGAGCCCCGTGTCCCCCCCCGGGCAGTCGCCCTCGGAATGGACGCCCGCGGGCTGCCCGGCCGCGGAGGGCCCGCAAGCCCCACCGCGCGCGGCTGGCAGCCGACCCGCCGAGAGGCGATGCCCGAGCGACGGGCCGTCCCGACCCCCTCAGCGGCCGCGGCCGTGCCGGCCCCCAGCAGGTTCTCACCCTCCATCATCTCCTGCTGTCCCTCTCCGCTCTCCGCCGCCATATTGCTTCTCCTCCCACCGCCCCCTTCCGGAAACCGCCTCAACGGCCCTCGCAGCCAATCAGAACCCACCGCTGGCGCCGCGCCGCAGCCAATCACCCCTGCATGTGGTGCGCCGAGAGGGCGGGACAGCGCCCCGGCCGTCGGCCTCCCGCGCGCATGCGCGTCGGCCCGTGCCCCGCGGCCTCCTGGGAGTTGTAGTTCGCTGCGGACAGGGCGGGAAACGGTCGTAGCGCCGGGTGCTGCTCAGCGGTTGGGGACCTGCTCCCTCCCCACCAGCGCCTCGAACCAGCTGCTTTCGGTCTGGCCCTTCCGTCTACAAATTCTTCGGAGGATTGCTGTCATTCTGCGGAGGGACCTTCCACCTCCTGAGCGGGGATCCCAGGGAAGGTCGACCGGGCTGCTGGGGTCGGCATCGTCTGTGGTGGCAGCGGTGGCGGCGGCGGGGGAAGGAGAGCCTGAAGGGACCCGCAGATTCCCTCACTCCGGATCAAATTTGCCTCCTCCTCCCGCGCCGCCGCCCCATTGGCTCTCCTCCGTGCCGCTCTCCCCCTGCCTTTGTTTATTGGGCGATGCGGCTGCCGGGTCCCGCCCCCCTACTTCCTCGCGCCCGCCTTGAGGAGCGGTGGCCGTGGCCATGGCCGTATTGGTGGGGCCGTGGCCGGGGCCGGGTGGACCCTCACTGCCGGCGGGCTGGGGCTGGGGCTGGGGCTGCGGCTGCGGCTGCGGCTGCGGCCCCGGCTGGGTGGGCGGTGCGGTGCGGGCGGCCCTCTGGGTGGGAGCGAGGCTGTGCTACGCTTGCTGACTCAAAAACTGGAAATTACTTCCCTAATTACCAAAGCTTTTGCTTTTAAAAGGAGCAGGAACGGGGAGGGAGTGCCGGCTGGGTGCTCGGTAGCCGTTATGGAAATACGGTGGCCTGTCGATCACAGGTATCCTAGGCTGCCTGGGCAGGATAATCGTCAGTAGGGTCACCTTTGTGTTAACAGCACAGGCCGGACATTGACCGGGATGCACAAGAACGAGCGGCAGCCTTGCTCTAACTGACAGGGCTGTGCTTTGGGTTAGGAGGCATCGCCACCCGCCAGTGTCCGAGTGCCTGACTGTAAGGCTGACTGCGTTTCTTGTGTTTCTGTTACAGATGGTGGCTCCCTAGGTGTGGTGTGGCAACCGGAGCGTGATCATGGCAGCCAAGGCTTGTAGCCCCTCTGAAGGCGGCCTTCTGCCTTCGTCAGTACGCTTAGTCCGTGCTCACTTGAATGACTCTGATAAGCTAAGTAGATCCTACCCCTGGGCCAGCAAAAGCAGGAAAGGTCAGCTCTCTGAACTCTGCCGGCTTAGAGCGTCTCTGTCTGGTGAGCACAGCATTTTGGGATTGAGTTCACGTGTCATCAGCGAAGGTGATGTTTCAGATGGTTTCAGATCTTCCTCCTCCCCTGCCCCAAACCTATTGCGATAGCAAATATGTAGCTGCCAGAAAGCGCTGGCTCAATGAGCAGCTGAGCCGTAGGTTACTGCAGGCTGGGTGAGTTTACAGGGGACGCGTTGCTGGATAGATGTTCTGCGCTCGTACTTGTCCTTGAGCAACCTTTACTGGCTGCCCTTGAACCAACCTGCCACCTTCTATTATTATCTAAAACATGAAAAATTTCCAAATGAGGAGAAAGATGTTGTTACACCGGATTTTGTTAGGAGGGGAAGAACTTTGCAGCTTACAATGTGTCCAGATACGGGTCTCCTTGTTTTATCATGGTGAGCATATTTGTACTGTATGCGGTGCGTAAATGCAGAGATGTCCTTGTGATGAGTTGTTCGTAATGCTTCTGCTAAACCTTCAAAGCTGCTTACTGTTTTGGGAGTGGAACAATGGCGTTTGGCTGCTGATGCCACTTCCCAGGGAAATGTTTTTTTTACAGGCAGAACTTTGAAAATTTTAGTAGAATCATTTGGCGTTGTGTAACATAAAACATTGGTGTGGGCACGCCATATTTCAGTGTCACGTCTCATGAACAGTTAATAAACTGACTTCTGACTAATGCATTGTTTAATAAGGGTTTGAACACTTACTGTAATTATATTTAATAATGGTTTCAGTTTTAACTTGAGAGATTTCAAAACCTTTTAAACTCTGCTAACTTAAATGAAAAATAAAAGTTGAGTAGTCTGGTTGAATCTTATTGATGTTGACAATTTTTTTCTAGCCTATGGACTGAGTTTAATTGTTCCAGTGGATTCAAAAAGATATGTTTATTAGAATTGTTTCTGTTTTCTTTAAGTTTTATTGATTTTATTTTCTTGTAATTTCTTTAAAAATCTAGAAGCTTATATTGTGGGATTACTTGACAGTTGCTTGAGCTGACAACTAATTTTTTTATTCATTTCTCGAATATTCCAGTAGACTGTTATAGCTACATAGCCGATCTTTATCTTCTCACAGGGGAGAAATGGAGCTCTTACTGTTTGTCTTCACTGGCAGCTCATAACATTTGTACCAGCAAAACTGGCAACTCGTGGGCTCAGTGGGATTCTGCCTCTCTCTCCACTTCCATTGGAAGTTCTGCTTCTTGCTCCTTTTTGCATGCCCTCGCTGCGGAGGAATCCAGCCAGCACCTTCCAACAGCTGCACGCAATCCAAACAAAGCCATCTTCACTGTGGACGTCAACACAACGGAGGTATTTGCGGTAGTAACTGCTAAACTAAGCAGGCCGTAACTGGTATAAGTTGTGTGACATCAGACAGGCTAAAATGCCTGTTATTTGTACGTATCTGCAGACAATCAGAGCATCATGAAGGCATTTTATAGTCTGCTCAAGCTCAGTACTCTTCTAAAGACTGACAACATGTTTATTTCCATTGCAGGTTGTAGTTAGCAAAATATAGAAGACAATAGTAGAAGCATGGATGTCTTGAGTCTTTTTTTCAAACAGAAAAAGGGAATAAAGAAGAATGCAGCTGTGATGTGGCATGAGGGAGGAAAGGAAAAGCAGAATGTGCTTCAGCCTTCTGTCTATTAAGTGCCAAACCTGGCATGGATTTGTGGAGGCACAAGGTCTCTATCTGACCCAGTAAATATGCCTTTTGCATTGGGAGGGAGAGAATTTCTCTGCTTCTGTCCTGAGAGTAAACATTAATATAGAACTGAGTACGGAAAACTTTAAAGAGCTGTGCCATTTTTAGCTTGAACTGATAGTTCAGTCTTACCCATCTTAAAGGCATTTAATATTGACTTGGTCTGTAGCACAGGCTTAAGCACATCACTGACCGGTGTGATTATTGTATGCCTGCAGGTGTGGATAAAATTGCTTGCAAATACAACTTTGTCATTTTTGCCTCCATGGATGTAATTATTTAAATGACACAAGAGGCTGGAGTGGGTAGGCAGTTAAAAGAAAGCAGGACACCTAAAAGGAAAGCAGTGTCTCAAACCCTCTTAACCAAGAAGTTGTGTGGGCAAGGGATGTGCTAGAATAAGAAGCTTTAGTGAACTGGTTTTGAAGATTTCAGAATTTAAAAGAACCACTCCATTTCCACCAAGAGGAAGGGATATTATAAGACATTAAAGCAACAACCTGAGGAGATGATGACCTATTAACAAAACTTACAGCTTTTATTCTTGTTTTGGGGGGATTTTTTTTTCCACTTTTTTAGATCCTAGTGGCTAATGACAAAGCCTGCAAGCTGCTTGGGTGCAGTAGTCAGGAACTCATTGGTCAAAAGCTGTCCCGCTTGATATCCAAATCCAGTCAAGAGGTATGGGAAGCTGTGGGAGAAGAGTACATAGAAACTGATGAATGTTCATCGGTGTTTTCAGGAACTGTGGTACGTGAAACATTCAAGCAAGTATTCCCCACCATAGACAGTGTTTTTGCAGGCTTTGATTTGGGATTTTTTGGGGGGGCATGGTGGTGGTGACATTTTCAATATAATTTCCTGATATATTTAACTTTGTGGGCATTTGGCAATTATGTGATTTGTAGGACTGTTTTGTTTAAAAGTTTGCAGATGTGGGAATTCAAAGGGCAAAAGATGGTTTGGGAGGCACTCACGAGAGCCTTGCAGCTGCCAACATGTATAGTCATGATGACTTGACCAAATCAGAACTTAAATGACATTAGATTTTAAAAATAAATCAATATATATTGCTTAACATGGAAAAACCTATTATGGAAAAGTTCCCAGTTGTCTAGCCTTTTAAAACATTTTTAAAATCATCTTAAATTGCATTGTGCATATTATAAAGTTACAAGTCAGTCAAATACTGTAAAATGTCTGTGCCAAAACACCCTAGTTGGTGCAAAAGAGTGGAATTGATGTTTTGTCTATATGGGGTTGTTTATAAGAGAACTGCATGAGAAATACCTCAAAACTGTTTTCTTTTGCTGCTGTTGTGAGCTGTCACTAGAAAATATTTGGAAAATGAGCTCATATTCTTCCTGGTGTGTTATTTTTGTACTGAAATTGTCAGTGTCTCAGAGCTTGACCTTCCTGAATCTTCAATTAGATGGGGGGGGGGGGGGGAACCCCTAAGTTTGATTCAGTGAAATCCAGAATGAAAATTAAATGTCTGATAAAGGCACTAATTCTAAGCCACAGCCATTCCAAGTACTTTGTAGGAGTCACTGTGTAATTCATAAACCCATTCTGTCAAGATCATGTAAAAATGATAAGAGGCTTGATATAAATACTGCAGGTTTTAAGATAAATAAACGTTTTCTGATTTGAGAAGAATCTCATCCCATAAGAATTTAAACTGCTATTTTTGCAGCTTAAAGTATGAACTATGATACTAGTGTGGACTGTTCATTAGCACCATGGGACGTCTCTAAAATAAGGCATCTCTGAAAGGCACTTCTCATCGAAGGCAAGGTATTAGACTGGCACATTATTATTCAGAAGGAAATGCTTTTAGCCTTCTGAAGCTGGGAAAGAAGGTACAAAAGCAACAGTGACGTTTTGTGTGTGATCAGTGAATTATTTGCAAACCTTTTTATCTCTATATTAAATCTGTGTTTCTTCCAATTAAAAACTAGTAAGTAGTCAAGAAACAATGTTTTTCTAACAATGGCGGGGAGATATCTTGGCTCAATATCTTATTTTTGTTTGAAATTCTTGCTAAGTAACCACAGTCTTAGTAAGTTATGACTACATCTCTGAATCCTATGTAAAGGTGGATGTTATAGGCCGACTCAAAAAGAAGATCCCTGTCTCGGTCTGGCTGAGGCGAATAAAAAGCGAGGACAACCAGTGTTGTGTGGTTGTGCTGGAACCAGTGGAAAGACTTTCAGCTTCTGTTTCCTTCAGGGTTGACGTGAGTGTTTTCCTAACAACCAAATGAGACCGCGCTGTGTGAGACGTGTGCAAATGTAACTGTTTGTGAACATGAAGTGTGTACGTAGCACTGGCTGAAACTGGGATTGCACGTGCAGGACCTGTGCGTATTTCTCCCGTGAGGCTCACCTCGACATGTTTGACAAGTCACCTTGAAATACACTGTCTGCCCGCTGGGGACATCTTAGACTTGAACAGTGACGGTTTGGCAGGGGTTTGGTTTTTCATGGCAGGGATGCCCTTGTGAAGGGATCAGCCTGCAGAGGAGAAGTTCTGCGAGGAGTGTTGGACTCCCCTGCTTCTCCCTGATGGCAAAGGGCAGGCTTTATGCACGGTAATGTCGGAGAAGTTTTGCATTATGCTGTGCCTGCTTTGACTGAGGTAGTTGTATCCACAAAGAGACTGCAGAATGAAACTTCCTGCCATTTGCTTAGATGTTTGCAGAAACTGTTAAAGGATTGAGTGGACTGTGGCTAAAATGCTAAAATTAAAATAGTCCTGTAAATTTTCTTCCCAAGGGAGAGATTACATCATGTGACCTCCTTTTTGCCCATCTCCATGGATACCCAACATTGGAAGAAGTAGTTGGGCTCCACATAAAGGACCTGATTCCTTCTGTGCAGATCCCTCCTCTAGGCAAAAAAATCCCAAAGGTATAGTATAAGCACCAACCACATTCTTCCATACGCTTCCCATTTGGAACATACATGCACACTCTTTCCGTCCTTATATAGAAAACCTTCCTTATGAAGAAAACCTTTTCAGAGAGAAGCGTAAGTCCTCTGAAAAAGGGTACGCTGCTTATTTATGGAGCTGCTGTCTGAATATTTCCTGACTAGGAACGAGACCAAGCTGCGGCCTCTCGCTGTGGAGAGAGGTGAAAGACACTTTTCACCAATCTTGGCTTTTTAAGAAACCATGCTGTTTCTGTCAGCTCCTTAAAATTCCTTTGAAGTCTTTAGCCTGTTTCAGTCCTGTCTGTCTGAGGAGTGAAGGCCTAAAGAATACCCAGATCTTGCAAATGCCATGAAAATGGGCAGCTAGATAGTTGAAAGGGGCCTTATTAATACCTCATTTGCTGTAGAGCTGCAGCATGGGCTTTCCTGGCCTCCATCATCAGGATATTCATACAGGAGTTCAACACTGCATTCCAAATCCTTAGAAAACCAGACTTGGGTCATTTTGATATTCACAGGATTGGTTTGTTGGGGGTTTTTCCTGCTTCTTTTTCCTGACAATGTTCCTGTGTAATTTTATATGAATACTGAAATAAAACTAAAACATTTGGTTAGTTAGAAGTTTTCTGTTTGTTTTTGCTTTAATTTAGAACCTCAGGATCCAGCGAGCTGTGGGCCAATCCAGAGAGGGTAACATGTTTCCTCTCAGTTTAAAGCTGCAAGTAAGCCTTCTGGAGGAGGACGACCAGGTGGCAGTGCAGAAAGATGGTGTTCTGCAGACAGAAAAAGAAGGCTCTTTCACAGGCTATCATTACGCTGCTACAGTTGTCGTTTTCTCCACCATCAGTGGTCTTATTACTGTCCAGTCAAATGGAACCATCTGTGGCATCAAGGATAGTTTTGCTTTAATGCTCTTTGGCTATGAAAAGAAAGAATTGTTGGGAAAGGTAAGATAGGAGTTTTAATCCCTCCCAAAAGACTGCTATGTCTGGCAGCATGTCCATTGGAATTGTAAAGGTGTCTTTTACACTCATTCCTGTCTGTCACAAAACCTCTGTGTTCCATGCGTTCAGCGAGTGAGTTGTAGGATGATATGCAAATTCTCTTGCTGTAATTGCTAAGTCCTGCAGTGCTGAGGAGCTAGTATGGATTTCGAGTATATGTTCTCCATCAGTCATGTGGATCACTTTTGCCTGGCTCTTCATGAGGATCAGGTCCACAAATGTGGTTGTTTGCATTTGCCCCCAACCTGTGAGAGTCAGCTTAGCTTTATACAGTTTCGTTCTGTGTTTTAGAACATTACGTTCCTGATCCCCGATTTCTATAATGACATGGAGAGAAGCAGCAATTGTTCTTTGCCATTACCTCCTCTTGACGACTCCATGGGCACAGAGAGTGAGCACATCTTTGAAGATGTTACTGCCTGCCATACAGCTGGCTCTGGCTGCTGTAACAAAGGTAAAATGAATAGAGACGAGAGATTTGCCTATGAACGTGGGAACGTGCTTTGTAAAAGCAGTGTACCTCCGTGCAGTTTTTAAATTTCCACTGTAACCTAAGGTAAACGCTATTGTTCACCTATTGTTCTCTTTGTTGCTAAGATGAAACTGAATATCCAAGTTGGAAATTACACTGTTAATAGAGAATGCCTTGTACTTAATGAGCACTTCCCTTTCCCTCCCTCCCCTGTTAGGATCTCTGAGTATTTTAAGATGTGTAAAATACGGTTTTTGTGACAGTATTGCAGCAGAGCTGTAGATACTTAGGACTAATATTTGAAGGGAAAATTCTAATATTCTTCTGAATTGGCTCATGTTGCTGGCTAATTTTTAATGTTATGTTGCTCTGGTGTTTCAGTTAGGAGGCATCACATATTCTGCTGATGCAGTTTGCTGCATTTACAAAGAATTTATCAAAATTTTATTTCTTTGAATACATCAGGAGTAAAGAGAAGCAAGGAAGCCTCATGTCTCCAAATCTGTCTTTCCAGCTAGCTCTGCCCAAAGCAGAGAACACAAGGAAGTGCATGCTTTCATCCATATTGCAAGAGATATTTTATGCTGGTTTTGTCTCCTTCATTTTGTTTTTTTTTTTCTCCTGTTTTCTCTTTCTCTTTTCTTTGCTAAGAAATGCACGTCTGAATTGAAACCAATGCACGCTACTGAAACAAGAGTTAGTAGACAGCATACAATTTCTTAAGCAATACTTTGATGGAGTGATGCCTCTATTCTAGGAGTAATTCAGTTTTTCGGTGAGGAAGCATTGTTGGCACTCAGCCTTTACTAAATGGAAGGATTGTTCTAGATTCAAATCTAATTTGTTCATTTATTAACAATATTGGGTTTGCTTCACTTTACAAACTTGTGGTTTTCTCTTTCGATCTGTTGTCACTGGGGAAGGAAAGTTCTTTCTCTTAAACATGTTTAGACTATGCTTTTTTGTCTTGCAATTTCAGTGAGTTATAAAAATGCAGTCTAAACCTTTTCAATTTAAGTGTATATGTGTTTGGGGCTTTTTTTTTTCCTGCTGCTATTTGTACAATCACCTTATTTCCAGTCTCTGTATGGTAATTGGCCTTTTTTTAGGTCTCTGAACTTCAGTCCAAGTAGTTAACCCAGGAGCTATTTATCTGTCCAAGAGCTTTGATAGGAAGGCAAATTTTAGTAGCCCTGAAATATTTGGATTCCTGCATGTGATGACTTTTCAGGCCAAAGGAGAGTGGAGTGCTCATATTTGGACGACTTCGGCTTAATCAAGTCTTTTATACTTAACTCCTTAGGGACGAGACAGACCAAGGCAGTTCCAAGATTTTTTTAATCACTGCAGTCTCCAAAGCCTAAACATAAAAGGTTAAATTAGGTTTTATTTCTTGTTTGGTACAGACAGCGTCTTCTTGGCTGCATCTTTAGCAAGCCTTCTGTCAAGAGATGAAGAGCTGAAGTTGGAAAGAGGAGACAAAGATGACAAATTAACACATGATGAGACTAAACCAAAGAACGGGATCAGTTTATTTTCTACTCCCTCACCTCCTGAAGTGGCATCCACACCCTCAAACAGGTAAGCATTTCATGGACTGCATGTTCACTTTGAAAAATCAAGAGCCATGGTGGCAATCACCAGCAAAAATTGTTTCTTCACCTCTGTGATGTCTGTGGGAAGGTGCAACAAGAGCCTTCTGCACTTTGCTCTCTTTAGAATCTGAGTGCTATTTGCAAGACAGGTTGAATTCTGCCTACCTTAGGTTGTACAGATCTGAACAAAAACCTACCACTGTAAAGTTATGGGAGTTTCATCTCTAAAAGGGACCAAATGCTTCACCCAGGCTGGGGAAGGTAATTAGGCTCTGTCTTTGCTAGATCAGAAACAGTGGATGTTTATCTCCTTCCATGGTATCCACCAGCTGGTACTGCACTGAAGCCAGGTTACCTGGAATGAATTCTAAATGTTTTTCCTTCTAGTGCTCAGTGTAACTGTCAGGCCATCCATTAAAACAGGGTGCGGTGTTACTAGAGTCCGACCATTTTTATTGTACCTTTCTAGGTCCTTTTCCTTTTTCCAATTCTAACCCTCAGAAAAGATTTACTGCCCTTTTTAATATATAGGCTATACCAGCACAGTTGTTGCTGCTTTCTAAAGAGACTGATAGTCTCATTCTTTCCTTGTGCTCTCCTGGGTTTATGTCTCTGATATCATACTTGGATTGAAAGTACTCTGCTGCATGGATTGTTCTTCTGCTCTGTGTTTTTACTAATAGAAATGTTTGTAAAATACCTTGTGCTATGGGCTTCAATGAACCATGGTTAAATTGGTGGATGGGGACATCCACCTTCTGTTGGACAGACAAGGGATCTCCTGTTCTCAGGACTGGAAGTATACTGCCACGTGTATTGGCTTTTTGTTGTAGTAAATGCTCTGTGGTATATATTTACAAATTAAGCTAGAGAAGGAAGTAATCCATAGGGAAGGAGTGCCATTCGAGTGTACCTGCTCTCTTTGGTCAAGATGGAATTTGTTAGGATTTTGGATGCCTGTGCCAACTTTTTTTGGCAACTAAGTTTTTCTTTTAAACTTAAAAATAAAACAATTGGAGCAATTTTTAAAAAGTGAACATAGTAACAGAAGAGTGGGTAGTACGACAGTTTTCTCATTCTTTTGTCATCACGATATCACTAATAACTTTGAATCCTTGCAGTGAAGACAGCATTGCTACCGATGGGCTGTCAGCCCACCATAGAGAGCCTTACCCTGAAACCTGGCTTGACAGAATCAGAGCAGTGGAACAGTGTCGAACAGTGGAAACTGCAGGTTCAAATAATTCTCAAAAGATGCTCTCTGCGAGGCTCTCTCCCATGCCATCTGATTCAGAACAGTTGGATTTAGGTCAGAGCACGAAGATTCCAGTAAGAAGCACTGCTAGTGCAGTACCCAGTGCATCTGAGACTCAAAGTGCCAGTGAGACTAGTATCTTGCCTAACCAATTCCAGGTTCATCATCAAGACCTCAAGGAAGTAAATTGTCAGCAGATCTGTAGGCACTCCGCTGATGCCTGGGGACAAGCTTCTTCAGTTAATGTTGCCTGGTTGCCTGTTTGTTCTAGGCTAGAAGACAATCTAGATACCGCTTCCTGTGGCCCGATTAAACCCCCTTCTGATGTTACCTGTAACTCACCTGGAACACCAACAGTAGATGAGCCATGGTCTGGGACAACACCGGACTGCAGGCAAGACTTTCAAAGCCCCATTGTTACAGGACGGTTGTCAAAACCAGACTTGATGGGTGATGCAAAACCTTCCAGTCTTGAGCACAATGACATTGAAAACTACCTGTTAAATGATGCTTCATCCTTCTTTGCAAATGGAAAAAATACTATTTGTGGTGTTTGCTCAGGAAATGAATTAGGTTGCAGTGCTTCTGCACCAGGAGTTGCCACAACCTCTGAAGATGTTAAAGAATCAGACACTGAGCTGAAGTCTATTTGCTCTGGTCTTGAGGGACTGGGTCTGAATATCGGTGTCATGGGGAACTCGGACAATTGTTTAGGTATTGCTTCAGCTCTTGTAGGAGCATTCTCCTCTAATGAAGCGGACTTGGCTGTAGGCAATATGCTAACTCAGAAAAACAGTGCTTTTTCAACTGGGCGAGAAAAGCAGCTGTTGAATGGTATTGCCATAGAAGAAGGTTCTGGGTGGCTGGCCTCCCGAAGGCATTTAGAAAACTCAGAAGAATCCTCCAAAGCATTTCTTGAGAAGCCTGAAACTCTTGCAGAGACTGTGGGGGAAAACGTCACCAGAAGCCCACTGAACAGCAAAGGTAGTCCTGAAGAAGACTGTCAGTTGCATGGGCAGCCAAATATGGAGATAAAAGTAACGTCGACCCCAGTGAAACAAGAAGGAAGGCTGAATCCAGCAGCTCCTTTGTCCTTGGAGATTCTGGAAGGCAGCTACACTGGGAATTGCTGTCACAGAGATGGTTCACAACTAAGTAAGTTAAATCTATTTCTCCCCTTCCCAAAACTCTTATCAGGATATTCTGTTTCACCCACACTTTTGCAGAAGGCAGATGGTTCTGGTTAGAAGCTCACAGTGGAGAGGAAGGAAGAAGCTTTAGCATCCAAAAGAAAAAATAAGTCTACTCAGACAGTATTGGAAAAGCAGGTGGTGTAAAATACAAAGTTACTAAGAAATTAATCCAGACTGAGTAGTCAGAAATGTTCTTAAAACACAATTAAAAGATTTGAACCTGTTAACTTATGAACAGAAAAGATAAACTCCGTTGTAAAACTTGTATTTAAATTGTGTAATGGAATGTGTTTCATTCACTCCTTCAGCTGGATTTGGTGGCTTGTTGTAGAAAATCCTGATTTTTATGTGATGTGGAATAACAATGTGAAATTAATAATGACAATTGGACACTGACAAAAGTTCCTGCCGGGGGCTGGGAACCATGGAGGCAGCTGCCAAGTATCTCTAGAATATCTGTGCTGTTGTCAGCCCCTCTGATGATTCCTTACTGAGTAGGTGTGCTCCAAATGAATAATGGAGGAACTCACTTTGATAAGAGCTCATCATTTTGTCCTAAAATGTCTGTGGTCTTGTTCAACACTGAAGTTTTATTCTACCATTTTAACTTCCTCACCTTTTTCTACAGGTATACTGTTTGAAGTGAAACATGTAGAACTGCAGGACGCTGCTATACTTTTCTGCATCTGGGTGGTGAAAGACCTTCTACAGAGCCAGAAGGAAGCTGTAGCAAAGACTCAGCTTTTGCTCTCCAGTCTAGCAAGCTCTGCCCAGTCTATTGCAGATCTTTCTCCATCTAGTCTTGGAGAAGTAAGAAACCCTACTGTTGTATAATATTGAACGTTTCTCTTTGTTTGACTGTTAAGCTGAACTAAAGTCAAAAAGTTTTTCAAATCAAAATAATGTCATCAGATGGTGGGCAGCTATTGCTGTTTCTTTGTTTCCCTATTATGTCAATAGAAATGTTTCTTTGCTGTAAAAAGGACAAATTGCTATTTTGTAACACTTCTGGTAGTGTGTGTTTGGCTTAGTCTGAACAACTAAAGCACGTAATTTTAAATTTGTTCTTAGGCTGGTTTAAGTACATCTGCCATGGAGGTTTGCACCAGTGTGGTGAGATTAATTTTTAAATCAATGTAATCACACTGGTGCAAATGACACAACATTATTAAAAAAGGAAATACTAGGCTCAAAACTTTCATTGACTGACTTGTGTCAGCAAAAGAAAACTGCAGTTTTTAGCTGCCTCCTGAGATGCTGCATGGGGATGGTGTACAGAAAGCGAACACCATGTAGCTGAACAGCAGGTACATGTCAGTGCCATAAAATCCAAACACAGAACTGCTCAGGTCTGCTTTTTTGTGTCTAGTGGGATGTGAAAGTGCCAGTAGTTTGACCAAGGCTGTAGAGGAAAATAGTATCTCTGATCAATTGAAATAGGTAATGGTGATCTTCTAGATCCCTTGAGTAAGTGTATGCATTCCCTAGATCTTTACATAGCTGGATTTTATTATGACCTTAACAGAGAAGTACATATATTTGTTATCTACACATATTTGACATCACACATATAGCATGAGTAGTGGTGACAGTTCCAAACTACAGGAGACTCTAAGGAGCTGCTGTGCATTGAAATGTACTGCCGATTAGACATGTGGCTTCCCTCCCCTGCCTTTAATCAGTGAGCTGGAAGATAGAGTAGATATTTGAGTGAAAAGCTTGGCTATTGGCAAAACTTGCTATTTGGAATATTTTTTATGAGACGTTTGAGAGCTGAGTAATAAGGTGGTTCTTGTTTTCCTTTTAGAAAATCATCTTCCATGCACTTGCACATCTATGTCGAAATATAAGCAGTTCTGACCGTTTCACGTATAACTCCAAATTTCACTTTTCAAAACAAATGCCCCCATGAGATTTGTTGTGTTTCGTCTCAGTATGGAATACTGTATCATAGATTCTGTTCTGTTATCATGTGTTGTAGATGCCATCTTTGGTGGAAAAACTTAATAATTGCTGAGAAAAACAAGCCCAAGCCCTACTCTCAGAGCAAGAAAAACTTCTGTTGTGTTTAATTTCATTTACTGGGGTATTAAAATTTAAGAGGGTATGCCTTGAACTCGTTTCCTCTTCGTGTCTGCTAAGAGACCAATCTACAGAACTAAGATGCTATCTTACCAGAATGTTTGGTAAACACTGGTAATTTAATATCTTTTATATACGATCTCTTTTGAGGTTACTGAGGCAAATAGAAATAGCCAAATTTATAGACAGGGCTTAAAGCAGCACCTTTTTAGTTCTGTCCATCTAGAATACACTTATCTGGAAAAATTACAACCTTGAAAGTAACCTATTTTTTATTCATCAAATAAAATTTTCATTTGGCGACAGACCACAATGAATTCACTTTCCTACTTGCACAGAGAATTTTGTGTGAGCACCTAAGGTGCATATGCTTCTTTTTTCTTTACCTTTCCCTGAATTAAACAGTATTTGTAGCTGCTGAGAGATGACTGTTGACTTAAGTTGCCTCATATGGTGATGGTTACAGTTCTTGCTATCAAAACCAAAGATCACTCCTTTTAGCTATTCTTGCAGTTGTGTCCTTTCTTTTTGGTATTTACTTCATTTTATAAATGTGGTTCTGTGGCTTGCTCTTTTTTTTTTTCTTGCTGTTTGGTTTGTTTTTTTTAATCTGTACTTAGGCCATCAGATCAACTTCACTTTTTGAGAATTCCCGAAGAGCTGAAGAGCTTGAAGGATTAAGGGCATGTGAAGGAGAATATGCAAAAAATTACAACACTCTCAGTCTTATTGGCAAAGGATCTTTCGGCTTTGTCTGGACTGCCAGGGGCAAGAAAGACCACCAGGAGGTTAAATATTTCTTTTAGATCTCATTGCAGTAATTATTTAGGGTGAAAACTGAAAGGTTAGAGTGTTCATATTCTGTCAACACTACGCTATTAAAATCTTCTATTTGGTAGTGTGGGGTTTTCCTTTTAAACAGAAATCTGAAATCACTAACCTCATGAAAACAGGACAGCAAAACACTTGCACTGATGTTTATGAACTGTTACCTGAACCAACAGGCGCAGAATGAGACTGACCATGCAGCTAACTTAACCTGTTGAAAGAAGTATGCACGAAGCTTAACGGAATTACAGGTTTTAGTCTTCCCTTACTGAGAATGACAAAGTTCAAAGTCTTTATTGTGCCCTGACTCAAGAATGTAGAGTAGACATGTTGAGGTTATGGGACCCTTCTCTTTATCAGCAGAAGTATTTTGGGTGTTGAGAGGCAAGCGCTGGTGTTTCTCTGCATGGATGTTAAGTGCTCATTTCCCTTCACCGTACTGCCATGCCAGAAGTCACCACTGCTTGAGCTGATAAGAGAGCTGGCCTGTCAAAGCCTTTGGAATTCAGAGCACCAATAAAAAGAAAATAAGTATCTTCCATTTCTGTGTATCATTTGGCTTCTAGGACTATATTAGTTTAAATATGCTTAAGGATACTATAAGCAATACACATCGGGTTACTTCTGTCCTTCTGGTAACATGATTCGCTAAGCTTTTTCCTGGAAATTAACTTACCAAACACTTAAAGCCATACTTTTGCAGGTGATGCTGAATGGTGTTGTCTGTGTAGGTTGTTGTAAAGTTCATCTGGAAAGAGAGGGTGCTTGAGGACTGCTGGGTAGATGATCCTGATCTGGGGAGAGTTACTCAAGAAATTGCAATCCTGTTGAAGCTGCAGCACCCCAGTATCATTAAGGTACAGTGAACTCAGAGCAAATGCAGTTTGAACAGCATCAGGTGGTTCCTTTGAACGCTTGGCGTCTCGTGTTCCTCTTCAGGGGTGAGGAACTGTCCTGTATTAAACCTCCCTTTTCAAGAAAGAAAGGAACCTACCTATTCTGCTTTGTTTTGGAGGGTATGTTACAGCAGACTAGTGCTTGCTTCGACACTTTTACCCCATACGATTGACATAAACCTAGATCTGAAGGTGTGACTAACAGAAAAAAAGTCTGTATGTTATTTCAAGATGATAGGATGCATATCTTGGGAGTGTGATGTCACATCTGAACAGGTACTACTTCAGTAAATCTGGATACATATCTTGATTCCTATTCTTTGTTGTGGGGTTGTTGGGGGTTTTTTTGGGTGGTTTTTTTGGGGGGGGGGGGGGGCAGGTTCCCCAGAAAGAGAATTCCTATTGGTTTTAATTCTGCTCCCAATTTTAATGATGCTCTCTTTTCAAGAAACATTTGTGCTCAGTGAAATGAGACTTCAAAGACTATAATACACATTGATGAAGTCTCAGAGAGCAGTGTTTGTTTAAAACAAAACAAAAAACAACAGGCAGTTTCAGGATGAAGCACACAATTTTAAAAGTCTGTTATTTATAGGTACTGGATGTATTTGAAAATGAACACTTCTTCCAGCTGGTGATGGAGAAGCATGGATCTGGTCTGGATCTCTTTACATTCATTGATAATCAGCCCAACTTGGATGAGCCATTAGCGAGCTATATATTCAGACAGGTGAGAGCTGGGGATGTACAGTTGCTACATGCAGGTAAGATTTGGTTAATGTCAGAACCAGGACCCTATTTCATTCCAAAGAATTACTGGCTAATCAGCAGGCATGCTGAATCAGTCATGCTCAATACCTGCAGAACTTTTCCTCATTATACTGTAGGGCTTATTTCTAGCTAACTGAAATGCTATCTGCAGAAACCTTTTTAAGGTTTACTTAGAAACCTGTAACAAAAAAGCCTTTACAGGACCTTACTTCATCTGAGGATTTCCTGTAGAGCCATTGCCTCTTGTGGTTGTAGCAGCACACACCCCTGTCACCAGGATGCCCGTTCGTGTAGCAGTCACGTTTCCTCTCTGGGAGGAGGAAAGCGCAGGGAAGTTGCCCCCAGCCTCACTAAAAGTCATGCTTTTGCTTAGATCAATGCTTGGTTTAGATTGGCTGGGGAAAGTAAAGGGCTCTCCTCTTTTTAATGCATGTTTTCTTGGATTTTAATGCAGCATAATGCAAAACAACTCAAGGTAGTTTACTGTGAGCCGGGAGCTTGCCTGGGAGCTTTGTTCATTGAGTAACTGTGAACCACAACACCAGTCCCCAGGTAATTCTCCCTCACCACATTTTGGAGTAAATTCTTTGCTCTAAAGTATGGAAGAATTACTTTGCGCTGGTAACCCACTGCTGTGTCTACACTCCCCTTGCCTGGGAACAGAAGATGGTAGTCACAGTGATGCACCTTCTCTGTCTCTGCTGTGCAGTGTGCATTCACAAATTGCAGTCTAGGCTCCCTGTAGACTTCTGACGGATAAGCCTGTTCCTAAACCAACCCTGAGTTTGCAGGGGTACCTTATTACTTCAGACCTGTACAGTATTTCTCTGCAGTGGGAGCTTTGTATTATTAATAAACTTTTCTTCCTCAGCCATCTGCTTTTCTTGCTCAAATGCATTGTGGTAGGGATCACGATTGTCTCCAAGGTGATATAATTCTGATGCTATTCTTAATTGTGGCACTATAGCATGAATCATGCAGAAAGAAGAATGGAATTTAGGAGTGACTATATTATTTATACCAAACTTCACTCTTAAATGCTTTGTCATCCTGCAGTATCGGAGGCAGACAGTAATAGCCTTCTGGAGAAATCAAAGGACCCTCCAAATGAAGCTGGAATAAAAATAGAGTAACCTGCAGGATTGTAACAGTAAGCGCTGATGCTTCTAACCAAAAAAACCACAAGCACATCGTGACTATAGCGTGCCATCTTCCTGCATGTTTGTGACAGGAAAGCAAGCAAAGGCTTTTTTTACGTCTCTCTCCCAAGAGCATTGTAACACCCGCTGCAGCAACGCTGACAGGCATGCCAGAATTTGCTTCCAGCTACCAAAATTAGGATCCGTATCTTGTTTATATAGTGTCAAAACAAGCCAAATTGTGGCTCTTGCCACGTAGACTATCCAGAAGGACACCTCTGCGTAGTAACACCTAGTTCTTTCTTCCTCTTTCAGCTTGTATCAGCTGTTGGGTATCTCCACTGTAGAAACATCCTTCACAGAGATATCAAGGATGAAAACATTGTCATTGCTGAAGATTTCACAATTAAATTAGTGGACTTTGGTTCAGCTGCCTACCTGGAACCCGGCAAATTGTTTTATACCTTCTGTGGGACAATTGAATACTGCTCACCAGAAGTGCTGTCTGGCAAACCGTATGTCACCCTCTGAAAAGTAATTTTTGTGTCCATCACACCAAAAAAATGTGCATGTGGGGCTGGAATAGAGAAGCCAAGCTGCTTTGCCATTGATACTCTGCTAGAATATCTAACCACAGAAAACCACAGCTGGATTTAGGGCACTGCAGTGACAGAAATTACTTGTAAAGGTTTGAATGCATATAAAGTTGTTTCTGACTAAGTCTGTTGACAGGCTTTCTTATTCTGGTCAGATGTTTTGCGAAGCCTTGTATGAATGTCTGTCCCACTGCAGAGCCGAGTTCAAGAACAAGCCTATGATTTTCATTTCCAGCCTGGTAGAAGAGTCTGGATGACTCTTGTGACTTCAACATGTCCTTTTTTCCTTAATCTTCCGTAACACGTACATCAGCTTGCTAACCTTCTCCTTATACCTGAGTATGAACACACTGATGTGTCTCTACTAAAAGCTGCTCTCTTAGAGAGGTGGCATAAGCAAGTATTGCTGTATAGCATCTGCCCCTTACCATGTCTGTGTTTTGTACTTCTCCCACTCTCATCTCGTCCCTTCCCTTCTTTTCTGCTTGCTTCCCTGTATGAATTTTTGCAGTTTGATCATTGTTCATCTCCCCATTGATTTTTGTGCTCCTCTGGACTCAAGAGCTCTTCCCTTGCAGCTTGTCTTGCTGCTATCTCGGATGTGCAGCCCAAATCTTAGCTGTCTTTTCCCTATTCTCTCCTTCTCTGCGTGCTCTTTGCCTGGAGGCTGGCAGTCTCGTACCCATGCCGTACCGTCACAGGGTGGTAAACATGAATTGTACGTACAAGTACGTTATCTTGCTTTCGTTTCACAGCTGTTTTCATAGGTCCTTCAGACAGCTCCTCTTAACAGGGCAGGGGGGGAAAGCTATGCAAGGAGGAGAGGAAATTCCTGCTGGGAACTAGATGGAAGATAAACCAGCGCTGCCCTGGGAAATCAGCCTGGCACTGTGTGAAGGAACTGTCCCTTTTTTTCAGAATCTAGATAGTTAATTTTTATTTCCAAATAACTTTTGTTTTGAAAGGGATGGGAGGGGGAAAATGGGATTCCAGTGAAGTATCTGATCTGCCATTTAAGTATTTACTTGATAGTTTTGGCTTATGGTGAAGAAGGAGGAGGCTTAAGTTCTCTTGTCACCAGCTTACACATGTGGAAGTCTAGGTGCATGTTATACATACTCATCAAGTGAAACCGGTTGGCCGTTTTTTGGTTGTTTTGCTTTCATGGAGAAGGATAATACAGACTTCTCAAAAACACCTTATTAGAATTCTCACAAACTTTCTATGTCAAAAATTGGCGATAAGAGCTATCACCTGCCTCTTTTTCTTTTTTACTTTCTTTAGCACACAATTACGTATTTGCAATCTGAGTTTATACAAGTTTATCTCTTCATAGGTACCATGGCCCTGAGCTGGAGATGTGGTCACTTGGTGTCACCCTTTACACCCTAGTATTTGGAGAGAATCCCTTCTGTGAGCTGGAAGAGGCCATGGCAGCTCTCCTGAACCCGCCTCGGCCTGTGTCAAAAGGTGAATTTTTCCCATTTGCTTTTCTAAAGGAGCAGATCTCCTGGGAAAGTATGAGCAGTATTTGTTCCCCAGAAATAAAGGGGGAAGACTGGAAAAATGCTTCCAAATGTGCTGTGCAATGATTTTCAAAGCTGCCTGCTGAAGCAGAGGTATCCTTTTCAGGAAAGTTGTGCAGTTCTTTGTGCCTACAACGAATACAGCTATCTGCTGTATGTTTTATTAGTTTCAAATTCCAGGCCTCGTATTTATTATGTGATGACAGCCTATCAGCTTGTTAAGCGTCAGTGAGGTTTATACCTGGGAAAACCGGAACAAGTAATGTCTGATGGGAAGGTTCACTCTAGTAGATAACTTTAAGATGAATAATGGCACTCATGCAACTCTGACACAAGTTTTATCTCACTTCAACTACTGCCAGTGCATGCCATGTCACTTCTGGGATGGATGATTGCCCTGGTTTTCAGCTGGGATAGAGTTAATTTTCACCAGAAGCTGGGAGGGGACACAGCCAGGACAGTTGACCCAAACTAGCCAAAGGCACATTCCATACCATATGATGTCATGCCCTGTATATAAAGGGGGCTGGCGGGGAGGAGGGGCAGCTGCTGGGGACAGGCTGGGCATCGGGCTCAGGCAGTGAGCAAACTCCATTGTGTATCACTGCTTGGTACCTTCTGTACTGTTGTTGTTTCCCTCTCCCTTTGCTGTCCCGGTAAACTGTCCTTACCCCAACCTACCAGTTTTACCTTTTTCTTCTCATCCTGCCGGGGCGGAGGGGTGAGCGAGCAGCGTGTGGTGTTCAGCTGCCGGCTAGGGCTAAGCCACAACAATGATAACGTGTTAATTTATAATTTCTGAATGAACCATGTGGCTTGACCTCACAGGAGAAATACATTGGCCTTGTTTTCTGTTGGAGGTATAGAAAACTAATTGTGTGTCAGGCAAAAGAAATCTTCATCAACAATTTCTCTGGGGTCCTTAGGAGCACTACGGTTGTAAGGCTTCAGGGTGCTGCAGTCGGCTGGTAAATTCTGGAAGCTTTCGCTTCCCCAAGTGCACCTTTAACCACAGCTCACGCATGGGATGACTGCAGGGCAGGACAGGGCTTGGAAACACTGAGCCTGGGTTGCCTCTGTGGCATTTGCTTCTACTTCTGTTCTCCTTGGTGTCGTAACTCTGCGCTCAGTTCTCTGTTTTCAGAGAAAACCTGGAAATCTCGGATCATTCCCTGAGCTGAGCACATGTGACTAAGACTGTGGTAGAAGAGTACTGCACAAGGGATTAACGGGGAGGATTTGTAATAAAAATCTGCATTCTTGGAATATAAACCATACTTTGCATGCCTAAAATACAGCCTGAGCCATTCTTCTTATTGCTGTCGCTCCCCAGGTCTCATGGATCTAATTGCTGGGCTTTTGCACCCTGTTCCAGAGCAGCGCACGACTCTAGCGACGTTAGTAAAGGATTGTTGGCTGAAGCAGCCTGTGAACCTGGGTGATTATTCCTGGGAAGAGGTATACATCTCTGCTGAGACAGGTGAGATGGCGTTTTGAAGGCTTTCTCCTCCCCCTGGGTCTGCCAAGCACACAGGAATGATTTAGAAGAGAAGACTGCGCTGTGGTTAGCAAGATACTTCCCATTCGAAGGACACTTAGTCCAGAAAGTCCCCTGCTCAGTTTGAAGATCTGCCTGTTGGCCGGCAGGACCTGTTGGTTCACCCCTCTCTGTTTATCTTTCTCCCTAGAAAGTAGCAGATTCAGAAACAGTTCTGGTGGGTGCACACACAGAGACAGATGCCCAGCTTATTGGGTGGAGCGTGGGCCGTGCCCGAATGCGAGCGTGTGGATGCCCGCTGGGAAAAAGCAGTGGTGGGGGAGTGCCCGGGCTGTGGTCTGGGGCATCCCCGTCCGTCTCCGCAGCACAACCCCCTCCCCGGGAACCGTAGTTCCCTTACTGCAGGGCATCTATGGTCACTCCAGAACCCACAGCAATTAATTGCAAGCTCTTCTCTCTTGTAGAAAGATCTGATGGCCAGCACCGTGTGGTAGGCAGGCAGCCTTGAGCTGCTCTGCCTGGGCACGATTCCTCTAGAAACGTTCTTCTCACTAACATTTATAATTGTTCTTACACAGGATGTGTTTTAAAGCTGTGAGGCAAAGATTTTGATGTCTTGTTTAAATTGCTCCTAACTCAGAATATATTTTTATGACTGTTTTTATATGTAGTTTCACTCTTTCTGAAAAGTGAATGAATAAACGCTTTTGTTTTGGTTGACTGCCCTCTGCATGTTGTTTGGAGTTTGTGTGCACCACCAGGCCCCAGACACCGGACTGCACGATGTGGGTCATGTGTGTGTCCCATCCCGCCCCCCCCCCCCCTTTTTTTTTGGTCGGAGTCCTCTCTCTATCCAGGAAAACAGTCCTTGGTTTTTGTGAGATAAAGATACCGGAAAGAAAAAACTAGATTCAATAAAGAGAATTCTCGGGCGGAGAGAGGGCAGGGGCAGCCGAACGGTGTCCCCACCGTCCCCCCCCCCGCAGCAGCCGGCCCGGCTCCCACACCCACGCTCCTTCCCGGCCGCCCCAGGGGCTCGGCCCTCCGGCACGGCCCGCACCCTGACCGCTCCAGCCCCGGGTGCCCGCGGCGAGGGAGGAGCTTGGCGGCGGCGGGGCCCCTCTGGCTCCTCCCCGCGGTGCCGGGCCATGGCGGGGCAGCTGCTGCGCGGCTGCGGACGGGCGGTCGCGGCGGGCCGGGCCCCGGTGCCCCGAGCCCTCCCCGCCGCGCCCGGGCTGTGCCCCCGCCGCGGCTGCGGGGAGGCGGCGGCGTTGCGGGCCATGGGCTTCAGCGAGGAGCAGGCCCGGCGGCTCCTGGGGCTGGAGCCCCGGCTCGGCCTGCAGCGCCGGGAGGCGGCGGCGGCACAGCTGCTGCTGCTGGGGCTCAGCGCCGAGGCCGCCCTGGGCCTGCTGGAGCGGATCCCGGCGGTGCTGCGGCTGCCGGCGGAGCGGCTGCAGGAGCGCACGGCGGAGCTGCGGCGCCTGGGGCTCGACGGAGGTAGGGCAGCGGGGCGGCGGGGGGGGGGGAACGGGGCGACGGACGGCACCTCCCGGCCCGCTCAGCCCGGTGCCCACAGGTCAGCTGCAGCGGGCGGTGAGCCGCTGCCCCCAGCTCCTCACCTTGCCCCGGAAGAGGATGGCGGCGGCGGTGCGGCTGCTGCGGGAGCAGTGTCTCTTCACGGCGGAGCAGCTGAGGGAGGTGCTGGGGACCTGCCCCGCCGTGCTGCTGGAGGAACCGCACAGCCTCCACCACCACTTCCAGGTGAGGGGCCGGGGCTGCCCGGCGCGGGGGGCTCCTCTCCTGCCTGGCGGGTACCGCCCCGGGGCCGGCAGCGCAGCCTGAAACGCCCCGTCCCACCCGCAGTACGCGTACTTCAGGATGGGGGTCCAGCAGAAGGAGATGGTGAAGGCCCGTCTTTTCCGCATGCCCTTTGCCGAGCTCAGGAACCGGCACATCTTCCTGGAGCGCCGGGGACTCTACCAGACCCCGCACAAAGGCCAGACCCAAACCAGTAACCCGAAACTAAAGGACATCCTTCAGCTCCCCGAAAAAGACTTCCTGGCCAGCCTGGCCCGCTCCACCCCGGAGGAGTACGAGGTCTTCAAGAAGCTGCTGGCTCGAGAGGAGGAGGAAGAGGAGAAGGAAAAGGAAGATGAAGAGGAGGACAGGGATGCACTATATGCAGAGGACAATGAAGACTTGGACAAGTGAGGGAGGTAAAACAGTGAGGAGGTGAGGCTCCAAGGTGCCCAAGTCCCTGGCCCTGCCACGCTCCTGGGGGTTCTGCCCCCCCCCCCCCCCCCCCAGGCAGGAGCTGTTGCTGGCTGCAGGGCTCCATGCGCGGGCCCTGCTGAGGGCGGCAATAAATCTCATATATCAGGACACGAGAATAACCCCCTTCCCCCCCTCATTGACCAACTACTTTAAAAAATATCCAGTTTCCATAAAGTGTTTTTATTAAAAAACCAAAAACAAACCACAATAACTAATTTATTTCCAAGGCTGGGTTAAAACCTACATACTGTGCTGGCTTTGGGGCAGGAGGCTGCTGTGGCAGCTCACAGTGGGCCACGCTTCCCGTCGCTGTGGGGCCAGGCCCCGTGGCAGCACTGAAATGGGACTGGCCCACGGCAGGGCCGCCTCCACCTTCGCAGCCTGTGTCGGCGCTGGTCTCGTGGGTGACAAGGCAGGGCTAGAAATGCTTTCTGACTACGGCCCCAAAACCTCCCCTTCCCTCACAGACAGCAGCGGCTCTTCTGCCTTTCCCCTTGCCCTGCTCTCCCAGGCGAGGGCTGGCTTTTCTTCATCCTCCTGTGCTCTCCTCGTGGCAGGGGGGCTGGAGCAGGCTCAGGCAGCCTTGGAGGAAAACAAGGCATGTCCGTCTCTGACTCTAATTCTCCTCTGGTAGCAGAGTAGAGCCCGTGTAGGAGGGGAGCATCACACTGGCCGGCTGGTTGTGGCTTTACATCGTCCCTGCCACTCCCAGGCTGCTGCTGGATGCCTCGGCAGCCGTTCCTCCGGGCTGAGCACTCTTATGCTGCTCCCAGGAGGGAGAGGGTGGTGCCAGGAGCGCTGAAACTCCTGGGCCGGTTCTGCTCTGAGAGTGTCTTCCAGGCTGAACAACAAAGCACGCTGCGATGCTTGCAGGAAGGGAGGGCTGTCCCACCAGAATGCCCCCAACGTTGCTGGGGAAATAACACTCTATACCATAACTACGATATATCTCTGGTATGTATTAATTTATAATATACAGTGTGTACGTTAATACACAAAGCTATGTTTAACTAGCGTTGTCATACAAACTCACAAAAACTAGGAACTTTTCTAACCTACACGTTTTCCTTGCCTGCCCTGCTGCAGCCGGTGGGGCAGCCACCGCGTGCTGGTCCTCTCCTCCACGGGCAGCAGCTGGTGCCACCGGGAATGCAACCGCTGCAAGTGGCTCAGGGGGATGGCACGTGGAACCCGCTTCACCACTGAGCCCACGCTATGCCCTGCCCCGGCGCAGGGGCAAGTGGAGTCAGAACAAGCGTGCTGTTACAGCTGACAAACTTCACACTACAGATCACTTTCCTTTTTTTTTTTTTTTTCTTTCCTACATGCTCTATTGGTTTCTGAGCTGGAAATTTGGTTAAAACCAGGGATTGTTTACAAATCAAAAAAGGCAGGCAATAGAAGCTGCCTCAGTTTCCCCCCGCTAGAGCAGAGGGGACAGGGACACACCTCCAGTGCCCACGCTCGCCTCCCTGCTCAGGGGAGCTGCTCACCATTTCTGACTCCTCCACCTAGGGAAGGTCTCCTGCAACCAGACGGTTGTGGGCCACATTTCAGGTGATAGCTAAGGCTTTTTGGTCTGCAGTAAACTGTTTTATTTGGGGGTTATAGATAATTTATAACCTTGGATTACGAAAATGGGTTGGTGCAGATGCTGTTGGCAGGGAGCTGGGCTCAGCCCCGCTGCTGTTGGAGCAGAGCTGGGAGCCTGTCGCTCGTGCAGAGCAGCTGGGGGGGGGCCAAGTGGGGCTGGTCCCCTCGGGGGGGGGGCAGGGGGGGCAGCCAGCCAGCCGCTGCAGTACACTGGTGTGCAGCTCCTCGGGGGCAGAGAGGCGGCTGGAGGCAAGCCAGAGCGAAGGCAGCGCTGGTCCAGCACAGGAAAGGGAGTGCTGCTTGGCATGCTGATCCGGCTGCGTCGCCCTAGCGGGCTGGAGGAGAGGGAGAAGTTGATGCCCGGCAAGAAGGTTCCCCCGCTGTGTTCAACCCAGTGAGCAGATCTGATCTTCCTGGTGTTTCTAAAGCCCTTAGATGTGGAAAGATGAAGCTCCTACTGCTTTGAACCCTGTGAAGGAGCAAGAGAAGAATGAGCTGGTACGCAGAGGTCCCCAGAGGTCCCCAGAAGCCCTGCACCTGCCTCTCCCCACCCTGCGCGCCCATCTCAGGCTGGGAGAAGGAGATCTGGCCCCGCCAGGGTGCCAGCCTTTGCCCTGCCCAGGCAGGCAGCTCCTGGGCCCTTTCCGTGCAGGAATCTCTTGTTTATGGGGCTGCAGAGCTGCAGGGAAGCAAAGCATTGCCTTCTGCTCCTGTGCCCCAGCCACAACCAGGAGCCCCCAGCCGCAGGCCCAAGCCAGACCAGCACGGCAGCTGCAGCGCCCTCGCACCCCCTTGACGTGGCAACGTGAGCCTGGGCTGCACTCTGGCCTCCACCCTCCTCTTCCCCAACTCCCTGTGCGGGGGCGGGCACAGCCACAGGCAGGAGCTGCTCCTGTCCATGGCTGAGGAGGGCCTGGAGCAGGTACTTACTTACGGCTTCTTCAGTGTGTGACTGTTGCTTGGTTTTCTGAAAGAGAACGGAGGAGAGCGCCATCAGCCCTGCAGCCCCTTGGCCGTCGCTCGTAGGGAGGGCACGCAGAGCTGGCGGCTGAGCCTCCGTCATGCGCTCCTCACGCCGTTCTGCATGGGGTGCCTGCAACCCCTCTCCCAGACCACCCCCAGCCTGGGCACCCCGGCACATGTCGGGCAGCACTGGCTGGCTGCATCCTCCTCCCGGGCCGCAGGAAGGCCGGCGCGCTTGGTGTGCTGCTGCTAGCTGTACCTGCTGGTTGTCTTCTCGGAACCGGTGCTCTCGCAGCTCTCCCTGTAGCAGATGGCCTGGTGTACCTTGTAGACTCTCCTGTACCTGCACACACAGCAGAGGGGCGGGTTGTAGGGAGTAAAAGGGACAGAGCTGCTTTTGTAAGTGCGAGGAGGTAGTGTGGGGGGGTGTCCCCCGTTTCCTTCCAGGCTGGGGTAGCCGGCCTTGGTAGGAACGGGGCTGAGCCTGCTGCGCCCGAGGGCTGACCCCACACAGCCAGGCCCTCGTGCCTCTGTCGCAGGAAGCCTGGGGGGGCAGGGGGCAGAGCAGGGGGCCCCGTGCCCTGGCACTGCAGCAGGGCTGGCCCCAGCCCTCTGCGTGCAGATGGAGAGGCAGCTAGGAGCTGGGCCGGCAGGCAGGGGATCTGCTGCTGCCTGGGGGGGTCACGCACAAAAAAATCCAACTTCGCTGTGGGTAACACTGCCACGGGGCTGTCGTGTCAGCAACACCCTGCCCTGAAACGCAGCTGGTGGGGCAGCCCCAGGGGCTCAAGGGTACCCGAGGCTGCTCAGCCTGCGCTGGGGAGGGGGCAGCTGTAGCCACCTGGCAGCTGCCAGCCGGGGTCTGAGATGGCCTCGCTCTCCCTTCCCCGGAGCCAAGCCGCAGGGAGACATCCCCGGCTCTGAGCACAAGGGGAAGAAGGGAGCACAACCCGCAGGCAGTACTCACAGGTAGTGGCAGGTGCCTCCTTCCCACACGGGGAATGACTTGGTTTCCGAGTACAGCCACGTGCACGAGTGTGGCACCTTCTTGCAGGCTGCTTGGGGAACAGGAGAGGGGAGCTATCAACAGGCCCATCTCTGCCTGCCTGTGCCCTGTGGCAGGGGGCCGGCAAGGCCCCCCTGGGCATCCCCCTTGCTGTCCTGGAGGGCTGGGCTCAACAGAGCTAAGCCGCCAGGAGAGGCAGAGCCCCCAGCCTCAGGGTGCCCAGGTAACTATGTGGGCAGGGCAGGCTGCCCGGTGGAGGGCTCAGCCAGAAGCAGGGGGCTGACCTGCGCTCCCAGATCTGCCCGACCTGGCAAGAGCAAAGCCCAGCTCTTCTCTCTGCTGTCAGCACAGCACAGCCCTCTCTAGTGGAGCCTGGGCACGGTGGAAGCCCCCTTGTCAGGGAGGAGCTCGGTGCTGGCAGGGTGTGCTTGGTGACCTGTGGCTGGGACAGCTGCCAGGCTGGGCACACGCCATCCACCCGCAGGAGGGAGCCCGGCCCTCCAGCAGCAGCGCAGCACTCACCCAGCTGGCAGAGCCGGCCCTTGAATCCCGGGCGGCAGTCACAGTGGTAGGAATTGGCATCCCTGGCACAGGTGCCTCCGTTCCTGCAGGGGTTCGTGGAGCAGTTCTGCCCCTCACCTGGAAGACACGGATGGCCGTCAGACCCTGGGGCCATGGTGCAGCCCTGCCCACCCTGCCGACGTGCCAGGGTGCTCCTGGGGACCTGCGAGCAGGGGCCCACGCTGTGCCACTTGTGTGCCTCCCAGCCGGGCGGCAACAAGGAGAGCAGGCTGGTGTCAAGCCCCCAGCCTGGGCTGGGTCCCTGCTGCTCACGTGTCTCCCCTGGACTTACTCTTGCTCTTTGCCTCGCGCAGCTGCAGTGCCAGACTGCCCTGGCTGGACACCTCCACGTTCTCCAGCTTCACTGGAGCCTCCGGCTCTGGGCAACAAGAGGGTCAAATGTCACCTCCAGCCAGGGCCAGACCCAAGGGCAGCCCCTCTGATAGGATCCAGCCTGCCCGCAGCATCAGAGGGCTGGTCAGGCCTCAGGCAGTGGTTTAGCCCTTCCCAGTTGGCACCCCTAGAATTAGGGTGAAGGCCTCGCCCTTCCTGGAGGGCTGTGGGACACAGAGCCCTGGGGAGGCAGGGGCAGAGCCCAGACATGCAGTGAGCCCAGGGCTGCCATCAGGTGTGCTGGACCACTTCCCCACCCCGTGGCATGGAGTTCCCAGGCCTGGTAGGATATCTTGGCCTGGCGCTCGCATCCCTGGTGTTCTGGGGATGGCAAACGGGGGGGGGGAGGGGGGGTGGTCCTGGGCTAGCAAGGGGCTTCTTGCCCAGGCACCCTCCTTGAATGTGAGGCTGTGCTTGGCGGCGGGGGATCAGGCTGCTGGGCAGGTGGGGGCTGCGCTGAGGGGCTACGGGGTCACTGCCTAGGCTTCCACTGCTGCTGGCAGGGGAGAAGGCCAGCCCACAGCGCAGCCAACATTGCCTCCCATCAGTGAGGGTCCCTCTCTGGGCTCCCCAACTGGCTGTGGGTCACCCCTCTCCTGGGGCAGGGGTTTAGCAAGCAGGGCAGATGTTTGTCTCCCCAGGGAGATGCAAGAGGGCTCTGCCCTCCTCTATGGCTCCCCAAGCTCTACAGCAGCCTGCCCAGTGACCACCCCGTTCTGGGGGGAGGCGTAGGAGATGGCACTGGGTGACACGAGGGGGACAGAAAGGCAGCAGAGCACTTACGTGTCTTCACAGTGATGGATTTGCCCAGCGCAGTGCCGAACCTGGCGCTGATCCTCCCTCTGCCATCTACCAGCTCAGTGAACCTGGGACAGGAGAGCCATGAGGGTACGGGGCACTGCAGGTCCCCCAGGCCACAGCCGCCCCACGTGCTAGGACTGGAGGCACTCGCTGGTGGCATCAGGCTCGGTGCGAGTCCCGGGGGCTCAGATGCGGGCAGTGCAGGGGACCCGCTCGCAGGGCAAGGGCCTGCCCAGCGCATGGGCGAGAGGCACAACCCAGCAGGAGCATGGCTTCACCCCGTATGCACCCAGACACAGGAGCTGGGAAAAGGGGGCTGTGCTCAGCCCAATGCTTGGACTGAGTGCTGGTGGAAGAGCCAGGAGTGCTGGAGCAGTGCCTACCTGGGGGCTGGCGAGGGCTCCTCAGCTGTGTCGTGATCCGCTAGCAAGCGGAGTTCAGGCAGGAAAGCGGGGGGCAGCCTGTTGCGCAGGACCCGGGGGTGTCCAGCTTGGCTCCACCGTCTCTCTGGAGCCCCATCCCTCTGCACTGCAGGCCAAAGGGTTAGGTCAGCACAGCAACTCCCAGCCAGTCCCCAAGTCCCCAGGCTGCCATTTCGGGCTGCATGGGGACACACGGACGCTCTCCATGCACTTGGGCTGTGAGTGCCAGTCCCTGTGAAGCATCACTGAGCTGTAACTCTGCATCTGCCCTCCACTAATGGAGGTAGCACCCTGCAAGCCCCACCTCTCTTTGCAGGAGACCTGCATGCTGTCCCCACAGCCGGTTCTGGGGCAACAAGTCCTCAGGAGCTCTTTGCTCTGTTGGTCAACCGGTTTCCTACCCCATGCCGCGCTTCCCGTCAGCCCATCACCTCCCTCATGCTGCAGCAAACTGGCAGCGCCCCAGCCCCGGCGAGCCAGGCACTCACAGGTGGTGACATAGAGGTGGATGGGCTCGCTGTGCACTTGGCCTTGCTCTGTGTTCTGCACAGCTGTCACAGACAGGCGGTACCGTTGCCCGGGGAGCAAGTCCCGCACCGTGTAGGACACGAGCTTCCCGTTGGGCACGTAGCGGCTCTTCACGCTCTGAGCTGTGGTGACATTGATGATGTACCCCTCCACGGCGCCAGCGGGCGGCTGCTCCCACGCCATGGACACGGAGGTGGCAGTGACGCGGGAGGCAGTGAGGTTTCGCGGGGGGAGAGGCCCTGGAGCAGGCAGGAGGTGGGGAGAAAAGAGGTCAGCGCTGGTGTCCTTGAACGGGGACTGCCCTACTTGCTCACAGGCCACCTTATAAGCACGCCAGGGCCCCAGCTTGCCTGGTCGTGCCCCGTCCAGCCCTCAGCCTGGCTCCAGCCGTACAACTGGGAGGAGATGCTCAGCGCTGGGTCCCTGCCAAGATGGGCAGAGCCTCACTGCATCCTGGCACCCACGTCTGGCCCTCGCCCTCCAGCTGCCGTACAGCAGGGGATGAATCAGGCCCATGTGGGCTCCGCATGGGGCTGAGCTCGTGCTGGTCTTGGGCAGCGAACAACATCTGGCAGGGGAGGACGTGCTGCTGCCTCGCCTGCCCTTCCCGAGGGCTGCCTGCACCCCTCCTACCCGCTGTGCTGGCCAGACAGGCTGACGGCTTTCGCACCTTCCCCTCCCTGCAGCTTTCCTGCTGGCCACGAGCCGTGGCCGCCCTGTGCCTGCCAAGCCCCTGCAGCCGCGGGGGGGGGTAGCAAAGGCAACCCCACTCACTCGTCCACACGTGAAAGGGGGCCGTGGCCAGACTCTCTGAGGGGTGATCTTCTGTCCCCAGGCCACTCAGCGTTGTGACGTGGACGATGTACCTCTCTCCTGGCTGCAGGTCCCTGTGGGAGAGGAAGGCAGGGTGGGAAGGGGTAAGCTGGGCAGCCTGGGAGGGCCAGCTGGCCTGGTGCCCGCCTGCCGCCCCACTCACAGGAAGGTGTACTTGGCCACGCTGCTGTTCAGCTCCACGGTGCGGTCTGCCAGGTCCCCCAGCTGGCGGATGGAGACACGCACCCTACTGACAGTGGAGTGCTTGAGCCGGTGGAGAGCCCATTGCACCATGATGGTGCTGGCCGTCACGTTCGTGATCTCAAAGCCTTCCACCGGACGCGGTCCTGGCCAGAGGAAGCGGAGAGGGCTGCGGTCATCACAGGTTGCTCCATCCTTTCCCCACGCCCCCACCACGGCGGTCCTGCCTGCCCCTCTGGATTGGCTTCCCCCGTGAGAGCAGCTCAGCACCGCCTGCCCTGCCGGACTCACGCCCTCCCGTCCTCAACACCTGCGCGCAGGTAAGCAGCGCATCCATCTGCCTGCCCACAAGGCCATGTGCCATCCATGGCACCCCTAGGGCTGTCCACCTCTGGCCCCGGCCCCCCTCCACCAGCTCCGAAGGGGCTGCAGTGCCGGGATCTGGCCCCAAGCCCACTGCACGCCCCGGGTGGCTGCCCCGAGCCCAGTTCTTGCTGCCCCCAGCATCTGGCCTTGGCTCGAGGCCTCCTGAGAAGCCATAGCCAGGGGCACAGACCCTTGCTGTGCCCAGCACCACACCTGCCCTCTCCTCCCCTGGGTTTCACTTAGGTCTCAGCCCACAGGGTGGGATATGGCCCGTGGGCTTTCCTGCCACCACCCACCTCTCGTTAGAGAGCAGCTTTTCTACATCTAATTCCCTCCATCCTCAGTTTGCATTTGATTTCTACATCTGCCTGCCCTAGAATGTGGGACTGTGGCTTCTCCACCTGCCCATACCCCACAGAGGCATCACTGTGCCCCCCCTTCCCTCCACCCGCGGAGCAGAGGTCCTGTCAGCCTCTGTCCTCTCTGGCATGTCCCCATGCCGAGCCTGGTGAGATGGTGGGGTGATGTGCCCACAGGGCTCACTGTCAGCAGAAATTGCGCAGCCCTGAGCCTGGCTGGCTTGGGGGCTTCTCCAGCTCAGCCAAGCCCCACTAGGGACCTGTGCTGCCCTGGGCCCAGTAAGGAGGGGTAACTGGTGTGGTGGGTGCAGCCTGGCCCTGATGAACGGGATCTGGGAGCGGTCCCCACTGCCGGCTCCCTTACCAGCCCCTGGGCAGGGGCCCAGCGAGCCGCAGGGAGTTCGGTCCCTTTTTTACTCACAGCAAAGAGAACAGCGATTCTCTGTGCCAAGCGCTTTTCAAAGGCCCCCGCCTGGATTTTAGGATCTGCACCGCCAAACCTGCCAGGGTTCGGCACAGGCCCTGGCTGCGACCGGAGCCGGTGGCAGGGAGGAGGCAGCGCAAGCCCTGGCACCTGCGGGGGCCACGCGTGCTCAAGACCGCGATCCCCCCGGGAACACTACTCACTAGTGCGTGTGGTGAGCATGACGGGCCTGCTGATATCATTCTTGTTGTTCACGTTGCGTTTGACTGAAAAGACAGAAATATTGTAGGCTCTGCCGGAGGCTAATGCCCGCAATTGGTGGGCAGAACGACTTCGGTCCACAAAATCTGTCCTGCGGTAAGAGCCGTCGAGGGATACGTACGTCACGGCGTAGCCGTCAATGAGTTGCCTGGCGGCTGCGTCCTCAGGTGGGTGCCAAGAAATCAACACACCAGTGTCCTCCACCCTTTCCACCTTTAATGAGGTTGGTGGCAGCAATTCTTCAGGGTGTGGGCAAAAGCAAAGGGGAGAGGTAACGCCATGAATCTTTAGAAAACAGACCCCAGGAGCAAGAGGCAGAGTGGCAGCGATGGAAGATGGGGCCCTTGCTCTCCCTCGGTGCACCTGGCAGGGGCCCTGCGGGCACCAGCTGCCTCTAGCCCGGTGGGCACGGGAGGACCCAGGGCGCCGGGAGCGCTCCTGGCCACTGCGACCTGGCAGCACCGGCGGCTGAGCACTTGCCACCACCTGCCGGGCCTACGGTGCCAGACAGGGCGAGGGGCCCTGAGGAGGCCGGTGCCGGCGGCGAGAGGCTTCCCTCGGACGCCTCAGCCTCCTCTCCTGAGGGCATCCGAGGGATCGCCGTCGCTGCAGGGGGCCAGGGAAACCTGTCCCCAGCGTCCTCGTGCGGAGCCCGGCGCCTGCGGCAGTGGCTTGGCACACCGGCACCCGCCCGCAGCATCGGTGTGGCCTGGGCTGCCCCCCGCAGAGGCGAGGCCCCGGCCCTGCCCGCCTCAAGGAGAGCTGCTGGTCCCGGACAGTGTCGAGCCCCTCGCAGGCGGTGGTCACCGCCGGGCCGGCGTCGAGCCCCGCGCCACGTCCTGGTGCCGCTGCTGAGGGCCTTTACCTTTTTCGCAGCTCTTGCCTGTGTAGCTGACTTTGCAGGTGCAGCTGTGGGTGCCGTTGCTGGGCAGGCAGTAGCCTCTGCTCCCGCAGGGGCTGGAGAAGCACGGGTCGCTGGCTGCAGGAGAGGCGCCAGGCCCAGCGGCATTAGCGGTGCCAGCTGGCCGAGTGGCTGCCCCACGCCAATCCACCCTGCCCGCCTCACCTGTCTCACAGTGGTAGCCGAAAAAACCCTCTGGGCACACACAGAGGTAGGAGCCCCCGTAGCTCTCGCACTCCCCCCCGTTTCGGCAAGGGCCTGACTCACAGGCGTCCACTTCTGGAGGTGGGAGAAGGCCAGCAGTGAGCGGGGGGTCCCCAGCATGCCAGCGGCCAGCTCCCACGGGTGAGCGATGGCAACGGCCCCCGAGGGGGCAGCAGGATGGACATGCAGCCTGGGGCTCAGTACACCCAGTCTGGACCAGGAATCCCACCCAAGCACCATGGCGGCCGCATTCCCTGGCAGGGGGTGGACACCTTCGAAAGGGGATCTGTCACCAGCAGACACCTTGTTTTTTGCTCCCTCCCCACCAGAGCAGTTTCAGCTCTGCCCCCGAAACCGCAGGCAAGGGGGCGCGACTGGCAGCGAGTGCCCGAGGTGATGGCTTGGGGTCAAGGCACCCAAGATGGCAACTGGCTGCCTGGCCTGTTGCCAGTCCTGGCCACGTCCCGGTGCCCAGAATCCAGCCTCCCGCCGCCCTGGGAAGGGTGGGTCCCTACCTGTCTCGCACTGGGTCCCCACAAAGCCCTCAGGACAGTAGCAAGCAAAGGACCCGGGGAGGTCCCGGCAGGTCCCGCCATTCTTACAGGGCTCTGACTGGCACTCGTCGACATCTGGAGAGCGGCAGAAGAAGAGGCAATGTCTCAGCACAGTGACGGAGATGGCGGCAGGGGATGCGGGGCTCAGAAAGGCAGCGCTTCTGCTGCAGAGCGCAGCCCCTCCCCACATCGCTCACTACCCTCAAGCCCACCAGCCAGGAGGAGTCCCGCTCCTGAGGCCATCGGGAACACCCACTGCCCCCCACCTGCCCCTGCGCCAAGGCTGCGGCGGGAGCTGGGCATGGAGACACGCCCACAGGGACACCTGGGGACAGTGTGGAGCTGTGCCAAGGGTGCCTGCGGCATGTCCCCTCCTCTAACCCCCGGCAGGCATCCCACCTTCTCCTCCCACCGTCCGCTGCCAGGCCCTGAGAAGCCAGGCTAGAGGCACCTGCCAGAGAGTCCCACCAGCCCCCGCGCTGCCCGTCACCCCCTTCGACCAGCGCCCGCCCGTGACCACGACCACGTGTGTATGCGGGAGCACAGCATGGCCAAAAATGTGCGACCTCAAGCTTTCCCCCCGCCTCTTGGCCAATACCTGGAGCCATGCAGGGCCCTTCCCACCTAGATCCTGAGACCTGGGGTTTCTCTGCACGGCCTTAACATGCCTCAGGACAATCATTGCCCCGCCAGCGATGGGGATGCCCACAGAGCATCCATTAGCAGAGGGACACGAGTAGCGCACGTGCTCCGTAGTCCTGCCTGCTCCTCCACCCAACCGGGAGCAGCGTCTCCCTGCTGGTGCACCCCCCAAGCTGCCCAGGGGCTCCAGGAGAGGAGCCCTCACCACAGCCTGATCTGAGAGGACAGACAGGAGACCGAAGCCAGCGCACACAGCCGCAGGCAGCCCAGCTCCTGGCCGTGGGGATTGCACCCGCTGTCATGCCCTGGTGACCGAGGGCCAAGGGTTTGCTACAGCTGCCTGTGGAGCACACCGGCATGGTCTCTTACCTGACTCGCACTGGTGGCCAGTGTAACCTGGCTCACACAGGCACAGGAACTCAGCGATGCGGTCCTTGCACCGCCCACCATTCAGGCAGGGCTGGGACTGGCACTCGTCGATCTCTGCAGGCATTTGGGCAGGGGAGAGACAAGGCAAGAGACGTCAGCACCCTCAGCGTCAGCGCCCTCAGCGCCACGCAGGGGGCAGGTGTCCCCAGGGCCTCTCTCCACAGACAGTGCCCCAGGGCTCGGGGCTCCCCGGCACTCCTCACCGTCGCATTCAGGGGGGTCGCTCCAAACACCTGGCACGAGGCAGACACGGGGTTGGTTGTGCTGACTGAGGGTGTAGCCGAGCTCACACTGGTATTCAGCCAGTGAGCCCACCTTGGTGGAGTTGAAAGAGGCCTGGGCGTGCTTCACCTTGCTGGGGACGCCACAGTCGACCTCTGGGAAGAGACAGGGGAAGTGAGTGAGGCCCTCAGAGGCACCCCGAGTCCCCGGCTGGCAGGGGCAGCGCAAGGCCCTTACCGGACTGGCAGTGCTTCCCTACATAGCCCACGGGGCACGTGCAAGCGTAGCCGCCGCCGAGGTCCTCGCAGGTAGCGCCGTTCTCACAGGGGCTAAGGAAGCACGGGGAGGGCACTAGAAGAAGAACGGAGCAAAAAGCAACTGCTGCAGAGCTGACAGAGCCCAGAAACCAAAGCCATCCCCTTTCCCCCTCTGGCAGGGCGCAAGGAAGAGTCCAAGCGCTTCCAATTACAGGGAAGGTGGTTCAAAGCCAGCTGTGAGGCTCGCTTGCTGCTACCACGGCTACTGGTTCCACCGTCAGCCCCAACACCTCCCCAGGCAGCACCCGGCACTTGTGCGCCCTGCTCACACCTACCGATCTCGCAGTGCCGGCCGGCGTAGCCTGGGGGACAGTCGCACTTGTACTTGCCGATGTAGTGGAAGCAGGTGCCCCCATTCTGGCAGGGCCCCGAGGCGCAGGGGTCTGGCTTACCTGGGGGCAGAGGGCAGGCGGGAGCTGAGCAGCGAGCGGGACGACAGCCGCCTCTCCTCCCCGGGTGGGGGCCAGGGGGCCGTACCGATCTCACAGTGCTTGCCGGTGAAGCGGTAGGGGCAGGTGCAGTGGTACTCGCCATCCGCCTCCCTGCAGGTGCCTCCGTTGCGACAGGGCCCTGTGCTGCAGAGCCGTGGCTTGGCTGCGGGGAGAGCACCGAGAGCTGGTATCACCCACTGCTGCTGGCATCCCGAGAGCCACCACCTCCTGCCAGCACCCCACCAACCGCTCGCTGCGGGCAAGCTGAGCGCACCCAGGCCTCACAGCCCCGGGCTCAGCAACGCTGCAAGACACCACCCACGCAGATGCACGCCGGGGCCTCGGGGGGCCACAGACGCATGATGCCAGGGGACTGACAGCTGTTCCTGAGGCCAGAAGCTCAGGCATATAAAAATATTCCAACAATGATGGTGTTATGCAGAAAACAACAAATGGATCGGCTGCTGCAACTGTCAGGGGCCATGAAGGGAGCCATGCAATCCTCCCTCCACCCCACGGGATGGGATGGGATAACCTGCACCCACTTCCAGCTGCAGCTCAGCAAGCAGCCGCTCATCTCCCACAAGCTCTTCTCCAACCCTCTGCCAGGTCCTGCGTCTGGCAGGGAGCACCATCTGGGTACCTTTCTCGCAGTGCTTGCCAAGGAAGCCTCGAGGACACTCGCAGGTGTACGAGTCGTCGTGAACCTCGCAGGACCCCCCGTTCAGGCAGGGCTCCGAGTCACAGGGGGATGGCATCGCTGCGAAGCCAAACACACGGAGTCACCGAGGATGTACGACCGGGGGCGCGAGGGCTGCTCTCCGGCTGATGACGGCATCCCTGCTCACCCTCCTGGCCCCCCCATCATGTGTCCCTCCCTGGGGCTGGTCCCACATCCCCACGGATGATACTTACTGTGGTTGGTGCCGTAGTCAGTGTGGCAGACGCAGAGGTAGCTCCCGCCATACTCCATGCAGTACCCACCGTCCGGGCACTGCGTATTCATGTTGCACGGCGTGGTGGTGACTTCTGCAAACACACGGCCAGCACCGGCCTGTCAGCCGGTGACAGAACGACACCCAGCCGGCTGCCTGGCCAGAAACGGTGGTCTCCTAATGTTGCAGGGTCTGACGAGATGGGAGGGACTCCCTGTACCCCACACCACAGACCATGTGAACAGCAAGGGCTGGCCTGGATGCCCAGCGAACTTCAGAGCAGGAGCGCACGAAGGCTGCAGCTCCCTCCCCACCCAGGGGAGCCAGGGGCTGGGAGAGGCACAGCTCAAGGGGGAGCGATGAGATAGAAGCGTTGCCTCCTCACCGGGGGACAATGTTTCCGGGCCTAAATTCAGTTTGTGCTCCTGGTACTGTGCTAGGCTCAGGCACGGGCAGAGTATCTCCTTGCCTGCCTGCAGCCTGCCTGGCTCAAGCATCCCGGAAAGGGAGCAAACACAGCAAGCGACAAGCCTTCACCTACCGAATTCACAGAGGAGACCAAAAAACCCAGGCAGGCACTGGCAGATGGTGACATTCCCCTCCAGACAACTGCCCCCATTGCGACACTCGCAGCCCTCCGAGAGCTCTGCAAGAGAGGAGATGGGAGCTTCCCAGAACCCCTCCGGCTTGTGGGGCTAGGACAGCCAAGCAGCCTTGCCAGATGCCACCCACGGGGACAGGTCAGGTCGGTAGCAGGCATGAGCCCCCCCAGACACCCAGACACAGCCTCCTTCAGTGGGACGTACCCGCTGTTCAGTCCAGGAGCCCTGAATGGGCTCTCCAGGGCTGCTGCTTCTCCCTCGCAGGAGCATAAGGGCTCCCCTAGAGACGTGACACCCCACCAGAGAGACCCAGCCTGGTACTCACGGTCTCGACAGTCCTGCCCGGTGTAGCCCTCCCGGCACTCGCAGACGTAGCCCTGCTCCGTCTCCAGGCAGCTGCCTGCGTTCTGGCACGGCTGGGAGAGGCAGGCGCTGGGCACGCGGGGCCCGCCTGCGAGGAAGGGGGAGCCTGAGCCACAGCCACCGCGACTTGGGGCCGGATCAGCTCCTGTCCGGGGGGGAGCAGGGGCACAGCCAGTCTAGCCCAGCTTCACGCTGGAGACCCCACTGCGGCCAGGCAGCCCCGATGGACGGACCTCCCTCCGTGCAGCACCACGACCCCTCTGCACACACCGCCCACCAGCTTTCGGCAGCACCTATGGCTGACGCAGCCCCTTTTTAGCTGTTCGTGCCTTCCCGCCCGGCTCCCCCAAAACCGGCTCCCGCGGCAGGCTGGGCGAGGCGCGCCTCCACTCACTGTACTGGCAGTTGTTGCCGTAATAACCCGGGGAGCAGGTGCAGATGTAGCGGCCAGGGCGGATGTAGTTGCACGTCTGCCGGTTTCGGCAGCTCCGGTCCTCGCAGGAAGATGAATCTTGAGGGGGGAAAGCAAACAAGTGAGCGATGAGCAGAGCCCAGCCCTGGGAGAGGGGCCATGATGGCCGGCAGAGCACGGGAGATGCAGGCCCTGGCATGGGTCATCCCGGGGTGCAGGCAGGAGCGGGCACCTGTCTCGCAGCGCTGTCCCACGAAGGGCTCCAGGCACACACAGGTGTAGTTATCGACCAGGTCGATGCAGTGCCCGCCATTCAGGCACGGGCTGGACTCGCACTCGTTCACCTCTGCAAGGGGAGGCAGGGAGGGGCGGTCAGGCCACGTGCTGGCACTGCCTGGGTGCCAGTTCACCTGCTGCCTCCCATCCTGGAGGATGCTCGGGAGGTGGAAGGCAATGGCCAGGAAAAAAAAAATAAAAAAAAAATTAAAAGGGTCAGCGCCACCAGCAACGCTGAGCACTCCCCTCCCAAAACCACGGTTGAGGGTGAAGCAGGGCGGGAAGGCAGCTTGCCAAGGCGTGAAGCATCACCATCTCCCCCCCGGCACCTGCTCCTGCCACCCACCTGTCTGGCAGTCCACCCCCGTGTACCCTGGCTGGCACAAGCATGCCGCTGTCCTGTTTGCCGCCTGGCACATCCCGCCGTTCTGGCACACCTTGTTCTCACACGGTGACTCTTCTGCAGCAGAACATCAGAGAAAGAAAAAAAAAAAAAAAAGAAAAAAGATAGGGGGGATCAACTCAGGTACAGGACTGTCACATGGCATCCTCTGCACACACAGCGATGCTGGGGCCAGGCACAGAACGCAGCTCAGAGCCACCAACGCACTGATGGCAGCCGCGTCCCCAGCCGCGGCTCTTCCCAAAACTGTTCCTTGGGCAGCTCAGCCCTTTCATCCCTCTGCGCCATCCTCTTGGATGCCAGTGTGCCGTGCTGGGCGTTTCTCCCTCCCTTCCCTGAAAGTCAACTCCCTGCTTGCCTTCTCCACCGGCGTGGAGGCTCACTGGGAGCCAAACGCATTGGCAGCGCTTCCGCTGGCGGGCGGAGGCCAGCGGTGGGGGAAACCGGCCACCACAGCCCCTGCCAGGGACTGGGAGACTCCCCGCTGGCTTCGAAGGGCTCGGGACCAGAGCATCACCTGCAAAAGCAGGGCCTCCGAGACTTCTGTTTAAGCACTAACCACCAGCTTTTCTCACTAAGGGAGCGGTGGCGGGGAGAGGCGTTTGGCAGCAGCGCTGAGCCGAGCCCTCAGCAGAACGGGCTGCCAGCAGCAGGAAGGGCTCACGGCCAGAGCAAAGTTTCCTTTGCCTGCAGCAAGCTGCAATCCAGGCCGGCCATCACAAACCGCTCAAACCCAGCGGCTGCCGTGGGAGCCCCGGTTGCAGAGAGCACCCCCCCCACCCCACCCCGGAAAGAGCGGCAGCGCCTCTCAAGTCTGGGGTCTCCGCTCTTCAAACACGGCAAAGAGCCAGCACCACTGTGCCAGCGGCCCCGCACTCACCGGTCTCGCAGTTGGTGCCTCTGAAGCCCGGTGGGCACCTGCAGCTGAAGCTGCCGGCACCGTTGAGGCAGGTGGCTCCGTTCTGACACGGGTGGGAGAGACACTCGTCCACATCTGAAACAGAGCCCCGGGCGGGGGCAGGAGCTCAGGGCAGGGAAAGGGACAGAGGGACGGACTGCCAGCACACAGCAGTGACACCGGCTCCCCCAGGCAAAGAGCCGGGATCTCGGGGCCAGCACCTCGGGGCCGACACTCACCGACATGGCACCTCTTCCCAGTAAAGCCGGCCAGGCAGGAGCAGGTGTAGGAGGGGTTCCCTGTGATGCAGTCCTCAATACACTTCCCCCCGTTCAGGCAGGGCCGCAGTGTCAGGCAGACAGAGGCTGTGGGGACAGGCGGTGCACCCCCCTGTCAGCCCGCGTCCTGGCAGGGCTCACCCGCCGCCTTTCAGCCACACCAGCGCCGGGGTCTGTCCCCACACCCGCCCGGCTCCCCAGGGTGCTTGGGGAGCCCACGGGGGCTGCCTGCCTCACGGCGGGGCAGGGTCTGCTCCTCACGGGCTCCCCTGGGACGGGGGGGGGCAGTTTTATTCCTGTTGTGCAAGGAGGAGAGGCTGCACAGGGTCAGCCACGCTGGTCGGGGGACCGCGAACGTGCCCTCGCTTATCACCCGGGGCAGAGGGAAAGGGGGACGGGAGAGCCCGCGTGCAGCAAACCCACCAGTAACGCGAGACACGCGCAGATCATGGGTGGGAAAACACAGCCGGGGGGGAGCGGGGATGAGGAATGGGAGGCCAGCAGCTCCACGAGGGACGTGTCAGAACCCCCAGGGCGGGGATCGTGGCCCAGCCCTGGCACCCCGGCCCCGGCACCCCAGCCCCGCGGGGGAGGCTGGCACCCAGCAGCCCTCCACATGGCTCACCCCAGCCTCCTGGGCCTTACAGACCTGTGCCAGCCCCGAGGGTGCCAGCCCCTCGTGCTCTGCCCTGCCTGGCAGCACGGTCCCACCTGTGTGCCATCATCTCCTCCCCAGCCTCCCTCATTGCTCCCCATGGGCTCTTTTCGTCTCAGAAGTCTTCCTCCCCTCCCCATTTGCTCTCCCAGCCCCTTCCCAGTCCCAGGGCACCCGTGAGCGCCGTCCCCAGCCACGGCAGGCACTGAGGATGGTCCCCCCAGGGCTGCCTCCCCTCCCTCCCCAAGCCCTTCGAGCCGTCTCCTCCACCACGCGGAGGTGGGGGTTGAGGCAGGGAAAGACAGGGCTGGAGAACAGTGTGGGGTTGGGTTGGAAGTTAAATAAACCTAACTGCTGTCCTCTTACTTGTATTGCTGCAGCCCCCCACTTGCACCTGGGCATCATCGATTCTGAACACCCAGCGCCCGGGGATACCCACATTTGTCGTCATCTCCACGTCAGCGATGTCATCGGTACGGGATCCAGGGATGTTGAAGTAGCGCTTTCCATCACCGGCGTTAAAACCTGCCTGGGAGGACAAGGGCAGAGGGTAAAGAGACATCACTAGCGCACAGGGGAAGGCCACTGGAGCACGAGGGCTTGTCTCTTCCGCCGCTCAGCACTGCTCAGACCCACTGTCCCCTTCCACACACCACCAGCCAGCGCTCAGTCCTGTCCACGCACCGGGACGACAGCCGGCACGACGGGGCGAAGCGGCTGCCCTGCCTGCTCAGTCCCTCCCCTGGGACTCAAAACCCATCCGCTTCCTCTCCACCTGCAGCATCCTGCCTGCTGCAGGCTGGCAGGCAGGGAGCCAAACACGGATCAGCTGCCGGTAAATTCACACATCCAAATGGGCACTGGGGTTTTTGTGGGTGTGGGTGTTGGCTTTCCCCCCACCCCTTAAACACAACAACGCACACAAGGATGAAATAAAAATACAAGTGAAAGCTGTGCTGGCTGCAGCAGCTGCTCTTAAAGGCTGAGGTTAGGAAGGAAAAGGGACTATGAGGCAGCAGCCAAGGCAAAGACCTGTGGTTTCAGGATAACAAAGCCCCCTGTATGGTCTCGGCTCTGGGAGCCAGAGCACACATGGATATTTAAGAACTTTTTTAAAAAAAAAAAAAAAGTGCAGAGGGAGGCTTTCCACCTCCAAAAAAACCCAAACCAGGAGCCGCGAGCTCGCAGGGCAGACGTGCTACCTGGGCACCCCGGGAGCCACGTTCGCCGCTTACCTGTGCTGCAATGCCGCCAAGCCCGGTAAAGTCCCCCCCACTGCTGGCGTGCATACCCGTGGTCCAGGTGATGGACTCATAGTTGAAGATGGTGAAGGAGAGCTTGCCGTCCGTGATGAGGACGATCTGGAAAGTGTTTACCTGCAGCAGGGAGGGGAAGAAAGCAGTGAGTGGGCAGGAGGGGGGGACAGATGAGCCAGCCAAAAAACGGTCAGAAAATAAAATGACCGAAAGAGCATTTAGTGAAGGGGCATTTCTTTGAGCCGCAGTCCTCCTCTGCTAGAAAATGCAGTTAGGTTTAATTATTTTTAACTGTAAGGTGGTGTGATACCCCCGCCCAGCACCCTGGCCAGCAGAACAGCTCGCTTCTCCCAGGTGAATGGGGAAAAACAAGAAGAAAGATGGTTATCGGGCCTCTGAAAGAAAGGCACCAAACCCCGTCCAGAACTGGCAAACATTGCCCGGCTGTTGCCCAAGAAGGGGGATGCTGGTGATATGCAGCCTCCGTGCTGCACGAAGAGGAGAATTTGGTTTTGCCAGCCTGGCGCTGCTCTGTCACGGCAAGGCATTGCGATGGAGCTGCCGGGGTCGGCTCAGCCCTGCTGAGAGCTCCATGCAGCATGTGACAGGAGTGCCAGCGCCATGGGAGGTGCCAACGCTCTGGAGGGATGCTCCTTTAAAAATAAAAAACCAAAAAACCACCAAAACCCAAACAAAACCCCAAAAAACCTACCCCTAAATTAATGGCTACTTTGCCCCAGCTACTCACTGGTGAAAAAGAACTGCCCCCAAAGAAGGTCACTCGGTACCAGGTGGCGATGAAGACCCACTGCGCGGAAAACCCCGGGAACTCGGGGAAATACTGTGCGATGTCCCTGCTCGCCCTCTCCAAAATGGGCTGCTCGGTGCTCTCCCGGTAATACACATCACCTGCCCGCCGGTTATCCACATCTGCCCAGAAAGCGGCCACCACGCGCCGGTCCTTGGAGATGGGGAAGGCCACCGGTGTGAACTGGGAGACCTCCTTTAGGAATGAGATGATCCCATTGTTGTTCACCTGCGGAGAGGGAGGAGAAGAAACGGGTGGCCGTGGCTGATTCCTGCCACCAGCAGGAATCCATGTTTTAGAGGCACTTTCCATTTCGCCTTTCTTCCCCACCCCCACCCGCACCCCCCCCCCGCCCCTTTCCACAAATATTGGAGCGCTTCCCCTTCCTGCCCTTGGAAGCAGAGACGTGCCCCGGCGCCCGCAGCCCCCCGCCCCAGCCGCTCACTCGCTGGAGTGCGGCTGCAGGGAGGCAGCTGCCCGAACAAATCCATCCCTGTTCTCCGCCATGGCCAGGCCAGGGGAAGGGGGGACAGCTGAGAAAACTGCAGCAGCCCCGGTGCTTTAAACAAACAGCGCCCGGCGCGCTTGGCTTGCTCGCACCAGTGCTCTTGGCGGGGACGAGAGGCTGGTTCGCTTGCTCTCTGCTCTCTCACAGCTGACACGCGGGCTGTGAGGCTGGGGTCTAGGGCCGCGCGTCACTGCCGCGCTCCTGGCACGGGGGGTCACACCTGAGCCAGGCGGCCACCGGCACAGGACTGGGGGAGCCTTGCCGGGCAGCCATCCATCTGCCGGTATCTGTAGCGCTCTGAGGGAGCTAACAAGTCAACAGGCTGATGGTCCCCAAGTGATCATGTGCCACCATCCCACAAAACGTCCCCAATGCTGGCTGGGCCTCAGCAGGCTGCTCTCGTTAAAGCGGGGGATCCCAGACACCCGGGGCAATATACTGCAAGCTCCGAGCCCTTCTCCAGCACTAATCAACTGGGGCAATTAGGGTCCTGGGATGCTCAGCCCAGGGATGCACGGCAGAGGTGGCCTTCAGCACAGGGAAGGAAGCTGGAGAGGGTGGATGCTGCCGCCTGGAGTGCTGCCTCCTGGCTTGAGTATGCAGCGGGAGTGAGGAAGGGGAGGAAAAGCCCTGCCTACACTGCTGCCTGAGCAGTCAGCGAGGGGGCAGGGATCAAAGCAAAATGCTCTTGCCCTTAGCCCCCAAATTCCCAGGAGAAGACCCTGCCAGCACCCTGCCAGCAGGGTGGGCAGCTCCCAGCTGCTCTGTTCCCCTGCCTGTGACGCTGCGAGCGCCGACAGCGGGACACCAGGAGCACACGGTCCCCCAGCTAAGCTCCTGGGCGTGCAATGCCGGCTCCGGCGGCACCTCCCCTGGGCTGCGCAGTAGGAAAAGGGGAGTGTGATGCAGGTAGGAAGCTCTCAAGTGGGGAGAGCAGCCCTGGCATGCAGCAGGCAGGGGCAGGCAGCGGCATCACGCTCGCCTGCCAACAAGGAGCTGGGAGCCAACGTCCCACCGGGAGCCATGCCGAAGCCAGCGTGCCTGTGCCCCAGCTGCCTGCACGTCCAGGCCAGGGGAGGGGGCCAGGCTGCCACGGCCAAGTGCAGCCCCTGGGGAGGGTCCCCAGCCCCTCCATGTGAACACGGGGCAGTCCTTGCTGGGACTGAGGGGAAGAGGATTCCTGTTTCCCAAAGCCTCCGTAACCCCGCGGTGTCCGCGGAGGAACATTCTTCCCCTGATTAAAGCAAGATGGGAGAGAGCCGGAGCCAAGAAGGGTTTTTTTTATTGTTACTGGTTTTTGCAAAGGAGGAGGGGGTGGTTGGAGGCAGCCCTCGAGGACTGAGGTTTCCAGGTGAGCCCAGCCCCACGCCAGCTCCCTCAAGAGAGCGGCTCCCTGTGGAGGAGCAGCGCTGCCGCACAGACCCCCGTGCCAGGGTCAGGCAAGCTGGCCCTGCAGAGCCAGGGGGGACTGCCGGTTCAGTGGAGGGGAACACACCACCCTCTGACCCCTGCAGCCCCTCCAACCCCCAGAGCTGCGCTGCAGATCCCCTCTGGGACAGCCATCACGTCACCTGGCTTCTCCCATCCTCTTCTATCCTCCCACCATGGCTCAAGCCCCAAGCCCAGGTCCTCCTCGCCTGATGGCGGAGCTGGCACTTTTATCAGGGGAAAAAAACCCCCACCAGCGAGGCCCAAGGGCCTCCTGCGCTTAGCTGAGGCGGGGGAACGGTACATGAGCCCAGCTCCGAAATGGTACTGAGGTGGCACTCAGCCCTCTCCTCCCTCAGTCAGGTCTGGATCATTGGTCAATCCAGAGCAAACCAGGGAGAAGAGAAGGGACCAGGACACTGGAGGGTTCGCTGTGCCAGGCAGCAGCTGGCGTGGGGAGCGCAGACCACTCCCCAGGGCGCGGGGCAGGCACCTGGAGCCAGCGCTGCCCAAAAGGCTCTGGGGACAACTGGGCGCTCAGAGCTACTCCTCTGCCTACTGCGCGGGAGACGCAACGGGCCAGGTACGACTCAAGTTCTCCGGCCACGGTCCCCTCCAGGTGGCTCCCGGGCTGCAAGGGAGCACATCGGCAGGGGTCTGGCCGCCCTGGCAGGCGTGGGGAGGAGAGGACAGGGAGCGGGATGTGCCGAGCGGCCGGCCGAGCCCGCTGCAACACAACCCAAAGGGCAGCTGTGTTTATTCTGCGTCGCACCCAGAGCCCCGCCGCCACCTCTCCAGCAAGGGAGCACCATCCGGGGGCCGCGGCACACCTGCTCCGAGCTCTCGCCTGCTCCGAGCTCTCGCCTGCCAGCCGCGCTCAGCTCCCCGCCGCTGCCGCCCCCATGGCACGCTGCTGCAGGGGCCCGTCCCACCGGGCGTGGGTGCTTCTGGCTCCGGCCAGGGCCAAGCCCAGGGCTCTCCACCGCAGGCGAGCACTTTGTCCGGCATCCCCAAGTGCGGCAGGGCCAGGACCCTCGTTGCACCACCCAAGGCAGCCCTGGCCCCGCTTCCCGATCGCCCGGGGCGCTGCCAGATCTCCCCCTGCCCTCAGCACGCTCTTATTCCTCTGACGCTCCAAATTACACGGTGACCACCCGACAGCCCCTGTGGAAACACTTGGATCCCTCTGAGTGGGATAGTAATTTCAAAATGAAAAAATAAAATGAAATAAAATGAAATAAAATGGGAGGCTGTCCCCGCTGCCCGGTACTCACGTAGAGGCCGGTGTGCCCCGCCCCGAAGAAGGGGAAGGGGATGGAGAGAGGCCGCAGCTCGGAGCCGCCGTCGTCCTGCTTCCGCGTGGCGGCGTCGCCCTGCGTGGGCCCGAAGGGGTAGAAATCCGCCAGCGGCACCACGCCGCCCGCCCAGAGCCACTCGCCCAGGGCCACCAGCACGGCCCAGCCCACCAGGCCCCGCATGGCCGCCAGGATCCGCCGCTCGCCTTTCACGCCGGCACCGGCAACCGCGGCATGACGGCGGAAGGGTGCCCGACGCCGGCGCCGCCGGGCAGGGGCCGGGCAGGGAGCGGGCAGGGAGCGGGCAGGGAGCGGGCAGGGAGCGGGCAGGGAGCGGGCAGCTGCCGCCGGGGCTGAGGGCTCGGCACCAGGCTGCCGCTGCGGCTCGGGGCTCCGCTGCCGCGCCGGGCTCCTTCACCCCGCCAGCCCCGCCCCCCCGCGGGAGATTTGCATAGCCCCAGCTCGACCAGCCAATGGGCGCTCGGCGCGCCGGGAGGGCGGTGGTGGAGGGGCGGGATATGCAAATCTGCGGGGGGGCCAGGGCCCGAAGGGGCGGGGCGGGGCGGGGCGGGAGGACCCCCCACGGGGGGCGGTGGGGGAGCGACCCCACGCAGGGACCCCGCTGCCGCCCCCTCTCCTGCCAAGCCCCCCCCCCCCCCCCGCGGAGGGACCCCTCGGCACCGCCTCGTCTCCCACGGGGGAAAAGTAGCCAACCACCCAGGAACACGCGTGGGTGCGGAGCCCCCCTCCAGGGCCATCCGCGGCCCCTCTCCCCCCCCCAGCTGCAGTTCAGCAGCGGGTCCTCTCTGCTCTTTTAAAACAGGACTGGGGCGGGGGGAAGTGGAAGAGAAAAAAATGGTGTTATTTGCTTTGTTTTTCTTCTCCCCCCCCACTTTTTTTTTTTTTTTTTTTTTTCAGGTGCTAAAAATATTATCAGGAAATTCTTTTCAGGAATGCCATGTTTTAAGTTACGCTTTAGGCTCAAGGGCCTCTTTGTCTCCACTGGAGGAAAAAAAACCCCACACCCACCCTACATTTATCATCTGATAAATCAAGAAAGCCCGAGACCCCCAGAAAACTGCTGGGGCTGCCCCCCCGGGAGACCCCACTAAAAAGCACCGGTGGGTTTTGATAGTTAATTGATAGCGAACGATGGATGCTGCCTATGCCGCCACAGGGCAGGTGCTGGGGTGAGGGATCTGGCTGGGCTGTGGGGCTCGGTGCCCCCATCCCCTCCCGCATCCCCGCGCCCCCACGGCTGTGTCCAACACGTCCCGCGGCACCCAGGGTGCGCTGGCACAGCTGGGGGAGGCTGCAAGGGAGAACCCCATCCAGCCCCGTCCACGGTCCTGGCAAAACTGGGGAGGGCTGTCGCCTGCCCCTGGCGCTGGGACGGTGCGGGAATCCGGTCCCCGGCTCCAGAGGTTTTCCGTGTTATTCCACACCCCCGCTGTATAAATATCCTCTGCTGTAACGATTGCGAGGTACGTTTGAAAAGGAGCCAAGGAACAAATTATGTAAAGAGCGAAGCAGAGGAGCAAACAACAGCGGGACTGGGTTAGGACCAGCCACAGACACCACTGCGGAAAGTCTGCCTCACCGGGGCCCCAGCGCTGCCATCGGCGCGACGGTGCTCCCAAAATCCTTGCCCACGTGCTGCTGGCTGTCCCGAGAGGCGGCAGCGCCGCCACGGGGACCATCGCCTCTCTGTAGAGTGGGGGAAACTGAGGCACGGTGTGGAGGGCCGAGGGCAGGGGGGACCTTGCGGGCAGCAGGGATGCAGCACCCAGGGTGAGGCTGAGGGGCTCCAAAACGCCCTTGGGGCAGCATGGCATCCCCAGTCCCCAGCAGCACCAGCACCTGCTCCCCCTTGTAGTGGGCCCAAAGCGGGACCCCGAGATGTGTCCGAGCCCTTGAGATGCCAAGGCACCTTGGCCAGCACCAACACTTTGGGACAAAACGTCCCGCGGGCAGCCAGCCCCCACCAAGCCCCGCTGCTGAGCATGGCAAGGTGTCCCTGTCCCTTTAAAAATCTCCTGGAAGAAAATGTTAAAAGGAAAAGAGAAAAAAAAAAAAAAAAAAGAAGGAAAAAAAAAAGGCGAAATCCAAAATAAATAAACGGCCACATCCGGATTTCTCCCCCGAGACACTAATAAAGGCTTTATGAGTTTGATATGAATTACCCTCCCTGGCCATTTACAGCTGATCTTCTGGAAGGCATTAGGCTGCTTGCCCCTTCCCTGGCCCGGGGGAGGCCACGCGGGGGGACGCAACAGGGGCACCCCCGCCTGCCCCACGCAGCCCATCCGTGGCTCGGGGGGTGCCAGCCGAGACCCATCTCTTTTGGGGAGCGACTGAGGTGGGGGGGTCTTCTGGCTGTCACCACCCACCACCTCACACCCGGGAAGCTGAGCCCCACACGTCCCGCGGCGGGGGCCGAGCCCCCCTCGTGCCGTTGCTCCCACAAGTCCTGTCTCCCAGCACCGCCGCACAGCGCCAGGCCCCGCTGCATGCCCAGCTCCCACGGGACACCGGGACGTGGTGGCACCGACCTGCCCCGTGCTGCCGCCTGCATCCCCACGGAGGCCATCCCGGGTTTCTGCCGGCCGGTTTTCCCCCCAGGGACAGGCAGGGCAGGCAGGAGGGAGCAGCCCTGCCGGCAGCCATCCCGAGCGTGAGGGAAGGGTTTTTTTCTAGGCAGGCTTCGCACGGGAAAGCACTGCAACGCTTCCCCTGCGTCGTCCCAGTCCAGCTCCCCGGGATGTTAAATTGAAAGCAGCTACCCAAGCGGGGAAAACAGCTGCGGGCCGCGGCCGGCAGCCATTTCCTCTGGGCCAGGACCTGGAGCCGGTGCGAAGCCGGGCTCCGTGCTGGAAGGCTGGGAGAAGCGCGGGAGGAAGCAGCCCTTTCCCCACGCCATCTGGCCAAGCACTGGCCGCCACTGCTCGCTCCTTCGCTGAGAAAAATGCCCCTTTCCTACACCCACGGCCGCATTCAGGGTGTCCAGCTTCTCGGCAGCCTCCAAAATGGGGCCGGGTTTCGTGGGGCTGTCATGGTTGGGGTGGGGACTGTGCAGGTCCTGGGAGCATCCCAGGCACTCATCCCGGGCTTCCCTTGCCCTTCCTGGCATCTGCCACCAGCAACGCTCCCCAGCAAAACGCCTCTGCGTGGGTCCCAGCAGCGTTCCGACCTGGTGCTTCCTCCCAGGCGCCGCAGGCCCCCGCGAGCGGGTTGAGCAGGCCGGCAGGCACCGGGCGCGCTGTGGGATGAGCTTGCCCGCTGCAAAGCTGTGCCAGAGGGAGAGGCTGATGCCGCCTCCGGGAGCGAGGGATGGAGGCAAAGATCCTTTGGCTGACCTCGAGCCTGTGTCTCCCCGGCATCCCAGCACTGAGGTTGCCCCAAATCCACAGGCAGTTGCCTCCCTGTTCCTGCTGGCTGCTGCTTGCAGCCCAGGGGTTGCCCATTGCCTACCATGAAGGGCAGGCCTGGAAAACCGCTGGGAAAGAGCACAAAGCCCTCCCCCATCCCAGCCAGGCCCCGCACATTTTGGGGGGGGGGGAACGACGACGTGCGGAAAGGACCCGGGGAGCTATTAACGATCCAGAGAGCATTCAGCACGGATGCTTTTGGGCGTAGGGGCCTGCAGGTCAGCACATGGTTTGGATTTGGCTCTCCCCCTCCCTTCCAGCTAATTAGGCCGAGCGCGGAGAGCGTTCCCCACCGATGCTGAACACATGTGCCGCACAAGCATCACCTCCCGCGGGGGGGTAGCGGCGCTGGGAGCCCCCTCCCTGGGCCGGGTGAGGCAGCCAGGTAGCCCAAGGAGGTGCCCAGGCACTGGGGGGGATGGGGGGGCAAGGTTTTAATGAAGGGGTTTGAACTCGGTATCTGGCTAGGGTTCAAAGAATGCAAGAACATGAATCACGCGCATAAATGCGGGTGGTGGGAAGGGGCTGGAGGGCGGCCAGGAGGACAGAGGTTACTGCAACACGCGGCTCCGGCTCCCCCTGAGCTGCCTGAGCCCGCGGCAGCGCCTGCCTCTGCCCCCTGGCTCTACGGGGCCATGGGAACAGGGGGGACCCCTTCTCCTCTCCCACCCCTTCGCCTTCCCCCGCCACCCTGGAACCCCCCCGAGCCGTGTGGCCGAGGCATCTGGGGGCTGCAGGTCAGCTGAGCTATGGTGGCAGCAGGGTCATTGCTCGGTGGCAATTACGTCCCCTGCCTTGCCACAGCCAAGGGAGCCCCAAGCGAGCAGAAGGAAATGGGGCTGGGGGTCTCCAGGTGCCGCCGCCATTTTAAGGCGGTTCCCCTGCTCCCCAGGCAGCGGCAGCTCGAGGCTTCTCAGCAGTGCGAGGGGGACGTGGTGCCGCCAGGTGCAGGAGAGAAGCCGTGGCTGTGCCAGCGACCGACTGGTGACACCAGTACAAATGGGGACGTGGGACCGTTTAGACGGACACAAATCTCATTCCCTGAGGGAAACCCCGGCCCAAGGCTCTCGCCCCACCACTGCAAAGCCCAGCTTTTGAAGCGCTGAGGGTGCTGCCAGCTCCGGAGGGATGGGGAAGCTGTACCCCTGCCATCCCGCCGCACCAGGGGGCTGTCCTGCCAGCTCAGCTGCCACCCTGCCACTCCACGTGCTAGTCCCTGGCCCCGTCATGCAGCTCAGGGGACGACAGGGGTGCAGCACTTCACCCAAAGATTTCTCCGGCTCCTGGAGTGGTCCCGGTGTGGGGGACAGTGCCGACACCAGGATGTGAGGCTGAAGCCGGTGCCTGGCGCAGTCCCATACACAGCTGGGGCTCCCAGCAGCGGGTGGCTCGAGTTGATGCAAGCGAAAGCCACCCGCCACTGCAGTCCCCTAAACCACGTTAACGAAGACCTCAAACCTGCCGTGAACCCGCGCCTGCAAGACCGGCAGCCTGCAGGGCCAGGACCGGCCACGAGCACCTCCAGCATCGCAGCGTGGCGTTGGAAAGCAACACCGGATTTCCCAATCCAGCTGAAAGCTCTTCGGATGTTCTGCTGCTTTGATTATTTGACAGACCATGTTTTTTAAATTATTCTTGTATAAATATTTACGCGTTTTTACAAGAACCATGCTTTGAGCAACAGGCCATGGCAGAGGAAGGGCCAGAGGGGAGGGGGCTGGACGCTGGATTGCTCCATCCCTGCTTTGCAGGTCAGCTCGGGGTTGAGCGCGACCGGTGGGGGGCACTGGGCTGCACCCACTGCCGGGACCCCGGGGTGATGCACGCTGGGTGCTGACAGCCCCCTCGAATGAAAGGTGGCTGGTTGGGCTGATCCTGCCCCTTGCCTCCGCTCCCCCCGGCTTTCCTCTCCCCGGGGAGCAGAGCTGGGGGCCAAACCGCCTGCTGCGTGGTGCGTGTTGCTGGCCGCTGCTGGGAGCTTTGCGCAGCCCCACGCGCGTCCCTGGCCTGGTCCCCAGCCTCCTGCCTGGTCTTCTTGCCTGCCCAGGTCTGAAAACCACTTCCCACAGCCCCCCCGAGCTGAGAAAGCCCCTTCGCTGCCCCACGACCGGGCAGCAAAGGGGGATGCGGCTGCTGGTGGGATGCAGACTGCTCCTCCATCCCCTGCTCTCACCCTGGGTACAGCTCCTCTGTCCCCCGCTCCCACCCCGGCACTGCACCCCAACCCAGCCCTTGTACCCTGGGCCAGGTTGAGGAGAAGGCTGGGGGGTGCCGGGAACCCCTGCAGGTCTCCCAGAGGGCGAAGGGGATGGGGAACAGGGCTCTGGGGGGCCACTGCAACCCCCACATCTGCTCCCAGAGCCCTGGGCCCGGGGCTGCAGGGACAGCGGCTGCAGAAAAGCCCCCCGCTGCCACAGGGACCCTCCGCGCTGGCCCCATCCCACTCCCCAGGACTGTTGCTGTGGTTTTTGGGAAGGATGAGGGTGAGGTCCCCCCCCTCCCCTCCCCCACCCACAGATGGGATCCACATCCCAGCCTCACGTTTTCCGCCGAGCTCAGCAGAAATTCACCCAGAAGGTCAGTGACCAGAGAAAGGGACGATCCATCATTAAATAAATTGTTTTCTTTTCCCAGGATAAAGGGGAGGAAAAGGGGGGTGTGTGTGTGTTGGACTGGGATTGAGAAAAAAAAAAAAAGAGCACAAGGCAGGAAAACCACCCCCCGCGCTCCCTGCCATTAGCAGCCTCGGCTCCTTCCCCGCACTCTCGCAGGGCTTTTACAGCCAAAGCTCTTAATGTGATTATAATAATTATTTCTTTCCTAGCAATTTTTTTTTTTTTTTTTTAAAAAACAGCCTCTTTTGAAATGTCGCTGGGGGAAGCCAAGACTCCAGCTGAGCCCTGGCCCAGAGGAAGGAGCCGGGGCTGGGGGAGCGTGCGAACGTGTGCGGGTGCGTGCAGGCAAGCACGTGTGTGCGGGAGCGCGCGGGCGCCCATGGGGGCACCCTGGGAGTGGGGGCTCCACTGGAGCGTGCGAGCACACCCGGGGTTGTGAACTCTCGGCGGTTCCTCGGGGACGAGCAGACAAGGCTCCATCTCTCTCGGTCTGAGCGCCCCATCGAACCCACCTTCGCACCCCTGCTCTCCCACTGCTCTGTGTGGTCCCCCCCCAGCCCCAGGGCCAGGCTTTGAAATCTGTTGAAAAGAAACCCTTTTTGCCAAAATAAACAGCCTGTCATGTTAAATTACTCTCCCTTCCTCTCTACCTCCCCTGCCAGCGTCCCCCCTTCCCACCCCAGCCTTTTTGCCGGGGGCCATGCCACTCCGGGCAGACTCCCATCTCCGGCGGGAGGCTCGTGGGGTGCAGGGGTGCCAGCGCTGGGGCCAGCGCAGAGCTGGGGCGCTGGGGCAGAGCATCGCTTACTTCCTGCATCCCGGTCTCCCTGGGCACCCCCCAGCTCCTCCACCCATCAGCTCAAACCCCTCAAACTTTCTGCTGGGTGGTGATGGCACTTGGCAGGGCGCACGGGTGATGCTGCTAGCAGAGTCCTGCAGAGGGGTGAGCCGAGTGAGGGACGCCGGGGGCTCGCCGCAGCCCCTCGCCCACCCCTGCCGTGTCGAACGCTCCTGTGACCCCCGGGTATTTTCCTCTCTCTCCCTTGCCCTTGCTCTTAGTTTTGAGTTGTTTTCTCTCTCTTAACAGAGCAAAAATTCGTAGAACCATAAAATGCTGAGATGGAAAACGAGCGATTAGCTCATTCAGCCCGGCCCCTCTGCCAGTGCCAGGCCGTTCCCTGCCACCCCCCCGGCGACTCGTCCAGACTGAGCACTGCGTGCTCGAGCCATGTCTTCCATGGCCTAACTGGCCTCCTTGCTAGGAAATTTTCCCTGATGTCTCGCCTCGAATGGCGACGGAGCCTACCGCTGGGTGACCCGTCCTGGCGCTGCCCTGGACGCCCAGCCCTGTGTCATGCCGGGCTGTGCCACTCGCCCACAAACCCGGCACAAACAGCCCCCCGCCCCCCCCCCCCTCGCTGTGTTCTGGTGCTTCCTCTGCACAGGATGGAGCTTCTGCTGCCTCCCCGAGACACGGTCCCACCACCCCGACCTGCACCATCCCCCCTCCACGCCAGCTCCTCTCCCTCCCGTTGGGTGGCATCTGCCTTGGCTGCACAGGGCAACCTCCTCCCAGGCAGGCAAAGTGCAGGCAGGGGCCGGACCTGCCACCTTGAGCTGCCTGCTTGGCCTTGGTGGCTGTCCCGCAGCTTGGAGGGGGACCCCGCTCTGCACCCCAGCGCCCCAGCTCTGCTGGGGTATTGGGCAGCATCCAGCACCGCTCCCCTGCCAGCTCTTCCTTCTCCCACTGTGCCTGCAGCAGGGCTGCTGCCTGCGCTGCCTGCGCTGCCTGCACCTGGCAGCAGCGGGGTAGCTGCTCCTCCAGGACCTGCTCCTGGCCCCTTGCCTGTGCGGGAGAAAAGGAGGAACGGGAAAGGGAAAGGGAAAGAAGGGAAAGAAAGAAGGGGAAGGGGAAAGGGAAGGGGAAGGGGAAAGGGAAAGGGGAAAGGGGAAAGGGGAAGGAAGGGGAAAGGAGAAAGATGAAAGGGAAAAGGGAAATGAGAGGGGAAAGGAGAAAGGGAAAAGGGGAAGGAGGAAGGGGAAAGGGAAGGGGAAGGAGGATGGGGGAAGGGGAAAAGAGGAAGGAGGAAGGGGAAAGGGGAAGGCCCCAGCCTGTGGGAAGGGGCAGAGGGCAGCATTTTGTAGCACCCACCTCTCGATGGTGGCACACGGAGGTCTGCGAAGTGCGGGTGCCAAAGGCAGTGAGGAGCTGGGGGGGTCAGGTCACACTCACTCCTCCCAGCACCAGAGCTCTGGCAGTGATGGGAGCGGGATGCCAGGGTTGCGCGGTGGGGTCAGCCAGCGCTGCGCCAAGGAGGGCACGGTTCCCCAGCCAGCACCAAGCTGTCCAGGGGAACTGCCCCGTCTCCCCACCCTAACGAGCCTTATCTTCCTCTAGACCGCTCCTGCTCACAGTTCAGTTTCTGCGTGACCCCCCGTGGCCTCCTCCAGCATCCCTGCCAGGCGCTGCCTGAAGGACTGTCCCAGCTGCTGCCACCGTAGGGACTCCGTCCGTGATGAAGTGATGCTCCTAGGGCACGCAGCGGCCCCTCCAGCAGTGAGCCGTGCCCCACCACCCCCGTGACAGCAGTGGCCTGTGGCTCTCCACCCTCTTTTCCCCACATCGGGGCCTGGAGTGGTCGTCTCTCCTGCCTGGCTTGGGCTCAGCATCCTCCAGGATGAGCCCAAACCCCTCTGACGGGGTGTGTGAAGCCCCCAGGAGCCCTGCTTTGGCCACAGGGAGTCCTGCCACTTTTGGCTGCTCTCTGGGATGCCAGCGGACTTTGTCCTCCCTGTGTGATGAAAGAGAGTAAGACCGGCCTGTCTGGAACAGTGGTCGCTGTGGGGGACTGAGAGTCCTCTGCTCAGGTGGGGTGAAACTGGGAGCACAGGGCTTGGGTAAGGAGATGCAGAGCCTGCTGCCCCCTGTCAGGGGGTTAAAATCTGGCTGGGACTCCCCAACCTTGGGCATGCCCAGCCCCCAGGCAGTGAGGAACCTGGTGCGGGCTCCCGGTCACCTCTGTGGCTCGTACTGCAGGCTCGAGGATGCTCTGTGGGTTGAAGCTCTGGCCCTGCTTGCTCTCGGAAGGCAGCCAGGGCTCCCCAGGGTTCAGCTGGCAGAAGGACAGCCAGCCATGAGGGACACAGCCCTGCCTGGAGGGTGGATCCGCAGTCACTCAGGCCTGAAGGAGGCACAGGGATGAACTAGAAACAACCCCAGGCAGATCCGGAAATCTCATCTGGGCTATGCAAAAGGACCATAAAGAGCCTGAGCTACAGGAGGTGGGAGGACCAATCGTGAGCCCCATGGCTCTCTCTTGCCTCCCCAGAAGTTGTGCCAGGGGCCCACACTCAGCTATGACCCCCTTCGCACACCAGTTCCTGCTGCCGTGGAGCCTCCCCTGCTCCCTCCTGCGCTCTGACCGAGGGCAGGAGCAGTTTGCAGGGAAGCCTGGGATTACTGAACCGTGCTGTCCTGCTGGGAGAGCCCTGCCTTCCGTCCATGGGCTGTCGTTATTAAGAGCCGCGGCTCAGGGCCCGTGAAGCCAGGGAACCTGCCCCGGGGAGGGCTCCGCATGCACCCATCTCTCCGGGATTTGTGGGAGATGCTGAAGAACTGAGGGCAGGTACAAGGGTACAGCCAGAAAGGCTGTGTGCAGACAACAGCCGGTCTCTGTTTTGGCTAGAGCTGTCCTAACTCAGGACAGCCCAGAGGCTAAGCCTGTCCCAGGCTTCTCCCAGGCAGAAAGTGACCGAGACCCCGCTCGGATCGGAGCGCGGAACGCAGGACGCAGCCCTTGCCTCAGCAGCAGCTGCTCCTCCTGGCGGCAGCCAGGCAGAGGACAGCCACCTCTGCCGCCACGGCCGGCTCCCACCCCGCTCCGCAGCGGTTTTGGGGCCGAAAGGGCCGGTCTGCGCGTCCCCCCGTGGCCGTGCTCCCGCAGCGACCTCGGGCGTGGTGGGAGCGGGGATGACGGGGTGACGGGGGCGGGGCCTACCTGCGGGGCGGGGCGGGGCGGGTCTCGGTGGGGACCCGGCCCGGAGGGTCTGCCCGGCCGGGGGGGGGCCGGGGGCCGGGCCTGGGCCCGGGCCTGGGCTTGGGCTTGGGCTTGGGCTTGGGCTTGGGCTTGGGCCTGGGCGGGCGGTGGGCCAGGTGCAGGGCCGGGCCCAGGTGGATCAGCCCGGCCGGGGGGGCGCTGGTGGCTGCCTACCTCTGGCAAGCTTGAGCCTGAGCCTGATGGAGCTGTGGGCTGGGCCTGGGGCTGGGCCCGCAGGGCCGCGCTGCTCACCCGCACGGTGGGCACGGGGGTCCCGCAGCCCTCCCACAGCCACCGCAGCACGGCCCCGTGCCAGCACGAGGCTGTTCCCAGCTCCCGTGGGCACCAGGCCAGTGCGGAGCAGAGTCTGAAGGAGCCGGGCCGGGGGGCGGGAGGGCGGTGGTTCACCTTCCTCTGTCGCTGGCTGTGAGGCGATGCCGCTGGCACGCGGCCCCGGTGCTGGGAGAGGCGTGGGAGACTGCAGCGCTGTCCTGGTACGACCCGCCGGCCGAGCATCCCTTGTCATCCCTCTGGGCTGCGGGGGGGCTGTGGTGTGACTTGGTCCCCCACCCTGGGTCTGCCCTGGGGGCCCGTGGTTCTCCCAGCAGCTCTCCCTGGCGCTCACCCAGTGGTGCTTGTCGACACCCGGCTGTGGCTTCCCTCCGCCCACCCCGCGCCAGCTCCCAGCCCTGCCCTCCCTGCCCACATATTTTTACTGCTGCTTGGAGCCAGCTTGGGACAGTGTCAGAGCTGCCATGTCAGCCAGCGCTTCCCACTGGCGCAGCTACCTGGGGGCAATAGTGTCCCACGAGAGGCAGCGGCTGGAGCATTTCCAGCGGGCTGAGGACATCCTGCTGACCCTGCTGGAGGATGTCCATGCCAGGGACCCCCGCTTCCTTGTGGACTACGCCAGGAACCTGGAAGCCTTCGAGTTTGCTCTCTGCACTTCCGAGGATGCTGTCACCGTGGAGGTCCCCCTGAGGATCGACGGCGATGCCCTGCGGGTGCTGGCATGCTGGCCCGGGGACACCCCAGCCGGGCACTGCCTGGGGCTGGGCACCTTCTGTCTGGAAGTGCCCTCTCCAGGGACTGACTTGGAGGACTGGACCAGCGCCGTGGGTGTAATGGAGCAAGGAGGTATGGGGTGCCTGGTTCCAGGCAAAGTCCTCCAGCACCTGAAAGAGCTCCTTGTTTCAGCCATCGTGCGCTGCCAACGCCTCTTCCTGTTCCAGCCAGGTGCGTATGCTGGCGGGGCACTTCCCCAGCTGGGAGCTGCCTCCAGCACAGCTGGGGAGCCCAGCTTGGTGGTGGTCCCTGCGCAAACGGGCTGGTGTGTAAGTCCTTGGGCATGTGGCCCTGCTGTGCGCTGGAACAGGCTTTGCCCTCAGCTAAGGAAGGGGAGATGCAAACTACTCTATGCCATCCCACGGCAGCAGAGTCATCCTCAGGCATCTTCACCTTGGGCTGATGGCACCCTCCTTGGTGGGTGGCAGCTCCGCACAGGATTCACCCACCCCTGCTGTTAGTCCCTGGGGAGGGTTTGCTCAGGGACTTGGTATGCTTGGCTCACCCTAACCATGTTCCTCCTGTGTCTACTGGCCTCCAATGCTCCCCGGAGGAGGGTGTTTGGAGGGTGAGCTGGAAGCGCGTCAGGGCTGGACTGGGACCTTGGGGCATGGGTCTGACCCTGCGCACACACGGGCCCCAGCTGGGCTCGGTGTCCTTGAGAAGGACATGGTGGGGAAGGGACCCTAGGAATGCCCATAGGGGTCCCATCAGCTTCTTCATGCATTGCTATTTCTAAAGGTGCTTCTTGAAGTAAATCTCAGCCCTGATGGAAAGGTGATGCGAGACGACCAACAGGTCTGAAAGTCTCCTAACCCAGCCCTAGCAAGCCCACCATTCCCTCCTTCCTCCATGGCCAAGCCAGAGCCCTTCATCTTCCTCTACCCTCACAACCTGAGACCTTTCTTCGTCCGTTTTTCTTGGACCACATTGTCTTTCTTGGTACTGTTTAGCCGCCCAGCAGCATGGCCCTGTTCATCCTCTGCTCAGGGCTCCCTGCTGTGCCCACACCTGCCAGCCTGGTCCTGAGCCCCACGGGAGCGATGCTCCTTCCTGAAAACCACCCCAGCGTGGTTTGGGGAATGGCTTTCACTGAGGAACCACAGCCAAACCACAGCATTGGAAAGGGCTAAGTCGAGCAGGGTGGGACAAGCCCATGGGCGTTGCGGCACATACCTGGCTCAGCCTGTGGGACGGGCTGCAGTAACCTCATAACCGCAGCCAAACCCTCCGCATCTAGGTGACCTCAGCGCCAAAAATCTGCAGGAAGATGCCATGGAGCTTTCCCTGCTGATCCGTGGAGGCTGGAAGACCGTCCGCTTTGACATCGTCCCTGTGGTGAGGAGGCGACAGGAGCCGCTCTGGCTCAAGGGGCGGCAGAAGGACAGGGGCTTCCCCGAAGGCAGCCTCCGGAGGGCCACCGAAGAGGCCCACTTTGTCCCTGCCTCTGTGCATCACTGGAGGTGAGCGGCTCAGCTGTGCGAGTAGCGGGGCGACCGTGCCTCGGGGATCCCGCCTGGCTGGCAGCACTGCCAGGTGTAGGCAAAAAGGCGATGGGAAAGTGGAGGAACATGTCAGCAGGGGGCTGAAGTCACCACCTTGTGATGCCCAAACCCACTGCCCTGTGTCGGGGGAAAAAGCTCAGCCAGATTTCAGGCAGCTGAAGGAAAGAGGGGGGGGATTGTTCGCAGGAGCTGAACCCCAGCCACACGGAGGGGGACAGCTCTCTGATCCCTGCTCAGGCTTCAGGAGCAAGCCTGGGCATCCGGCAGCAGCAGGGTGATGAGGTGCCTTCCGGGGCGGGCTGTGGGTGGGAGGGGGGCCAAGGTGACACACACCTCGCCTGCCAACACAGCTACCCAGCCCCAAGGAGGGGCCGAACATCCGGCTGGGCCAGCCCAGGCTTATTTTGGGCATAATGTGGTCCAGCCGGATGCTCGGCCCCTCCTTGGGGTCCAATCCAGCCTCCCCTCTGGGGCAGCCTGCAGCCCTCCCCACTGCATGTAGGGGAGCACAGCCCCACTTCTCTTCCCCTCTCGTACCTCCCGGGAAGGCAGGAGCTGCTCAGCAGCATCCCCATCATGCTGCAAATCTCCCCGGTCCCTCTCCGCCAGCGGCGGTGCAGGAGGTGGATCTAGGATGCTGCACGCCTGTGCCCACGTGGGCTGCTGGGGGGATCCCCGTGCACGATGGGTCACTGCAGGTATCCTCTCCCTACCTGGGAGGATGCAGGTCTCCATCCTCCCTCTCACTGGAACCCACTTTTTCTCGCCAGATCCTCCACTCACCTCCCCATCCTGAAGCTACTCCGGGCAGTGGACACACTGAAAGGACACCGTCTGGACAGCCTTCGCCTGCTCAACCAGCTCCGCAGCCAGGACTGGGGGGAGGAGGGTGGGAAAGCTGGTCTCACCTTCAACCACCTGAAGGTAGGTGGGTTCTGCTGGTGGGACAGTGGGCCTCCAGGCAGGCAGAGCCAAGGCTACTCCCCTGCACCCCACCGCAGCCGAGTTGCTGCTGGAAGAAGATCCCAAGCAACAAATCCAAGTGCCTACAGTGCTTTGGGATGTACCAGCCCACGGCTGTGTCCAGAAAGGATGCGCACTGCTGGCCATGGTTAGAGGGGTTTGATCCTTCTTCCTGGATTGAACCAGCAACCTCCAGCCTGAAACACAGAGAGCTGGGGCTCTGTGTCAATGTGCTGGGCATCCCCTGCTGCCTGGGTCTGCAGGGGGGATTGCATTGCAGCGCCTGCTGTGCCGCAGGTCGTCCTGTGTCCCGGTGTGCTGGGAGGTGCCCAGGCAGGGCCGAGGGTGGCGTTCCCTCTACAAAACCCTCTCTCCCCACCCATCCTCTTTTCGGCACTCTGGACCCATGCCAGCTGGTGATGCCGGTTGGGAAAGGGGCCGTGCTGGGGACAGCACTGGGTGGCACAATCCAGGTGTGCCCTGCCTTGTGGTGGCTCTCTGGGCCAGGGTGGAGAAGGAGGCAAAGTCATCTTCTGCTGAGAGAATAGCTCCAGCTCCAAGTAACCCTGTAGATTTTGCTTTATGTTGCATTCTTTGATGTTTTATTGTTGTTTGTTTGTTTTTTTTTTTTTCAAAAGGCACAGTGTGCATCTGTCCTTCAAGAAAGCATTTTCTGCTCTAGCCCACCGGTGTGCATTGCCCATTACACCACGTTGCCAGAAGGCATCGGTGCCGGGCCATTTGCCAGCACAGTGCTGAAGAAGCTGGCGTGGCAGCTGCTGGGGGTTCACCTGCCTTGCCATCGGCTGATGGAAACCACAAGCAGGATTTTTTACTATTGCTTGGTGCCAGCAGAAAGCTTGGGCTTCTTGTTTCGGAGCTGCTGTGGAGCTGAGACATGCCTTGGAGCTGAGACGGGGGCTCGTTGGGGAGTGAAGCAAGGGTTCAAAACTAAGGGTTGGTGGGGTGTCAGCTGCACCCGCAGCAGCCAAAGCAGCAGCTCCCAGAGCCTGCGCAGCCCTAGGCTGCTGAGGACGTGATGTCCATTTTGGGGGTTCAGCCCCACAAGTGGTTGCACGGTGACCTGCAGGGTGTGCAGGCATGGCCTTTGTGGGGAGTGCCTGATCCCACACCCTTTTTCTCCTTCCCCGCAGATGGTGCTGCTGTGGAGCACGGAACTCTTCCCCTGCCCAGAGGACTGGCAGGACCTGGAGGGCTCCGTCTACAGGCTCTTGGTGATCCTCCTCCGTTGCCTGGCCACCCGGCACCTGCCCCACTTCCTGCACCTGGAGGAGAACCTCTTTGGAGGAGACGCCCCGGACTTCGCCTCCCTCTACCGTAAGGTGGAGAGCTTCGCCCGGGACCCTCGATGCTTCCTCCGCTTTCATTTTGGCCTCCTTGCATGCACTGACGGCTGGCAGACAGACCCTGGCACCCAGGCCCTCCTGCAGCTCCCCACGGAGGACAGGTCCTACTGGGACACAGCCTACTTTGACATCCTGCTTAGCCAGGTAACGGGGACCGAAGACCCTCGGCTGGTCTCACGAGGCATAGCGTGGCAGCACCAGGAACCGCCTGGGCCGGGCAGCTTAGGATGGGCCGGAATTTGCCCCCGAGAGCCCTCTGGCCCTTGGCAGCCACTGGCACGCGCTGCCCAATCCTGCCGTGGAGGCTGTGGGAGGCTGGTGATACTGGGCCGTGGGGCTTGAGCAGAGCAGGGAGCCCCCTCCCCTCACTCGCCATCTGCCTCTGCTTAGTTCCAGGTGTACCGGATCCAGGACAGCACACGCCACTCAGCAATGTCCCAGCTCCTCTCCAAGATCCAGCGAGAAATCCCCCAGCAAAGCTGAGCGGGACCCTGCTGCCACCCCATCTGAGTGTCTTGAAACTTGGGGAGAGCAAGGCGAGCTACAGGGCCGGGGAGCAGCATGCTGCCATGTCGCTTTATTGAGGAAAGATGGTATCGGGGAGCGAGCGTGTGTCTGCTGCAGCTGGGTGGGGATTCATGACCTCTCGGCTCCCCTGGTAGAGCTGGGTGCCAGGGCGGGTGTTTCATGCCAGGGGACCGAATCTGAGGGGGATGGCTGGTGTCCTGCACTGCTGGGCTCTGGTGCAGGGACAGCTGAGGGTGGTGGTGGTGGGAGGGACCTGTGGTCGGATCCTGCATCCAGCCCTTGTGTCAGCTTGCAGTGGGGCTGCCATGTGCTGGGGCCAGGGGAAGGGGGGAAGCTGGGGAGCCAGGCCGTCAGGGTGAGGAGTGACTGTGCGTGGGGACTGGGAGAAAGGGTTCTGAGCCATGTCCCGCATCTGCCGAGCCACAGCCCTCACCTCCACATCCCCAGCTCTTCCAGCTTCTCCTTCCCACTCTTGGCTTTGGTTGCTGGGTGTTGCAGTGTTTCCTGTCAGCATCCCGGGGAATTAGTGGAGCCCCTCTGCCTGCCAGCTGCCTGCAGCCGGACACGGCAGGGAGCACCATGCTGCCTCCTCCAGACCCCCCCTTTGCAGGGGTGTTCACAGCCTGCTGCGGTGGCAGCGCCTGAGGGCATCTTGCAGGGCACACAGCACGCGGTCCACATTGCTGCTGGTCGAGTTGCAGCCCATGAGGCCAATTCGCAGGACCTGGGAGGAGAAGGGCAAGCGTTTCCCTGCAGCACCCACCCGTGCAGGTGTGCCCTGGCACCATCTCCCTGCCAGCGGAGCAGCTGGCGGCAGAGCGCAGGTTCCTGTGCGGAGCAGGGGGCACGCGAGGAGCGGCCATGCGCGCGGCCAGGCATGAGTGCATGAGTCCCTGCTTGCTCGTATTGAACATGCATTTCCTCTAAAGACGTGTGACCCTGCTAATTATGCGTGAGGTTATTCAATTACGCGTGGCAATTGTGTGTGGTTAGGAGCCGCTATGCATTGCTGCAGGCGATGGGATGCATCCAGCCATGTGTTTGCTGTTTGCAGCCAGAGAACACTGTTAATCGTGGGGTGCGCTGCTGATGGATGCAGCCGCAGCCGGGTTCGGTGCCCTGCCGTGGGCAGTAGGATGGGAGAAAGCTGCCCACCTTGCCCACGGAGGGGCCCAGGCCCCCAGCGATCTCGATGGCGTGGTTGTCCATGAGAAAGGCTGTGATCTCCTTCCAGTCATAGCCCTCAGGCACGCTGACAGTGGTGATGGTGGGAAGTCTTGCCTTCTGGGGAAGAGAGAAACTGGGTTAAATCTGCAGCTCCTGGCTGCAGCCCTGTCCCCCAGTGAGCCCCGCAGCCTGCCAGGAGAGAGCAGCCCTGGGGGTGGGGTGGGGGGGCAGGGGGAGTCTTTTTCTCCAGCATTAAAAGCTGCCCAGGCACGTCTCCAGCCACGCAGGGTCACATCCTCACGCTACCCCCGCGCCGTGGCGCTGGGCTCACCCCACACCCACCTCCTCCTTCACGAAGAGCTCAAGCCCCAGGTCGCGCAGCCCCTGGCACAGCTGGGCGCAGTTGGCCCGGTGGCGTTCCCAAGAGCTCTCCAGACCCTGCGGGCAGAGAGGAGGGAGAAGGTCCTTGCTACCAGCGGGGTCTTCCTGGCACCACCCGCTCCCCCGAGCCCCACCGGCACTGCCGCTGTCCGCCCGCCTGCCTGGCACCACTCACCAGCTCTGCCAGCACGGCCAAGCCTTCCCGCAGGCTGAAGAAGCTGTTGATTGGTGCCGTGTGGTGGTACCTGTAACACCCAAGGGGCACCACGGTGGGTTTGGCCTGACCCGCGGCAGAGCAGTACTCCAGCTTGCAGTGGGCGGGGGCGGGAACCAGGGTGTGGCGTCCTCCGCCCCTCTGCACCAGTGTGGAGGGGATGCAAATGCCCCCGGACCGCTTCGCGACCAGCGGACAGGGTAATGGGGAGACAGGGCCCGAGACCTGCAGGACAGGTGGCCCCCGAGCCAGAGTAAAGGCTGTGGGGGATGGCTGCAGCCACCTGTCCCAGGCAGCCTGCCCTCACCTTCGCGCCTCGCCGTCGCAGCCCCAGTAGTTTGCTAGCCAGCCCATGTCCAGGTAGAAGGATGGGGGCTGCATCTTCCTCCTCAGCATCTTCTCCCTGGTGAAGCAGAGTGCTGGGGAAGAGCTGGCCCTTGACCTTGCCAGCTCCGGGGTGGGGTCAGTCCTGCGGGAGGGCCCCCAGGGCCACCCCAAGCGAGTGCTGAGCTTGGCTCCAGCAGCCATCACTGCCCAGGGGTGGGCCGGGCTCTGACCCCGCAGGGCTGCTGCTGGGTGCACTCTCTGGAGCGGGGCTGGAGCAGGTGGCTGGCAAAGCAGGAGGGGTGACAGCCTCCCCCCAGCCCCATTGCCTTTCCCCCCCCCCCCGGTGGGACGGGGCTGCTCTTACCTGGCTCGCTCGCTGAACGAGATGGGGGCGGAGCCGGGAGGGGCATTGAGGACTTTCTGAGACCCCGAGTATAGGACGTCGATCTCTGCCCAAGAGAGGATGCAGCTGCTTAGGGACCAGGGGCTCCCAGTGAGGACGCGCTCAGCCCCCCCAGCTTGGCTGCAAGCAGCAGGTGGGAAGCACAGGGTGGCACATGCTGCAGGTCCTGCTTGTGTTTGGCCAGCTTTGGGGGACACGCTGGCACTGCTGATGGTCCCCCGAGGGGAACGGGCTCTCTGGCTGCAGCTGGACCAGTATCTAGTGCTGCTAGCCCGAAATGTGGCAGTGGGGCTGATCCCACCACCCTCCCCGGCCCAGGTGTGAAGCCTCCTTGTCCCCCGGACGTCTGTGATGGCACTGTGGCTCACCCTGCTGGTCCATGAAGATGGGGGCTCCCCCGAGTGATGCCACCGCATCCACGAGCAGCAGGCAGCCATGCCTGTGGGAGGACAGAGCTCAGCCTGGTGTCCCCACCACCTCCTGCTGCCACCTCCTCTCGCCACCACTCCTCCTCCAGCCCCGGCACCCCGGTCCCCCAAGGCCACGTGTCTCACTGGCACTAACCGCTTCCAGCACAACAGAGCCAGAGGAGAGCCCAGGGCACGTAAATCTGCGTGCCCCAATCCCTGACGGCAACCTTAGGGTGCCGCTGGCCCCCGTGGGTGCCCACCGTGCACTGACCGGTGGCACAGCTCGCCCAGCCCCTCCAGCGGCTGCAGCACCCCCGTGGAGGACTCGCCATGGGTGATGAAGAGCACCAAGGGCTTGTGCCGCACCAGGCCCTGCGTGAAACAGAGGGGAAGGTGACTGCCCCTGGGGCTGGCTCGCGCCGCCTCCCTGCACCGTGGCTGGTGCTCACCTCCTCGATGTCCCGCAGAGTGAAGTACTCGCCTGGGGGCTTCAGCAGCTCATGGACATCAGCTCCTGGGAGGGATTTGGGCAGAGGAAGAGTGAGATTTGGGCATGTATCCCACTGGGGAGCCACCTGCTCCACGAGGGAATTGGTCGGGCATGAGCCAGGAGGAAGTCCGCCCCCCAGGGACTAGCCACACCTGGATTTGCCCAGGGGGAAAAGCCATAAACTGCCATAAGCGGAGGGACATCACCCTGGAAAAAACCTGGAGCGCTCTCTGGCTGCAGAAGCCATGTCACTGGCCACTGCCACTGGGATGGGGACATCAAGCAAGGGGGCACATTCTGGCATTCCGCTCGCAAGCCCGGTCCCCTGAGCCCCACCAGTGCCCAGCATACCTAGCCTCCTGGCAATGTCAGCAGCGCGTTGTCCCCAGATGCCATTGACAGCCACCATCGTGGTGTCACCGTGCTCCAGGAGGTTGAGGAGGGCAGCCTCCATGGCGCAGTGGCCAGTGCCGCTGATAGCCAGGGTCAGCCGGTTCTGCGTCTGGAAGGCGTACTGGATGCCTGCCTTGATCTCATCCATCACCTGCGGTGGCAGGGGACCAACTGGCACCACGATTGCCCTCCTCACCACAGTAGAGCTGTCCCAGCCCCTTCTGGGGGGCGAGGGAGAGGAGGGGAGGAAGGCTGGGCTGGGGCAGCTCACCTGCAGCACCTCGGGGTGCATGTGGCCCAGGAGCTGCCGGCCGCCTGCAGCCAGGATGCGGGGGGGCACGTTGCTGGGCCCTGGCCCGAGCAGCAGTCTCTCCGGCACAGCCAGGGGCCGGAGCAGCCCCTGGGGCGGGGGGACGCGGAGCAGGCTGGCGGCCATGGCGCGTTTTGCCATCCCCAGGAGCCGAGCCTGGAGGAGAGGAGCAGCGGAGGCTGCCTGTGCAGCACCTAGCACTGCAGCGCAGTGCATCCCCTGCCAGCACTGTCCGGCGTCCCCGTGGACCCTGACCCTGGGGCTCAGTGCTCCCCCCACCGGCCTGGACTCTGCCCCTGGTCTCCTCCTTGTCCAGTTAATGTGTCACCAGCGCCCTCCTTGCTGGCTGGTCTCAGCCACCTCATTTTGGGGGGTCCGCCCTTGCTAGTGCTGGTGTGGTCGCTCCCCAGGCACGCCAGTCTCTGGGACTGGCAAGCACCCATGCAGACCCCATCCCCACAGCCCCCAGGACACCACGGTTGATGGTTCCCCCCACCAACCCAGCAGGTGGGATACCTGCTCCTGGGCACGCAGGTCCTGTGCCACGGGACTGGCCCAGCAGAGCTGCCATGGTCACGACTCTTCCAGCAGCACAAAGCTCGTGTTGGCTGCGTCTCCCTGAGCAAGGACCTGCCTTGCAGAAGGACTCCTGGCTGAGTGCCAGCCACCAGGAGGAGAGTGGCCATCCGGAGGGTTCATGCTGGGGCAGGGCCATGGGGTGGGACGCGGCAGCAGTCCCTGCCGCAGCAAGCTCTGTCCTGTGGGCTCAGCCTGGCTCGCAGGCACCCACAGCATGTTCTGATGATGCCACAGGCCACGCACGCCTGTTCAATATGCTGTGCCCAGCACCCGCCATGTGTGCCCACAACCCATCATATCATGCCCATCCTCCAGCACACTCTCTGCCATCCACACTCTGAAACGTGAATGAGTCGCCCGCTTCTGGCTCCTGGCAGGTTCAGCAGCGGGTTCCTGGCCAGAGGAGCCACTCAGTGAGCAAAGCTTTGGGCCGGGGATGGTGGCTATGGGGTAGAAAGTTCCCCCTGGCAGAGCTGGCACCAGCGGCTGGTACTGAAGGCATTTGGGACAGGCGCGTGGCGCTGGCATGATGTGAGTCGAGAGTACTTCCGCCTGGGCAGCCAGAGGGTCATCTCTGAGAAGAGCTGGGAGCTGGTGTGACCAATACTGCATGGATGATGGAAACCACAGGCAGTCTGGGGACCACTGCCTGGTCATCACCTACCAAAGTGAGAAGAAGTCCTGATGTCTGAAGAGGTCCTGAGCCAGGCCCTCATCCTGTGCCCCAGCCATGTGCTCCTCTGGCTGAGGAGATTCCCTGCCGCTGGGATTTGCTGCCGGATGCTCGCAGCATCGCTGACACACTCCGTCGGTCCCCAAAACAGCAGCAGGAGACAGTCGCTGGAGACCCACCACCACTGCGGCGGGTGGGCGGACGAACACCTCGCATCACCCTGTCCTCCAGGGAGATTTGAGGAAAGGCTGGGGCAGGGAGGGCACGTGTGGAGGAGCAAGGGAGGATGCGCTGCTGGAAACAGCTGGCTGCAAAGGCATAATCTTCTTTCCGCGCTGGGTCTAAATTCCCCGGTGCAGATGGACAGGGAGCTGGCTGCACCAACCGGGGGGCTGCGGGGCCGGGGGGGGGGGGGGTCACCGGCCCCGAGGGGTGGAGCGGCTCCGCACCGGAGGTGGATGCTGACAGCCGGGCGCGGAGAGGGGCCCCGGGCCGGCGGGAAGCCCTGGGGGGGGCAGTTCTGCCCGGAGGAACGGGGTACCGCGCCCTGGGGGGCCAGGGATGGGGGCGCGGGGGGGGGGGGGCGGTTGCCGGGTGACGGTTGCCGGGCGACGGTTGCCGGGTGACGCGCGGGGCCCCGCCCCTCCCCGCGCCCTTGCGGCGGTTCCGCAGCGCGGACCGGGAGTGGGGGGGATGCGCTGACGTCACCGCTCCATCCCCGGCTCGCGCCCTCCCGGTCTCCCCCTTCCTCCAGGCGGCGGCGGCGGCCAACCAGCGCGTGGGGCGGGGCGGGGCGGGCGGGGACCGCAGGGGCGGGGCTGCCACCACCCGCACCGGCACCGGCACCGGGTCGCAATCGCATCGCAGGGCACCGCACGGCCTCATGCCGGCGTCCCCCGCCCGCGGCTGAGCGCTGCGCCCCGCCGAACCGGGCACGGGCACGGGCACGGGCACGGGCACGAGCACAGGCACAGGCACAGGCACAGGTAGGGGCGGGAGGCACCGTGCGGGACCGGGCAGCCCCGCCGCGCCCGGGAGGGGCTGCGGCAGCGCCAGCGCGATCCTCGGGCGCCGGTCGAGGGGGGGGGGGTCCCCGGGCTGCCACGGGATGGCGGTGCCGCCCCTCTCGGCCCCGGCGGGGCGAGGCGAGGCGAGGCGTGGCGTGGCGTGGCGGGGGGGGGGGGCGCGGGACGCGCCCTGCCGGGGGCTCGGCGGGGCGGGGGGCTGCGGCCGGCGGCCATTTTGCGGGGCCCCCGAGGCGCGGGGAAGGGGGGCCGGGTGGGGGCTGCCCGCGCCTCCCCATCGCGGCGGTCGGCGGGTGCCGCCCCGGCTTCCAGAAGGATCCCGCCGGGGGGGTCCTTCCCGGGGACCGGGCGACGCCTCTGCGGCCCCGGCACCAGCCTCGGAGAGGGGTGGGGGGATGCCGTCCCCGCAGCCCGTGGGAGGGCGCACAAGGACCCCTTTTCACCCCAGAGCTGCCCCCCCCCCCCCGCTCTCCTCTCCGGGGCAGGTGGCTCTGGCCACGAAGCTCAGCCGTCCTGTGCCATCATCATTACGCTTCAGAGTCAACAGCGGCGCCGGAGGGAGCAGCGGGCAGCCCAGCCGGGGGTCTTGCCCCGAGGGGTGGCTGGCAAAGCTGAGGCTCTTGTTTGCCCCGCAAGGACACGCTGCTGCTGCTGACCTTGTGCTTGGGGGCAGCTGGGCGAGGGCCGCCATGTCACCGCAGGCCGGTGCAGACGGCTGCTGGCTGGAGGAGGGGGTGGTCCCTGGGTGGCGGGGCTGGTGCAGAGCCCCGCGCTTGGCCACCCTGGCTCCCAGGGAGCCGCCCTGCACCTGCCCCATTGTCTTCCTCCTCTGCCTCTTCCTCCTCCTTCCCCTCCCCTGAGGGGCTGCGTCCCCTCCCCTGAACCCTGCAGACCCCCTGCGAGCCTGGGTCCGCCGCCTGCTCGGTTCCCACGCCTCAGCTGCGAGGCTCAGGGAAAGACAAGGAACCAGCCGAGCATCTTCCCTGCCACCCCCAAGTGTCCTTCCACACCCCGGGACCCAGAGCAGCCCCTCAGTAGGTGACCTCAGTGGCACTGGGGACGGGGGACAACAGAGAACCCCTTGGGGTACAGCCAGGGGTGTGGTGGGCTCTGCCATCCCTGCACGCCGACGCTGACCTCCATTTTGTCTGGGAGGTGGCAGCTGGTGCTGGCACAGATGCCGCCACCGCTCCCTCGCCTCCCCGCATGTGGCCAGAGCTGCAGCCCCCAAACCCTTGCGGGGTGTCGGGACTTGGTGTTCCTCCCCCCGCCCCAGCTGCCACCCCTGTGCCCAGCTGTGCTGGTAACCCGCTGGAGCTCGCCACCTTTTCTGTGCAGCTTTGCCCCGCTGTGGGTTTTAGCCCGCGGAGGAGAGGACGGCGGGAACGGGCAATGCAGCACGAGGTGACTTGCCTTTCCGGAGGGGATCGGGAGCTCGCTGACGGCGAGCAAAACCCCTCATCCACCGTTTGCTAACTGCAAATTGATTCCACGTCGAAATTCTCGGGGAGCTGCAAACGCTGCCCCCCAGCTGTGTCCCCCATCGGGGCAGGCGGGAGGCGAGGAGGCACAGGGCAGGGTGCCCGTGACGGCACCGGGGGAAGCGGGGAACTGGATTGCAGCTGGGGATGGGGGAGCACGGCTGTCCTCCGAGCTGCTTCCCTGCCCACGGGTCCTGCTCCCGGGAAAACTGCACCGTCATGGCCCCTTGCTCTGCGCCGGGCGGGAGGCGCACAGGGAGCTGCCGCCGGGCTTGGCTGGCAGGCACCGATGGTGCCACATCGTCTGGGCCAGCTGCCCCCAGGGTCCCCCGCTTGTCCCTAGAGGGAGGGCAGGGTCCCGCGGTCCCAGACAGAGCTGGGGAGCCCCAGTGAGGGGTGCAGGGGAAGGGCTCATTAAAATAAAGCCTGGTGGCGGCCGAGAGCGCCGTGGCTTGGGAGGCGCAGCCAGATGGGGCATCCGCCCTTGCCACCAAGGTGACGTGGGGATGTGCGCAGACAAAAGGAGAAACTCGCCTTGGATTTCCCTTGGCACAGGCGGCTCTTCGTCTGCCGGAGCTGCCTGTGGCCCCGGCGAGGCAGCCTCTGCCCTGTGCTGGGAGCAGGGAACGGGGTATCCTGGCCATGCTGACCTGTGCGTCAAACCCCGGTGTCCCGCAGCGCCCAGGGGACAGGCAGCACGGCGTGACTGCGCAGCATCCTTAGGGAAGAGTTCGCTGTGGGTGGCACTTGGGGACAATGCTCTGTGTCCCACTGGTCACCTCTTGGTGGTGGCAGGAGGGCTGTCAGTTGGTAGCCCTCGGACTTAAGAGAGCTAATCTCTGCCTAATTAATCTTAGCCGATCCAGTTAATCATTGCTCTCTAGGCCTTTCACTCATCACCGAGGGCTGGCGGGTGTGCTGGTAGGGATGGGCAGAGCGCAGCAGGCTGCGCAGGATGGGGGGGGGGATGCCCTGCAGAGTTGTGGGACGCATCTGGATGTGCCCCCTGGCATCACGGCCCCGGGGACTCCGCTGTCCTTTTCCGCCATCTCCCTTGTGTGTGGGGTGGCCCCAGGAGGAGGTGAGGAGGGAGAGGGGAGCGGGGCCGTGGCGCTGGCTCGCTCCCAGCGAAATGCTGATAGTGGCTTATTGAATTTCTCTCGATGGCGGAGTAAGCAGGCGGTGGCTGACTGTCCCCAGGTAGAGCGAGCTGGCCAGGCTTGAGCCCCCCTCCCCGCCCTGGGGGAGGCTGCCTGCCCCTGCCCTGCCTGTCCACAGCCTGCCTGCCGCAGCGCGTCCCCTCGCTCTGCGGGACGCCGAGCGCCTGTGGCCAGTGCTGCCGGCGTTGGCCCTGGCTGGTGGTGCTGCCAAGTTAACGTGGGCCGCGGGCTGAATTCCTGCTTGCGGCTGAGCCGGGTAAATAAGAGTCGGGGAGGGAGAGGAGGCTCGGGAAAGAGGTGGGCAGGGGGCTGCTGGCGCTTCCCAAGGGGATGCGGCACTGGCGTGGGGTCCTTGCACCGCTGTGGCAGAGGAGAGCTGCGGAGGAGCGAGAGGGAAGCGGCGCTTTGCCAACCAAGGAAGCTGAAGGAAATGGATGGAGACAGAAAATGGAGCCAAGCTTGCGGCTCTGCGGCAGGGAATACTGGCAGGGAGAGGAGACCGCGCCGCTGGGCTAGGTGAGCCGGATGGCTTGCTGGGAATGCACTGGGATGGGGACGTCGGGATGGCGGGGAGGGAGAAAAGGTCCTGCTGGCGGGGAGGGGGCTTCTCACGGCCAGTGAGAGAGGACTGGAGGGGTGCTGGTGGCGGGCTGAGTGGGTGCTCCCGGCAGAGGAGGGCAAGCAGCCACCGGAGGAGGGCACGCAGCAAGACGAGGTGCCCGGAAAAGTGGGACGAAGGAGAAACCAGAGCTTGTTTGTGGGAAGCGATAGGGCTGGAGGGGGCTGCGACGGGAAAGCGCAGGGGCGGAAGGGAACGAGGGCAGGGTCTGCAGCTGCCTGCGGTCCCGGCGCTGGCGGAGTTGCTGATGGGTACGCTCTTCTGGTGTCGATGGCGCTTGCCGAGGGCTGTGCCGCAAGGCAGGGGCCGGGGACCCGACCCGCCTCGTCGTAGCCCTGGGATCTGGAAGGACGGCAAAGCGGGGGAAGGGAGCTGTCCTGGCTGCGGAGGAGAGGGAAGCGTTCCACACTGGCAGTTGTCAGGTGCTGCGTGGGGTTTAGCCCAGCAACAGATCCGTCATCGCTGAGTGCCGGCAGTGCCAGGGTGGGACAGCCCGAGCCGATGGCCTCGTGAGGGTGTAGCCCTTCCACCCAGGAATTTATCCCATCTTTTCGTGGGAAAACCATCTTTTTCGTTTCCCTTTGGCGAGGAGTCCTGTTTAACTTGTCCTTGCTCCCCCCCCTCTGAGAAAGCAGCAGAGTGGGGAAGGCAGAGACCCGTTGGTATGCGACAGCCCGCTCGCTGGCTCAGGGACTCAATGGAGGTGTTAAACGCCTGTTTGAAATAATCTGCGATCAAGAAAGCCTGAGACCGAATACTTGAACTCTGGAGCTGGTGGGATGTAAGGGTGCAGTTGCTGACTGAGCGCAGTGGGAGCTCTGGAGCTGTCCCAGCGGGGCGGGTTTGGGAACTCTTAACGGGAGAAGGTTTGTCCTCCTGATGTTGGGGCTGCAGGTTTGCTTTTAAAACAGGTGAAGCATTTGTGAAGGACGGCACCAAGCTCGTAATGCTTTCTGGCTGCAAATTTTTCCACTGCACCATGAATATACCTGCCTTTGTGCAAAGCAGATGTTGATTTTCCTCCCACCCCCTTTGGAAGTGAAGCTGGAGCTGTCACACCTCAGTTTTAAAGCCATCCCCTTCTCTTGGGACACTTCCCATTCTGTGGATTTATTTTTTTTTATTCTTTTTTTTTTTCCCTTTCCCCCTCCTTTTCCACAAATTCATCTGTACTTTTCATTCCCACTGTGGGAAAACCCATCTCATGTTGAGGCCCCATCCTTAACTGCTCCACTTCCTTCGGGTCATGGTCCACATAACCAGAGTTGTGTCATTGCTCGCTCCTGATCTCCTTCATCCCAATGTGAGCATCCTGCTGGCAAAGACCAGGCTCAAAGAGCCCCAGCACATTTGCAAACACCCTCGCAGGAGTCCCGTGGGCAGGCAGGCAGGAGTCCCGCGGGCAGGGATGCTGGAGGAGCCGGTGCCTGCCTGTGCTGTGGGGTCCTGAGCTCCTCTTCTGCTGGCAGGCTCAGCATGGGGAGCCAGGGAGCAGGGGATGGGCAGGAGAGGGGATCGATGTTAGAAGGCAGGAATGGATTTTTTTCAGGGCTGATCCTGAAGGACCTGGTGGTCAAGGAAGGACCCCAGCATCCTGGTCGGGCCAATGCTAGCCAAGTTTCACTGGGGCTTGGGGAAGGTAGGACCAGCTGCAGTGAGCCCGGGCACCGGTGCTGGGATGAGTGGCTGCTTCGGGAGATGTTAGAGAGCAGTTCGTTTCCTCTTGTGAGGTTTGTGATTAATAATTTATTAGCAAAAGGAGTGGAAAAATGATCGGGAGCTGGGAGCTTCAGCTGGATGCGATTGCCACTGGCTTGCTGGCCGGCCCTGCTCCTGCTGATGCCACGCTTCTGCTTTCGCCGAGAGCTGAATGAGAGGCAAATGTCAGCGGTTGCGTTCGACAGCTGCCTCCTTTCTCGACACGAATGCCATCGTTTCCCCCCGCTCCTCCACCCGGTCCTGCTGCCCAGTCCCAGCTCTGCTGGGGCCGGAGCAGAGGCAGGAGGCTCAGGTGATGGGCAGGGGGCTGTGGGCTTGTTTGCAAGCGAGGGGCTACCCGCTCAGTGCCTTGGGCACCCCGGGGTGGAAGAAACCCGCTCCTCAGGGGTCACGCTGATGCTGACGGTGCCTGCGGGGCCCTGTCCCCTGCTATGGGCACCCACCGAGCGATGCTGTGGGGTGATGGGGGCTCTGGGTGCTGCCCTGGGGTGAGGGCAGGGATGTCCCCAGGGACCAAGCAGGGGGTCCTGACCTGAGGTACCAGGGGGAGGCAGGAGAGGCAAAACGCAGGCAGACCGAGGGATGAAACAAAATGTCATCTTTCGGGCAGAGGCAAGACAGCATTCCCGGGAGGTTTTGTTGCACAGGCTTTCCGTTCATTTTTCCAGCACGGCCACGAGATGGGGACTGGGATGCGAGCTTTCCTAACCCCCTTTTCTTCCCTCCTCGCAGGACAGCCGCTGCTCTCCGCTAGCAGGACCCACCTCTGGCCGGCACGATGGCGGGAGCATCTGTGAAGGTGGCGGTGCGTGTTCGGCCCTTCAACTCCCGGGAGATGAGCCGGGAATCTAAATGCATTATCCAGATGTCAGGAAGCACCACCAGTGAGTGCCGGCGTGGGGGGCAGCGGGGCTCGGGAAGGCTTTGGGTGCTGCCCGGGAAGAAACACGCGTGGTCCGGCTGCAGCAGCAAGCACCGGGCTGCCGGGATCTTTGGTGCGGGAGCCTGTAGCACCTGGCGTTGTTTGGAGGAAGAAATCTGCAGGGCCGGGGGGGGGAGATGGCACCTTTCCCATGCAGTCCCACTGTCGAAACAGCAGCGGTGGGATCTATGTGGCATTGGGCCCTTGGGTTTCGGTGGTACCGAACAGGGCAGCGTGCCCCGGCGGGCGAAGGCGGGGGGGGGACGAATCGGAAGAGCCTGGAGACACCAGTGCACGGATGCGGGGCCGAGCGTGCCCGGCCCACGGTCACCTGCCGAAGCGTGGAAGCCATGCACCAGCCAGCACCTGACGGCGCTGCCTGAGCGGGTGCTGCGTGCCGCGGCGTGCTGGGACCCGTGTCCCTGCTTCCGCGGGGCTTGGAGCCACAATGCCAGCAGGATGGAGGGGCGGGGAGGGCTTTGTGCTTGGGGAAGGGGGGAGGTAGCATGGGGGGCTTGGGGCCAACCGTCCTGTCGGGAGCCCATCTGGCATTCGCCCCTCTTTGAATAACGGCTGCTGGAGGTACAGGGTGGGAAAGGTGGCCGAGTCCCTCCTCTTTGGCTCTGGAAGCGTCCAGATGGGACAGCGTCTAAAATAACTCCCTGCCTGCCTGCCTGCCCAGGGCTTTCTGCGTCACCAGCGGCGGTGGGTGCCAGCCACCCCCACGGCGCATGCTGCTGGGTTGCCATGACAACCCCGGCAGGAGGGAGAGGAGGGCACCCAAGGGTGCAGGGTGGGTCTGTCACGCCACCGGGTCCCCCGCTCACCCTGGGCCTGGGGAGCAGGAACGGGGGCGGGGGGGGTGGGGGGGGGCCATCCTGGGGGGCTCTCCCTGCCCAGGTGCGTAGGGATGCTGCACCTGCCCGGCGTGCGGAGCTGCTCCCGTCACGGCGAGGAAGCCTTTCTGGCCCAGCGGGAGCTGTGCGCGTGCCTGGGCCTGCGTGCGGGCGGGGGAGATGTCCTTTCTGGCCCTGATGGGTGGGGGGGACCTGCCACCCCCAGGTCCAGTCAAAAGCATCAGGCATCCCCCGCCGCCGCCACGGCTGCATTTGCTCAGAGCGATCTGCCCGTGCCCATCCTGCCGCCCCTGGCCCTGCTCTCTGCAGGGCCGCCCCCAGGCCATGCCCCGGGCCCCCCATCCCCCTGCCCATGCCGTGGGGGGGGGCTGGCAGGGCTGCGGGCAGGGGCAGGCCTTTGCTGACAGCGAGGTTTTTCTCCATGAATGGACAAACTGTCGGCTAATCCCCTTGACGGGGCGGGGTGGGGCTGGGGAGCAGGCGCTGGGGGGGCTCTGGTGCCTGCTTCTGCTGGCTGGGGGAGGCGGGAGGATGCCGGCAGTGCCAGCTGACACACCCCCCCCCCCCCCCCCCCCGCAGAGCGGGACTGTCTCGGCACCCCCCAGGTCCTCACAGAGAAGCCAAAAATTAATATGTTGTGGGGAGCGAGAGCGAGTCTCCCCCTTCCTGGGATTATATGCAGAGATCCCCGCACGTAGTGCGGCGGGGCAGGTTGTTCTGCCTGATTCCTGAAGCCCCGCGGGGGGCAGCAGGGCGGGTGGCTGGGGCAGGCACCCCTTCTCTGCCGTCCTTTTCCCCCCAGACGTACAGCCGCCCCCTTGGCTCGCCGTGCCGTGGCTGCCTGCCCGCCTGCCGACACGGCCGCTTTGTTCCCACCGCGTCCCCCTCTGCATGGCCACGGGGGTCGGTCCAGGCACCAACAACCCCGACCCCTCTCCTGGCAGCTCCCACCAGGATGGCAAGGAAGGAACCCCGGCTTTCATCCTGCGAGGCCATTAATATTCTCTGGTCAGAGCCATGCCTCTGCAGGCTTTAAAATACAGCGATTATTTTCTCTCCTGTTTTATTCTGCTGGGTGCTTGCCCACTCGCTATGCTCTGCCATGCTGCTGGCTCTTCAGGGTGAAGACGAGGGTTATCTCCAGATGTTTTCCTCCTCCCACTCCTGTCTGTGTGTCTGTCTCCCCCCACCCTGTCCCCTCCGCTCTCCCCCTTTTCATTCCCCTTTGGCCAGAGCACGAATCTTTTGCGGCAGCTTTGCAAAAGCCCTGGGATGGCTGGTCACAGGGGAGGAAAAAAACCCAAACCAACCACCAGCAGCATGCAGCCACGCGAGGGCTAATAAATGGGAACGAAAGGGGCATGGGGAGAGAGTTTCAGCTCGGGGACGGGAGACCCGCTGCTTTCTGTGTGCTCCCTCGTCCCCGTGTCCCGGTCTCTGGCCTGCGAGGCCAGCTGGGTGGCTGCAGCTGGGGTGCCCGGAGCCGCTCGGTGCCATCCCCGGCTGCTCCTCCGCCCCGTGCCCGGCATGGGCTGGCACTGGGATGCAGAACGGCCGCCTTGTGCGGCCCCATCCTGCTTGCTCCAGCTTTTGCCCCTGTTGGACTCATTTTGGGGGGAGCGATGCTTCCGTTCGCTCCAGCAAGGGTCATTTCTGCAGGGCAGAGACAGACCCAAGCCGAGAGCCCAGGGGCTGGGCAGTGTGGCAGAGCTTGCCAGGTGAACTCCAGGAGCCATCGGAGATGTTCCACCCGACTTCTCGCCTGGCCTCTGCACCTGCTTCTCTTTGCAATGGCCGCTCACGCGCTCTCCGTACACCACACGGGCACTGGCAGGGACAGGCAGCCCCTGTGGCGTCCGCGCTGCCCAGAAAGGCGTCGTGCTGCTTCGCTCTGGATCTCAGCAGGGACCTCCAAGTCCCCGTTTGCAGCTGCAGGATGCACAGTTGCTACGGAGATGTTATTTCCCAGCCCTTTCTTCTGAGACCGCAGCGCTGGCTTCAGTAATTAGTCTGCCTGGGATGCAGGAGGCATCCGGAGTATCTGAGTCACGCTGCCTCCCACGGGCAGGGGGCCAGCGCCCGGCCCCTCTTTGATGCTGGAGCTGGGCTCCTGCCCGCAGCGAGGGGCATCCGAGCAGCGCCGTGCTGTGGTTTCGCGGCCAGGGCCGGATCCTGACCCCCCCCCCCGCCTTCGCCCGCCTGCCTCGCTGCCTTCGCCGGCAGGGATGGACGGGGCTTGGACCAGAACTGGCCGATCGCTCCTGGGAGAGAATCTGTTGCGGCAGCGGAGGAGGCGTTTGGAGCAGAAAGCATCTGTATCTGTAACGCCATGCGCTGGGGCGTCCGCCCCCACGGGGAGCGGGCTGTGCCGTGCCCGGGGCTGCTCGGGAAGGTCCCGGCTGGAACACTGAGTGGGTGTGAGCCCCGGCCAAGCGCTGGCCCTGGGGCGGGGCAGGGCAGGTTGGGCTGCGATGGAGGGAGCTCCGTCACCCCGGCGCTGGCAGGGAGCAGCTGGGGACCGCAGGCACAGGAGTTGCGCTGCGCTGGCCCGCAAGGTCATTTCAATGTCGCCTAACGTGGCTGATGGCTGGATCTCATGATTACCCTGCTGGTTTGGGTTTCTTCTGACGCATCTGTTGTTTCAGAAAAAAACCCATCATAAATGCTCTACAGGGGGAAAAAAAAAAAAAAAAAAGCAGTGAGTGAGGGAGAGAAGTGATGCAGTCTCCAATTTCCATGGCAACATCCTTTTCACCAGAGGATGGGAAAACGCAGGCTCTTGTTTCCAATGGCAGTGTAACACGAGGCATTAATCACTCTGCTGGGGTTGGGTACCCAAAAGAAAGCTTAGGGGAGGAGAGGCAGGGGCTGGAGGGGGCCAGGGGGAGCCCCGAGGGGGCCGGGGCTGCTCCCAGCCCCAACGTGCGTGGGTTTGGGCATGGCCCCCCAGCTGCGGCGTGGAGGAAGGCTGTGATTCTCCGGTGCCGGTCTCCCACGGGCAGATGCCGAAGCAAGAAGGAGCCTGAATGTTTGGGCAAGGCTCTGCCCAGCTCCCGGGACTGGCACAGGCTCTGACGGCCACGGCATCTACCTCCTCTGCTGGGACTGGGGGGGTCTGAGGGTGCTGGACCCATCTGTGGAGCTGGAGAGTCCTGGTCCTGCTTTCCAGGGCTGATTCGGACTGAACCCCATTGCCCTTGTCCCCTCGCAAGTGGGATGTATGTGGCAGGGGTACCGTGGGTGCCTCATGTTCCTGTCTGTTTGTCCGTAGCTATCCTGAACCCAAAGCAACCCAAAGAGACACCAAAAAGCTTCAGCTTTGACTATTCCTACTGGTCCCATACCACGGTAAGTGGTGGGAGGCCTGACCCTGCCTGGAGCACAGGGCTGGGCTTGAGGGAGGCAGGAGGACCTCCTTGCCAAATTTCTCCTTGCCTCCCTCCTCTCTGCAGCCCGCAGACATCAACTATGCATCTCAGAAGCAAGTCTACCGGGACATCGGCGAGGAGATGCTGCAGCATGCCTTTGAAGGCTATAACGTCTGCATCTTTGCCTATGGGCAGACAGGTGCTGGAAAATCCTACACCATGATGGGGAAGCAGGAGAAGGACCAGCAAGGCATCATCCCACAGGTACCGCCTGGTGAAAAGCTTCCCCTGATCCCGGCGGGATGCCCGAAGGAAAAGTGGAGCGGGGAGGGAAGCAAGGCAGGAGCAGGGCCAGGCTTTGCCGAGGTCTATCGCGGCCCTGCTGTGGCAGCGAGCCGGCAGGGCTCTGCTGGAGGGCGGGGGGGTGAGGAGGGTCACGCCAGACTCCTCTGAGGCTGGATGAATTATGGTCTGGCCACACGAGGCTGGTGTTTGCGAGCAGCAGTAGTCCAAGCGCCGAGCCCAGCCGGCTGTGCTTGCTGAGAGCTGCCGTGTGCTGGCCCAGCAGGGTGCCGGGGGGGGGGGGTGCTCTGGGGATGCTGAGCCCCCCCGTATCAGCAGGGGGATGTTCTGCCAGCTCTCCGGGAGCCATCCCAGCGCTCGGGCTCCAGTTTTTGGGGTGAGAAGGTAGAAATCCCTGTGGCCTGTGCACCCTGGGCAGAAGCATCCTTCCAGTGGAGGGGCTGAAGCGCTGGGCTCTTCTCTCCGCAGCTGTGCGAGGACCTCTTCTCCCGCATCAATGACACGACGAATGACAATATGTCCTACTCTGTGGAGGTAGGCACCCCATTTCCTGCCTAGGCCATCTCCAGCCTCCCACTCAGCTCTGCAAGCCATGCCAGTGTGCAGACCCCTCTGGGGGGGTCCTGTCCCTGGGCGTGGGGTGGGCAGGCAGGCCTGATTCTGCCTACGTGCTGAGCATCCATGTCCTGCCTGTGCCCTCTGCTTTAGGTGAGCTACATGGAGATATACTGCGAGCGCGTGAGAGACCTCCTGAACCCCAAGAACAAGGGGAACCTGCGGGTGAGGGAGCATCCCCTTATGGGCCCATACGTTGAGGACCTTTCCAAGCTGGCTGTGACCTCCTACAATGACATCCAGGACCTCATGGACTCTGGAAACAAGGCCCGGTGAGTTGGGGATGCGGGAGATGGCCAGAATTTGGAGACCGTGCAGACACCTCCGGAAGGTCCTGCTTAACTTTCTTGCTTTGCTGGTCTGGCTGCTGTGGAGGGGGCAGTCCACTCCTGTCTGAGTGTTGGGTACCCCCCCCCCCCTTATTTTCACTTTACCTCCTTCCTGCTCTCAAAATGCCCTGGAGCCAGCAGGAGAAAGCCTGGACTTTTGCACAGCTTCTCCCAGAGTCCTCTTCTGTCCTCCAGACTTGCCTTCCCATCATGTACCCTGGCCCAAAATGAGCCCTGGCCCCAGCACTGACTGCTCCGATGTCCTCCGCAGAGTGTCATACCTCCCTGTCCTCCTCTCCCCACAGCACAGTGGCTGCCACCAACATGAACGAGACCAGCAGCCGCTCCCATGCTGTGTTCAACATCATCTTCACGCAGAAGCGGCACGATGCCGAGACGGACATCACCACTGAGAAGGTGAGAGGAGAGACTGGGGAACCTGGGGGGGAATGCGCACGAACCTGGGAAGGGCTTCATGTGCTCTCGACAGCGCTTGGGATTAGATGGCACGGCCTGATGGAGGTTTGAAACAGGATGGAGATAAGTCCCGGGCATGTGCTGGGCTCACAGTCCCTCAAGGGACGAGTCCCTGGACAGGTTATTTGGCAGCTGGTGCCCTCCAGCGCTGTCTGCAAGGATGCTAGCCCTCCTCCTGGCCAAATCCTGGCAAGGATGACCCTGCAGAGCCCACTTCTGCCTTCAGAGCAATGTCACCTTGCAGGAGGTCTTTGCTCCCTCCTCGGCTCCGTGTCGGGGCCCGGTTTGCTGTGCCTGCTGGGGCTGACGGCCTCATCTCTGCCTGCAGGTCAGCAAAATCAGCTTGGTGGACCTGGCAGGGAGCGAGCGAGCCGACTCCACTGGTGCGAAAGGCACGAGACTAAAGGTGAGAGCTGGCCTGAGGTCCCCGTCTGCCAGCAGGTACATCGCGTCCTGCCCCTCGTCCCCAGCCGTGACATCTCCTTTCCTTGCCTCGTTCCCCGTCCGCTACGCTGCCGAAATCCTCGATGGGGTTTTGTTTAAAAGTTGCCTGGTGCCTGTTCCACTGGGGTCTCTGGGTCTCAGCTGGGAGGTGCTGGTTACCCAGTGAGACCAGCTGCTTTTTGCCCACCCTGTATGCTGTGACTTCGCCATCCTTCTGGTGCACCAGGCTTTAGCGCCGCTCTGAAATGAGGCCTGAGCACCTTGCCTGAGCATCCTCTCTCCACCAGGAAGGAGCAAACATCAACAAGTCCTTGACCACACTGGGGAAAGTCATCTCCGCCCTGGCTGAAATGGTGGGTAGCTGGAGTGCAGACAAGCGGCGGTGCTGCGGGGGAACGGGCTCAGCTCAGCAGGGATGGGCTCGGCTCTGCGGGATGGAGCATCCCAGCTCCAGGGGGTGGGCAGATCCATCCTGAGCTGTCCCCGGGGCAGGTGGGGCTGCTGCCTCCCTGGGGACCTGTAGTCACTGCCCTCTGCCTGGGGGACGGGGAGCTGCGGTGGGCACTGGGGAGGGGAGCAGCTCACTTCATTAGTCTCTCTGCTTTCTTTGCAGGATTCAGGGCCGAACAAGGTGGGTTCCCTGGCTGGGCTGGGGAAGGAGGGGTCGGTTTTTAGCAGAGGCGGTTGGGAATGGGTCACAGGGTGGTTTGGGGGCGAGGCTCTGCCCACACCCAAGCCGCGCTTCTCCCGGGGGCTGGCAGAGTCCTCAGCATCCTCATCACCCTGCTCACCCAGTGGCTCTTGGGACCCAGTGTTAAACACCTGGTCCGGCCCAGGCAGGGCATTTCACAGGCGGGACCTGTGGAGCTGAGCGGAGCTTCCCGAGGTCGTGGTGGCCAGGCAGAGCCATCCTCCTCCAAATCCCCATGGCTGAGGACTGGTTGTCACATTCCCTTTGAAGTGAGCAGGCAGCCTGACAGCCCTTCTCTCCACTCTCCATCCCCCAGAACAAGAAGAAGAAGAAGACAGATTTTATCCCCTACCGGGACTCAGTGCTGACCTGGCTGCTGCGGGAGAACCTGGGTGAGGACATGGGTGCGAGGGATGGGCTCAGTGGTGGGCATGGCCGCTGAGCAGAGGGTGATAACCAGTGCGGGGACCAGCATCTCCCTGATGCAAGCGTGTCTTTCCGGGCAGGGGGCAACTCCCGGACGGCCATGGTTGCTGCTCTCAGTCCTGCTGACATCAACTACGATGAGACTCTCAGCACCCTCAGGTAGGAAGAAGTACCCTCGTCCCCCCGCAGCGGGTGAGGGCAGGGGGAAGTCTCTGAAACCCCGGCACTGCCACATGCTCTCCTCACCTCTGCGGCAAACCTGGCTGTGGGGGTGCTGTGGGGGGACCCTGCGACCTCAGACAAGAGGCCGAAGGATTGTCCCGGTGCTGGGATCCTCCAAAGGATTGTTTGCTGGAGGGGCTTGCTGGCACTCCTGCTTGCCCAGCTGCTGGGGGTTCCGCCCCCCGCTGCCGCTCAGGGCTCTGCCCTTCCCTAGGTACGCCGACCGTGCCAAGCAGATCCGCTGCAACGCCGTCATCAATGAGGACCCCAACAACAAGCTCATCCGAGAGCTGAAGGATGAGGTGGCGCGCCTGCGCGACCTCCTCTATGCCCAGGGCCTTGGGGACATCATTGACAGTAGGTACCACCCGGTGCTCCCTGGCGGCGGCTCCGGGCTGGAGTCCCCGCTGCCCGCGGGGCTGGCATCCCCGCGGTTGCCCTGCATCCTGCTCTGCCGGCCGCGCAGCAGCATCATGCTGCCAGAGCGTGGCTGGGACGCCTTCGGCGAGCCCCTGCGCGTGCGTTGGGAACCCTCATCCCGCTCCCGTAAGCAGGAGGAGCTGCTTCACACCCAGCAGACCTCCCCTTCACCCCCTCTGCCATCCGTCTTCAGCATCCTGCGCTCGGCAGAGGTGCCAGGAAGATGTTCCCAGGGCCGTGCCCACCCACGGCCTCTCCTCCGTGTGCTGTTGGAAATCCTACTGAGATGAACCCACTCTTGTTCTGTTCTCTCTGTCTTACCCCCGCTCCCTGCCCTCTCTCTCTCTCTTAGCCCATCCTGCTGCGGGAGGATCCAAATGTGTGTATTCCCCATCACTGGTACTCTCTGTTGCTTCATGGCTTTGGGGGGTGCAGGCTGCACCCAGGGGCACCCGTGCAGCATGGGGAGGGGCTCTGGCAGCCGGTCCCAGCTGATGGAGAGACGTTTACCTGTAGGCCGGGGAGCCGGCAAAGGGGACAGAGGCAGTAGCAGTTAGTGCCTGGGCTCAGGACGGCGCTTGGAGGGACTGGTGTTCTCCCCATCCGCCATGCCAAAAGCCTGATCCCCGCAGGGACTCCTTCCTCCATGCTGTCACGATGTTTCCTGGTGCTGCTGCTGCTGCTGCTTCTGCTGGCGCCGGGCTTCGTCGGGACTGGAGCCCAGCACGGCGCTTGGGCAGGCTGGTGCGGTGCTCTCCTGACGGAGGGGTGTGTGGTGATGGCCGGGGGTGGGGGTTTGTCCGCGGATGAGCACTGTCGCCCCGTCCCGCCCTGGGCCAGATGGTGCAGCCAGGTTGTGGCAAGCCTGCTGAGGCGACGGGCACCCGGGCTGTCCCCTCCTGGCTCAGCTCTGCCGGATGCGGGCTGATGGAGATGGGTGGCTGCACCTCCTGGCCTGCGCCCTGCCTGCCTCTGGCACAGCGCGTCGAGCTCCCGCGACTTCTTGGGGCTGGAGGAGCATCTCTGATACCTGGGTTCCTTTGCTGTGGGGCCTGGTGGCAGCTGATGCTCGGGGTGCGGGCAGGCCTGTTACGGGCAGGTTGCCGCCCTGCCCTCACTTTGCTCTCTCTCTGCCTGCCCGGCCAACCTGCTGCTCCAGCAGGTCAGGGGCTTGGGCTCTCCCAGTGAGGACATCTTGTTGCTTCGTCCCCCCGACCCCTTTGTAGGGCGGAGGGCCAGCTCCTCTCCTCCCCTTCCCTTCTCGTTCTCTGCCCCCAGATCCAGCTCATCCGGGGCAGCCGTGAAGGGAAAACCACCTGGGTTGTGTCGGTGGGGGAGGATGACGGGGGCAGCGCACGCTCTTGGGGAGGACGGTTGATCCCAGACCTGATGGCCGCAGGATCCCTGGGAGCGCAGGAAGGCTCCAGGGCTATCCCTGCAGCTGCTTCCCGAAATAACCCCACGCTCCCGGGGTTATTTCCCACTCCTGGGCTGGGGGAGAGATGCGCGTGCCCTTGCCCTGCTGCTGCCTGTGCTGCTGTGCTGTCGCCTGTGCCTTTTCCTTGTAATTCCTGGCTTTCTTCTTGCTGTACCTGGCCACTTTTTTTTTTTCCCAACAGCTTTTCTTGTCTCTATCTTTCTCTTTCTCTCTCTCTTCCTGTCCATATGTCTTTCCCTTGCCCATCCCTCCTTCCTCGCCCATAGATGTGTCCGACTTTGAGAACAATAATGATGCTAGAGGGACAGAGCTGAGTCACCGCCATGACAATCTCTCCACAGTGACCAACGCCATCGCCGGGATCAGCCCCTCTTCCTCCCTGTCGGCCTTGTCCAGCCGTGCTGCCTCTGTCGCCAGCCTCCATGAGCGCATCATGTTTGCTCCGGGCAGCGAAGAGGCAATCGAAAGGCTCAAGGTAAGAGGCTGGTTCCCAGCGGGACAGAGGGCTCAGCTCAACACTCTTGCACTGAGGCTTGTGGAGAGGGCTTGGTATTTTCTGGAAACCCGCTATGGGTGATGCTCATGGGAAGCGATGCTCAGGCGTGCTGTTGCGGAGTGGACAGACCCGCAGCTGCCCGGTGCTTTGGACTGCTGGATGGGAGGGGGTTTGGCATGGTAGGTCCACCTGGTGCTGCCCTCCTCCCCCTGGGGTGGCTGCTGCCTTTGCCCTGCGGGATGGGCGCTCCTGGCTTGGGATGGGTGTTCCCGGCTCCGCATGGCGCAGGAGCGGGCTGGCGGCAGGGGGACGGGGAGGCTGGTCTTCGTGCCTCACTCTTTGAATGGGACGGGATGATGGAAAGACATGGATGAAATGCTGCCATGGCTCATTTAAACCAGCCTGGCACTGGGACCAGCATCCCACTGCGGCATGCTGGGCAGAGCCTGGCAGAGCGGGCAGGTGCCCGTAGGACGTGTGAACCCCCTGCTGATCCTGTGCTCGCCAGGAAACGGAGAAGATTATCGCAGAGCTGAATGAGACATGGGAGGAGAAGCTACGGAGGACAGAAGCAATCCGGATGGAGAGGTGGGTGGGTTGGGGTTGGATGGGACGGGATGGGACGGGGTTCCCCAGGCATCTCCCCTCCTCTGTGCTTTGCCTACAGCAGTTTAGTTCCTGGGGGCAGCCAGGCGATTTGACCATTCAGCCCATACCCTGGCTGCCCCCCCAGGCACCTCAGTGCCCATCACGTCAGCCTGGACGGATGTGGTCTGCTCCGGGAAGCCATCCTGAGGCATGGAGAGAGCTGTAGCAAGCCCTATGGCTGTGATTTGTGGGGAAAACTCGTGGGCTCGGGTCCCATCCTGCGCTTGTCTCCAGGGGCTCGTGGGGCTTTGACAGACTCTTCTTTCCCTTGCTCTTTCAGGGAAGCATTGCTGGCTGAAATGGGGGTGGCCATGAGGGAGGACGGAGGCACCTTGGGTGTTTTCTCTCCTAAAAAGGTAGGATCATCTTATTCTCTTCTTCCTGGCAAACAAGGGCTGGTTCGTACCCCTGCAACTCCCTTCTGACCTGCCCTGTCGCTACCGGTCAGCCCCAGATATTTCACTAGCCTTTTCTTGGCTCTGAAACCTATGGGGGAAACTCCAGTGTTGACCCTTCTGGATACGGACATTGGTAGAAACACGTGGCTGAACGTCCAGCCCCTATTGCCTGGATGCTGTCCCCATGCAGGTGGGGACTTTGCTGACGATTGCTGTGTTGGACTTCAGTGTCAGCTTATAAAAATCCCTACTTTGGGGTGTTTGAAATTGCTGCCCCTGAAACCGGCAAGTCCTCGCTGAGAAGTGTGGGCATGGAAACATTCCGTACTCTTTATTGCTTGTAGCATCCTGTATAATATTTCCTAAGAAAATACTGGCTGTGCCCCAAAGAGTTTGTGTGCCAGCGAACCCTGCCGAGCACCAGTTACAGCACATCACTGCCCCTCGCTCATCTGTACAACCTTCTTAGTAGTGACCTCCAGTTTACAGCCCCAGCCCCAACCCCTGGAGCCCGCAGAGCAGCACGGGTTGCTGAGGTGCAGGTAGGACCAGGGCACGCTTGCTCGGCTCTCCCACCGTGCTGAGGGATGTTCTGAGAGCTGCCTCAGCAGCTGATGCTGGTTGGCTTGGCCAAACGTCTTAGTCAATGCCCGTGTCCCCAGCTGAGGTGGTGACATTCAGTGATGAAGGCTTCAGGACCTTCCCCTTGCCTGCCTTGCTGTGGCTCTTAGGACAAATTTCTACACCATCATTGTTTCTCGTTCTTGTCTCAGCCACTGCCTGTTAGGACCCCAGACCTTAGTGTAGAAAATGTGGGGGTTTATTCCCTGAAACAGGTTTGTCTTGGAGGTGGGGCATCGCTGTGGCGGTCTTGGTGCCTCCTCGCTCTTCAGCTGTCTGACAGATGGAAACTCTTCTGACTTCTCCAGTGGCTGGCAAGGAAAGTTAGTGTCCATAGCATTTGTTTTGTTAAGGGCAAAGCAGGGCAGGACTTGGTTGTCCTGCTGTATGCCATTGCTGGGGTGCTTATGACCCCAAGAAGCTCAGTGGAAGGTAAGAGCATCTGCCTTCCACTAGCCAGCCTTGCAAATCTGGAGAAAAACGGCAAGCTGAAGGGGTCTCAGACCCCAGGGCTACGTATCTGCCTCGAGGGGCCTGAGGTTAAATGTTACGGCCAACATATTCCTGCCGGCCACCGTGGAGAAGAGCCTGGGTTTCCCTTGACCTCCAGCTCTCCTGCACTGTTTGTGCCTCCTGTCAGCCAGGGCTCATAGCACTGTCGTGACGGGGAAACCTCTGTGTGCCAGGTATCAGCGGGCTGATAGGACATTTCTTACGGTCTCTGTTTTTATTTCTGGGAAACTCAGAACTTCACCTACCGATACTCCTGGGATTTTGCCTGTTGCCTGAAGGTGCAATTGCAGCAGCTTGCGATGGGCTCAGATAAGCTAGCTGCAGCTGGAGAGGTCTGTGGGTGGGGGATAAACTTCCCTCTTATCAAGAACAAAGTGATTTGTGACCGGGGGGAAGAAAGTTATGGGAGGGAACTGTTAGGAAGGAGATCGAGGAGTGAAATTCAGCCTGGACATACGGTTTCAGGGCTCCACTACTTTTGGTTGAACAGCCACTGCGTGGGACGTGTCTTTGCCTCAGCCACACTGTCCACAGCAGAGCTGGGGGCCACCGGTGAGGCAATGGCCCATGGGCACGCAGCACGGGCGAGCAGGATCCCGCCCCAGGAGACACTAAGCCGTATCAGGGCCTCTCCATGGGAATTGTTCAGCTCCATGTCGGGCCTGTTTGCACCATGAATTTTCAAAGGCAGGTGGGGGAAGGGGGCCCCAGGGCTCATCCCCTTGAGGAGGAGAGCAAGGAGGCGTGTGGAGGAAGGTCATCCTCATCCCAGCTGCTCGGTTCTCTGCAGTCCCCTTGAAAAGTACCTCCCCGGGCATGTTGTCCTGGGGCTGTGGAGGGCAGGAGAGCCCACCCGTGTGCAGGGGGCAGCCTGAGGTGAGTTTCCACCTCCCTCAGGAGCATCCCTCGGTACCCAGGTAGATGGGGCGTACTGGGGTTACTCCTTGTTCATCTTTCCCAGACGCCTCACTTGGTCAACCTGAATGAGGACCCGCTCATGTCCGAGTGCCTTCTCTACTACATCAAGGACGGGATAACAAGGTGAGGGCCAGGTTCTGCAGAGCGGTGGGAGCCTAGCCTGTAGCTCAGCACCTGACTTGCCCGGGTGGGCGGCGGGGTGACAGCTGTCCCCAGGCTGGGCACCGTTCCCGGGGCATCCCCAAAGTGCCATAGCCACACGGGAAAAATGTATTTGCCTGGCGATCTCATCAAGGACATTGGTCCTGCTGTGCACCAAGGGCTGCTTCTGTCGGCCCCAAAGATAGTTTTGGGGGGAGGCCCAGGGAGGGGCTGCCCTGGGGAAGGATCGAGCTGGCTTGAGCTGGGTTTCCACCACCAGGGTTGGCCGGGAAGATGCAGAGAAGAGGCAGGACATCGTTCTCAGCGGGCACTTCATTAAGGAAGAGCACTGCCTTTTCCGCAGCGACACCAAAACCGGTGGTGAAGGTATTCCTTGTCTGGAGGGGCTCCACCACCCTGGGGACCCTGGTTCCTCTGCATGTCCCCAGCACCTGCACCCAGCCAGGGGCCCTGCCCTCCTCAGACTAGTGGGGCTCTTCTGCATGGCTGTGGCCTCTCCACGCTTCCGGAGCAAGCCACAGCCCTCACCTAGCTGGGAGGGAAGCTCGTGCAAGGCATGTGGAAGCTGCCAGGTGAGGCAAGCCAGGGAGATCAGGGTGGGAGGGAAGAGCAGACCGTAGACAATTCCCCCACCCGAGATGCAGAGCAGAGCCCACCCCGCAAACCAGCAGGAACCCGGAGGTGAAAGGGCTTTGGGAGACAAGCCTGGGGAGGCTGGAGATGTGTGCTGGAGGCTCTGATCTCTCACATCCAGTCTCCATCTGCTTGTGATCCTTGGGACTGCTCTGACTAACATGAGGTTGGCTGAGCCCTGTTGGTTGCCCAGGGTGTGGGTGCTGCTGGTGGGTACTCTAGTGTCGTCCCCCCTCCGCACCTGAGGTGCCGACTGGGGCGGCTCCCCCTTTCCGAGGCTGCAGGAGCAGGAGATGCAGGATTTAGCCCTCTGCTTCCACCTTACCTTCGCTCCCTCTCTCCCCCTCCCGCCGTCTCCGCAGTAATAGTGACCCTGGAGCCCTGTGAAGGTGCTGACACCTATGTGAACGGCAAAAAGGTGACGGAGCCCAGTGTCCTGCGCTCAGGTGGGTCCCCGGAGCTGGCATGCCTGCGCTGCTCTAACCTACCTCCCTCCATCCCACGGGTGCCCTGCAGGTTGTCCCACCTTAAACCCACGCCCTTTCCCCAAACCCAACTTGCATCCCTGTAGGAAACCGCATCATCATGGGGAAGAGCCATGTCTTCCGCTTCAACCACCCTGAGCAGGCGCGGCAGGAGCGGGAGCGGACCCCCTGCGCCGAGACCCCTGCAGAGCCTGTGGACTGGGCTTTCGCCCAAAGAGAGCTGCTGGAGAAGCAGGGCATCGACATGAAGCAGGAGATGGAGCAGCGGTGAGGGCACGGGGGCTGGGGCGATGGGGAGTTGGGTATCCACCTCCAAGTTGGTCATCCTCTCCTTCCCCATTCCTCCCAGGCTCCAGGAACTGGAGGACCAGTACCGGAGGGAGCGGGAGGAGGCAAATTACCTTCTTGAGCAGCAGAGGCTGGTAGGTGGCCAGGACCTGGCTCCTTCTCAGGCTGCCCAGGCATGACTGAGTCCTGGCGGATGTTTGTGTGGGGTGGCTCTGTCCTAAAAACAAGGGCCAAGCCGTCGCTCCTGGGGTTGTCCCTGCAAACACAGATCCAGAGGAGGGAGGAGGCTGGGTTCCCGCAGCGGGGAAGAAGCGCTGTGTGGCAGCGTGGGGGAAGGTCACGCCTTGTGGGCTGCATCGTCCCTCTCCCTGCTTCCCCCAGGACTATGAGAGCAAACTGGAGGCTTTGCAGAAGCAGATGGACTCTAGGTATTACCCTGAGGCAAACGAGGAAGAGGAAGAACCTGAGGATGAAGGTGAGGGCTGGTTGCCACCACAGGGTTTTGAGGCTCTCTGTGGGAGCAAGAAGAGTGCTCTCTGTGGTAGTGTCCTCCCTCCCGGCAGTGGGGTGACTGTCTCTCCATGTCCCCACAGTGCAGTGGACAGAGCGGGAGTTTGAGCTGGCCCTCTGGGCCTTTAGGAAGTGGAAGTGGTACCAGTTCACCTCCCTGCGTGACCTGCTCTGGGGCAATGCCATCTTCCTCAAGGAAGCCAACGCCATCAGTGTGGAGCTGAAGAAGAAGGTGGGTGCCCGGGGCTCCTCCCTGGCTTGCTGTGGCACCCGCAGCAGAGGCCACGAGCGTGGGCAGCTGGGAGGGTGCTGAGCAGGGGGTCACCGAAGGCACCGTGCGGAGCCTGCTGTCCTCCCAGGCGGCTCACCATCCCGCTCTGCCCCTCTCCAGGTCCAGTTCCAGTTCGTGCTCCTGACAGACACACTGTATTCACCTCTCCCTCCCGACCTCCTGCCTCCCGATGCCGCCAAGGACCGGGAGAAGCGGCCATTCCCCCGGACCATCGTGGCTGTAGAGGTGCAGGACCAGAAGAACGGGGCGACACATTACTGGACCCTGGAGAAGCTGAGGTGGGCGAACGATGCCTGCGCCGGGGAGGGCTTGGCCGGCCTAAGCCTGGTTTCTCACCGCTGCCCGCTGCGTCCCCCTCTGCCTGCAGGCAGCGGCTGGACCTGATGCGTGAAATGTACGACCGTGCAGCTGAAGTGCCTTCTAGCATCATCGAGGACTGCGACAATGTGGTGACCGGCGGAGATCCTTTCTACGACCGCTTTCCCTGGTTCAGGCTGGTCGGCAGGTGAGCGCTTCGGCTCCTTCTAAGCACGGCGGGGACCCGCAGGCAGCCCTGCATGAGGAAGCGCTGCCAGCTCTGCCACGTGCAGGGCATTCGTTTCCCTGGGGCTGCGCCGGGGGGGGATGCATTGCCCTCCCGGTGCCGGTTGGGGCCCATCTTGCTGCGATGGTTCTCTTCCGCGTTGGCTGCCAGGACCCCGAGGGACCTGCGAGCCGCCGGCAACGCTCCCGCTGCCTGCCGTAACGCAGTGCTGTGAGGCGTGGGCTCTCGGCTTGCCGCTGGTGGGAGGCGGGGGGCCACGGCTGTCCGGCAGACTGAGAGCCCGTGCCGTCACTACCTCCGCCCCAGCGGGCACGCGTCCATGTGCACGCGTTGGTGTCCAGCATCCGTCCGTACGGTATGTGCCGCGCGTCTCCGTGCGCTTCCCGCATGCCGGTTGGAAGGGTGCGGCACCAGCGACGAGGACGGGCCACCCCAGAGAAGGGGTCTGCCCTGGCGGGCACAGGGAGCAGGGGGCTGAGCTGCATGGCTCAATCAACCACACCCACTGTGGAGGCATCCCCCTCGTGCCATGGCACGTGGAGAGATCCCCTTCAGCGGCGGGGGTGGCGGCGAGCCTTGTGCCACCTGCTCCGTCCCTGTGTTGCCCGCAAAGCCAGCAAGGGGAATCCCCACAGTTTGCACCGGTTCCTGGGTCACTCTTTTCTCTGCCCTTTATCACGGATGGCCATTGGTGGCTTCCTTTAGAGATGCACCGGATGGGCAGGTCTTTATTTCCCAATGTCCCTTGGTTTAAGCAGAAAAAACCCCGACCCCAAAACCCAACTGAGAAAAAAAAACAAAAACCAACCCCCAAAAAAACAGATTTCCTATTCTTGCTCTCTCTGTTTGGAACAGCTGGTGTTAACCTGTCTTCTATCTTGTTGTACTAACCTTAGTTCAGATATCTCTGGCTGCAACAGCTCTCCTCTTTTCAACACATGCATGAGCGAGCGCATGGCTGATCTCACCCCCTCCCCTACCTTCTCGAACCCCGACTCCGACATCACCGAGCCTGCTGACGAGCAGCACCAGGGGCAGGAGGAGGAGGAGGAGGAGGAGGAGGAGGCGGAGGACCTGGAGGAAGACATCTTTCCGGAGTGCCCGCTGTGTGATGGCCGGGATCCGTTTTACGACCGCTCCCCCCTGTTCAGTTTAGTAGGAAGGTTGGTGAGGTTTTAGGAGAGCATGCCGGGAAGGAACTAGCTCTTTCGCATGAGGGAACTGCTTTTGGACATGGCTCCCACCTCTGGGGCGTCCCGGAGGCGCAGGGGGTGGCCGGCCGGCCAGGATTGCTGCCGAGCCCGGGACGCCCGGTGGGGCGGCGAGGTGCCCACCGAGGTAGGGCTGTGACGGGCATCGCAGCAGTAGGGATAGCGGGGGAGTGTGTACAGCGCCAGCTCTGCTGGAAACCCTTCAGGCAGGTCCCTCTTTGGGGCAGCCCCCGAGAAGGGAAGCTCTGCCGCATCGCCAGCACTGAAGGAGCCGGGGGGAGCTGCACCAGGGGTCTTGGGCCCGGGCGTTCCTGTCCCAGGGAGGGCCACCTCCCGCTCCTCTCAGGGTGACCCCGCAGTGCCGCTGGCTGGGGACACGCAGCCCCTTCGAAGCCGCGCGTGCCTTTGGTGCCGGCTTGGCTGTCCCGTCTGCACTGGTCGGCGTGAGACCCCTGGATGCAGAGGCTTGGATGTCCCCAGGTGGTCAGGGGGATGAAGCCAAGGGGAGCAAGGGGAGAGCTGGGCGCAGGATGGAGAGGAGGACTCTGCGAAAAGCGGTGTTTTCTCTCACCACCTGGGCCCAGCGCTTGGCTTGGGGCCATCCCTGCCGGCATGGCACAGGAGATGTTCAGGGAGGTCACGGGGACCTGGGCGCAGGCTCCCACTCCTTGTCTCGGCCAAGGACGAGAACTTTGATTTCTCGTACCTGTTGGCCAGGAGACACCCCCCCGCCCCTGGGGTCCATCAGTCTTGTCCTAGAGAAACTCACCAGCTGCCACAAAACTGTCTGTGCCGCCAAACCCGGTCGCAATCTGCCCATTCCCCAAATGGGATGCGGTGCTGCTAGCTCTGCTCCGGGGTTTTCCCAAGGGGATGTGTGCCCGGAGCTGGTCCCAGAGCCTCTGCCCCAGGCAGGAACCAGAGGGGCTCAGGATGGTGAACCTCTCCCTGCTGGGGCTGCCTGATGGGTGGAGCTGGACCTCCTCTTCCTTGGTGTGTTAAAGCCAGGCTTTATCCCTGCTAGGCAGGGTGGGGAGGAGGGGGACCAGCACGGGCAGAGAGGGCAGAGGTGGGGTAAGGGTCCTGCAGCCTCAGACCGAAAGAGCTGGGTTCTTCCCCCCCCCCTTTTTTTTTCTTTTTTCCTTTTTTCCTTCTTAAAAAAAAAATCAAAAAAACCCCAAAACTCTCAGGGGCACCTTAAAAAACCAACCAAGGCCCTGTGGCAGTGGCCTCGCTCCGTGCCGGGGGCACGTTCCCCAGAGCTCAGCACCTTCTGACTTCTTTTGAGTCTGCCCTGGGTTTGGCTCCCTGCGCAGCAGCTCCGCCGGCCACATTTCTTGTGAAGTGTGCTTGGATTGGTTTATGATTGGATCCTTGTCTTTGAGTTTTTTCCTTTGTTTCTTTTTTTTTCCTTTTCTTTTTTTTCTTTTTTTTTTTTTAGTTTTTTGGGGTTTTTTTTTTTTTTTAGCTGCTGGCTCTATCTCTCCAAAGCTTTAGCGAAAATTGGGGTTATTTCACTTTCGTCTTCCTTTGGAAAGGCTTTTCCTTGGTCTGAGCATGCCATCTTTGCACCTCACCAATCTTGTGGTTAGTGTCCCTGCCCTCCTTCCTCTAGTGACACACTTGTCCCCCTCCTCCCTGCCCGCCCCCCTCCCTCCTTTCCTCCCCCCTCCAACCCCTTGGCTTCAACACCAGCTGCCCAGCAATTTCGGGAGGGGGTTGCACCCGGATCCCCGCGCTTTCGAGACCTCCTCGTGGTCGCAGGGCTCTGCCCCGGGCATGCAGCCCTGCCAGGAAGCCCTGGCACGGTCCAGCCACTTGTCCCTGGTGGCCTCCGAGAAGAGACGGGGCGAGACAGGTCCAACAGGAGACGGTGATGAAGCATCACCTTTGCTTCCACAACTTGAGTCCTTGGAGATGCTTTGGGTAGAAAAAGCCTCAAGCAGTGGTTGGTGGTCAATGGGAACCCCCCCGGGCACTTCGGGGTGCCGTTGGATGTCTGCAGAGACACCTGCGAGGTTGGGATGTCACAAGCAGTGCTGCCAGCTGCCTGGAGATGCCACCTTCATGGGAACCTCCTGAAGCAGAAGCGTCCTGGCCGGCCCCAGCACCATGTTGACCCACAACGTCTGAAGACACCACGTATCAAGGCACCGGTGGGCACCCCAGGGAGGGGTGCCGGGCACCCTGCACCCTACCTTGCTGGGAGCAGTGCCGTCCCACAGGCAAGGGTAGTTCACACCTCTCGGCAGGGAGCTTGTCACCGCGGAGGGCATGGCGTGCCGTCATCACCAGAGTGCCAGGAGGCCGGCCGGCCGGCGGCGAGATTGAGAATGGCGGCAAGAGGAGGCAAAACACTTGAAAAACAGGGAGCTGCGGCCTGGTGGGAGGCGCTGGCAGAGACGTGGCGCAGCCATCACATGGAGTCTGGGCATGGTACCTTGCCACGGTAGCGTCAGTGACCTGGATGGCACAGAGACAGCGGAGAGGCTCAGCCCTGCTGCACGGGGAGCGGGCAGCTCCTTCCTCACCCACAGGGAGAAGCCAGCTGTGCCATCCCTGTGAAACGCTGGTGGGCGGCCTGGGACCCCGAAGCCACGTGCGTGAAGGGATGGGGCAGGGGGACACACGCCGCCGACCACGCCGTGCAGCCTCCCTCACAAGCCGGGCAAAGGCCTCCTGCAGCCACCAGCGGTCCTGCGACACCGCGGGCAGAGCTGGGGCCACGACCCCCCACCCCAGCAGGTTCATCTCTGGAGGCTTCTGGCCTCCAGCCAGGATCTCCTCCTCTCCCCTCCTTTGTTCCCGCTGGCCTCTGCCTCCCTCGTCACCTTCCCTTTCCCACTCTCCTCACCCCTGTCGTCCCCCCCCACGGTGACTCCGCAGCCGCCCCCGAGTCGTGTCGTAGCACCTCCTGCCCTAGTCCTCCAGCTCTCCACCACAGAGAAGGTCCTCTTCCCTCCCAGCTTCACGGCGGCACCAGCGCGGCCCCCCTCCCCTCCCCGCCCGCCACGGAGGTGACAGCCGGAGAGGTACGCAAGCCCCGTCTGCTTCGTGGTGCTGCCTGCGGCGCGCTGCCTGCCCGCCTGCCTGCGGCACGCTGCCCGCCCGCTGCCCGCTACCCGCCCCTCTCGGCTGGCCCTGGCTGCCTTCTTTTTAGTTTTGCTTTGCAGCGCCGCGGTCGCGCCGTGAGCGGTGACCTGGGATCCCGGCCGCTGCCGGCTGCGCCACCTGCACCTGGGGACCCGCGGATGGGAGCAGTGACCGCCCCCCCCGTGTTGTGTGTGTCCCCCCCTCTCTGGCAGGGCCTTCGTCTACCTGAGCAACCTCCTCTATCCTGTGCCACTGGTCCACCGCGTGGCCATCGTCAGCGAGAAGGGCGAGGTGAAGGGCTTCTTGCGTGTGGCCGTCCAGGCCATCTCAGGTAGGAGGGGGACACCTCCCCCCAGCTCCCCCCTCTTGTCCCCTGTGCCCCCCACTCTGCCTCAGCTCACTCCCGTTCCTCCTCCTCCAGCGGACGAGGAAGCCCCTGACTACGGCTCCGGCGTGCGGCAATCGGGGACAGCCAAGATATCCTTCGATGACCAGCACTTTGAGAAGGTACGGTGGCAGTCAGCTCTTGGGGGGTGTCTGGGAACCGTAGACCCCTGCCTGCCATGGCGGTGCTCCCCCTCACAACCGCCAGGCTCCCAGATGTGCAGGCATCACACCGAAGGGACTGTGCTCCTGGGCCACCCCACGGGCCCCTGGCACCCACCGGTGCACCCTGCTCTTGCTCGTGTCCCGGGGAGGGGGCCGGTGGGGCTGCTGTGGGGTGGAGGGGAGAGCTCGAGGTACCCCAGTGCTCAGAGCAGTGGCAGTGGTGTGAACGGGACCACCTTGGGGACCACCAGCACCCCTGAACCGCTCTCCCGGCACAGTTCCAGTCAGAGTCGTGCCCAGCCGTGGGGATGTCTCGCTCTGGGACCTCCCAGGAGGAGCTGCGCATCGTGGAAGGCCAGGGGCAGGTCAGCGACGTGGGTCCCTCCGCCGACGAAGTCAACAACAACACCTGCGCAGGTGAGGGGGTGCCGACAAGCGGTCGGGGTGCTGACAAGCGGTTGAGGTGCTGCCTCCCACCCTGGCACTCAGCCTCCTGCACCCGCCCAAGCATCGAAAGCCCGTTGCCCCGGTACGGGGCTGCTGGCAGACACTGTGGGGTGGCCCACGCCCCTGGCCCTGCTGACCCACCCACTGTCCCCACAGTGACCCCGGAGGACCTTCTCCTGGATAGCCCGGAGAAGCCTACACCGGACGGGCCGCTGGAGACGGCTCTGGACCACCTGAAGCTGGGCAGCATCTTCACTTTCCGTGTGACGGTCCTGCAAGCCTCTAGCATCTCCGCAGAATACGCAGACATCTTCTGCCAGTTCAAGTGAGCGCCCGGTGCCTCCCGCATCTCCCGCTGTGCGCCGGCCATTGCCCCGGGGCTGGCGGTGAATGTCAGGGAGCCCCAGCCCCCCAACCTCTGACCCCTTCATGGATGGGGAGGCAAAACCAAGGAGTGCGGGATGAGCCCCTGTGCTTGTCTGGTGCCTTGTTTGGTCCCCGGCAAAAGGCAGGGAGAGGTTCCCACGTGCTTCGGGGGGGTCCTGTATCAGCCCAGAATGCGGGTGGTGGCCCCAAGGGGAGCAGGCTCTTCTCCTGGTCCCTGCCCTCTCTCCCCTTCCTGCTCTGGCATGTCCCCGTCCCTCGGCCCCCAAACCACCTTCCTTCCCTCCGCAGCTTCATCCATCGCCACGACGAGGCCTTTTCAACAGAACCCTTGAAGAACACGGGACGGGGGCCACCGCTGGGCTTCTATCATGTCCAAAATGTGCGTACTCCTCCCCTGCCCCCACCCCCTCACCCCCGTGGCTGCCAGGGTCTCTGCAGGGCTATCGGCTGGATCTTCTCCCCCCCAGGGGAGCACCTTCCTCCTGGCTTTTCCAGCCTGTCACAGCTACCTGGCTAAGCCAAACTTAAACAAGGTGGATGTGTGGGGGGAAGACTAAAAGCTGCTGCCCTCCACCCAAAAAGGCTGGGATTTCACGGCAGTGGTCTTGGTGGGGAGAGCACCCCTGGTCCATGGGGAAGGGGATGGGTGAGGGATGCAGGGGATCAGACAGGCTTGTGCCCCGCCACCCTGCGCAGCTCCTCCTGGGAGGTCCCAGAGCAAGACATCCCCAGGTGCTGTTGCCGGCTGCATCCCTTTCCCAGCTAAACTGCGTGGCCAATGGCTCTTTCTCTTCTAGATTGCCGTGGAGGTGACCAAGTCCTTCATTGAATACATCAAGACCCAGCCGATTGTATTTGAAGTCTTTGGGCACTACCAGCAGCACCCCTTCCCGCCCCTCTGCAAGGACGTCCTGAGGTGGGTGCACCCCGGGCCACCCCCGGGTACCACGGGGGCACCTGGTGCTGCTGGCTTCTTGGGGACCCACAGAAAGAGGAGGACAGGTGGTGGGAGGGGGTGGCCCCGGGGCATGGGTGGGGTTGGTCGGGTTCAGGGCTCCCTGTGGATGCTGTAAACCAAGCCAGTTCTCTCTGCAGCCCGCTGAGGCCGTCCCGGCGCCACTTCCCCCGTGTGATGCCGCTCTCGAAACCAGGTAGGTGATCTGGCCACCCGTGGTCCCTGTGCTGGGTGCGGGGTCCCCTTCCCCAGGGAGACCATTTAGGACCCCAGGGGCACCACAAAATGTACTGCAGGCCAGAGCACCCGACAGCCCTTGGCACCCATTCCCGCAGCACCCGGCTGCTGCAAAGCCCCCTTCTCGCCTCCCGTGGAGTGGCAGGGAGGAGGCTGCCCACCCTGGATGGCTCCGATGGCCACCCAGCACCCCGCTCCTGCAGGGGCTGCGGGGTCCTCACTGTGCTCTGGCCACCGAGACCTGAGCGGTTGGAGTTTGGCTGCGCTGTGGTTTGCTGCGTGGTCCCCGCACCAAGCACCAGGGGAGCGTCCCTCTGCCTGTCCCCGAGCGGTCCCTGTAGCGGTGCCGCGTAGTTTGGGACGTGTCTGTGGTGGGGCTGCGGGCTCAGGGTGCGTGTCTCAGCGTTGGGCGAGGCTGGCTGCATCCTGACACCCTTGCTGCTCCACGCTGGGCGTGGGAGAAGGCACGCCAGTGGTCAGCGAGGTCCCTGGGTTGGGGCTGTCCGTCTCCTGGGTGCTCCCTGCTGCCTGGCTGCCGCCACTGTGTGTCTCCCCATGGTCCCTGCCTGCTCTGCCCTTACCCTGCCTGCCATCAGTGTGCCTCGCTCCAAATGGCAGCAGCAAGCTCACCCTTTAAGCTGTCTTTCTGACCTGCTGCAGTGCCTGCAACGAAGCTGAGCAGCATGACTCGGCCCAGCGCTGGCCCGTGCCAGTGCAAGTACGACCTGATGGTCTTCTTCGAGATCTGTGAGCTGGAGGCCAACGGCGAGTAAGTCCAGCCGGAAAGGGGAGCGGGGAGGAGAGGGAGGCAGCACAGCAATTTGCCTGGTGCTCAGCACCTTCAGGCAGGCTGATGGGGCTCTGTGTCACGCTGCGATCGTCTCTTCCAGCTACATCCCTGCCGTTGTGGACCACCGCGGAGGCATGCCGTGCCATGGGACCTTCCTCCTCCACCAGGTACCTCCTCCCCAAGATGCCCTGGCTCTGGCTCCTGCCAGGAGCTGTGTTAACCGTTGCCCCTTCTCTCTGGCCTTGCGGGTCTCAGGGCATCCAGAGGAGAATCACTGTCACCTTGGTGCATGAAACAGGCAGCCTCATCCGCTGGAAGGAAGTGCGGGAGCTGGTTGTGGGTAAGCTGAGCCAGGTGGAGTGGGCTGTGAGCAACCCCTGGCCCGCTGAGCTCCTCATCATCCTCTCGGGCTGTTTCTCACCCGTGTTCCCATGTGGGGCTTTATGCCTCGTCTTCCCTCCCATCCTGCAATAGCAAAGCAGCAGCTGCCCGGTGACACCGGGACGCCACATAGGCAGGATGCCTTGGTCCCGGCCACTGCATCCAGGAGCTGGAGCGGGACCTCTGTCACTAAGCGGCCAAGCGCTGGGCGGCTGCTGTCCCTGATGGGGGGACTGCTGGGGGATGCAGGCGGGTGGGCTGCCCCTGCCCCTTGCGGGGACCCTCATGGGGCCACCGCCTGTCGCCTGAGCAGCATCTCCATGCTGCGCTTGCAGGTCGGATCCGGAACACCCCAGAAGCGGACGAGTCTCTCATCGACCCCAACATCCTGTCCCTGAACATCCTCTCCTCTGGGTACATCCGCCCTTCCCAGGACGACCGGTGCGTGCCATCTTTTCTCTTGCTCTTCCTCCGCTGTGGTGAGGGCTGAGGGGGGGGACATGGGGAGCCCTTTTCTCCCCTGGGGGGGCTCTCGACCCCTCTGCAGGGTCCTGCTGACCTGTTGCTGCCTTGGGGTGGGGCTTTTCTGGAGCTGCAGAGGGTCTCGGAGCTCAGGGCCACCAGCCCCCTTCCTCCTCCTCCCCGAGGCCTCTCCGCGCCAGGCTTTGGCACTATGGGGAATTTGGGTGGGGGTCCTGTGCTCTGGTGGTGCCTGTTACCACCTGGCACAGAGAGCTGGTTGGTGCCGGTGCCGGGAGGATGTACCAACCCCGTGGGCGCAGGGGACCTGTCACAAAGGGTTATTCGTCCCATGTCCCAGCAAACTCGTAGGAAAGGCCACTTGGTGCCCATAGCTGGTCCCTGCCTGCGTGGCAGTGGTGCAGGAAAGCCATCCCCCATCCGTGATGGGTGACTGTGGGGGTGTCTGTCCCTTCACGCCTGTCCCGGGGGGCTCTGTGCCACCGGTGGGTTTGGCAGATGTGTGGGAGCAGCGGGGCCCGAGCTTTTTCTCTCAGAGATCTCCCTGGCTGGGCCCTGCGGTGGACGGGGAGAGCGGTGGTTGCAGCGGACAGAGCTGTCCTCTGCACCAGGGCTGCTGGCAAAACTTGGGGGGCTGGCGGGGGTCCCTGGCCAGAATGCGTGTACACGGGCAGCCATGACAAGATGAGGATGGTTGCTGGCAGCACTGGGAGCAGCGGGACTGGTCCTGGGCTGTGTGTGTGGCGGTTGCCGGCGTAGGAGCATCCCGGTGGGGCGCAGGGACCACTTTTTCCCTCATTTTCTTTGGGGTCACTGCTGCGCCAAGGCAGGGTGTTTTCAGGGGGCATCCCGGGGCTCCGGACAGAAGGTGCCACCCTGCTGCGCTCCTGGGGCAGCTCCTGGGCACGGTGGAGTGACGGGCACGCAGTACCTGGGCAGCAGAGCCAAATCACGGGGTCGGGTACGCGTGCAAGTGTTGGACCAGGAGACTTTGGCACAGCCATGGGGACAACAGAGCAAGGCCAGATGAGGACGATCGGGCAAGGAGGGCTTGGCCCGGTAGAGCTGCAGTGGGTTTTGCTGGGCCGCTGGGAGCTGGGTGGCTGTGGGACCCGTGGGCTGCTGGGGCTGCGCTGTTTTACGTCAGCTGCTGATCCGGCCCCGTCGGTCCCGGGTGCAGCCAGGTTGGATCTTCAGCATCTCTAGTGTAGCCTGGCAGGGGGGATGTGCCTCCTGCGCCTGCCTTCCCCCCGCAGGGCCTGCAGGGCAAGGGGACACAGCTCGGGCTGGGGGAATGCTCAGGGTGTGGAGAGAAGGGGGGAGACAGGGGGCTCGGATTTTGTAAGAGCCTGCCTCGCCTGCACACTCAGAAGGTCGGTGCCTCAGGGCCAGTCCCGATTCGGGGCTGCGGGCCAGCGTGCACGCTGTATCTGTCCCGTATCCGTCCCGTCGAGCCTGCCCAGGGCCGGGCAGGAGGAGGAGAGGGTGGCCGGCTTCCTGCGGGACTCTGAGGGGCGCTTGCTGCGACGCCCCCCTCCCCGCTTCCATCCCGCATGCAGGCACGTGTGCTTCGGTCTCAGCAGCCTGCAAGGACAGGCAGAGGGAGGGCAGTGGGCAGAGCCAGGGCCTGCTTCACCCTCCTCCCAGACTGCTTGCGCTCCCCGCTTTGCTGCCTTATGTCATGCAGCCTCCATCGCCCGGAGCAGCCCTGGCTCCCCCCCCAGCCTCCCCAGTCCCTTGGAGCCACTCAAGAGGAGACCAGGGGAGCGGTACGGCTCCCTCCCTGGCACCCATCCGTCCCTGCCCAGGGAGGAGGCACGGGGGGCAGCGCCCATCGTCCCCCCTCGCTTCTCTCCGCTGCTGCTGCCCATCCAAGCCCACACTAACCATGTGATTGTTTTGTGTTTTCGCAGGCAGTTTCTTGATTCGGATATGCCTAGGTATTATTTGTTTCCATTGTTTTTTTTTCCACCCCCCACCCCCCCCCTTCCTCTCTCCCTTCTTTCTTTCTCCCTCTTTACCTTGGTGTGCTCACTCCTGCCGGAGGCAGCACTTGGACATCCAGCCCCCCATCCCTCCACACACCCCATCCCTCCTCCTTCCCACCCTGGCACCTCTCGCTCACTTGGCCCCTTTTGCTGTTCATTTGGGCCGCTCTCTCGCTGGCTGCCGCTCCCACTCGCACGCCTGCGTCCTCATCGCCTGATTTGGGTTTTCTTCTTGCTTTTTGACTTCGCCGCTCTCCCATCTCTCCGGCATCCGGTGCCAAGTGTGCCTCTCCCCCGCCTCGTCGCCTCCCACCCCAGTCCCAGCTCAGCCCCTGGCACCACTTGGAATAGCTGCAGAGCTGGTGCGGACCATGGTGGGGGCTTCGGGGCACCTCCAGCCCCCGCCCGGGCACCTGGTGACGATGGCAGCGCTGCCGGTGGTGCAGCAACACATGTTGGGGCTGCCCACCTCGCGTGTGGCGGTCCCGCAGGTGTAGGTGTGGCGTATGGGCAGTGTGTGTCTATGCAGACGCGACGGTGGGTGCGCCCACCCGTGCTTGGCGTGGGCTGTTACACCCCCGTGTCATGGGCTGTTTGGGGGTGGGGGATGTTCGGATGGGACTGCAGGGTGAGCCTGGTGTGCCGGCACGTGGGCGAGAGCCGCTGGACCCGGCTGCTGCCGCCAGCCTCTGGACTCTGGCAGAAGAGGGGGTGTACCACCACTGTGCCCCATGGCAGAATAAAAAGGGGGATGCATCTGCGAGACAGGGGCTGAGGTCTCCCTAGTCCTGGTGGGCTCCGTAGCTCTGCGCCTGGGAGGTTGTCCTCCCTACAGAAGAAGGTCCTGCTCAGAGATGGACGAGGGCAGAGCTGTCCCTCCAGCGGCATCCTGTCCCTCCTGGGGTGCAGGGGGATGGATCCAGCATGGATCCAGCCCCCCGATGTAGGAGCATGTGGGCTCGTGCTGGCATTGCCCGTGGTCTCTGCACAGCGATGCTCTCCCTGTCGAGCAGGGGACAGGCTGAAAAATCATCTCCTGCTGCACGGGTGGCAGTGGGACGGCTGGTCCCCCCCAATGATGGGCACCTTCTTGGGGGGGGCTGCGCTAGGTGGGACCTCCTTGCCCTTGGATGGCAGAGCGGGCAGAGTTAAGGGGATGGGGAGCACGCACGTGCTCGTTTCCCAGCTGTTGGACCGCGAGGAAGGTGGGAGGCAGAGGGTTTTCACCCATGTGGGTAAACCTCTGCCTGCTCTCGCCAAGCTCCTTCTGGGCTCTGATTTGGGGTCCAGCTAGACAGGAGCTCCTTCAGCCAGCAGTGCTGATATGGGGTGAGTCCCCTCGCGAGGGGCTCCCCTTCCTCGCGGCCCCTCTCCTGCACCAGCCCCGTACAGATGATGCTTTCTGACCTTTCGTTTTTCTGTGTGTGTACGTGTGTGTGTTTGTCCTTGGGTCGCCTTCCACTTATAGCATTTCGTTTGGAAATGACACTAGGTATTTCGTGCGCACCCACTCGGTCTGGTCCCTCCTGCTTTTCTCTCTTTCTCCTTTGCCTCCTCCCTTTGCTTTTTGCTCTTTCCTCCCTCCCCTGAGGCCCCTCTTCTCCTCCTCCTCCCTGGGGAGCACTCTTTTCTCAAGCGACCTGTGTCTGCAAAGCGATCCTTCGCCTTGGCTCCGTCTCACGTGGGGTTTTTTAATGTATTTTATACACCTTCTGAAAGCGTCGCTGTCGCTCTTCTTCCAATGTGGGGGCAGTTGCAGCCGAGACCCTCTCCCCGCTCCCTCTGGCCACCCCAGCTCTCGTTAAAAGAGCCACTCAGCCACCTGGATGCTGCTTTGGGGACGTGCCAAAGCGTTCTCATTGAGACATCGCTGAGCCACGGCTTCCTGAGGATGCTCAGGCGGGAGCAGGGGCTGCGGCAGCTCTGGGTGGCTTTGGGGAGTGGGCGTCCCATAACCCTAAGGCTGGCCCAGGAGGGAGCCCAGGGGTAGGGCAGGGGCATCCCCTACGCTTGCGAACCGGAGCCGCCTTCTGCTTCCCCTACCCTCGATGGCTTGACCCAGAGAGGGCGGCTGCCGCTCTTGCTCTGGGCAGCTGCAACGTCCTCTGTGGAAGCCCGCAGGCACCGGGCAAATGGGGCTGGCTGTCCCCTGCTCCTTCTCCCATGGGAAGCACAGTGAGGGGAGCGAGGGAGCCCAGTGGGAATGGGGATGGATGGGGCGGGCCATCAGGGCAGAGCAAGAGCTGGGGGAGCAGCCAGACAGGGGCCAGCCACCAGATCGTGGTCCCCGGGTCCCGCTGAGGCTCAGGGCTGGCAGGTGGGGCAGCCCTGGGGAATGGGACCTGGCTGGCGGCAGGGGGGCCGCTCTCCCAGGGGTGGGCTGGCAGCAACCCCCCAGGGCTGAGCATCCTCCCTCCTTTCCTTTCTGGCCATCGGTACCCGAACGGCGACAGCCGCTCCTGTTGGGGGCCTGGAGGTCCTGCGTGCCCCAGGCTGGATGGTGGGGACATGGCCTGGGCGCGCTGGGGGTGGCAGCCCCCCTGCTCCGAGCATGGGGGTGGGGCATGCACCCTCCTTTGCCTTCCCAGCCTGCCCTGCCTTGCCTGCGTCCCAGCTGAGTCCCCACTCCTCCTGCAGGCCCTCCTCCCCTATGCACTGGTCCGTCAGCCGTTTCGAGGGCGCCGCGTCTCCCTCCCACCACGCCTTGTCCCCATTTGCCTCGAACCTGCGTCCTCTGGACCTGCGCCTGTCCCCATCTGTCCCCACTGCACGTGCATGTCTGTGTGTCCTTGCAGGCCTGCCGCAGCACTGGGAAGGGGGGGACACGATGGCATCTCCTTGCTTGCTCATCTGGGGTTCTGGGAGGGTTGTTTTACCGGCTCTGCTATTTTTTTCGGCAGGACTTTCTACCAGTTTGAGGCGGCGTGGGATAGCTCCATGCACAACTCGCTGCTGCTCAACCGTGTCACCCCATACCGGGAGAAAATCTACATCACCCTTTCCGCCTACATTGAGGCAAGGACCTTAGTCGGGGCCATTATAATGCCAACAAAGTCTGGTATTCCCCCCACTGTTGGGGTGCAGCCAGCGTGAACACCTCCTTAGCCAGCGCTGATGCTAATGGGGTGCGGGATTCAACCTGGTGCCTGGGGGCCCTGCGGGACCCCGGGATTGGAAACCACTGGGAACCAGGGGCGGGAGAGACCTGCTGGGCTGCCAAGCTGCAGCCCCCCTGATGCCTCCCCGCCGTGCCCCGCTGCAGATGGAGAACTGCACTCAGCCCGCCGTCATCACCAAAGACTTCTGCATGGTTTTCTACTCCCGGGACGCCAAGCTTCCTGCCTCCCGCTCCATCCGCAACCTTTTTGGCAGTGGCAGCCTGCGGGCTTCCGAGAGGTACTGGGATGCTCCTGCCTTTCTGAGGGAGGAGACCCATCACCTGGGGGCTGGGACCCTCCCGGGGAACCCCAGCGAAATAACTGGGGCGTGGGGATGGGGCAGAGCCTGTAACACCTCGTCTCCCTTTGCTTGCAGCAACCGCGTGACGGGAGTCTACGAGCTCAGCCTCTGCCGCGTGGCTGACGCTGGCAGCCCAGGTGGGTGCCGTGCCTCTGCCTGGGCGTTCGCCGGCAGACTGGGAGGCCTGGCATGGCGGCTGGGACCGTCCGTCTGTGTCCCCAGCTGCATATCTGTCCCTGCAGGTATGCAGAGACGGCGCCGGCGTGTGCTGGACACCTCAGTAGCTTACGTGCGGGGAGAGGAGAACCTGGCTGGCTGGCGGCCCCGCAGCGACAGCCTCATCCTTGACCATCAGTGGGAGCTGGAGAAACTCAGTCTCCTGCAAGAAGTAAGGGTCCGAGCTAGAAACGGGCCGAGATGGTGCAATTCGCAGCTCAGCCTCTTGCCTCGCTGGTGCCAGGGGGGTTCCTCACCGGTTGTGGGAGGAGGCAGGAGTGGGGGCCGTGCCACCGGTGCTCTCCTGGGCATTGCTGCTAGCTGGGTTCCGGCAGACCCAAAGCTAACGCGCAGATGGGGTTAACGGGGCCTGGGAAGCGAGGTCACGTGGGGCAGGGGCCACCCCTGAGGCTGGCTGCCTGTGCCCAGGTGGAGAAGACAAGGCACTACCTGCTCCTGCGCGAGAAGCTGGAGACGACCCAGCGCTTGGGCCTGGAGACCCTGTCCCCCTGCTCCAGTGAGGACTCCGAGTCCCGAAGCACCTCCTGTGTCTCCTCCCCGCTCTCTGTTGATGGGGGTCATGAGGGCCGCACCTCTCCCCCTGAGACCCCCAGCGAGAGGCAGAAGGAGCTGGCCGTGAAGGTACCGTCCTGCAGTGTCCCCAGCTCTCGGGGTTGCAGCTGGGAAGGGGCTCCCATGGGGCGGCAAGGAGTGGTGGCAGGAGAAAGCCCAAGAGCAGTGAGAGGAGGAGGCTGGAGGAGGGTGCCTCCTGCTCCACCGTCCTCCTCTCTCCACAGTGCTTGCGCCTGCTCACGCACACCTTCAACAGGGAGTACAGCCACAGCCACGTCTGCATTAGCGCCAGTGAAAGCAAGGTACCACCACTGTGCTGGGCTCCACCAGGCTGGCAGGGGCCGGGGGCCATGCATGGCCAGGGGGGACGACGGGCTGGGCACGGGCCAGATGGGCACTATGGTGGGAGTGGTGCCTGCTCCAGGGTCCCTGCTCCCTCCACTTGCCCTGGTGTTCCCGGAGTTGGTGGCAGGCCAGAGGTCTTGCCTCTCCCTGTATAAGCAGGCACCTGGTCCTTTGCCTGTGCCTGGCTTCAGGCAGAAACTCAAGTCCACACTTCCGCTCCTCCACAGCTGTCCGAAATGTCTGTCACCCTGATGAGAGACCCCTCCATGCCAGCTCTTGGGGTCACCACTCTCACCCCCTCCTCGACCTGCCCGTCACTGGTGGAAGGACGTTACAATGCCATGGAGGTCAGGTAAGAAGGTGGACGGGAGGTTCAAGTGATATCCTGGTGCCCCTGAGCAGGGCAGCTGTATGCGGTCCTGGTCGATGGGTGTTCCTCAGCTGTCACTCTTCCTACACCCCCAGCCTCTCCTCCCTCCCCAGACCCGCCCAGGTCTCCCCCAGGGCAGAGAGCCCTGACCTGGAGCCTGTGGTAGAAGGAGAGCAGAAGAAGTCTCCAGCCCGCCGGCCTGAGGAGGAGAAGGAGCCCCAGCGTTTGCTGGTGCCCGACATCCAGGAGATGCGGGTCAGGTAGGAGCAGCTGGGGCAGCCAGCGAGGGGAGTGCTTGGGGCTGATGGGGACCGTGCCCTACCATTGCAACCTCCTCGTGGTCCATGTCCCAACCGTGACCTCAGTCCCTTCTGCAGCCCCATCGTCTCCAAAAAGGGCTACTTGCACTTTCTGGAGCCCCACACCAACGGGTGGGTGAAGCGCTTCGTGGTGGTCCGACGCCCATATGTCTACATTTACAACTCAGACAAGGATGCAGTTGAGAGGGCCATACTGAACCTCTCCAAGGCCCAGGTGGAGTACAGCGAGGACCAGCAGGCCATGCTCAAGGTAGGGCGCCGGGAGCCAGCCCCGCTCTGCGCACCCCCTCGGGCGAAGGACTCAGCCCCGGCTCTCCCCCGGCAGACCCCCAATACATTTGCGGTGTGCACGGAGCACCGGGGCATCCTGCTGCAGGCGAGCAGCGACAAGGACATGCACGACTGGCTCTACGCCTTCAACCCTCTCCTGGCTGGGTCCATAAGGTACTGGGGGCAGCTGGGGGAAGGGGGGTGTGGGGGAAGCCATTGGTGGGGGGCCGCAGGCAGCCGAGCATGCTCCCTGCCCTGCTCCCAGGGCTCTCCCTGCCGCAGCCCCCCTGGCCAGGTGTGGGGAGCACCTCCTGCACAGAGCTGTGCCTGGACAGGCTCTTGGCTGGCAAAACTTGGACCATATTAATCTTGGTTTCAGCTCCTCCCCACGTAAATGTTTCAGTCTAGGGCCAGATCCCGGCTGGTACAGAGGCGTTGTGCTGAGTTCAAAGCAACATCCATGCCTGGTGGCACGGCCGCTGGCCCTTCGCTGTTCGTGAAAGCATCTCACAAAGTTCTCGAGACCATCTCACGAAGTTCTTGAGACCATCTCAAGTGGCAGTACTAGGGGAACAGGAGTAAATGCACAGAAATTTGTGTGCTTTGGCTAGAGAGACTCCTCCCATGTCCCTCCAGCTTTGGCTGGATTCAAGCACCAGCCTGGAGCCAGGACACTGAACCCAGGACACCACACCTTTCCTCGTCCGCATCTCTGACACCATTTGTCCCTTGTTTTCCAAATCAGATCCAAGCTGTCCAGAAGGAGAACAGCCCAGATGAGAATCTAACCCGAAGAACACCCTCCACCTCATCCGTCTGCCAACAGGATCAAGATAGCTGGTTCTGTCTCAAGACTCCCCATGTTAACGTCTGATCTCTCACACCATCTGCTGCCCCAGCTGTCTGCTCCATGGAAGGATCTGTCTCGATTCACACCTTCACGGGGGAAACTCACTTCCGTTTGTAGCTGCAAAAGCCTGGACCCACCTGGGCAGGATTTCTCGTGCGCGTGCCATCTTCTGCCCGTCCTCCCATGGGTGACCTTCATGTCACACCATCTGTAATGCTCCAGAAAGGTCCCTGTTGGAGGGGAGGGAGCGATGAGGGTGGTTTTGGCTAAAAGCTGGTCTTTGATCTACAGAGGTGGGAGAGCAGGAGGAATTGCCTCCACGCGATGGGAAAGTGGTAGTTTAGGTATGGGGATTTCCTAGTTCATTGACGTTTCTGCAAGAGATGGCAGGGTAAGATCAGGTGTTGGTAGTTTAAGATTGTATTTATAAAGTATTTATTTCTATTTACATCACAAAAATCCCATAAGTTGGGCCCTGGCCCCCGGACAATGCCTCCCCCGGGCAGGGGAGAGCCTTGGCAGTGGGCCGGGGTCCCAGAGATGCCTTCCCCAGGACACCCATGGCATGTGCCCGGTGGCGGCAGCACTCTTTCCCTCACTCCCTGCCCTTCCCCAACCCTCTGCTTTGCCCCCCCCCCCAGCTTAAACTACTTCTCCCCTGAGCGGTGGCTGGACAGCCCACCATGTCTTCCCAAAGGAGGCAATTCCTACCTGCCCCATCTACCTCTGGAAGGGGGGAGCCCGCCATCTCGGCTGGCCAGGGCACCCACGTCCAAGCAAATGGGACACTTCATTTCGGAGCTTGGTCCTGCTGGAGGGACACAGAGGGCTCTGGGGACGGTTCTGCCTGTTACCTTGTGTGCGGCTGTCCTTCCCAACCAAAAGCATGTGGGCCACCTCTGCTATCCCAGCCTGGGAGCCCCGGGGGACTTGTCCAAAGGGATTCCCCCCCTCTTAGGGCAGGACACTGAGGGTCCCATCCCTGCGGGGAGTGTGGAGGATCAGGTGGCCGCTTCCAAAGCCGGATGGGAAAGTTGCCCAGGAGTCAGGGCTAGGAACAACCATCCCAACCTACGGGATCCTTGTCACCTTTTCCCGAAAGGGGTGTCACGTCCCTTCTCCTCCCAGCAGGATGACAGGCTCAAAGTAGATCAGAGGGGTGTGAGGGTGTTGGGGTGGGGATGGGGCTTCTTTTTACTGTTGTAGCTGGTGTTTTCTCACTCCTCTTCCCCTGCTGCAGAAGCGAGCGCCCACCTCCTTCCCACTCTGCCTCCGTCAGCACGTTAATCCAGGGGGCTTCATGCACCGGAGGTGGCTTCACCGAAAAGACCTTCTCCTCCAGCCATTACTGCTTCCCACCTCCCCCCAGCAGCAGCTCTCCCTCTCCTTCTCCCATCTCTCACCCATGGGGAGATGCTTTCATTCGGCGGCATCCGGCACAGCTCCGGGCAGGAAGGCGAGCATCTTCCTCCGTGCATCTCCCGGGCACCCCCCCCAGCTTCGCTCTCATGCCTTCGTGGCTGACCTTCCCTTGCACAGCACGGCTGCGCCTTGGCTCTGCCGCACCTCCCCGCGCTGTCTGTGGTGTGTGTGTGTGTGCGCGCGCGCGTGTGTGTGTGTGTCTCGGACGTGGTGCCGTCTTCTCCTTGTTACGCTTGTGTTGTGGGGGCATGGACGGGTAGGGACATGACAGGCAGGCAGAGGCTCGTGGGGACGCCTGTCGGGCACCGGTCAGCTTGGGTTTCAGGTCACGGAAAGGGTTTTGGGCTCCTTCTTGAGCCCCAGCTCGTTCTGCCCAGCCTCACCCACAGCTCCTTGGGTGTCTCATCCCATTGCTCCAGCCTGAAGCCGTGGCGAGGCTGCTCCTCCCAGCCCCGCTCCCCGGGCAGGTGGCAGCTTGCCTGCCCAGGACGAGCTCCCCGTCAGACTTCCCCCCCACCCCCCCGTGATCCATTTTAGAGACCCGGAGGCTGACCCGTGCCCTTTATGGAGGGAGAGGTGCCTGCCTAGGGGTGCGGAGGGACAGCTGTGGCCGGGGCAGAGCAGGGGCCCAGGGTGCGATATCCCAGCTCCTGTACCCGGGGCAAGGACTAGTTGGTACCATCCCGAATTTCAACGTAAGGGGCTAAGGGTGGAAACGCTGGGCGCCCTGGGGAGAGGGAAGGCTCTTCCAGGGCAGAGGCAGCTTCTGGCAGAGACGTGACCCGCGTCTGCCAGGGACCAGACACGGGTTCATCGGCCACAACTGAGCGGTGCTGCCCGTGCCGCGGGCGAGGGGCAGCCGTGGAATGGGCGTCCTCCAGCTGGAGCCGCAGCATGCCTGAGGCCAGCAAACCTGCAGAGCAGCCGGCTCAGCTGGGGGCTGTCGCGCTCGGGGCCGAGGGAGAAGGCTGCTCAGTGGATGCCCACAGCGTCCCTGCAGAACATCCCCGGCTTGCGAGCTGCCCTCGCCATTGTACCAGCTCCGCTTTTGCCGCACCATGTGCTGCCTGGTCGGGCCCCTGTCCACCCGCCCCTTCTACCACCGCAGCCTCCTGGGACAAGGAACGCAAGCCCGAGGTTTAGGCACGACTGTGAGCCCCACCAGAAGGGAAATTTCACAGGGGAACGGTGGCATGGAGGACAGGCGAGCACCGGCAGGCAGGCCAGGGCCTGTGAGGGGGAGGCTGCCCTTCCCGCCCTCCAGTTCCTCCCTGCCCTGTGCCCGGGGCTTGGCGCCTCGGGTCCCGGCCGTCTGTGCGCACGTGAGGCTTGTTCGGTTCTGAAATAAATGTGGCATTTAACGCAACGCCTGCCGTGCCGCTCAGCTCGCCTTCCTGCGGTGGGGGGGAGGGGGAGCGGGGTGGGGCGGGCATCTCCAGGCCCGCAGCACCGGCAGTCGGGAGGCGCGCAGCGGGCTGACCCGCTGGGTAGGGCGCTGGGTAGGCAGCTGGGACAGGCCGCACCAGCTACCGGCACGGGGTACGGGCACCAGGCCGGGCTGCGCCTCAGGGGTCCGCCAGGCCGCACCGGCACTGGGCCCCGCCGCGAGGGGGCGCCCTTCCGCCCCGTCAGCGATTGGTAAGCGAGGGAGGGCGTTGCAGGGCACGCCCCGCAGCCGCAGGATTGGTCAGCCCGGCGGAGGCAACGGGACCGATTGGCAGGGCGGCGCAGCCTTCCGATTGGCGGAGAAGACGCCGCGCTGCCGCCCGGCGGGGGGTGTTTGACAGAGCGCTCCGCCCGCCGCCGGGGGGATTGACGGGCGCCTTGAGAGGCGGGGCAACAGTGACCTTCCGCTCCCGTCCCGCCACCTCCGGGGCCGCGCGGCTACTTCCGGCCCGTCCGCGGCCGCTCATTGGCCTCGCGGGGAGATTGGCAGCCCGGGGGGAGGCTGGGGGGGCCGGAGCGGCGCCTGGGCAGGAAGAAGCGGGCTCGGCGGCGGCGCTGCCGGCGGGATGGATCTGTTTGGGGACCTCCCGGAGCCCGGCTCCTCGGCGGCGGGTGAGGCGGCCGCGGCTGCTGGGGCGGGTGCCTAACCGCCGTCCCTCTCTGCCCTGTCCCCGCGCGGCCCTGGAGCGGGGCCTCACCCGGGCAGGGCCTGGCGGGGCCGGCGGCGAGTGGTGCTGGGCCTCGCCGGGCCCGCTTCAGTGCGGCCGCGGGTAGCGGAGCCTCTCCGGGGAGGGGGGGGCCCGGCTGGCCCCGCCGCTGCAGGGAGCCCCCCGGGGCGGCGGTGGGAGCTGAGGGCTCCGGCGCCTGAGAGGCGGGCGGGGGTGGGGGCGGGAGGCTGCAGGAGGGGGTGGTGTAGCGATTGCTGGAGAAATTACGGGGGGGGGGCAGCTTCTGTTTTGGTTTTTTTTTTTTTCCTTTTTTCCCCCCTGGGACTCGTTCAGATACAGAGTGTTATCTGTGTGGTTTAGGCCATGCTGGAGCCTTTCCCTTCTCTGTGCTGCTGCAGGTTGTGGGTCTGTGGAGAGCTGTAATAGTATTACCTGGAATAATTTGGTGCTTTCTGGGCTCCTCCCATCCCATAACATCTTGATCGGGCTGCTGAGGGATGTTAACGCAAGTAGCGAAAAACCCCCAAAAAACAGCTGTTGTAAAGATAAAAGGTCACGTCATCCCTAGGAAGGTGGTGGTTTTGCTTGCGTAGGAGCTGCCTAAATTGGAGATGGAAGAAAGGTAGCCAAGGCTCTCCTCGGTCACCCCACCTGTATTTGCCTGGGGGGGGCCAGTCCTTCCAGAAACCAGCCCCTGAGTACCTGTACCGGGTCCTGACTCTGTGCTGGTGTCTTACAGGGAAGGAAGCCCAGAAAGGGCCTCTGCTCTTTGACGACCTCCCACCAGCCAGCAGTGCTGACTCAGGTATGGGTGCTCCGTTCCTGCCGTTAGTTTAGCTTCCCCTGTTTTCTGCATCAGCATCTCTTGAGATGAAACTTGTGTAAACCGTTTTTATTGTTAGACAGGATAAAGACAGTCAGGTTATCAGCACCGGTGTGCAGAGCAGCTGCTTTCCTCTTCTTGTGCCTTTTTTGGATAACCAGGATGTTATAGGTGTTCCATGTATATTCCATAATATGTTCCATATAAATATTCCCTGAAGCAAATGTCAGGCCTGAGTTTGCACCCACCATCCTGTAAAAGAAGTTGAAATTTGGCTTACTTTGGTAAACTGGCATTTTATAATTTCTGCACCTGAGGAGAGGTGTACACAGAGCATTAGTCCCTCAGAGGGACAAAGGTGTTTAGTTCTTTTTGCCTTTTTCTTGTGCTCCAGGAAAAGGAGGCTCTCTACTCTTTGATGATCTTCCACCAGCCAGCAGCAGTGACACAGGTAAGGAGCTGAGGCGGTTCACCAAGCCTCTGCTGACCTGCCATTCTCAGGGAAAACCCATCGATGGTGCCTGTTGTGCTGGACACACACCAGGTTGGCTGACGCTGCTCATGGCAATCTGTTTGTGCCCTGATTGTTTAAATCAGGATTCTGGCTCTTTAAAAGTGATCTTAAGTCTGCTCCCAGAAGTACTTCCCTCAGATGTCTTTTGGGGATCTCTGTCACCTGTGCCTGAAAGGTCCCTTGCTTTGGGAGTGAAAGTACGAGTGTGCTTGCTAAGAGCGAAGGTAGCGCTGGCCCGGTGCTGCCACTGCCGTGGCTTCTGTTGCGTTTCTGCTGTGGGCACAGACTGCTTGCTTGTTTCTAGCTGTAAGTGTCTTCAAAACCAAACTGCTGGTCTGGTAGCTTTCTGCATGCAGCAAAGTGTTTGCTAGCACCTGGGAGAAGGTGAGATAATTCACTCTACCATATGAGAATAAATCTGTAGAAGGAAAAGGCTGGGGTTCTAATGTCATGGGAATCACGTTTTGGTTGCTAGCTTTAATTTGTAACCTGTTCCCTAGCAAATATGCGCATTCAGAGTAATAAAATACACTTCTTTGCATTGTTGTGGGCACAATTTATAGACACTACTACTAACAAAAAAAAAAATTAGAAGTGTTCCAACCTGCAATGTTAACTTCCTGAGCAGTTAACTGCAAAAAAGGCTGGTAGCTACGAAATAAAGTGTGGGTTGGTGGGGAGAATAACAGCCTGCCAGCCAAACACAGCTGTACTGTGCCTGAGGTGGGGTCACACAACACAAAGCAATCAAATTGGTGCTTGCTAGGTTAAACAGTGACGTGTGCCGCGGGTTGTACATGCTGAGGGAAGGTGTGTATGCGTGTTTGTGGTCAGTTGGTATGTCTTGTACAGTAATAACTCTGGTCGCTTAATACTGTGTGAGCGCGTGAGCCTGCGCTTCTGAAAGTGCTTTGGTATAAAAGGACTTTCTGCTGAATTTATGCAATTAAAACAGAACGGGAAGACTTCAGCCACCTGCATTTTTGCTTTCTTTCAGCCTCCGGTGCTACTGAGCAAGTCTCATCAGCAGGGAGCCATGGGAAAGGGGAGAAGAGAAAGTCCTTGGAGGAGGAAGAGAAGAATGGCAGGGAAGAACTTGTGGAAAAGAAAGTTTGTAAAGGTTTTCAGACAGTTTGAAAACAAATGTACTCGATTTGTACTTTTGATGTTGGGCTGAGTAAGTCCAGACCAAAGCTAAGCTTTGGTTTTTCAGTCCGCTTGCATTTTCAGCCTCTCGTAGGGAACTAACTGCACCAGTCTGTGGAAGCCCCTTGAGCTCCCTGGCACTCTCTGCCTCCCTAAACCAGGCCTTCTTACTGGCCCTGCTGAAGTGGCAGAAGCTGAGCAGCAAGCACCTCAACATTTGCAGGATAAGTTCCTCTGCTGCCAAGAGGGAGATTGGTTGTGAAACTTCTGCAAGGCTAGAGCCGCACCAGTTTCTTTTGCCGCATCCACGAATCTCTCCACTGGGTGGCTGCTAAGAAAACCAGAGAGAGAGGCTTGCTGTTCTGACTTTGGTGTAGGTGCCCATGTGTTATGTTGTAGCTTTGAGAATAAGATGTGTTCGGTGGTACAAAGGAAAGGCTGTGTTCTGGAAAAAGCAGGCACTCATTTCCTGTCCTTAGCACCCTCTGTAAAGCTGTGCTTTGTTTAATCTGGAGGTTCAGTGTCACACGCTTTCCTCACCCCTTTTTGATAAGAGCCCTGTCTGATGCCCAGCAATCCTGCTTGGCTACAGCTGCCTGCCAAAATGGGGGTAAGCGGCTTTTATAGCTGCTGACCTTGGGGGCACTTAAAAACCCACGTTACAAAATACCTGGCCCCTTCTGCTGAACAGGATATATGTATTTTGTTGCAGAATGAGGACCAGCAGTGCCAGGATTGGGTTCTGAAAGCTGAAAAGTGGTCGCTGATTTACTGGTTTTTAACCTGAGCTGAGGAGATGGAAGAGTTTGATTTGCATGTGTGTGTCTGCTTCGTTCCCCTTTAGGGTCAGTGGGCATTCTTGGATTGAAGGGTTATGTGGCAGAGAGGAAAGGTGAAAGAGAAGACATGCAGGATGCACATGTCATCTTAAATGATATCACCGAGGAATGCCAGCCTCTGCCCTCCCAAATGTAAGTGGGCCCCAGCTGCTAGAATAAAGCTGTGGATGGCAGCCATCGCGGGAGTGAAGGAGCTCCAGCCTGCTTCAGCTAAGCCCATGATGCGATCCTTCCTGGTTTGAGCAGCTGATGCTCTTGACTGCACCTGCATTGTGGCGTGTGGTTTGGGCTTGTTATTGGGAGACTTAGGTGGAATCATTAGCCGTGTTCCTGGACAAATCACGGGACTATTTTATATAGAAATACCTCCCTTTGAGGGATGCTCAGTGGATTTGGTCACTGACTTTACAAGGATTCTGAGGGCCCAATAACTCTGGATATTGAGCCTCTGTTACTCAAATGTAAGTGTGGATGTTTAGAGACCCTCGGCTTAATTATAAGCAATCAAACCTTGCTTTGTGGATTTTATAGCATGTAAATGGCAATGGAGAACGCTCAAAGAAGAGAAAATATCAGAAGTCTCTCATATGATAAGTTTAAATGTCTTGGCAAGTTAACACATACAAGTGTGCGTAGGGGGAGTGTGTATATTTAAAGGAATGCTTTCATGCATCATCCTGATACTGGATTTAGCTTCTGGACTAATATTGTCCCGAGAGCTTTGTGTGCTGAGGGATCAGAGTTTCTTGTCTGTAGTGTGATTTTAACGAGTTTAGGCATGGAAAGAACTGTAGCATTGGTTAGACTGGTGACTATGTAGTGCCCTTGAGGTGAAATATTTAGCTGCTTTTATACCAGGTGGTGGTCTATAAACTCTGTTCTGCCCTTCACTTTCTTGAGGGGTGGAAAATTACAAGGAAGCTCTCAGCTCAGTGCTTGCACATGCAAACCGTGTAAATGCTCAAATGTGTGGGCTTACAAACTTGCCACCTTTGTGCCTTGGAGAGCAGTATATGTTCAGCCTGGCTGACACAGGGCAGGGTGTTATGGAGACCAATGTATTTGATCCCCACCCTCTGGCTAATGGCCTTTCTTAGCCCTTTCTGCTACTCTTTGTTCCCTCACAGCACGCGTGTCTCATACTTCGCTGTTTTTGACGGCCACGGGGGAGTCCGAGCCTCAAAATTTGCAGCACTGAATCTGCACCAAAATCTGATTAAGAAATTTCCTAAAGGTGAGAGAGGAGTGGAATAAGGGCTGTAAGACAACCATTACCTCTTCTGCCTTGACATTATGGCAGTGGGTAGGGAAACTGATTTGTTTGGGCGTAGTTCTACAGTTCCCATCCCTGATTCCCAGTGGGCTTGCGAGACCACGCTGTCTCCCGGGGAAGAGGGCTGGAAGCCTTTTTGGCACAAGGGTACAAGTAGCCGGTTGTGAACCACTAAGCAAGTGTCAGATACGCTGTTGCCAGTTTTGGCAGTGCCACTTCAAGAGCGAAAATACGCCCGTGGGCGAGAGGATTATGTCATAAATTCTCCATACATGCTACCACGCAGACTTCTGGTAGCATGAGCCCAAGATGTGCCCCAGCTGCTCTGCGCAGGGTTTGAGAGGATGCCCTGCCTGACTGAACATTGGATGAGCGAAGGGAGGGACTGGGATAGGTCAGATGTGTTTTTGCTGGAGCTTAGTTGCTGTTTTCCCTGTCTAACAGGTGAGGTAGTCAGCGTGGAGAAAACTGTGAAGAGATGCCTTTTGGACACCTTCAAACACACAGATGAAGAGTTTCTAAAGCAGGCATCCAGCCAGTAAGTGTAAATGCTTCCCATGTATTTGTATTTCTTAGCTTGCATCTCACAGGCCTTAGTTCTGAGCAGGGCAGAGGAAACCTTGAGCTGTGTCTATGCTTTGGCGAAACCCTGTACAGCTTAGCTGTGCCAGGTTGTAACTCTGCCAGCTGAGTGTCTGCTAGAGCTAGATTATGGCATGTTCTGATCTTACTCTGTGGCAAGCTGTCTGTAGGAGCCCTTAGGCTAAAATATACCTTCATGGTAAAGAAAGGAAGCAAAATATGACCAAGAACGCACCTCTGTCCTCACCAGGGCATCTTGTTTGCCTTCTTTTGGAAGACTTACCATGTTGCTTAAGTGACTTATCCCATACTGCCTGAGAGAGGATCTCTGTGTTGGCAGCATCAAAGTGTGGCAGGAGGGTATCTGTAGAGCAGGACTTTGCAGGCTGCTGTGTGCAGCTTTCTGTAGAGCATCCTGTCAGTGTGTGCTTGCCAAGCTAGAGCACGTCTCTGAGGTCATTTTTAATACCCTGTGTTGAAAGACTTAGCTCTCCCAAAGTAAGTTTAAATTTTGCTTTCTTCACCTCTTTTGAAAACAGATGTTGATGAAGAATGTCCCTTATCTTAAGCTTGTTTCTAACATTCTTTTAAAATGAAGCTGAAAAGCACAGGAGCTACTTTCTGTGGGATAGATGCCAGCCTGTCTCCCAGCTGGGTTTTGAGTGCAAGCACCCTTACCTTCTCTCAGTCTCTACTGAACTGACACACCAACTGTGTGGACTAAGGAAGATGTAGATTGCATTTAAAATAGAGTCACTTTGTTACCAGTCCTCTACATGTTTGGGTTGTCTTTTTTTTTTATTTCATAGTGACACCTCTAACACAGATGGAGAGACTGTTGATGCATCTGATACTGAGATTCCCTACCAACTTTCAATTTTAAGTAAATTACAAACTGACTCAGTGTCTTAAGCCTAATCAGATCAACAAGTTTGACCAGGCAAAAGGACAAAGCTTCCTTGAGTCTATCACCACAATGTTGTTCCCAAACCAGTCTCCATTTGGCCAGAAATGTGACTTAAGACAAAGGCACTACAAAGGATTGCTAGCGATAGCTGTATTGATGATGAAACGAATGATCTTAATTCAGCCCCACCTTCAAAGTTGGGAAAAAAAGGATTAAATATGTCTAGAAATCAGTCTATCAAAGCTAGTTTCAGTAAAGAATGGCATCATAGCTGGGCTTCATTGTGGGCAGGACTAGCCTGGCAGCTGTAATCTGAGAAACGCTTCTTGTTTTATGTAGAGCAGTTCTAGAGATACAAGCTTAACCGTAGCAAGCTAAATATCAGGAGAGTGACTGAATGAGTGGTGGTGGTGCTGCTGAGGTGGTGTGGTGAGGACTGAAGCAGGCCGGCTGTGAAAAAAGGAAGGGAAAAGAAAGTGAAAAGGAAGGCAACTCTACTGCAGTCCTGGCTGTGCCTTCCTTTGGATGGAAAGAAGGAGCCTCCTGAGGAGGAGTTTGAGGTCCTTGTTTGCTCATGGTGCTATAGCTTCTGGGCAGTCGTCATGGCTGAGCTTGTTCCAGCTGCAGATAAACTTTCTTGGGAGCTGAGTGTGAGGAAGGACTGGTGTGGGGAGCATGGCTGGCAGTATTTGAACTGGTTGGACGTTGGCCATGCATTTACAAGGCAGTACCCTGTGCAGCTCCTGTCTTTGTCCAGTTTGCTATTTACCACCAACAGTTTCCCTAGCTGCTCGTAGGCAGCTGCTGGGGACTTGTGCTAGCTGACTGCTGCCTGTCGGCACATGACACTTCTTGGAGTCCCCAGAAGTCAGTGGCTGACTACTTAAATGTTGTGTCCCCCCCCTTAGTAATCTCACTTTTGTTGCCTTCAGGAAGCCAGCATGGAAGGATGGCTCCACAGCTACTTGTGTCCTAGCTGTTGACAATATTCTCTACATAGCCAACCTCGGGGACAGCCGGGTAAGCAGAATGGAGAAGCCCACTGCTGGCGTATCAATTCCTCCGAGAGCTTTATTCACACTAAAGGGGCGAGGTGTTTGTGTGGGATGTTCCACTTGCTGTGAGGTCCCCAACTGTTCCTACAAAGCATCTTGTTTTGGGTGGGTGCAGGGTACTTCTGTGTTGTCTCCCATAGAACAGAACAATTGTGTGGTAGCTCTCTCTTGGTGGTGCCAAGTATCTAGAACAGAATAGAATATTTCTGCTGGAAGGGACCTACAATGATCATCTAGTTCAACTGCCTGACCACTTCAGGGCTGACCAAAAGTTCAAGCATATTATTAAGGGCATTGTCCAAATGCCCCTTAAGCACTGACAGGCTTGGGGCATCGACCACCTCTCCAGGAAGCCTGTTGCAGTGTCTGACCACCCTCTCGGTAACGAAATGCTTCCTAACATCCAGTCTGATCCTCCCCGGCGCAGCATTGAGCCATTCCCAGGTGTCCTGTCCCTGGATCCCAGAGAGGAGAGCTCAGCACCTCCCTCTCGCGTCCCCTCCTCAGGAAGCCGCAGAGAGCAACGAGGTCACCCGTCACCCTCCTTTTCTCCAAACTAGCCCAGCCCAAAGTCCTCCTCGCTCCTCACAGGACATGCCTTCCAGCCCTTCACCAGCTGTGTTGCTCTCCTCTGGGCGCATCCAAGGACCTTTACACCCTTCTCAAACGGTGGGGCCCTGCACTGCACGCAGCACTCCAGGCGTGGCCGCGCCAGCACTGGGTACAGCAGGACAGTCCCCTCTCTGGCCCGGCTGGTCCTGTCGTGTCTGATGCCCCCAGGATGCGGTTTGCCCTCCCGGGCTGCCCGGGCACGCTGCGGGCTCCTACTGAGCCGCTGTCAACCGGCATCCCCAGGTTCCTTTCTGCAGGGCTGCTCTCCAGCCGCTTCTCCCCCGGTTTACCCTTGTGCTGGCATTACTCTGTCCTAGGTGCAGAATCCAGCACTTGGACTCGTTAAATTCCACACCATCGATGATTGCCCGATGCCCCGATCCACCCAGATCCCCCTGCAAGGCCTCTTGTCCCTCCAGAGAGTCAGCAGCACTCCCAGTTTGGTATCGTCAGCAAGCTTGGGAATGGGGCATTCAGCTCCTGCATCCTGATCACTGGTTAAAAATATCGAACAGCCCTGGCCCGAGGACTGAGGAACACTGCTGGTGACTGGTCACCAGCCAGATGTAGCCTCAAGCACTACAACGTGCAGCTCTCTCTCAAGAAGTTCTTCTTGCTGCAGTTTTGTTGTTGTTTACTCACAAGGGTCTTTTGTCAGCACAGGCGATTCTGTGTCGTTATAATGAAGAGAGTCAGAAACATGCAGCTTTAAGCCTCAGTAAAGAGCACAACCCCACCCAGTATGAGGAGCGTATGCGGATACAGAAAGCTGGGGGAAATGTCAGGTAAGTGCCTAAAGGGTGTGAGTGAGAAAATCTAAACCCTGGCTCAACTTTGGGCCTGAGCTTCTGGAGTTTCCTGAGCCCAGCAATCAGGCTAGTGAGAGCCTGGAGAGAATCTGTTGCGGCCTGTGGGAGGCACAGTGGTGCTCGAGATGTCTAAGGATTCAGTGGCTTCAGCTGGTTGATGGGGGCTGGCTTCCCAGGGGTTTACAACTGCAGTAGGGTGCTGTGCCGCGAAGGCGGGAACCCACGTGAAAGCCTGACAGTGTGATGCAAGCATGGATGTGCTTAAACTTGACCTACGGAGGTAGACTTGATTAAGAAGTTGTCACTTCCTGCAAACTGTGGCATTGAACAGAACTCATTTCCTTGCTTGCAGTATCACCTCTCCCTCCTTGTCCTGTAAGAAGGGGGATGGTTTGAGAGGGCACAAGAAGCCCTTGATGTCAGTCAGTGTTGCTCCCCTGGGGATTAGCTGATGCCCTGAGGTGGTCTGCAGTAGGAAGGAGGTTTCTGGAGCCACAGCAGGATTTCTTAATGTTCCTGTGCATGCAGGTATGCATGCCTGTCTGGGCAGTTGTGTCTGATTTCCCTGGCTAGGTTCTCTCCCTTCTTTGAAGGCTGTTCCTTGATTTAGTGGCATCCTCAGAAGAAAGGACTCCGTGCAGGTGAAATATCTCGGTGCCTGAGGAGGCAGAATGCCCCCTGGGGTGGGGAGGAGTGGGCTCAGTTCTGTTACGCTGCCATGTCTGGAGGGCCTTGTTCCCCTTATCTCTGGAGAGCACATGCCGCTGCTTAAGCTCAGCACTGGTCTATCTTTGCATGCAGGAAAGAGACAGGCCAGTGTCTGTTAGCTTTTTTTCAGAACTGGGGGAACATCTCCCTGGCTGCCTGGGAGCCTCTCCCACTGCTTGTAGTTCAATATTTTGGACCCAAGAGATAAGTTGCAAAGTGCGTGAGCATCAGATCTCTCTTCTCTGTGACGTGCCTCGCTTCTCGCTTTTATCTCAAGCGGGGCTGGTTGGACTACGAGATGAACAAGCTTGTGTCTTTCCAGAGTGCCCAGAAGAGCCTTTTGGGGGAGAAGATACTTAATTGTTGGAAAGGTGGAGTGTGGGAAGCTGCCTCTGTTGAGGCAGCACTCAGTTAATTAGAACAGTTTAGCAAACAAAACTGCTTCCTAAGGAGGATTGTAACAGAAGTGGTTGCTGCGATCAGTGGTTAGTAAAGACCAAGTGGTCAGGAGAGAGTGCCGTGGTTCTTGCTCTATGGGAGTTGGTGTCCTGATAGGCACAGCACAGGAGGGGCTGCTGGTTCAGACCTAGCGTTGGCTGCTGTCACTCTGTACTGCTATTGAAATGCAGTTTGCTAGATAGCTTACCAAAAATAATCTGCGAATTCAAGCCTCCGCCTCCAGGAGTTCACTCAGCATATAACTCTTACTTCCCTGGCTCGCTAGGCTAAGGAGGACTTTAGTCAGGGCAGGGAGATGGAAAACAGCCTTGAATTCTCCTGACTTCATTCCTTGCTACCCCTCTCCACTTGTTTCCCAAAGCTTCACACAAACATGCAGAAAGGGAAGGAGACTCTGAAGGGAAGATTTGAACTTGCTGGACAAGTGGGTCAGGATTTGTACGAGGCAGCTGAACATACCCAGGCAACACAGTGAGATTTGCATGTGGGGAGGGCTCTCAAATGTTTTCTTTCCTTGTCCAGGGACGGAAGAGTCCTAGGAGTGCTGGAGGTTTCCCGCTCCATTGGGGATGGCCAGTACAAACGCTGTGGTGTCATCTCTGTGCCAGATATCAAACGCTGCCAACTCACACACAATGACAGGTAAAGCATGCCCACGCACAAGGGGGTTGGCTGTGTGCTAGCTCTGCTCAGCAGAAGTAGCAGAAGCTGGACGACCCTGTATGCTCAGCTGTTAGGGCCAAGGCACTTCAGACGGATCACCCAGAATTAGAGGATGCTGTTACTGCTGATGTCTTTCTGCTCCTGTTCCTTATCGATATAGTGGGATAACGCTGCTGCCTCACTCTGCCAAGATACTGCAAAAGCTCCTCTTGGAGAAGCCAGCCTCGCAGCAGTGATAACATACACGAGTCTTAGACTTCCTTCATGCTCTGAAGAAGTTCACACACCAGTGTTCAAGCAGTTGGTTAAGACTTGAATTCTTGGATCCCTATCCTGTCCAAGGGTTGTTTCTAGTACCCATAGTGCCCACAAATGCTGCTGCATTTGGCTCTGATACTTGAAGATTTGAGATACTTTTCTACCGTTTGATTGGCAATGACAAACTGTTGTGAGCTTTCATATCAGTATGGCCCTGCAGGCTCTTTGAGGTGAGAATGTAACCCAGTACTGCTGCTTTTTCTGGGATTACAGTTCTGTATCAAGTGATCCACTAAAATATTTCTAAAGATATTCTGAGCATCAGGCTCTGAAACGATGTCTTCAAGAGACATGTGCTGCTCTGACAGGCTGGCCACCTCTGCGGGATAGCTGTAGTTTTCCTTGTCCGGTGACTCCAGTTAGGGCTCCCAGGTAATACAGTCCCCTGTGCAGGGAGGGAGCGTGCAGCAGGCTGTGTGCCCCGTCCTCTGGTGGGGAGCTCTCCTTGCCTTGGGCTTTATATCCCCTCATCCTTCTGCAGAGTTTTCTGATCACAGTTATGCCTCTATTGCTGGGTTACGCTGCTCGCTTTTCTTTTGAATGTTTCTATTTAAATTAAGTTGTCGCATACCTCGGGAGCATGGAAATGTAAAGAATTTAAAGGGATGCACATAAGGTATTAAGCTGACTGTGTTTCTCTATTTTCTTGCATTAGCTACTCCACAGGGAAAATATGTGAATGAAAATGACTCAAAAGGAAAGCAGCAGCTCCTAGAGAAATAATAGAGCTTTCCAGCAGGGTGTGGTATGTTGTCTTGCCTAATGGTCAGTAGGACTGCCAGGATGTCTTACATTGTTTGCCTGGCTCTTTGGCCTGTGCTTTGAATTGTCTCTGCTCCATGAATGGTAGGTTCTGGAGCACCAGAGGACTTCTGGTGCTTGCAAGGGATTTTCAGATGAGCTTTATGGCATCTTCCCTTTGGATTGGAGTGTGGGTACTCATAAACTAGCTTGGAGGAATTTTGCTGGAGGTGGGGAGCCAAAGATTCAGCCTTGGAACCTGTCTCTGCTTGACTTCCAGGTTCATTCTGATAGCATGTGATGGTCTCTTTAAAGTCTTTACACCAGAAGAAGCTGTGAACTTCATTGTATCCTGCCTGGAGGTGAGGAGAAGGCAGCATGGGGGCTGGGTTTGTCATGTGCGAGGGACATGAAATGTAGTGACTCTGGCTTGCAGAAACGTACTTCTGCACGGGTATCCTCCCTTATACCTGAGGTTGTCCTTATTTGTTTTGCTTCCCCATGCTGAGAAATTACTGTGTTCTTGCACCTACATGCTTCTCTGGGAGCACTCAGCATTGTTCTTCCTTGTCCCAACAGGATAAGAACATCCAGATGAGAGAAGGGAAGCTAGAAGCAGACGCTAGATATGAAGCTGCATGTAACAGACTGGCCAGCAAGGCAGTACAGCGAGGGTCAGCAGACAATGTCACGGTCATGGTGGTCCGGATAGAGCACTGAGAGATGAGGTGCGGCAGCAGGACTCCCAGCTTGCGGCAGATGTAAGGGAAGGGAGAAGTCGGTGTGCGTGCATATTTGGCTGGGAGAGGGAGGGTCCTGCTGGATGCTCTTCAGTGTAAATAAAGTTGGTTTTGTTTTGTTTTTTTTTTCTAATAGTTTTAGCTTACTTGGCTCGCAGTGTTTTCTAAGTGGCTGACACGGTGGATCAGCCTATGTGGCAATCTCTTGTCCTGTCAACCCCCTGCAAATGTCTTGGCAAACCAAATAAATCCATTTGGCAGAGGTGCTAGCAAGAGCAGGCATCTGTGGGCATGAACTCTGCCAGCTCTTCCAAACGGTGCAGTGCTGCTGTTCGTTTCTTTGAGCGTTGTATGAGGCCCTGGGAGAGTGCGGAGCTCTTGGGCCTCAGTGGGAGCTCCCGCTTGGGCTGTACCGTGCAGACTCTGCAGTACCCCAAGGCCACCAGCTTGGGATGTAGCGTGGGCTGTCCTCTTAGTGCTGGGAAGGAAGTCTTGGTCCTGAAGTTGGGTTGTGAGGCTGCATGCAGCTGAGCGATACAAACGCCACTCGCAGAGCAGCAGTTTACCTTCCCTCTGCTTGTAGAAAACATTGGGGTTTTATCCCAGTTGTTAACGGCAAAAGTGGCTGGAGTTTGCTCCTGATGTTTATTGGGAAAAAGCGTTTTCCCCAAATGGACCTGCCAGGCAGCAGGGGTAATGGCACGCTGTGCACTTGTCTGTGTGCTATCTGAAGAGCAGGCATCTTGGGTTTTAGGTACTTGTTGCTATTAAGCGTCTGGTATCTCATCCCATCCCCATTCCGCTACCAACTGTTGCTGCAGTCAGTGTGCTAACTGAGAAAATTCAGAGAAAATTTGTCTTAAGACCAAATGACAGTGTGAAAGCTAAATGGATCGGGCTACCAAAGCACTTAGATTTCAGATTAGGCAACTGTCCCGTCCTGCAGGTGAGACAATGCAGCGAGGGAGATGAGCCAGCGGGTCTCCACAGTGCTTTGTTATGCAACCTTGCTCTGTGCGAGGAACAGCGCAGTTGCGGAGAGGTTGGGCAGGTTGGTGTGGTGGTACCCGCCTTTTTGGGCGTAGTCCTGCACAGGCTTGTGAGGCTTCCTGGACTCTTTTCTGCTCCCTGTGTTCCCTGGAGCTTTGGGAGATAGGCCTGGATCCTGGGCTATCTGTTTTCTTGAGCACACAAAAGCTATCCTGTCTGGGACAGGTGGCTTGACCATTTTTCATCTTTTTCTGCTACAGCAGAAGTTTGTGGGCTTATGCTAACAGTTAGGCTAACTCAGCCTAGCTCACGTTAACCCTCCACATCTCCTGCAGAGCACTGAGGAAGGAAGCGGGCCTCCAGCACCTATTTTGGGTAGTGCTTGCCTCTGCCAGCTTGTTCTGCTCCCAGCTGTTCCCACACACTCTGATGTAAGGTTGCGCTGCAGGATGAGCTGGGAGGGAATTGCCCATGTTAGCAACACGCTCTGCTGCTTCTGCTCTTGAAAGCCAAATTTGGAGACCAAGATGGAGTGGCACAGAGTTTATTCAGTCTGTGCCAAAAGAAACCCTGATGGCAAATCTTGGAAAGGCAACTCCCATCTTACCTTCCTGCTTTTCACTGCTCTTGTGCTGGGGAGAGCTGTGTGCTGCGCTACGAGAGCTGAGCCAAGCACCCATCTCTCTGGTGCTCCCGCCAGGAGGTCCCTCTGTTCTAGCGGAGCAGCTGATGAGAAAAGTATCAGCTTGTTGTTCTCCGACTGTCTTCTGTCCCCCTCCCTCCTCTTATAACTCTTCTTTTCTTTCCTTTAGAAAGAGTACTGAAAGCACAACTCCAGCTAGGAACGTTATACACAGTGTTACGGTATAGTTGATAATGATTTCCATAAGATAGATTGTAGCATCCATTTTTCAGGGGAAAGGGGAAAAGGAAGCAGCGTGTAGCAGCTTTCACTATGCTTGTGAGTAGCCAGCTGGTTAGAAAGGCAGGTTCAACCCCAGCTTTACAAGTAAAAAAACCTGTTTGCTTGTATTTCCTGGTAGGGTGGGGTCTGCCAGAGGTTTCCTGAAAATAAACTCTTGCTGCCTTATTGCTCAGCAGCATCCTGCTACTCTGGGGAGCTCCCAGGCCACCAGCCCGGGGTGGCCCACGCAGAAGGGCTGACTGAGCTACTACCTCCCTCCCAACACCTAAATTAGCCCCCCAGAAGCTCTGACTTAATCGAGTCTTTCAATTTTGTATTCAAGTGCATTGGGCTCTTTATATTTTGCTCGCAGCAGGCAGCTTGCCAGCTTGGCAAGCCCTGCTCTCCAACGGCGAGTCCTTTCATATCTTCTCAGGTGTGTTTGGTAGGAAGGGAAGGTGGCTGATCTGAGCGAGACTGCCTTGGCTCGCAGTCACGCGTGGTAACTGAGAGGTGCTGCCTGACCTGAGTTCCTCAGCTGGCCAGGAGCTGCAGAGGCCTTGTTTCTGCCAGGATGCTGCTGTCCGCCTGTTTAGCTGGGGGAGAAACCACGTCTTTCCTTTCAGAGATAAGTTCTCTTTGCCTTGGGCAAGAAGTCAGCATTAAAACTGCACGGCCAGAGCTCCCCCCAGATCCAAACACCCCCACCCACAAAAAGCTGCAGCAACAGCTACTTCACAGAATCCCAGACTGGTCGGGGTTGGAAGGACCTCTGGGGATCATCCACTCCAACCCCCTGCCAAAGCAGGATCACCCAGAGCAGGTTGCACAGGATCACGTCCAGGCAGGATTTGAATCTCTCTGGAGAAGGAGACTCCACAACCTCTCTGGGCAGCCCGTTCCAGTGCTCGATCACCCTCAAAGTTTTTCTTCATATTGAGACAGAATTTCCTGTGTTCCAGTTTGTGCCCATTGCCCCTTGTCCTGTCACTGGGCACCACTGAGAAGAGTCTGGCCCCATCCCCTAGACACCCACCCTTTAGATATTGATAAATGTTGATGCGATCCCCTCTCAGTCTTCTCTCCTCCAGGCTAACCAGCCCCAGCTCTCTCAGCCTTTCCTCATACGAGAGATACTCCAGGCCCCTCATCCTCACAGCCCTCCGCTGGACTCTCGCCACCAGGCTCCTCGAGGAGATGCAATCTCTGAAGAAGGCCAGGCAGGGCCAGCAAAGCCCTCACAAGTGAAGTCCAGCATAAGGAGACTGCCTCCCCCCTGCCTACGTGTGCGGATCCCAGGGGGAAGGTGGGGCTGGGTGCAGTTCAGGCTATCTCACGGTGCTGCTGGCACAGCTTGCCCAGTGCTACGTGCTACTAAGAAATAAAACGTGCGGCTCCCTTGCCCCACGCCCAGCCTGCCTGGGTACCTCTCCTGCAGCCCTCGCTCAGGCACGTAGCCCCGTGCGCATCCTCAGCTCAGACAGCTATCGGAGCCGAAGCAAGGAGCGTATCTGCGCTGCCCATGGCCTGGGCCCTGTGCCACGGGCAGGGAATGCCTGGTGTGAAAAGCCAAGGGATGGGAATTTGCTGTAATCAAATGTGCAGCATTATCGGGACACTGCTCTGCTTTGAAGATATTAGCTACAAATGACGTTGGCTTCTGCCAGCAAGCATTCTTTGTTAATATGGTGCATGGAAGCTAAAGCGATACAAATAATCTGTTTTGGGCTGCTGAGAAGCTGGGCAGGGAAATCTGCTGAGGGTGAATATAGAGGCGTGGGGCTTCGTCCCAGGCACCAGCACCCGGCACAGCGGGAGCTGAGCCCTGCAGAGAAAGCAGCCAGCTGCTGCTGTTGTCAGCAGCGTTTTCCAAGATAAACTTCCAGTCTTAGCCTTTAGATAAAAATGAACTCCTTTAGCTCCTTGTCAGGCTTCATCATCATTATTTATTTATTTATTATCTTTTTCTCCTCAATTTTTTTGTCCAGGTTCAGATGGTTCTGCAGCACGTGCAGTATTGGACCAGTCTGCAGCCCCTGCAGCAGTGAAAGGTCTTCCCTGGGCTTGGTGCTGAGCAGGGGAGGTGTGATGGTGGCTGGCAGAGGGAAGGGTCACACTGCTCCTGGCACAGGTTCTGCTCCCTCTGTGGTGCCCAGTACCTTTTCACACCCCCAGCAGAATGGCGCTGAAATCAGAGCCGCTTTGAATGGTGAGGGGAGAGCCTGCAGCGTTGTCCACGAAAACAGAGGCATACTGCCCAGCCTGGAGAAAGAGAGGGCTTAACGGGGCTGGGCCCCCTCCCGCGGGCACTGGGCACAGCCTGGCAGAGTGAAGGAGAGAGCTCTCCGCTGCGTGCAGCAGTTGAGAGCTGGAGGGGCTGCTCACCCCCCTTCCTTCTAGGAAAAGGACAACACGGAGGCTGGTAGGGCAGCCCGGCTGTGGTATGTGCCGTAGCGTCCCAGCAGACCTCAGCCCCGAGTGTCCTTTGGGCTCAGAGGTGGGCTGAGAAATAGACTCGCGTTGGAGTCCAGCCTGGGAGCTGGGGCCACAAAATGCACCTTCCTGCCTGGCAGTCCCGAGCAGAGCTGGCGCCACTAACCTGCAGGTAAAGGACTCCAGTGACGGAGATGGTGAACAGGTCACCACCGCTCTCCAGCCAGGACACGGTCTCCAAATTGCTGCAGAAGAGGGAGGGTGGTGCTGGGGAGAACGTGTCCCTCCTCCCCCTGGGGATGCTGGACTCCCTCCTCCCTCCCTGGCCCAGGGTCCCTCTTCCCTCCCGGCTTTGCCCTGCCCTACCTGTTGTGCTGGCAGTGGGACTGCACGCAGATCAGCACCCGCAGACGATTCCCCCTGCACGGCTGCCCCTTCCTCTGCTGCTCTCTGCGCACTGGGACAGAGGGGAGAATGAGAGCCGTCCTGGCCCTCCCTGGCAGGTCTGTGCGGGGTGTTCAAGGGCTCACCGATGTGCAGTGTGGCAGTGAAGGTGTAGAAGCCCGCAACGGGGGCTGTGTACTGCCCGCTGGTCAGGTTCAGCCCGGAGCCACGGTGGAACATCCCCTCCCTCGCTGGCTGGGGATGGGGAAAGGCTTGGGTTAGAGAATGAGGAGCGGGTGTCCCCAGAGGCAGGAAGATGCAGCAGGCTGGGCACTCACGATGTAGTAGAGGTGCAGCTCCTGCCGTGCTCTCTGCTTGACGGAGATGTTTTCTCGTGTCCGGCAGTGGAAGGCTGCTTCCACACGACGATGGGACCTGGCCTGTGGATTGCCTTCACCACTTTCCTCCTCTTCCTCATGCCCTTCCCAGGCCTTCCTGTGTGTCTTGGCTTGCTCCTTCACCATGCCTGATCCGAAAACCCAACCAGCGGTCGGCTTTAGGAAGGAACTTCGGCTGTTCCCAAGATGAGACAGCGCCTGGCTCTGCTGCCCAGCCCTGGGGTTCCCCTGGGCCCCCCCCTTCCAGCAGCACTCCCTGAGGCCGGTGGGTACCTTTCAGCAGGAGCTGCAGCTCCTTCAGCAGCTCTTCCAGCACGGCGGGGACCCCGGGGCTGGCAGGGGCAGCGCCTGGCACGCCGACTTGCAAGGCAGCCTGGGGGGATTTTCCTGGAGCCTGGCCACCGGCCGGTACCGGCGCTGTGCCAGCCCCTGTCCCGGCCCGGTCTGTGCCCGTCCTGCCCCGGGCCCGGCTGCCGCTAGCCCGCCCGGGGCTCCCGGCCAGCAGCATCCACGCCTGACGGGGGTCCACGCCGCCGGCCCGGGGGGCTGCCGCCCCCGGCCTCCCGCGTCCCGCCTCTGCCGCCCTCCCCGCGGCTGCTCCCGGGCCCGGCGGCTGCTCCCGAGCCGTCCCCGGGGAGCCGGGCCCGGCGGCGGCGACGGCGGCGCAGAGGAGCGCCAGGCACAACTCCGGCAACCGCATCCCGCTGCCGCCGCTCCCGGGAGGGCGGCCCCGGGCCCCGGCCCCGCCTCGGGGCTTGCGGCGGCGCCAGCGGGGCCCGCCCCGCTGCTGGGGCTGGGCCGGGGTCCGCGCTGGTGCCGCGGGAGAGCCCCCGCTGTCCCCCGCGGGAGGCGAGACACACCCCCCCCCGTGTGCCAAACCCCGCATGGCCTGTGGGGAGCAGCGGGGAGCGCCCAGGAGGGGGCTGCTCCCACGACCCGCAAAGCTCCTCCGCATGTGTGTTTAGTGCTTCAAAAATAATAAAAAACCCGCGAACACAGAACAGATTAACCGTCAAACGACGCTGGCGGAGCTAGGACGGGCCGGTGCCGGTGGTGGGCCTGCTCGCCAGGGAAGCGTTGCCTTGTGCTCGCTCGGTCCTGGCGTGTCCTCTTCCACCGGCTCCCAGCAGAGATGGGGATGGGCCAGGAAGTACCGCTCGGCTCTGTCCTGGCACCGGGAGCCACTGAGGGTGCCGGCTGCTTCACCATGACCCTGGGCACTTCCCGAGGGTGCGTGCTGTGCATCCCGAGAGAGAGAACCCAGGACGAAGCACCCTACTGTAGGCTGCCGTGCCACCTGAGGATCCAAAAGCTGTTTTATCTCCTGTCACTGTGCTCCACCCCGTGCTGGAGCAGGTCTGACACGTCAAAATGTCCAGCAAGGTGCTGGACAGTTTTGGGTGTTGGGAAGGAGAGATTTCCCCAGTCTCCCTCAGGTTTCTCCATGCTGGGTGTGAACGTGATGGGGAAAGGGGCCATGGCCACCGGGCAGCAATGTCAGGCAGTCTCTGTTAGGATGGGCCACACTTCGGGAGGCCTCAAAATACCCTAAAAGCTTTGAGGTTTTGGAGGGAGGGGGAAAGGCAATTCTTAAAACAAAACAAAATGAAAGCATTAGCCAAAGTGTGTTTATAAGCAAAAGCCTTTACCCCACGGGGCAGGGGGGTGTGGGGGGCGGGGCGGGGGGGTGGGGAACATGCTCCCAACGCCCCAGCCAGCCCAGCAGAGGGGTTTCCATCTCCACCCCCGAAGAGCTGAACTGGCAGCGAGGAGAGAGGCGAGAGGGGGAGAGCGGCTGCGCAGAGTGACCGACAACGCTGTGGGTTCTCCTACAGCCCATCGTCACCCTGGAAAGCCTCTGTCCACTTGGAGGTGTCCATGAAGATGGAGGAGGAGCTGTGGAAGAGCCAGAGGCAGGGCAGGGAGCCCTCCCGTGTCCAGAGATCCTTGGCGCAGTCATACACCTCCATCTCCACACGGTAGTCCCCATCCATGCCCTTCCAGTGGCCGCCAGTGACAAAGAGCCGGTCACCCATGGCACCATCCCACCGTTCTCGTGAAGCGTATGCAGGAGCTGCACCTGTGCGAGGGGCAGGATGAGCTGTGTGGGGATTCCCCTGGGGACCTCCCACTCCCACCGCGGAGCATTAACCCACTGGGCGCGTCCCCTCGCCCTGTCCTCTCTGTGAGGTTTGGGGACCCCTTGGGCCACGTCTTGCTTTTAGCAGCAGCTCTGTGTGGTGCTTGTGCAGGAGCAAGGTTGGGGTTGCTGCGAGGGTCTGGGGGGGGAGCAGAGGGGACAGGCAGGATTTTGCCAGCCTGCACATGCAGGAGCCCTGCACACCCTGCAGCAGGGTGGTGCTGGAAAAGGGGGGGGGGGGGTGTCCTGTGGGCTTCTGCAGTGCGAACGCTGCTTAAAAGCAGTAACTTGGTATGAAAGCTGTGCTCCTAGTGTGGATGTGATGGGGGAGCAGGGAAGGAAGGATTGGGGCATCTTCAGCTCTGCAGGGGTTAATAAAGCCAAGGGATAAGCAAGCAGGAGGGAGAGGAGGTGGTGGCACCTGGGGGGGGGGGAGGGAGTGCAGGGCTATGGTTGCAGGGTGCTGGGAGCGTGATTGCACCTGGCCCTGCATCCTGCTACCTTCTGCCAGATGTTGGCCTCCGGGTTGTACATGTAGACCTTCTTGGTGTTGTCCCCGATGAGGTAGATGAGCCCGTGCAGGGTGGCACAGCGCGGGGCTGAGAGGTACTTGGGGATGAAGGGGGACGTGATCACACTCCACAAATCTGCAAGGAGCAGCCATCAGCAGTGCATCCCACCCTTGGTTCTTTATGCAGCTGCCAGTGACTGAAAAAAGCACTGCCAAGCCCTCAGCTGTTTAAGGGGGAGTTTGAAAGGGAGGGGACAGAGCAGCCAGGCAGGGCAGCATCTGCAGACCCCATCCCAAACAAGGCTCTTGCATAAAAAAAAAAAAAAGTGGGAAGGATATTGTTTGTAGTGGCGGTGTGGGATGGGGGGAGACCACTGTGGGCTGCGCAGAGACTGCCCGAGGAGGTGGTGTTGTCACAGGGGTTCAGTTTCTCCCTAAGGTGGGCAGCCTCCCCCACCCCTCTTCCCTGCAGATCCCACTCCACTGAAGCTCAGGGCCATGCTGTGCTGGAGGTCTGAGACTCAGGTCTGTGCTGCCGGCAGCCGTGCTCCCAGCTGGCCCCTGGCCCTGTGCCGCAGCCATTGCCAGACGCCATTAGCACGTGATGGCGCCCTGTGGGACCGTGCCTGGCAGCACAGGATGTCACCTGCCTGGGGGTCCCTCTCCGTCCTGCTCCCCAGGGAGGCGTTGGTGGGGCACAGCGGTGCGGCCAGCTCTCACCTTGGACAGGGTTGTAGCACTGCAGGGTGAGAGCGTTGTACTTGACGGCACAGGAGCCCACCAGGTAGAGCTTGCCCAAGCAGCTGGCAGCAGCAAAATTGCTCACATACTTGAGGGCTGGGCTGATGGCGCACCAGCTCTTGTTATAGGGGTCATAGCGCTCCACTTCCACTGCGTCCACTGTCGTCCCTGCAGGGCAGTGGGACGCTGCAGCCACCCCGCTGCTCCAGGTCACCCACAAACTCCCACCCCAACAGCACCCACGGGGTCTTTGTGGCCTTACCCCCGATGACGTAGATCTCTCCATTGAGGACGGCGCTGGTGTGGTTTGTCCGGGCTTTCAGCATGGAAGCAATGGGATTCCAGGCGCCATCCCTGGGGCAGAAGCACCAAGCCTGGGTCGTCGACCATGTGTCGTTCTGGGACCCCCGGGAGCCGCCTGGGGAGGGATGGGTCAGGCAGGCCACCCCCTCTGCATGCAGCTGTCCCCGGGAATCCCTCCCCAGCAGCCGCATGTGCCCAAGAGAGATGCAAAAAGAGGGCTTTGCTCCAAGAGGAAGATAGTCCCTGGCCCCACACCAGCACCTCATGCCCACATCTTTGTCCCCCATCCTCTAACCCGCTCCTTGGAGATCCCCAACCCACACCAGCAGCCCTGGCACCTACCTGTGACGTACACATCGTTGTTCAGAGCCACCAGGGAAAAGCCCCATTTGTTGTAATCAGGGAAGTCGGGCAGAGCCATCCATTGCCCTGAAATGCAGCAGAGCCAAGCGGTGACCCCCTCACAGCCAGCGATGATGCTTTTAAGCCAGCCTTGTTTCACTCTTCCTTCCTCCCCCCCCCCCCCCCACAGTGCCCCTCCTAACAGTTTTGCAAGAGGTGGCTTTGAGGTAGATAGAGGGTTAATTAACGTGCGGGGGAGGGGTGTGTGCGCGCGCGTGCGCACGCGCATGTGCACTTGCCCCATCCCTGCCATGGGCACTTACTGCTTTTGGGGTTGTAGAAAGCGAAATTCCTGGGAGCAACTGGCATATCCAACCCCCCATCCTCATCCTCGTTCTCTTCCAGCACGCGGCCGCCGACCACCACCAGCACCTCCTCCAGCTTCTGCGGTGGGGTTAGGGGGTTCTTCTGGGCACTGGCATCACTCTGCCCCTGATGGAGAGGCCGGGGCAGGACCATCAGGCTCCGAGCTGAGCCTCCAGCCCTTGGCTTAGGGGTTGGGATTTGGGGCAGGGGGTACCCACTGTGGCACGAGATCGGGCGACGAGGGCCTTGCTGGCATCTGAGTCACGGATGAGGGGCTCGGTGGCAAGCAGGTTCTGCAGGTACTGGTCAGGCAGCAAGACGAGGTGGGCCAGCTCCAGCAGCTCAGGCAGGAACTGGGCTCGGGACCCTGGGTCGTGGCGTACCCAGCGCAGCACAGCCTCAGCCAGGCTCTGCTCTTCCTGCACCTGCAGCTGGTCATTGGAGAGGTAGATGGTCAACCTCTCCTTGGAGAGCTGGAGAAACTCCTCCTGCTGAGAGACGGCTTCAAAGTTCTCCTGCAAGAAAGACCAGGCCTTGGAGGAGACCTCAGGGCAGCCGTGGCTCTCACCAAACTCGCAGATACCTAGGCAGTTGGTGGCATCCATCTGCTGCCGGAGGTAGCGGCTGCAGACTTTCTGGATAGTGGGAAAGTGGAGCTGACTAGAGGTCCGCATCAACCCCTCCACGTTGCCCTGGTTGATGGTGACCTTCCCCGTGTAGGCAAAGTCAAGCAGCATCTCCAGCGCTCCAGGGTCCACCTCCTTCAGCTCCACCCGTGCTGCGATGCTCTCGGCAAAATCACCGGAGAACATGGCGTGGAAGTAGTGGCTGCAGAGGGCCAGGACGCCTCGATGGCAAGGGAATTCCCGCCCGCCTGCCACCAGCGTCACATCCGACAGTTTGGGGTTGGCACGCAGCTGCTGCAGCCCCTCCAGCACGCCCTGGGCGTGCGAGGGCAGGCAGAAGTCAAAGTCGTCCACGTTCCTCACCATGGTGCTGGGGATGGCCGCGGGGACTTGCCGGCAGACAGAGCCCGAGCAGAGCGTGGGAGGGTGTCCCTGCCGGGAAAAGGCGATGACAGGCCCCTCTCCCCACTCCCCCGGCCCAACCGCGCCTTCCCAGCGCCTAATTTACAGGCACCGGCAGGGGCAGGAGAAGTGCTCCCTGGAGCCCCCCCACTTCCGCTTCCACGGGTGGCCGTGGGTTCCCCTCCCTACGCTCCGAGCTGCTCTGCCGAGGCTGCCACCGATTCTTCGGGGGCGTGTGGTGGTTTGGGGACAAAGCTGAACCCCGCTCCGGTTCGCTCCCTCCCGCTCTCACCTGGGCTCTGCAGCCCTCCGGCCGGCCTCCGGGGGGAAGTGGCCCTGGGGAGGGACACCTCGGAGCGACACGGGATCCAAGCCGGGACGGGGAGGGATACGCTATTTTTAGGTGGCGCCGGGACACCGCTCCCTGCTCTTAAAGGCACCGTGCGGCCAGAGCTGCCCGCTGCTGCCCATCCTCGTCGCCCCGCGGCGTTGCTGCTTTTTGGAAAGCATCCCTCCGCGCCCAGCCGGGCACCGCAAGCCTGGGGGAAAAGCCCCCCACCACCACCACCCCCCGGCAGCATCTTCCCATCCCCCCCCCGCCCCATCGGTCGCCGGGGGTCCCCGCAATGTCCCTCCTCCTCCCCTCGGCTATTGCTGCCGAGTGTTAAATATAGGATGTTATGTCACTCCTCTGCGGCCACAAACAAACGGCGGCGGCCGCCTCGCCACGGGGAGCCGGGGGCCAAGACATCGATCCCGGCGGGTGGGGGATCGGGGTGCCAGGGCGGTCCCTCTCCATCGCCCTGGGAAGCCTTGCTCAGCTCGGACAGAACCGAAAAGGCGTTTATTGCAGCCCGCGGCTTCCCGCAGCCCTCCGCCCTCCCCGCCAGCGGGCATCACTCCTCCAAGGTGAAGATCTCGGCTTCCTTCTCCTTCCAGAAGGCGAAGCTGCGGTCGATGTAGCGGCAGATCTCCTCCCCCTCTCTCCCGGCCTCCCCCGGCCGCCGGGCCGACCTTTGGGGGGATCCGAAATACCTCGCCTTGATGTCGTCGAAGCCGTCCCGCCAGCCCCGCCGGCCGGCGGCGATCTCGTCGGTGACGGCGCGGTGGAAGGAGCGCACCGCCCGCCAGCCGTGCCGGCCCAGCTGCTCGAACACCTCGAAGCAGAGGAGGTGGCGGCCGCGGCGCTCCTCGGGGGGCAGCTCCTGCTCCAGGATGCGGAAATAACCCAGCATAAAGAGCTCCAGCGACAGGCTGTCGTAGTCGGCCGGCCCCTCCCGGCCCTCGCCACGAACTGCTCCGGGGATAGCGGTGCGCGGCCGGCGGCGGGGGGCGGCGGGGGGCGGCGGGAGGCGGCGTCCCGCCAGCCGCCCAGAAGCCGCTGGATGGCCGCCCTCTGCCGCGCCAAGCGGGCCGCCGCGCCCCCCGCGGTCCCCGCTGCCTCCCGGGGGTCCCCGGCGGCCGGCGGGGGCGGCCCGTAGGCGGACCGTCTCCAGTGGCTCAGGAAGAGCATCACGATCCGCTCCTTCCTCAGGCTGCCCCACTCCGGCCCCGCGGAGCCGCCGCCGTCGGAAAACGTCTCCTCGCAGCTGATGCCGGAGTCGCTGGCGGCCTCCGCACCGCTCCCCCCGGCCGCCTTCCCCTCCGCCGCCCCCCACGCGGGCTCGAAGGCGCCGCGAAGGCTGCGGACGCAGACCCCGCACTGCCGGATCTCCCGCTGCGCCAGGCTTCCCGCCGGCTCCCGGGGCTGCCCGGCGGCGGCGGCGAGAGGGACAGCGGCGGCAGCGGCGGCGGCGGGGGAGGCGACCCGCGCCCCCTCGGCGTGGGCGAGCAGAGCGGCCAGGCTACTGACGGCGCCGGCCAGGCGGCCACACCAGAGGGGCAGGGGCTGCCCGGGCGGGGGGCTGCGCACGGTGATGCTGAGCAGCGGGGCGGGCAGCAGGGCGCGCAGCTCCCGCGCCAGACGCCGCAGCTCGCCCTGGTACGCCTCGCCCCGCCGCCGCAGCCGCAGGCTCTCCACCGCCCGCTCCAGCTGCTGCAGGTCTGCCTCGGTCAGCAGCTCCCCGAAGGGGCCCAGCACGGCCTGGCGGGAGGGCGAGAAGCGCCAGGAGTCCGCGTCCTGCGGAGGCGGGGGGGGGGGCCGTCAGCGTCCCGCCGGGCCGGCAGCCCGCGCCCCCCGTCCCCGGGATGCCCCTGTACCTGCCCGCCTGCCGCCCCCTCGTCCGCCAGCCGGGCCCGCAGCCGGCGCACCATCACCTGCCGCTTCCACTCGGGGATGGGCCGACCCCGCTCGTCGTGCGTGGGCACCAGGGAGTCCGCGTCTGCCTCCGCCGGCTCGGCCGCCCCACCCTGTGCGGGCAGAGTACCGGGGGGGTCGGGGAGGGAGCGCCAGCCGAGAGGACGAGCCGGGGGCCGCGGGCGGAGCCAGCGACCTACCGGGTGGGCGAAGAAGGGCGCCGGGATCCTGGCCCGCTGCGAGGGCTGGCGGAGCTTCAGCTCCGCTGGCACCGACCTGCCGGGCTCCATCCCCCGCTGGGCCGGGTGGCTGCCGGGGGAGAGAGGCGCAGGCCTCCTCCTGGAGGAGGGCAGGCAAGGGGAGATGGACCCTCAAACAACCCAGGGCCCCCCACGCGTGAACGGGTGAGGGGTGCCCCGTGAAGATGCCCGGCACATCACCCCGGTCGTTTGCGGAGAACCCTCCCCGGGAAAGACCCACGGGAGGGGCGTTTCCTTCAGAAGACGGGACGGAGCTGCAGAGCCCCCGCAGCCCCCTCTCCCCCCCCCCCCCCGGGGGCCACCGCGATGCCCCCGCAGCCGAGGACCGAGCCCGGGGGACGGGGGGCGCCCGCAGCCCCAGCGGGGCCTTACCTGCCGCGGGGGGGGGGGGGCTGAGCTGGCCGCCGGGGACAGGTGGCACCCGGGAGCTCCCCGCCAAGAGCAGGGGCTTGGGTCCTGTCCTGCCCGGGTAACACGCAAAGGTGGGTGCAGCTGCACCCCAGAAGTCCCTGAGCAGGGAGGAATGGGCACTACGGGGTGGGAGGGGAGGCTGGAGGGGTCGGGCAGCCCTGGAGCAGGCAGAGACCACGGCTGCAGTGCTGGGGCAGGGCAGAGAGCGTAGTGAGCATCGCATTAATATTTGACAGAGGCATCAAGTGGCACTGCCGGGGCTCAGTGGGTGGCACTGTTGCCGGCCCTGGAAATAGTGGCAGGCTCCAAGACTGGTCCTGCTCCTTGGGCCAGTGGAGAGTGGCCGAAGCTGGTCACGGCACTTGCCCTGGCACACGGCCAGGCCAGGCTTTGGGGACAGAGGAAGGGTTTTGCACTGGCTGTCACAGAGGGCAGGTACTGGGCAGTGGGGGATCTTCAGCAGAGGGACCTGCCGCACTGCTGCCCAGACATCTGTTACCGATATTCAGCCACGTTTGTGTTCCTTCACTCCACTGCCATCCATTATATATGGCCAGGATGGATTAGTGGGGCTCAGTTACACGTGAGAAATTCCATCGAGGGCTGGAATACAATCAAGAAGCAACAGATCAAAGCCTTTAAACACCGATTGTCCAGCGAGGATCCATTACAGATTCAGCCTCTTAATTCCTCTCTGGCCCCAGTGCGGACTGACACCCGGCACAGAGCGGCTCTTGGTGGGGGGGATGAGCCAACGCCACCCTGCAATACAGCCGCAGTGCCAGGGTGGGTTACACTGTGGTGGCAGCAGCACAGCACCCTGTAATATTGATGGGGATGTAGTACGAAACACGGGAACACGGCCCGGTGCTGGAGGCACCACGCGTCTCGGGTTAAGCAGACAGATGCTGCGAGCCGTGACATGAGCCCGCATGTGAGCCTGCTCCTGTCTCGTTGTCGGCATGGTGGGCGAGGGCCTGAGCTTTGCCAGCTACTGGGCCAAGCGGGGATTTTGCTGAAAGTCCTGCAAGGGTTGGATTTTCCTCTAGGTACCAGAAAGCTGCTTGCAAATGTCCTGCCTCCTGCTGGCCTGGAGTGCTGGGGAAGGACAGAAAGGGCCACCTTGATGCCCAGTGTGGGCTGGGACCTCCAATGAGAGGATGCTGCTCAGAGGGAGTCTTTGGGAAGTACCACAGAGCCACCTCCTGCTTGCCAGCATTTTCTGATCTAAATCTCCATGAGATTTTTGTCTTTGCGTCCATCTCCAGGGCCCAGAAGGCACTGAGAGGCCGTGGATGCTCCAAGCAGCCTCACCTCATGCTCGGCTGCCCTTGCTGGGGCAGACGCAGCCGCCAAAACTCTCAACCCCAACATTTGGGTCCGCTCCCTGGGCAGCAAGGTCTGCCAAGGCAGCAGGCAGGTGTGGGCAGCAGCTCGGCCCCAACGCGGGGAGCTCCCCAGCCACCCGGTCTGCAGGAGGGGATGGAGCGGGGCGACAGCGAGGGCCTGGCGCCCTTTGGGGCACGCTGCCACTGCACAGCTCTTGGGGATGCCCCGGAGTGGTCCCCAGCTGGAGAGGAGCGAGGAAGGGCTCCAGATTTCCCTGAAGAAGAGACTCCCTAAACACGAGGAACATCCCGGCTGGGGCTGCTTCTCCTGCAGGCAGCGCAGGCAGCTGGTGGCTGTGCTGGGGCTGCCTCCCCCTGCCCAGAGAGCCTCCCGTGGGATCCCAGCACACGGGGGGTGGGGGTGGGGTGCGGGAGAGGGAGAGGATGGGGAGAGGGGAGAGGGGAGAGGGGAGAGGGGAGAGGGGAGGAGAGGGGAGGAGAGGGGAGGAGAGGGGAGGAGAGGAGAGGAGAGGAGAGGAGGAGGAGAGGAGAGGAGAGGAGAGGAGAGGAGAGGAGAGGAGAGGAGAGGAGAGGAGAGGAGAGGAGAGGAGAGGAGAGGAGAGGAGAGGAGAGGAGGAGAGGAGTCTCCCCCAAACCTCCATCTCAACCTCTTTCCTCACCCTGGCCTTCAGGAGAGCAGACACTGGTCCCTCTGGGGATCTGCTTGGAAGAGTCCCAGGGGACTTTCCCTTTCCCTTTCTCCCTTTCTCCTCCTCCCCTTCCAGGGATGCATCCCCGCAGGGACGAGCAAAGCGGTGTGTAGAAACCAGGCATGGCCCCCAGATCTCTCTGCTAGTTTTATTTCACAGGGACCCCGGGGGCCCAGCTGCCCCACTCAGGGGCGGACCCAGGGGAGGTGGTGTGTGTGGTCCCCTGAGCTGGGCTCTTCCTCCCGGACCCTCCGCAGCCATGATGGATCCTCACGGGTCCCTGGCGGGGAGCGGAGCCGGCTGCGCCCGTCGCTGTCCCACTGCCAGGACAGGCTCCGGACATGCTGGCGGGGCACGGGGGGGCTGCGCTCCCCACTCTCAGCGGAGAGGCTGCGGTGCAGGAGGCCTCCGGGATGCCGCTGCTGCCTCTGCCGCCCCGCCTCTGCTGCCCCTGCTGCCACGGCCACAGCCCCACGTAGGGGTGGAAGCGGCCGTGGGGACTGTGGGCCACCCCGGCACGGTCATTGCCCACCCTCAGGCGGTGGATGGCCATGATGGGCTGCCGGCAGAGTGGGCAGGTGGCAGCGAGGGCGGTGGCAGCCCAGCGCTGGATGCAGGGATGGCAGAAAGCATGCCAGCACGGGTCCACAGCAGCAGGGTCTTCAAGGGGATCTAAGCAGATGGGGCAGGTGTCCCCCCGCCGGGAGCTCCTGGCGGCTCCCGGCACCGCCGGCTCATGCCTGGATGCCTCCAGTGCTGCTGCTGGGACTCGGTGTCCTGTCAGCTGCTGGCGGGACTTGATGTCTCCTCTGCTGCTGGCAGGACTTGATGGGTGCCGCAGGTGGGACTTGAAGGCTCGTGTTCCGCTGGCGGCTCTTGGTGGCTCCTCAGCCACTGGCGTTCCGCTGGCAGGACTCGACCTCTTGGGTGCTGCCCGCAGGACTCAACGTCTCGTGTGCTGCTGGCAGTGCGCCACACCGGCGTGTATGGGTGCCCACTGCAAGTGACGTCATGGGGTGACTGTGACTCTCTGGTGTCATCACAGAGCTCTCAGGGGCGCACCCGGGGAGGGGCCCAGAAGCTCCTCGCCCAGCCTCAGACACAGACCTTGTGATGCAAAGCCTGTCCGGCAGCGGAGCCCAGCACTGGACACAGCACTCCAGGGGTGGCCTCACCGGCGCTGATCCCCTCCCTCGACCTGCTGGCAATGCTCCTCCTCGTACAGCCCAGGACACCCTTGGCCGCCTTTGCTGGCTCAAGTTCAAGGTGGTGTCCACCAGGACCCCCAGGGCCTTCTCTGCAGAGCTGCTTTCCAGCCAGGCACCCTCAGCGTGTCCCGGGGCCTGGGGCCATTCCTCCCCCGGGCCAGGATTTGACACGTCCCTTGGCTGAAGCTCAGGAGGTTCCCGTCAGCCCTTTCTCCAGCCCTGTTGAGGTCCCTCTGGGTGGCAGCGCCATCTCCTGCTCTCTCAGATACTCCTCCCAGTTCCGCGCAGAAGCGTGACTGATTCTGCTGTTTTGGTTTCTCCATTGTAAAGATCAAATAAAAGCAGAGGAAGGAAAGCCAGGGAATGAGGGGTTGCATACCTCCCGTTTCTTTGATTTGCAAAACCTCCGTAGTGTTTGACTTCTAGCTGGTCCTGCAGAGCAGCCAGTGGGAGACTGCTGCAAGCTGGGAGCATCCCCTGGGCGCATGACCATGCCCTTGCAGAAGCACTGCTCCTGACACCACAGAGCCTGTCTTAGTTGGGAGAAGACAGTGAGAGGGACGGGGAAAGACTTCTCCTCTCTTTTAGAAACGGTGCTTGGGGAGCGGATTTCCCCCCACAGCAGGAGAACCCACAGGCAATACAGGAGCCCAGGAGGGAGCTAGTCAGGGAACTCCCCAGGGAAGAGAAGCAGCGTCTGGATGAAGAATGACCCCACCAACCCAGGGCACTGGCTGCAGCCCCAGCCCCGCTGGTCCCCACTCTGGCTGGGTGTGAAGCAGGAGCTCAGAAGCCACCTGAAGAGCAACGAGTGGAAGGACATTTCTGCGTGTTTGAGAGGTGCCCAGCTTAAAAGCTTCAGAAATGGAGCACTTGGATGGGGAACGCTGCCGCCTGCCCATTTCTGCCTGGGGAAGAATGCCTAGTTTTGTAGTGAGCTTAGGCTAGCCAGACAAGAAGATGCAGCGATCACTGTGCTATTCAAAATGCGAGTGTCAAACTTTTCAAGAACAGAAGATCTGCCTGGCTTGTAAAACCTGCCCGTGAATTCTAAGGAAATAAGCAGCCACTTTTCTAAGAACTTACAACTATTTTTCACTAATCTGTTCAAACAGAGAGTAAAACAAAGTTGGCACCAAGTAGTAGAGAGAGGAAGGTGAAAATAACGCCCCATTGTAAGCACCAGTCCCATGTGATTTGTACTGGAGACTGCTGAGGCCATAAACACACAACAAAACCCAGCCCCCACCCACTGCTATGCCCTCTACACTTGTGTTCAGTCTGGACAAGAATAAATTCATTTGCAACTTTCCCCTGCCCCCAGCATTAGTATTATCTTCAACATCCATTTCCTTACTGCATCCAGACAGCCCGGGGATCTGGCGGACTCTACAGTAAGAGGCGGAGAAGCTGCTGCTTGAACTGGCATGCCACTGGGCTTCAAGTTCCTCTTGCTCACAAAACCAGAGCACTAGAACATCAGGCAAGTGTCTGATAGCCATCATGTCAGACCGGTGTCTCAGCAAGGGCCCGCTCTTCTCTGGTCCTGACTTCCCTCTGGAAAGCCGATGGAGGAGATAAAGACGTAGATAAAGCAGCTCGCACTCTCCTTGGCTTCTCTTATACTGGGAAGAAGTGGAGGAAACAGAACAACCTCGTAAGCTTTTCCTTCTACAAGGAGAGTAAGTACAGTGGAACTGCCCAAGGGGCTTTTTCTGCACTGTTTGAGAGATTTATTAACTCTGCCTACAACAGGGTGACAGTCCTCCTATGCCTTAAGGGTTATGCTTGCTAGAAGATACACTATGCAATTCTTGAGTTTACTGCTTGCAGGACAAAAGTGACTGTAGTCCAGGCAACAGACAGCTACAGTTTGTAACTTGATGAAATACAGCCCATAGCTAATGAGCCGCTGAGAAGGGACACTGTTCTAGGAGTCCCCTTGTTCCAGTCAACCATGCAAGAGAACTGCAGAAGTGCTTCTCTGAACCAAGTTCCGTGCTGCAACCAGCTGGTTTCGTGCCACTTTAACATGAAAAAACTGTTCCAAAGTCAACCAGCCGTTAGGTAGGAGCCTTCCCACTTGCCAACAGATGTGTCTTCACCTCTTGTTTGCACCTGCGTGCTCTCAGGTCCTCTCTTACCAGTTCCTTTCACTATGCCTCTTCCATTCTTCATTATCCCTAGTGGTCGATGGTCCACAATCCAGCACTGGCTTCACTAAGCTAAACGTTGCAACTAACAAGACTACCTTCTCTTCATTAATTTGATCACTGCTCCCCTGAGACACCTTAACAGCTCTTCTCCTCATTTATTCTTATTGGACTTCAAGTCTCGCAAGCAGGTTACCAAAACTTGCACACCGTATTCAAGATGAGATTCTCAGAAATCTTACTACAACTGCACAAATTCTTTCCCCTTTATGGTAAGAGCGTCGCCTAGATTCAGTGAGGAACTTGTTCTCGGTTGAGTTCATCATACCGTCTGCATGGACTCCTCCACTTCAGGAGCAAAGATGCTCAAATCCAGCCAACTCTTTCCCTAAGTTCCTATGTTTTCACTGAAAAACGGCACGATGAGAGATGTTCCCACGCTGATAATTCATCGGACCACTTGGTTCATTTAGCAGAACCGGGATTCATCCTCAGAGTCAGCCACTCTGTGCATTCAGCTGGGGGTCCCTGCAGCACCCGGATCCCAAGGACCCCCTCATGCTGACCCTGTGCACCGGTACACCTCCCCCTCCCCTGGTGCCCAGCCCCTGGTCTCTAGCTCAGTGCGTGGGAAGCCGGCGCTCCCTGCTCCAGTGAGCAAAACTGGGAATCCACTGGGATGCCAGTGTTGCCCAGCTGCCTGCAGCCTCCGCTGCCAGCTCCCGCGGGAGCTCCTGCAGCCCTTGCCGGCTCCCGTGGAATATCTGTCCTTCCCCAGCACGGCATGGGAACCACGTGTTATGGGTGTTCCCACGTCTGCACCATGCTGTGCACCCGCCAGTCCCCTGCACCACTGATGCAGCATCTGTGCACATCCATCCAACACATCTTGCCTGAGCAATGTCTTCCCCTCATCCTCCGGACCGCTTCCCCTTATTTTGTGACTTGTTGGAGTCTTGTGCATGTCCCCATGGGATAAAGTGTGCACCCCCTCTCCTCTTACACCAGCGCTGCCAGTCCCGCTTCTGCTGCTATCTTCCCCATGGGTTTCCAGCATGGAGGAGTGTACAGAAGAGTCCAAGAAGACCCTCCCACCAAGTCATGAGGTTCAGGATGGACCCCCTTGCTTTCTAAACTCCTTCTCAGAGAGGAGTCTAGGTGCAGCTGGAGCCAGTCTTAGCCTCTGACTCTAAAGAAGAGTTTGGACCCCAGGTTGTGCCACAGAGGCGGTTTATTTCAGCTCGAGCTGGATGCCTCCACAGAGGGACCCCCTCAGTTATTTCCCTGGGCCTTTTAAGGCCTCACAATCTGCTATACGAGGTGTTCACGTGCCATCCACGCCATGCGCACAGACTTTTTGTCCAATCAAGCTGATTGTTCTATGATTGGAGTAACATCTTTCGAATTTTATCTATGCAGTTTCATCAGCCTCCCGTCTTATCTGCACCTGGGTCTTGTCTGTCTTCTGCTGACTTGAGACGAAACAGATTCTCTCCCTCTTTGAAGGTCTTTCCCTTGAATTATAGGCTTGGTCCAGTTTATCTCGCTGTGCATGATTCCCAGTACTTCTGCCCCTCAACTAAGGAAAGGTTCAAGAAACATTCAGGTACGGTTTGCGGCCTAAGGCTTCTGCACTCCAATCACTCATGCCAAGCAAAATCATTCATGCCAAGCAAAGCCACTCAAGTTTCAATTCAACCTAATTTTAAGTGATCACACAATTAATCCTAATATTCTGTAAGTAACCTGTTCTAATCCCCAGCAGTTACCCTCTCGAGTGTGGCAAATGCTCCCTGCACATTGGCCAATTTTTCTTCCTCCTCCCTTGTGCCTTACCAATAAGTCCCTTCTTCCCAAAAGCTGCAGAGCAACACATGGCATTGTCTGGCTTCATTAGCCCTCTTCTGCTTGGGGTCACACGGGGAAATACTACACTTGTTTTGCTGGCGGAGAAAACAGGAGGCCAGTGAGGTTTACCCAGCCAGGGGTGGTGTTGAAAGGTTGGGTGGAGCTGGACAAACCTCCCTGTTTCTGCTGTTGGGTCGTGTTGCCTTCCTCCAATCTAGGCATGGACCTCGAGTTCTGGACACAAATTTGTGCTGCGATGGTGACAGCGGCACCTCAGTGGGCACGCAGAGGCTGCACAACTCTCGGACAGGTTAAACAAGGCCTTCTGGACCCCTGTCCAATGCCAGGAAGACCGATACTCTCCTGGCAGTGCAGAAATGAGCAGTTACCAGCTTCTGGAAGGTTGCACTGGGTGAAAGATTTGGTCACTTGCATCTGCTGATGCAGCCTGGGTGCGGCAGAGCTGGCGGTGTGCATGTCCATAGGGCTACTGGAGCCTTTTTCTCTGCCTGAGTGCTTATGCTTGGAGCTGTAAGCAGCGCAGTAGTGCAGGAAGGCAAACCAAGTGAGCGAGCAAGGAACGCGCCTTGAGAAGCTGTCCTCAGAGCGCCCCAGCCCTTTGGCAGCTGTCGGGCAGTGCACACAGGTGACAGATCATTTAATAAAGAGTGGGAAAGGAAAGGTAGACAGGTATGAGGGAAACTGGAAGGAAGGAAGAGGAGGTTGTGCTTTTGTCTATTTTAATACCATTCCTGACTGTTCACAGCAGGGTTCCAACTGTATCTAAGCAAATGAATAGCTGATAACGGCAGCTGAAGCACCCAGTATGCCAAAGGCAGAAAAGAACAGTGGCTCAAAGAAAACCTATGTTCACTGCACGCTGTGATCCCTTAGGCTGCTTGCTGAGGAGCACGAAGGCAGTCTTACAGCAAACCTCCACACATGGGCATCTTTCTTAATAAAGAGTTAATGCAAACCACTTTAAAGAGGGTTTAATATTTAAGCAAGCTGGGAGGGGATTTTCTCAGCCAGGAATCCATCAGCGAGAGCTTGAATCTTTAAGGGAACCAAGTTTTCTAACATGGAATGGATATTTTTAGCTATAAAACCATTTACTCTAAGCAGGAGAAGAGTATACTACCTCTCAGCTATTCACACACATCTCCGTTTTTGAAAAAACAACAACCCCCAAACCCAAGTGCCGCTAAGGAGTCTTTCGGGTGGAAGGCAAAGGTGGGTAATCCTTCCAGAAGTATAGGCAGCTCAAAGCAATTGTCCTCCTGTCCCACAGAGAGCATCCCAAAAGAAGACTGAGGTCCCCAGACAGCCCAAAGCAAAACATGATGCTGTGGGCAAATCCCAGTCCTCAGCACTTGAATGGTTTCAGAGAAAAAAAATGGACAAGAACAAGAGCCCCACTTGAGGCTCAACAAAGCCGGACTTAACGCACAGCCTGGGAAAACCAGAGCCAGTAGATGAACTCAAAGCTTTTACAGAAGGCCTCAGCTCTCACAGCGTCAGCGCTGAGAGCAGCTTCCCTATGCCAAGCGCAGGGATGGAGAAAGAGCTTGTCAAGAGCAACAAGTCCTTTCCAAGGCCTCCACACAGCTGGCACCATGGGAGGGTGCCTTAAGCAAGCTGCTTGTCAGGGACAGGGTCTAGGAGGAGGCTCTTCCATAAATGCCATTCTCAAGTCAAGTTCCTTGAGAACATCACCTTGCTGCTCGCTCTCTTCCCCTGCAGAGGCTGAACTAGCTGCTCAGGCCATCTCCGTTTGCAAGAGAGTCCAAGTCCAGCAGCTTGTAAGCGTGCCAGGTCCTGATGCATCTCCTGGATGGACCCTTCCCCTGGCTCCAGCCCTGAGTCTCCTCAGCTCGCCCAGCTCCGCCTCTGTGCTGCAGAAGACCTTTCCTCAGATGCAGTCCACCCCAGGGGAAAACACAGAACCCAAACTGGGAAGGCGTTTTGGGTGAGCGCTTCCAGTGTAACCATAGGATAGGGGCCATGAAACAGAAACTATAGAATCAGGTTGAGATAATTAGTTTGTAACCAAGGTAACAGGTAATGAAGCTAACTGACCATGGCAAGGTACAATGCTGCTCTGTTCCATGTACAGTCCCTACCAAACTGAACAATAGGTTTGGAGATATTAATCTTATGAAGTAAGTTGCTATGGACAGGTGCACCTACAACAAGGATACTGCGCATGCCTGCATGAAGGGGGTCACCCAGCAGACATGGGTGCAAGACCACTGACGACCACCAGAGACCCTTGAGGACCACCGACTCAAATCACGGAGCATGCGTGACGGGGAGGAGACTATGTAAATCAATTCTAAGAAATGATTATCATAGGACTGCCTTTTCTGAGAAAGATGATGAATATGTATGTTTTGATCCTACATAACCTGTGTGTTGGTGATCACCTGGCATGCACGTTGGGTGGAGCTATCCCCCGTGCATCCAGCGCTGCAAGAAAGAATGCCTGCCTTTTAACACTACATTGGTGTTACGAGGTTTATTCCCGGATTTCGGTGACACCAGCATCTCGGCAGCCCCTCACACCCGTCGCCCCTTGGCACGGAGGAGGCAGCACAGACCTCAGCTCACCAGGTGGGGGTGGCGAGGGGACACGGCCTGAAATCTCAGAGGTCCCTGCCCACGGCAGTGTTGAGAAATTCTTTGACCAAACAATGATTAGCTTTGAATTTAACAAGGCCTATGGGTAATTAACATATACGGAGAAGATCTCGTACCCTTGAGAACAGAAACATCCTGGCAGGACTGCCCAAACAGAGTTGATCAGGAAGAACAGCTTGGCCGGACAACAGAGTTGGGCAACATCCAAGGAGAAGAAACTGTCCTCAAAGGCTTGTGACCATAACAGGGTCAAAGGAGTGGGGGGGCTAACTCCCCAAACGACCACCGGCCACCACCCGAGACCCCCACACACGTGGAGTGTAGTTTTGCAACGCCAGCATTATGTAAATGCAGTAGATAGGCGGAGAGGTGGAGACTTCTCGGAAAATGTCTGAAGATTCAGGTCTTAAGGTATATAAAGGATGAACATTTGGGTTAG